>NC_064047.1:698333-1396666 GCF_932526225.1 Nematostella vectensis | reverse complement strand
TCACATAACAATCTTGAGTCTGTTAAAGATGCATCTTGGGAAGTTTCTAGAAGACCATCCGAGCGCTTAGCCACGACCTTTTGAGAATGCCGTAAGATAGCGATGAAAATAGAGAACTCTTCACTGGGGCTATTAGGAGATTAGCTTTTCCAAATTAGTCAGGCATTTTGTCTGCTTCAAGATCAGTGATAAAACGAAATACGAGAGCTTCGACTGTATTATAAAAAAAGCAAGACATTAACCAAGAAGACCAGGGTTCGAGCCAGGGTGGGAGAGTGTAAAAACCTGGCTATCAACATTGGGGAACTAAATCCCTCGTTTTCTCGGATAAGAACGTTAAGCCGGAGACCCCGTCTCTCCCGCACTATGACATAAAAGAACAGTCGGGGACGCTGACCCGTGAATCTTAGTGACAAAATGCTTACTCATGATTGTAAACTACGATGAGCATCATTTATACTATACAAATACTCAATATCAATTTTCATATTATCAACCTACCAGCATAAGAACGGCTACGGGAGGGGAAACTAAGATGTTAGGTGACCATTAGATGTGTTGCGAGTTCCCTGTGGTTCTTACACCACAGGAAGCCCGGTCAGAACGTCTAGGACTAGGCTGGTTGAACTCTATCCAAAGCCTTATGAGTTTGTTTTTATTGAATTTCATAAACTTTGATTTCAGATAGTTATTTCGAGATTTAGCCCATTCTTATCTTTCGAAATATCAAAGAAAACATTAACAAAGTGGGGCTGAGTGCTCTTTAAGTCCCGACATCTTAACACCCAATGATACCACAGCATGAAGAGAAAATAGAGATGAAATTAAGATAGAAATGAAGATGTACCCACTGGATCTCACCAATCCCTTGATACATCGAAAAACATATAAAGTTTCAACCCCATCAAATGATGTAACCCGCAAGCGCATCCCACCCTGGTTATAACGTCAATAGCCCTTCCCTTGTTAAATGATGTGCTTGAGGTTAATCACCTGGCGCCGCCAAGCTCGGCTTAGAAAGTTCCTCACAGGAGTAAGTACGCAGCTGCTTTGTCTCCTATTACTCCTTCTACAAAGGAGTTCTCTATTCTTCTCATTCTTTGTGTCGAGGTGCGGATATTGTTAATTTGCCCAATCAAATTGCAGCTTGTAAGAGCTGCGTACTGACCCCCTCACAGCGTGTAGTTGTACGTCGAGGAACTAATGTGACACCTCTCACGCCTCTGGTTAAAGTAGCCAGTATCAACTGAGTAATGGAAACGGGAGGGGGGGGGGGGGGGGGGGTTAGAGCTTTAACACTTATGGGACCGTTAGAAATTTTATGAGATGGGTGTGGGTGTGTGGGGGGTGGGGTGGGGATGGGTGTGTGTGTGGGAGGGGGGTAGGGCAGGTTTCTGGTGGTGTCGCAATTGTTTTGTGTGGTTGAGTTTGTCCAGGATATTTTTATTCGTGAGTGTGTATATTTTTCTTCTATGCTTTCCCCCATGTACGTTTTTTGGTCATTTTGGTTCTGTTCGTTGTTGTTGTTGTTTTAGAAATGACTGGTAATCCTGCACCCCCATCATAATTATAATGGCCCGTTCCTTACTGCGCGCGATATTGTACGCCTCTCTTAATATATACATAAAACAGACAACATTTATGGTCACCGTGGTAGCGCGCGTCTTCTGAGAGCTGCTACACGACCCGTCCTTGTTTGCGCCCATGCTGTATAGCTGTGTGATACTAAGTGTGACACATGTATGATGAGTGACCTATGCTTCATAATCTGCGAGATTTCCAATGACGAATGATGCGTGACATTGTAATGCGTGACGTTGTTGCGTGACATCCGGTAAACTAACAATTCCGCCTTGTTTCGTCAGACGTAGTCCTATCGACGGGCTCTACGATATCGTTTGCTGGTGTCGCAAACATTCTGTACTACAATCGACGCACGGGGAAAACCAGCAATATCGACGCCAGCTGGAGGCTACCCAATCTCCGCACAACCGAGGATGTCCCAACACTAGAAACACTAGGGGACTCGGTTCTAGTCCCAGGATTAATCGCGGGGGTGTCGGAGGCGACAGAGATGTCAAAATTCCCACTTGCGAAACTTATTGAGCCTGCTTTGTATTTTGCTGAGCGGGGAGCCAAGGTGTCGCATGCGTTGGGCAAGATGATAAAAGCTTTCTATGGAAAAACTCTTAACAAGACTAAGCAAGGTAATGTTGAGGAGAAGCAGCTAGAAGGGCTATGGGGCGGTCAAGTGTCTCGGTTCCCAGAGTTACCACTTAGAGTAAAGTGACCACTTAGAGTAGAGTGAAGACTTAGTAGAGTGACCACTTAGAGTAGAGTGAAGACTTAGTAGAGTGACCACTTAGAGAAGAGTGAAGACTTAGTAGAGTGACCACTTAGAGTAGACTGACCGCTTAGTGTCGTGACCTCTTAGAAACAAGTGTAGGCTTAGTAGAGCGACCACTCTACTTAGAGTGACCTCTAAGTAGAGAGTACATAGTTGAGAGTGATGACTTAGTTGAAATTAGAGTGACCGTTTAGTAGAGAGTAGAGTGGGAGGCTTAGTGTAGAGAAGGAGTAAACATTTAGTAGAGAAGAGTGACCACTTACTAGAGAAAAGAGTGGCCGCTTAGTAGCGAGAAAGACTTAGCAGAGTGACCACTAAGTATAGAGGCGAGTGATCACTTGCTAGAGAGAAGGACTACAAAACAGAGAGTAGAGTGACCGTCACCTCACTACATGTAGCACATGGGGGTTGACAGCCAAATATTTACGTTTCTAATTCAGGTCGTACGACATTCACAAACCCAGCAACCAACAAACCATATAAGGCAGGCGAGACAATACACCAGCCGCACCTAGCGAGATTCCTTCGCCGCCTCTCAGTCGAAGGGAAGGGGTACTTTTACCGTGGGGACTGGGCCGAGAAGCTTGTTGAGACGGTTCAAAAGCACGGTGGAGCGCTGAACATCAACGACATGGCTGAATACCAGGCTGATTTTCCAGAGCCTGCAGTGGCCGATTACAGCGGTCATCGCATTGTGACAACCTCAGTGGAAAATAATGAAAATGAGCTGAGGGAACGAGTTAATGCTTTAGAGATCGCGAAGTTTTGGGAAACGAATGATACTTATTTGACGAATGCTACTAAGCTGACAAAGCTCGCAGCGATTTCTCGATTTAGTAAATTTATTTCGTGGTATTACGAGAACGGCGAGGAAGCAGAGAGAATAATCAGTGAGTATTTTAATCTCGACGCTTCTCCGAGATACCGCGGATCAAAATCAGAGGCAAGATCATTTTGGCAAGGGGTCTCTGAGACTGAAGCGCTATTGGGCGCTAATGAAAAAATATGGGAATTATTAACCGTTACCCCGGATGCTACGGACAACAAATACCGACATTCAGCATCGGGTATTGTCGCTGTAGACTCGCAAGGTAATATTTGCTCCATGTCCCACTCTGCTAATAGCAGACCATGGGGGACTGGGATATTCGTGGAGGGCGTGGCTTTGCCTCACTCTGGTGCAACGTTCCCGGATGTTGTTCAGCGGAAACGGTTCGGCACGCGTGTACCGTCGGGTCTTCAGCCTGTCATTGTGTTCAAGAAGATTTTTAAAAGGAAAAGTAAGACAACTGTGTCGACAACGGTTAAGCCAAAAACTGAAAGCTTGGAAATGATTGACGTCCCCATATTGTCCAGGTTAGGAGTTGTTAATAGGCGGGAAGGAAAAGGGTTAAATGAAATGCCTGGTTTGATCGCAAATAGACGCAAGCTTAGTCTTACAAAAAGGCGGGAAGGCAGAAGGTTAAATGAGATGCCTGGTTTGAAAGCAAATAGACGTAAGAAAAGTGTAACAAAAAAAGCGGAAATCGTTAGAAGGCTAAGCTACCGCATGGAAAAGCATAGAAGCAGAGTAGATTTGGCAAGTGACTTGAATAAAAGACGAAAAGCGCGGAGCGAGCCGAGACTTTATAACCCTTCATCTGGGAGGACGATGTACTCTAAAGCGCAAGTTCAACAACGAACGCATTGGAAGTCTCGTAGTAATATGCAATCCACGAGATCTGCGACAGGGAGGAATTCATCAAAGTTTAAATTCGGGAAACAAAAGGTAAGAATGATGGAAGGAAGACGGAGACATCTGAAACGCTTTCATTGGATGGTACAAAAAAACAATAACAAGAGGTTAAGTAAAATCAACGTTGAAGTTAGAAATGTCCAGGAAAATGTCCCTAAAAATTTCCAAGAAAAAATTACAGGAAATGTCGAGGCAAATGTTCCTGAAAAAGAACAAGATAAAGGTGGAGAGAAAAATTCCCCGACGGAAAGACAAAGCTCAAATCATGATAAAATTGCGAACATGTTTATAAGAGGAGTGCCGATAAATGCGGATCCTGTTACGACTCCAAAATCCATCGCGAAATCGATGAGGACTAAAGTGATGGATAGAGATGCCATAAAACAGATACTGACTGAGGCTGCATCGAGTACAATAACAACTCCCACAATCACACAGAATACAGGTCGAAGATATCATAGAAAGAATATTAAAACACCATGGGGGATATTAAAACAAAAGTTCAACCCAACAGCAATAGCAACAATAGGGCCAACACCGAATACACAAAGAACAAAAGAACGAAAGAAGGATGTTAACAGCTATCAGGCAAGGAAAACGTCACTATGGGATGAGCTAACTCTAAAGCCGACTACAGATCGGGTTATAACCGCACTAGGTGTAGCTAGAGTGCTTACACAAAGTACAACTCCACCAAGGCGAGAGAAGCAAAGGTATCAGAAAAAAACGGCAGCGCCCACAAGCCCAACCGCTAGAGATAGGAAGTTACTAGGTGTAGCTAGAGTGCTTAAACAAAGTACAACTCCACCAAGGCGAGAGATGCAAAGGTATCAGAAACAAACGGCAGCGCCCACAAGCCCAACCGCTAGAGATAGGAAGTTACTAGGTGTAGCTAGAGTGCTTACACAAAGTACAACTTCGCCAAGGCGAGAGAAGCAAAGGTATCAGAAACAAACGGCAGCGCCCACAAGCCCAACTGCTAGAGATATTAAGATACTGGACGGAATGGATCCGGAAATTCAAAAAATCATCGAGAACAAAATTAACATAAATATGGTAAATGGAGAGGACTTGGAGGCTAATAGTAAGAGTAATGTGAGCCTGGATTTGGGGAATGAGGATTTGGGGAACGCAGAGGAAATTGATGAGAGGTTTAAAGTTCCTTGGAGGGTACCGAGTGAAGATGCGGATGGGGATTTACTGGAAACGGATGACTCACCCGAGGTCCATATTTACGGCATTGACAATGAGAAAAACCTCAAAGGCCCTGAATGGTTCAAAAGTTACATACGGGAAATCCTGTCAAAGGAAGAGAAAAAGGACGACCGTGAAAGGCGTCAGCTGAGAAAGAAAAGCTTTGTTCTCGAACCAGTTGCGGCGTTCGCTGTGTCTGGCCAATCGATTGCGGAAACCACGCTACAGTACCTGACAAATGTACTGGACAGCGGTATGAACCCAAAACAAGTACTCGAGATGCCGCTTTTTTACGACTCGAGCCCAGACTCTCACCGTCAGGACGTAAGAGTGGAGAAGTTCTCGTTTGATCAGGGAGTGCTGGCGAAGGCACGTAAGCAGGGTCAGAAGGTAACAGAGGTTAGCTTTAGAGTGGTTAGGGAGGTAGGGACAAGAGGGGCAGTGATAGTAATGGAGGGAAGCCGGGTGTATGGCAGTAGTGATGGGTATGCAGAAGGGTATCAGCAGGACCAGAAAAAAGATGTCGAAGAACAAGGTGATTCCTAGAATTATAGAGAATAGTGGTGGAAGAACATAGTGATAAAGAAGAGTAGAGGAAGGGCATGATGATTCCTAGAATTATAGGGCAGAGTGGAGGGAGGGCAAGGTGATTTTTAGAACTTTAGAGAATAGTGGTGGAAGAACATAGTGATTCCTAGAATTATAGGGAATACTAAAGAGAGGGCATGGTTATTCCTAGATTTGTAGGGAATAGTGGAGGGAGAACATAGTGATTTCTAGAATTATACAGAAGAGTGGAGGGAGGGCAAGGTGATTCCTAGAACTATAGAGAATAGTGGTGAAAGAACACAGTGATTCCTAGAAATATAGGGAATAGTGGAGAGAGGGCATGATGATTCCTAGAATTATAGAGAAGAGGGGAGGGCATGATGATTTCTAGAATTATAGGGAAGAGGGGAGGGCATGATGATTCCTAGAATTATAGGGAAGAGAGGAGGGAGGGCATGGTGATTCCTAGAATTATAGGGAATAGTGGGGAGAGGGCATGGTGATTCCTAGAATTATAGGGAAGAGGGGAGGGAGGGCATGGTGATTTCTAGAATTATAGGGAAGAGTGTAGGAAGGGCATTGTGCTTCCTAGAATTATAGGGAAGAGGGGAGGGAGGGCATGGTGATTCCTAGAATTATAGGGAAGAGGGGAGGGCATGGTAATTCCTAGAATTATAGGGAATAGTGGAGGGAGGGCATGGTGATTCCTAGAATTATAGGGAATAGTGGAGGGCATGGTAATTCCTAGAATTATAGGGAAGAGTGGAGGAAGGGCATTGTGCTTCCTAGAATTATAGGGAATAGTGAAGGATTTACATGATGATTCCTAGAATTACAGTGAATAGTGGAGAAAGAAAACTGTGATTCCTAGAATTTTAGGGAAGAGTGGAGGAAGAAAATGGTGAGAAAAGTACAAAGAATAGTGGTTGTTTACCATTTAATCGGAAATTCCGGAATGAGCTCCCAGTTTTTCCGGAATGGCAAAATGGTAAGAAAAAGTTTATATTATATAAAAGTCTATATTCCAGAATTCACGGGGTGAGTTATGTACTATTTGCTTCTGTACCCAGAAATTCTACTTTTGGGGTCCTGGGGAATAGTGGCCGATGGGGGCCTCGGTCAAATATTGTCATGAGAAAACGGCAAATGGTACACGATTTTCCGGAAATTCTGGTATACCCGGTGAAAGTGGACTACCTCTCAAGCAACTCCAAATTTTCCGGAAATTTTCAAGTGGGAGGAATTTGTACCATTTACAAAATAACCAAAAGTGCCATAATTTCCGATTAAATGGTAAACAACCAGTGTTTACTAGAATGGTGTTCCCGTGCAAACTGCTGCGACACAAAGCTTATTAAGATATAAAAATTATCAATCTCTTTCTAGCAGAATAGGCAAAGAACATTATAAAAATTTAAACATTACGTTGTTTGAAATGGTTTGGTTTTATCAAATGATTATGACAAAACTAATGCAACAGTATAGGCTTTAGCAGATTTAAATTACAAAGCAAAGATAAGTATATCATAATTTAAGCTTGCTTATGATGGCTGGTCCAGATACGTCAGCAAAAAAAAAAAATATAACGAAAAATTATACGTTGTCATGGTTATATATTGAATATTAAAATATCTTAACATTTTTGGAAGAGTATTATCCTGAGTTTATTAAATTATTAAGCAATAGAATAGGGCTGGATGGATACAATAGGCTGCTCATGACTTTATGAGTGACAAATTCAAGCAAAAATAAAAACAAAATGGCTGCGCCCTTCACGCCTGCCCTTTCAGACAAAGAATTTTCTGGTTTATTTGTAAGTGCTGTTGTTGTTATTTTGCCGCCAAAAGCCGGAGCGCGCGCGAGTTTGTCACGTGATCTATAAGTGGAAGTCGCCTATACGGGAAAATGTATAAAAAATTTATCACATTTAAAACATAAACAAGTGTATTGTATTTATTCCACTGATAGTTAATTTAATAAGAGGTTTCAATGGCCCACAAAAAAATGATCGTTTTTTAAATAGAAGAGGAGCGCGTCTCAGCAACTTCTGCGGTTTCGACAGGTTTTATTTCTGACAATTAAATATGGTACTCGTTGGAAAAATAACATATGTTTGAAAACATCCCTAATTTACCCCTGAAACCGATTTTAGTTATTTTTCTGATTCTTATTATCACTTTTTTGCTATAATTGTTAAAAAAGGAAACAGGATAGACCGTTGATGTAAACTCTCCGTCTCTCCGTTTTTCATTTCTCTGTCAATCTTATTTATTAGTAAAACTATATGCCTCTTAGAGTGGTCAATGTTTAGTGATTGTTCGACGACAGGTTTTCCGCACGTTGCGCTCGAAATATCATCGGATAGCCTCCGTCGTCGTCGACGTCCAAATAAGATCGTCATCAAAATACCGCTTACTGTTTACATATGATGGCAATCGGAGACATCGCTCTTTATACACAGGTAGCCCAAACACTAAATGTGTTACCATAGCAACTAAAGCGACTCCTTCCGTACTGTCCACGAGTCATCTTTGTCGATGACGTCATTTTCTGGTCCAACAAGCGCGTACGAATTCGTAGCTTCACTAGATGAGAGGTACCTGAAATTAAAAATTTTGTCAGCCGCCATTTTGTTATCCTAGAAAAGTAAGTGTGAGAAAGCATCCATTTCCATTGCTTTATTTGGGAAAGCTATCGTGATATTTTCTAATTGAGTTTGGTGAATAAAACTTTACTTTATATTTCGCGTATTCTTGACATACTGTCAAGTCTCTTTAAAGTCAAACGTCCCTTCTAAGGCCCTCTCTTAAATAACTCTCTTCGGTATAGTCACCTTTGTTTATTAACCCCCCCCCCCCCCCCCCTCCATTCTTCCCTCGTCTTCGAGGTATAAAATGGAATAACCTCCGGGGGTCTTATTCGAGCTTTTACACTAATTCATCCTTCAATATTAAATAATATTGAATCTCGCGTGTTGACACGCCACAGGAAGCCCGAAATCGAAAAAAAAGAAGCCTTTTTCAACTCTAGACGCCTGCAGAGAAGGCTAGGTGAGGCTGTGTAGAGTGCGATATGCTATCTACTTACTTGCGCGTGACATTTACAATATCGTCGCGTGACACAGCGAACAGTCTGTCACGCTGTGCCTGTCGCATGGCGTCCGTGATACCTTGAGTGAAGTAAAGCATCCCCCTGTTGCTAGGCGACACAGGGCTGTCGACCTATCAGGAACGAAAAGTTGTAAGTTCTTGGCGACGATTGGCTATGGGTATTCTGTTATGATTTACTTATTTTACTTCAGGCCCGTAGCCAGGATTTTAAGCGGGGTGGTTCGTTTTTCCATTTCATACCTCTCCCCTCGCCTTTACACTAGGCAATCAATACTTCAAATAAATTCAATCTTGTATTTAAAATATATTTTAAAGCTCCCTATTAATAGGGTGCTTTTTAACATAAAGCGATAATAATAAAGACAATTATTAAAAAAAAGATTTTATAGTCATTTTAAAGACATATTAATGTGCACGATAATCCAGCCAAACGTTGTATGTTTTTTGTTTGCTCTGAGCGCACCTTCAAGCCGGGTGGGGGGGGGGGTTCGTCCCCCCTGGCTACGGGCCTGTACTTGGTCTCTCTGGGTGTCAAATGTGTGGCTAAATAGTCATAAGGGTCAATATCGCGAAAAATTCCACAGAGAAGGTTATACACCTATTTGAAATAAGATTGCATTCGGAGATCCCATGTGTTGTAGCCCGCAGTGGCTCATTAACCAACAAATAAGCTCAAATAAAAATCGCATTGGCTATATGCCCGACAGTCGAGAAAGGTACTCAGTGGACTAAATTGTCGACCTAGTGAGTTCAAATTATTCTATATTTGTTGAGAAAGCGCAAGCAATCTGAATTGAGCTTTGTTGTCGGTATGAAATGTTTTCTGTATAAAATCGTAATTTTAATGCCACAGTTGTAGCAGATAAAACAAGTGTCACTTTGATAACGATTTTATAGTGTATACAATCAAGTAAAAACAACACCAATTTTGAAAAGTTGTAGCAGTCCTGTTTGTGCCTTAAAATATTCGCGTGGCAAACAGAGCCAAGGATTCAGCCATTTAATACATTGCGGCGAGCAGCATCCCCCCCTTTAGTAAAGATATCAAACTTACTGCGGCGAATACGGCGAGCTTGGCTTCGTTTATATCCTGGTCTGTAAAGTTGCCCTGTGATGCCCACGAGATGGAATCATTAAACGCATCTAGGGTGCCCACACTGTTGGGATCCCTGTGGAAAAAGAATTTAAGATCTCAAATCTTTTCTCGTAAATGAAATGAAGATTTTGAAATGGTTAGTATTTGAATAGCGCTTCACACATGACTTTGTCTTTGTCTTTGTCTTTGTAATCTTTGTTTATCGAGGGTAGCATATTTAACCGAATATACAGTTTTCTAACATATGGCCCTCGGTTAGTAAGCACTGTCACTGGGGGTGGTCACTGCCAGAGGGTTTATTGCGTCCCCAGTGGTTCTTTTACGTCCCTTCGGTTCAGGTTAATGTAGTGCAGCTTGAAGAGACGGGACCTCCGGTTTAGTGTCCTATCCGAGAAGACTGGAACACGGGAGAATAACTTCAACTCACTTGTGACACAAATTCGAACCAAGGCAGGAACCCGGGAAAACTCCCCAGTTTGACTGACTTTACTCGTCAGTGTGTAGATACAGACTGCTTGGCGCAGTCATGAGCTTGGGTAAGTGTGCAAACACTGTCAATGAAGATGGTATCATCAGATAGCGTCCCCAGAGGTTCTTTTGCGGTGAGAGACGAGACCTCCGGATTAAGGGTGTTCGGAAGTTAGGTTGCTAGGGAAATGTCACACTTCCGTAGATTTGTTAGAAAGAGTTTTACTACTGAAATTGGTTAAGTTGACTGGTGACTCATCGGGCTACATATTGATGACGTCATCACAGCAAAAAAAAAAAAAAAAAACGCTTATTGCCTTTTCTTTATTTTTTTTAAGGATTTTCAGTTCAGAGTATTTATTATTCCTTTCTGGACAAACGTGAGCATGGATTTGAGAAAATACTGAAAAATTATTTTTTTTTATACCAATTAATGTACGAGCCATTGGGGTATTTTGGTCATATGTTTTTTTATTATGACCGGTATGCCTTATATCATGCTCAGTTTTAACAAGAAAAGGGTAAACAATATTTCCGTACAAAAAATTGTCACGATTTAAAAAAATGCAATTTTACCCTTTTTTGTTAGACCGAAAGTCGTTTTTAACGCATGCGCTGTGACCCAGACTAGGCGCGGCCGCTTAGCCACAAATCTAGTGCACGGCGCTCTCCACGCTGCCATGTTTTGTTTTGGGACTCGCAATCGCACGGAAAATGATGTTTGCGGCGCTAACAATGTTGGACATACTGGAAAAAGGTTCACAGGCGCTGGTTGTTTTGATTGTTTGGGTAGATTTATTGATTTGAGCGAAAATCTTGATAGGGAAAAAATAAAACATTTTTGACCGGCGAAAAGTTTGAAACAAACGCGCCTGCGCCTTGAAGAGCCCGCCATTTTCAAACCGGAAGCGATTTTTTCCCGCCTAAAGGTGATGTTACACGCGTCGTTTTGCAACATCGTTTTTTCGCGCAACATTTTGCCGTGTAACATGGTCTTCCGCCCCCTTTTTTACGCAACATTTTGTTTTGCACCATGTTGCAGGAATTTTAATCAGGATTAAAATCTTGCAACAAAAAATGACGAATTATGAAAAAAACGGTCCGTGTAACATCCCGTCGTGGTTTTTTTGTGCAACAAATAAAACAATCCATCTTGTTTCGGGCATGCAAAAGATGTCGTGTCAACAAAATGTGGGCGCGCGGAGCCTGGGCTCTAGAATTTTGTTGCAAATGATGTTGCAAAACAAACCGTGTAACATGTACCCCGAAAATGGTGGCGTCATTTTGTTGCGCGAAAAAAACGATGTTGCAAACGACGTGTGTAACATCACCTTAAATATGCGAGAGCGCGCGTTAGCGTAGCAACCAAGGTCGCATAAAAACCTAAATTCCGAACACCCTTAACGTCCTTATACCCGGGAAGACGAGGGATTTAAAGTCCGAAATGCAGAGTGCCACGCTTTAACACTTCTGAGACGAGAGCTATAGCGCGACTCTTTCGTCTGGGGAAAGCGCGTAGTTAATAATACAACATCGACTTATCAATTTCGTTGTAAGTGCAGTCAAAAAGCTTTTGGAGAGACACTGAATCATGGTAGTTAGGCATTTTCCCAGGCTATCCTCGTGCGTCAGGTCCCACTCCTCTGACTTTTGCTAAAATATTTTTTACCTGTACGAGAAGAAAGAAAAGACTCCTCCGCCGAGCTTCGCTCCGCTGCCGTAGGCTCCGCCTTTCTCTCTGAGAAAATAAGATGTACTTGAGCGTATGAGTCAAAAAGAGGATAAGATGTACTTGAGCGTATGAGTCAAAAAGAGGATAAGATGTACTTGAGCGTATGAGTCAAAAAGAGGATAAGATGTACTTGAGCGTATGAGTCAAAAAGAGGATAAGATGTACTTGAGCGTATGAGTCAAAAAGAGGATAAGATGTACTTGAGCGTATGAGTCAAAAAGAGGGTTTTTTGTTCTATTTTATTTCTCAAATGTTTAACCAGGTGGATTTCCCCAGCTTTAGTAAGGCTGATATTTTTGGGAGATGTGGACAACAATATAAAAAAACACAAGTACATGAGTCAACTCACAATCCACACACAATAACACTACGGCCTTACACACCACCACAAACACTGGACCACTGGTACTTAATAACCTAAGCCAACTCTACGTCGTATCAAGCAAGAAAAAGAACATCCGTGGCCTAAATACACTACAAAACCTAGAGCAAGGCTAAAATTAACAAATAAAAAATAATCCTACAATACATGTATTGTAGGATCCAGCGATTTTTCTGGAAGAAAGCAGTACAAGAATGTTAATAGAAAATTAGGAAATTATCACCTTATTTCTCGATGAAGAAACTTGGATGATAACAGTTTGGCTAGGATCCGCAATCTAGGAAGAAAAATAAATGAGTGACGAAAACCAGCAACAGCATAAACAAGCTGACAAAACAACAAAGAAAACGCAGAGGGGGAAGAAGAGTAAGGCCGAGGATGGGGTGGTCAGTTTTCGTATCACATTATTCATTCACCTATTCATTCATTCATTTTATTTATTTATTCATTGATTCATTTATTTATTCATTCATTCATTCATTCATTCATTTATTTATTTATTTATTTACCTATTTATTTGCCTCATTGTTTAATACCAATCTTTCACAGTAAAAGATGGCAGAAATATAATAAATAAAAAAATAACTAAATAAAATGAAAATTCTGTTCTCGGTTTTCGTGCGGAAATAGGAGTCCGAGTGCACTAAGAAAGAGGAACTAAGGAAAGAATTGGAGCTCCTTCCCCGGGTAACTCCGAATCAGCTACGAGCACTAAACCTCACGCCCCTCTTATCCCGTGCAATTACTACAAGGCCTGGGTTAGTGAAACGGGGGATTTTCATTTCTTTTCTACTCCTCCCCTCTTCCGGCTTCCGGTTCCGGTTCAATTCGCAACAGGGACCCCAATTCATAAAAATGATGAAAGTAAAAACACTCGATGTGCCTGCAAAGGAGGCTAACTCTTTAACTAACTTGGCATAGTCCTCGTGGTTGTACGTGACGGCATTCACGCATCTGCTGGCATAGTTGACAGGGTACGGCAACATGAAGTGCGTCCTGCGAGACTCTGGCGTGAACTCCTTATCCTTAAAAAAAAAAAGACCGGGTGGCGGCCATAGTCTTAGCATCTGCTCTTAATCTTTAGCTCGACATGATATTAACCCGAGATAAACATGTCGTCATCAACATGACGTCACCAGGAGCTCAGAAAGACGTCACTTTGTTGCTCGGTGTAACATCATCCTAAGCTTATGATGACGTTATTCTGAGCTCATCTTTGGCCTCAATTATGGGCTCAACTTGACGTCATGAGCTTAAAACTAAACATAAAAATTCAACATAACTTAAGCTTAAAATGACGTTTCCCTAATGACATTACAACTACGTCAGCTCAACATGACGTCATTATGAGCTCGACATGATGTCACCTTGAGCTGAATACGTCATGACGTCATTGTATAACTGACGTCACTGCACCAGGACGTCACTGCATCATGACGTCACTGTATCCTGACGTCATTGTATAATAACGTCACTTCATCATGACGTCATTGTATCCTGACGTCATTGCATAACTGACGTCATTGTATAATGATGTCACTGCATCATGACGTCACTGCATCCTGACGTCATTGTACCTGGACTTGTCCCGAAGTATCCGAGCGGCTGCTGGGTAGCGCGTCACAGAATCCCTCGAGCGCGGTCTGGGTGGAGGATCGCGTCTCAGGCATCGTATTCACAGCACACCTGGAGAATCGTTCAACATGAACCAGAATCACAGTAAGGGCTAAAGCTATAAATCTTTAACAGAGTTAAAGGTCTAATGCCATGTTTACACGGGGAATTTTAGTTGACAACAAAAGGATGGTTACGAAGACGCGAAAAGTTGACGGGTTTTTAATTTACAACTGCAGTTCCTTAAAAGCAGACTTGCTGTTTTGTCTTTGGTTTGTAGATTCAAATCCCTGCAAAATTGCTGCACTTTTTAATATTCCCAAATAACTACTCAAACGCTTTCTGGATCCCGTGATCCCGTAAACTAAGGGAATTACATTTAGTTTGATTGGTCAGCGCGCTGCGGAGAGGTGGTGGGATTGGAAACCATTTAAGTACAAACCAATGAAAGCGATCTAAGGATTTTAATTGACTGAAGTAAGAAGGCGATTCAGCTTTGGAAATTTCCTCCGAGAGTTTGCAAAATATTTAAAAAAGCAGTAATAGCCTGCGAAAACATAAGTAATTCAAGAAGGATCAGATTAATGCGTCATTTCTCAAAACTTGTCTGGTCTGTACGCATTCTTTACCTGAACTGCGTGCCCTCTAAGACGTGTACAGCAACGGTGATAAGTTACCTGAACTGCGTGCCCTCTAAGACGTGTACAGCAATGGTGATAAGTTACCTGAACTGCGTGCCCTTTAAGACGTGTACAGCAATGGTGATAAGTTACCTGAACTGCGTGCCCTCTAAGACGTGTACAGCAATGGTGATAAGTTACCTGAACTGCGTGCCCTCTAAGACGTGTACAGCAATGGTGATAAGTTACCTGAACTGCGTGCCCTTTAAGACGTAAACAGCAATGGTGATAAGTTACCTGAACTGCGTGCCGCCCTCTAAGACGTGTAAAGCAATGGTGTTAAGTTACCTGAACTGCGTGCCCTCTAAGACGTGTACAGCAATGGTGGTAAGTTACCTGAACTGCGTGCCCTCTAAGACGTGTACAGCAATGGTGATAAGTTACCTGAACTGCGTGCCCTCTAAGACGTGTACAGCAATGGTGATAAGTTACCTGAACTGCGTGCCCTCTAAGACGTGTACAGCAATGGTGATAAGTTACCTGAACTGCGTGCCCTCTAAGACGTGTACAGCAATGGTGAAAAGTTACCTGAACTGCGTGCCCTCTAAGACGTGCACAGCAATGGTGATAAGTTACCTGAACTGCGTGCCCTCTAAGACGTGTACAGCAATGGCGATAAGTTACCTGAACTGCGTGCCCTCTAAGACGTGTACAGCAATGGTGATAAGTTACCTGAACTGCGTGCCCTCTAAGACGTGTACAGCAATGGTGATAAGTTACCTGAACTGCGTGCCCTCTAAGACGTGTACAGCAATGGTGATAAGTTACCTGAACTGCGTGCCCTCTAAGACGTGTACAGCAATGGCGATAAGTTACCTGAACTGCGTGCCCTCTAAGACGTGTACAGCAATGGTGATAAGTTACCTGAACTGCGTGCCCTCTAAGACGTGTACAGCAATGGTGAAAAGTTACCTGAACTGCGTGCCCTCTAAGACGTGTACAGCAATGGCGATAAGTTACCTGAACTGCGTGCCCTCTAAGACGTGTACAGCAATGGTGGTAAGTTACCTGAACTGCGTGCCCTCTAAGACGTGTACAGCAATGGCGAAAAGTTACCTGAACTGCGTGCCCTCTAAGACGTGTACAGCAACGGTGATAAGTTACCTGAACTGCGTGCCCTCTAAGACGTGTACAGCAATGGTGATAAGTTACCTGAACTGCGTGCCCTTTAAGACGTGTACAGCAATGGTGATAAGTTACCTGAACTGCGTGCCCTCTAAGACGTGTACAGCAATGGTGATAAGTTACCTGAACTGCGTGCCCTCTAAGACGTGTACAGCAATGGTGATAAGTTACCTGAACTGCGTGCCCTTTAAGACGTGTACAGCAATGGTGATAAGTTACCTGAACTGCGTGCCCTCTAAGACGTGTACAGCAATGGTGATAAGTTACCTGAACTGCGTGCCCTCTAAGACGTGTACAGCAATGGTGAAAAGTTACCTGAACTGCGTGCCCTCTAAGACGTGCACAGCAATGGTGATAAGTTACCTGAACTGCGTGCCCTCTAAGACGTGTACAGCAATGGCGATAAGTTACCTGAACTGCGTGCCCTCTAAGACGTGTACAGCAATGGTGGTAAGTTACCTGAACTGCGTGCCCTCTAAGACGTGTACAGCAATGGTGATAAGTTACCTGAACTGCGTGCCCTCTAAGACGTGTACAGCAATGGCGATAAGTTACCTGAACTGCGTGCCCTCTAAGACGTGTACAGCAATGGTGATAAGTTACCTGAACTGCGTGCCCTCTAAGACGTGTACAGCAATGGTGATAAGTTACCTGAACTGCGTGCCCTCTAAGACGTGTACAGCAATGGTGAAAAGTTACCTGAACTGCGTGCCCTCTAAGACGTGTACAGCAATGGTGATAAGTTACCTGAACTGCGTGCCCTTTAAGACGTGTACAGCAATGGTGGTAAGTTACCTGAACTGCGTGCCCTCTAAGACGTGTACAGCAATGGTGAAAAGTTACCTAAACTGCGTGCCCTTTAAGACGTGTACAGCAATGGTGAAAAGTTACCTGAACTGCGTGCCCTCTAAGACGTGTACAGCAATGGCGATAAGTTACCTGAACTGCGTGCCCTCTAAGACGTGTACAGCAATGGTGATAAGTTACCTGAACTGCGTGCCCTTTAAGACGTGTACAGCAATGGTGAAAAGTTACCTGAACTGCGTGCCCTCTAAGACGTGCACAGCAATGGTGATAAGTTACCTGAACTGCGTGCCCTCTAAGACGTGTACAGCAATGGCGATAAGTTACCTAAACTGCGTGCCCTCTAAGACGTGTACAGCAATGGTGATAAGTTACCTGAACTGCGTGCCCTCTAAGACGTGTACAGCAATGGTGATAAGTTACCTGAACTGCGTGCCCTCTAAGACGTGTACAGCAATGGTGAAAAGTTACCTAAACTGCGTGCCCTTTAAGACGTGTACAGCAATGGTGGTAAGTTACCTGAACTGCGTGCCCTCTAAGACGTGTACAGCAATGGTGATAAGTTACCTGAACTGCGTGCCCTTTAAGACGTGTACAGCAATGGTGAAAAGTTACCTAAACTGCGTGCCGCCCTCTAAGACGTGTACAGCAATGGTGGTAAGTTACCTGAACTGCGTGCCCTCTAAGACGTGTACAGCAATGGTGATAAGTTACCTGAACTGCGTGCCCTCTAAGACGTGTACAGCAATGGTGATAAGTTACCTGAACTGCGTGCCCTTTAAGACGTGTACAGCAATGGTGAAAAGTTACCTAAACTGCGTGCCCTCTAAGACGTGTACAGCAATGGTGATAAGTTACCTGAACTGCGTGCCCTCTAAGACGTGTACAGCAATGGTGATAAGTTACCTGAACTGCGTGCCCTCTAAGACGTGTACAGCAATGGTGATAAGTTACCTGAACTGCGTGCCCTCTAAGACGTGCACAGTAATGGTGATAAGTTACCTAAACTGCGTGCCCTTTAAGACGTGTACAGCAATGGTGAAAAGTTACCTAAACTGCGTGCCCTCTAAGACGTGTACAGCAATGGTGATAAGTTACCTGAACTGCGTGCCCTCTAAGACGTGTACAGCAATGGTGATAAGTTACCTGAACTGCGTGCCCTCTAAGACGTGTACAGCAATGGTGATAAGTTACCTGAACTGCGTGCCCTCTAAGACGTGTACAGCAATGGTGAAAAGTTACCTAAACTGCGTGCCCTCTAAGACGTGTACAGCAATGGTGATAAGTTACCTAAACTGCGTGCCCTCTAAGACGTGTACAGCAATGGTGAAAAGTTACCTAAACTGCGTGCCCTCTAAGACGTGTACAGCAATGGTGATAAGTTACCTGAACTGCGTGCCCTCTAAGACGTGTACAGCAATGGTGATAAGTTACCTAAACTGCGTGCCCTTTAAGACGTGTACAGCAATGGTGATAAGTTACCTGAACTGCGTGCCCTCTAAGACGTGTACAGCAATGGCGATAAGTTACCTGAACTGCGTGCCCTCTAAGACGTGTACAGCAATGGTGATAAGTTACCTGAACTGCGTGCCCTCTAAGACGTGTACAGCAATGGTGAAAAGTTACCTGAACTGCGTGCCCTCTAAGACGTGCACAGCAATGGTGATAAGTTACCTGAACTGCGTGCCCTCTAAGACGTGTACAGCAATGGCGATAAGTTACCTGAACTGCGTGCCCTCTAAGACGTGTACAGCAATGGTGGTGAGTTTCTCGATGACGGGGGAAAGGTCTTCAGCATCTACCAGCTGCTTCATGAACACAACCTAGTGGACAGAGAAGCACCCCCTGTATCCCACATTTCGCATCTTTAACAGTGGGTGTAAAAAGGGCAGGCAAGCGTACAAATACCCCCCCTGAATCCCACATTTTCACATCTTTAACAAGGGGTGTAAAATGGACAGACAAGCACCCCCCTTAATCCAACATTTTCGCATCCTTAACAGGGAGTGTAAAGAGGACAGGCAAGCGTACGAATACCCCCCCTGAATCTCACACTTTCTCACATCTCGCACCTATAACAGGGGAGGTTAAGAGGATAGACAAGCCTACAATAACCACATGAATCACACATTTGACAGACAAGCGTACAATACCCCCTGAATCAATTACTTTTACAATTATAACAATGGATGTTAAGAGGATAGGCAAGCGTACAAAAACCCCTCCCTCCTGAACCTCACACTTCTACATCCTCCCTCCCTTCAGCCCCCCCCCCCCTCCCCGCCCCCGAACAGATTCTTACTACCTGGGCATTTTCTGATCATGCATTAGTAAGGAGAACTTGCAAGTTGATAACAGTGTACTCAACTTACCTGTGAGAGCCCCCCTAAGACCTTGTCCAGACGTGCGGCAGCTCAATGCTTACACATTCGCGTTATGTGATCATGCATATAGTAAGGAGAATTTACAAGTTGATAACAATGTACTCAATTTACCTGTGAGAGCCCCCCTAAGACCTCGTCCAGACGTGCGGCAGGCGTGAGCGAGCTCGACGCTAGACTGACCGCGTACGAGTGTCCGGACTGCGCGATTGACGAGGCAAGATCGGACGCGAGCATATTGATCAGGGTACGCAGCCGCTCCTGGTCTTTGAACCGCGGGCTACAAAGAAAAACAACCATGAGAGAGTAATGCAGTGTGACGCGATAGGCGACATGCACTGGGAAATCACGTGACTTTTTGGTTTGCAAACTCGCGCGCGCTCCGGCTTTTGGCGGCAAAATAACAAACAACAAAAAGCAACTTATTCAGCAAAAACGGGATCATAAACTATGTCAGAAATGGCTTATTTTCGGCCACGGTAGCGCGTGTCGCACTATAATTACCTTCCAAAAATCTCTCCCCACAGGTAAAACATGTGAGGCAAGTTTTTATCCAAGCAATGAGACGAAAACATCACACCCTGAAATAAGACAAACCAAAAACAATCGAATGAATGAATGAAAATTTTTACAAGCAAAGCGTATTGTTTGTTCAGATATGGGTTATTAAAAGGATACAGATATGGATCCCCATAGATAAGCCACCAACATAATGCGTACCTGTTCATATTTCATGGGGTCCGTGTGGTTTGTACAGATATGGGTCCCCACAGACAGTCCCCCGGTGCGCCTCTCTATCAGCTGAGCCATCTCTTTATAGTCCAAGTTACCAGCACCCATCCTATGGGAAAGAGCAAATATTCGGTATTAGTACATAAAACTCGGAACCTCACAAGAACAAGCTATTTTAATTGGCTGAGAACATCGGGATAAAATGCAATGTACACCTCCTAGGAGGTGTATATTTTCCTGCGCCCCGAAATCAAGCAAAATGGCGGGTGTAACAGCCGATTAGCAAGTGTTTCCGAAAATAAAATTGCTGTAAAGCTCGTTTTATATACTAAAACAATTATAACCTTTCCATTTTGGCGGATAGTGGCTCAATGGAAATGGTATAATTGTTAACTATACTAAAGGCACCTCGAAATATTTGTCACTTCAACGGACAAAAAATCCTGACAAAGATCGCAACAAATTGAGACAAAAGTGGAAATGAATGAGATGGGTCCTGATTGTCTCTCATTAACAACTACTCTGCTCATAAGCAATCGTTAGATTCCTCACACTCAAACGAGAATACGAACTTTCTTATGAAGAGTGGTATTTCCACCATAAATGTAACCACAGTATTTAAGGCTTTTTCAGGCCTTTCTTAAAGGTCATAGTCCCGTTTTTACCGTACCACATCAGTTAGTTAGTGATGACGTAGCAGAAAAACGTCGCTTAGTAAGTGATGACGCGGCAGAATGACATATTTTATTGATAACGTAGTAGAATAACATAACTTAGTGATGACCAAGCAGAATGACATAATTCATTGATGCCGTGGTAGAATGACATAACTTAGTGATGACGTAACAAGAATAGTGTTACTTAGTGGTATGTTAGCAGAATGACGAAGCAGAATGGCGTCACTGAGTGAGAATGTAGCGGAATGACGTCACTTACTTGGTGATGACGTAGCAGAAAAGAGGTAGGTAGGGGTGAAGCTCATCCGGGATATCAGTAGTGCTGGAGATGGCGCGGAAATAGGTCACACTATTTGTGGGCTGCTCACTGAACTGGGCGGGTACACCCGCTAAAGGGAGAAACAGCCAGTCATCATGATCATCACCATTACCATCAACATAATCATTGCCATCATCATCATCATCGCCATCATCACCATCATTGTTGCATTATCATTATCAAAATCATGATCAAAATACCTGTAGTCATTGAAGCCATTACTCTAACCATAATCATCATCAACATCATTATCATCACCATTATCCCACCACATCTCCATTATTCTCTTCATCATTATACGCATCACCCCTCATTGCCAACATCACAACCTTGATCATTATCACAACTATCTGTAGCAGTCCATCTTTATCATTACTGTTATCAACACTTACCCACAATACACTCATCTAGGACGACACGTTTTATCTTTGGATCGATATCTAAAAACAAGAACAGGTTATCAAACAGGTTATCAATGCAAATTCTAAAGAAAATAAGCCAATCAGGATGCAATAATGAATTTGATTGGCACAAACTTCATAACTAGGATTTCCCCGTGCTCCGATGTGCACTCTGTAGCATTAGGGGATCATCACTATGCATCCGTATGGTTTTCAAAACCGTGCTCTTGCCATTAAGAACGTTATACTTGCATAGAATTCTCAAAGCGTAAACTTATTTGAAGTGAATCAATAATGAATCACCTGAGATGTGCATGACGGGTAAACATGACAAATCCTCCGTCGTGTTCTGCTGTGACGCAAGCTCTAAACCTGATAATTCAATCAATAGTAATTAAAATATTAAGAACCGGAGGATACCTGAAAGGCATCATAGCCCTCAATAAGGCACAGAGGAAAGAGTGGTGCAAAGCTTATATGAACCGGCAAGGGAAATGTACAATAGCAGAAGTTTTTTTTTTTTTTTTTTTGGGGGGGGGGGGGCAAATCTGTAAGATCTGGGAATGAGGAAAAGGTGTCGTTATCTTATTTAGCAAACATTTATTTACATTAAAGTACTCAGTTTCCTTTTATTTGAGTGGGCCCTGGGGGGGGGGGGGGGGGGGAGTCATTCATCCCCACCCCTTAAAACATGAATTTAACTGATTGGCAACTCAGTAAAGTTCCCAATTAAATCCTGTTTCTTGAGTAAAACTTTTTGATTCAAAGTATCTCAGCCATTCAGCACGCTCGACATGTGTGCAGTATAAATTACAGTGTATTTATGCATCATGGTAAGAAGGTGTTCAGATAAGGTGTGCAGAAGAGACATACATTTTTTATAAATGTTTTCCTTGTCATCATCTGTCAGAGATGACGTCATCTTTTCCAACTTTGCCTTCTCTAGCTTGGCAAGTTTAGCTTCGTATTCAGCCTTAGATAAAAAGGAAAAAAAGCATTAACAATAATAGCCACTCACAATGAAGTAAGCATATTCTAGCTATTCAACTTTAATAGTCACTCACAATGAAGTAAGCATATTTTAGCTATTCAACTTTAATAGTCACTCACAATGAAGTAAGCATATTCTAGCTATTCAACTTTAATAGCCACTCACAATGAAGTAAGCATATTCTACCTATTCAACTTTAATAGTCACATAATGAAGTAAGCATACTTTACCTATTCAAAGTTATAATATAATGTGTTTAATATAACCGTTTGACAAGTGTTAATCATAATAGTCATTCACACAGAAGTATACTCTACACATACAACGTAACATGAAACTTTGACGGGTGTCAATCATTATTGTCACTTACATCAGGAGACATGACAAGTGTCAAGTTGTGGGTGTTATCCACGAAGTACTCGCGAACTTTGTTTTCCAAGAATTTCTCGTCTTCCTCCATACAGGCCTGTTACAAAAAGGAAGACAGTCAAAAATACGTCCGTACAGACATGTAGCTACTGCAACAAATATTTACAACTACCACCATGCTATAAAAATTGTTGATAAACATATTAGTCAACTGACTGCTTAGCATTGTTTTTCTATGTGATGACATACTGTAGTAGCTAATCGCACATGCGCAGAAGCTACAAAAACAACCCATACTGAATATGTAGACCCCCAAAAAGGTGCTATATTCAAACTTAGAGAAGGTCATTCACATTCTTCTATTTTAGGTCTGGGGGTAAAACAACGTCATACAGTATACTGCCGAGCCTAGTGTACAGTAATATCCTACCTTGAACTTTTCCATGTATTTGTTGATTTGTAGATACTCAGTGGGGTCCCCACCGTGTGTCCACGGATGCATCAGACTCTGAGGGAGAGATAATAAAACAAATCAAACAACCGGGGATTATAATATCATTAACTTCTTAGCCTTCGAGGTTTGAATATCTAAATGTAAAAAAGGATCAATAGGGCATCCAATAGAAAACATTTGAGACAAGGAGATATGTTTCCCGAGGATAGATGGACAATTCACCAGGGACTAAAGTAGCACTCTGTAAGTGGTCATTTTATTATTTTATCAAAATGAGTGAGAACCATTCCCAGGGGCTGTTGTGATACTTTTGGAATTGGTAAATGAAGTATAACTGCTTTTAAATTGTTATTTCGAGATAAAATCGCACAATTTGTCTCCCACTATGAAAGTAAATAATGACAAAAGCATGGCTGGTAAGGCCTCTTTGGAGTGAACTGCACAGGTTTCACAGGGCACTCATATCTTCTAACAAGCACAAAGTTTAAAATCAAACTGTTGTTCCAGTGTGCATCAAGGGCTGGGGCAATTTACATCAAGCCGCAGAAACAACAGAAAAACTAATAAGTACCAGAGAAGTAATTATTGGATCTGTATGGACCTTATCTGGAAATGTCATTGCTGAGAATTTAAAATTGGTGAAATACAGTGTTGTGTGGAAAATACTGGGTGAACCCCCTAAAGGTCAGTAAACATTTTTGCTCATTCCTTCATGACTTGTACACCTACCATCATAAGTCCAAGACCAAAGTTGCTGCTCTGATGTTTCACCGATAGTTCCACTCTATGCAAGATGCTCGCGATACGTTCTTTTGGAAACCCTTCCCTAAAAAAAGATGACATTCTCAACTCAAAATCTCTAACAACTTACCAATAAACGTACTTATTAAGCGTATATAAAAACATAATTGAATTAAGAAAGCTGAGAAAAGGATGGTGTAAACCTTTTCCGTTTTCCCAAAAAATGGAAAATCAAATCAAGCAAACAAAAAAAGAGTAAAGTAAAATGGTTTATCTGAAAATGTAAGATATCTTTATTGGACAATCAATAATCCGGATATTACACTTGCACACAGTGAGTTAAAGTGACTTATTGGGATTCTGAGGACAAACTAACACATCATTGCAGGCCTTTATGCGGCAATTATGTAGATTCATACATACAGCACAAGGCCGGTTTTGGGTCGTCTGGGGGCTAATCGGTTTAAATAAAAGTCTGGTTTGGAGTAAACGGATTGGACTGTTGGACAGTAACATTATCACAGAATTGTATCCTTTATGATATTCATAAGCGATTTACTTTGTTTTATCTAATATACTTACTCCACAACTTTGTCAAAGGTGGTTTTAATTATTTCTTTCACTTTCTCCACATCTTCTTTCTTAATTCCCTGGAGGCCGATCGAAAAGGAGGCATCCTTTGTGCCATTATCATAACTGAAATAAAATATCTCATATGAAATCCCATCTCACACCTTGGGTGAGTCCCATCACCTCAACTTATCTCATGTTACATAACCATCTTACCTCACCTTACCTTTTAACCTTTTAACCTTACATCAGCTCACCTCGCCACACCTCAGCTTACCTCACCTCAGTACACCTATTCTCACCTCACCACAATGTACCCCTTCTCATCTTCCTTCCTACTTTATACATACATACCTATTCTAAGAGTAACATACAGTACAGCTTGCTACAGAGCGCTACCTGTTAAATTCTTACCCTACTCCAGGGGAGAAGTCAGACCCAATGTTAGGTTCAATGAGTGCTTGATAGAAAGGTGAAGTCGGTCCACCAATGAGTAGAGAGGAGAGAATCCCTAAGATGAATGACTCAAATGGGTCTGTAGTGCTGCCAAAACAACAAGGAAGAGTTTGATTCAAGTCATAAGGAACATAGATTAAGCTGAAAGTAATACCTAATAGTCCAACAAATCCAGATTGAAATAATTACAACAATTTTTATTGCAGAATGGCAATGGGTCAATGCCAAATGTACCACCAAAAATAAATCCCCCAAAATGTTGAGATGTGGTGATAAGTGTGTTCTTTTGTTGGCAAACTTGGATTCTAGCCTGTGAGGCTGCAAATTCAGCACAAATCTCCAGTGAGTACAAAATTACAATTAATATGCACAGCTCATCTGAAAAACAAAAAATAAAATCCTGACTACTGACAGCTGGTATAACCAGAAAGCGTTATAGAGCTGTGGCAATAAATACCTTACATGAATACAAATTCTATTGAAAATGATTGGTTAGTGCATTACCTTGCTACCAGATAGCTTCTGCTCACAGTGGTCTGTTTATCAGGGTCGGCGGCCATGGGGTCTATAGGGCAGGTGACATGGGCTTCTCGCTGAGTAAAAATAAAGAAGTTATCAATCATCTAAATGAATGAAGAAGTTCTTACCATCTACATTTCACATTTAATGTCATTTTGGAGATGGGGTATGCAATACATAAATGACTCAACTATCCCAGAAAGAAAATCATTAACAAAACTGAAATGCCATGCAGTATGACATTTCATGGTATGCTTGTGACCCCCACAAACCATTATGGGTGAAAATATGAAATAGGGTATTCCACTCACTGCTTCTGACCATCTCTCTTCATGTGGGATCTCTGTTTCAGTCTGCAGTTTGTCAAAGCGCTGCAATGCTAAACTACTGATGTGTTGTAGGTGCTCCTCCAAGGGTATGTCTCCATAGGTGTAAAACCTGAGGCAAAAAATGCAGGTAAGCTATGATAGCAGTACATGTGTTGTTGCTAATGCAAGTGCTAGTAGACAAAGCCTTCCTCTATCATAGATGAAAACAAAGTCAATTTCATCATGCATTTAAGTTTTCTTTGATAAAATTACAGCGCAACCAGTAAAACCGTGAATACCGGAAATATGTAAGGAATGTTTGTACCAACCAATCACTTGCTAGATATTCAAGCAGTCAACAAGGAACATGTCTCGACAACTGAATCCTTGGGCATGATTGGTCAAAGACAATTAACATCCCACACATTAGGTGTTCATGGTTTTACTGTCTGAAACGTAACCCTTTGTTCACTCCGCTTAGTCTAAAGATGGTAAACTAATTAAAATCTCCTTGAGGAAGACGGATTACCAAATTTCAAAAATAATACCAACAATACATTGTTGCTGTTGAATTTCAGGCAATGTTTCCAGTCTACTGAAGAATTAAACTCCCAAATACACTACAAATATATGATTCCTCTTGAGTTAAGAGGAATAGATAAGAGGATGGATTAGTTCATGTGTATAGTTTACCCACCTTGCATTACTTGGGTGGTAATGTGTTGCATGGAATTTCTTTAGCTGTTCCCACTGGAAAAGTCCACAGAGCATATTATGTCAGGAAAATACTATGCATGCAAATACAGTGCAGTACTGTAGGTCAACTATCCAATAAACAAATAAAAGACACCAATGCAGCCTGACATTGTCTGTGTGAACACAGTGTTACGTCATCAGTATTAATTGTGTAATGCTATACTACCAGGTCAGGGATTGGGTCCCCAATGCTGATGTGACTAAATGCATGCCTGCCTGTCTACCCATCATATTCAGTGTAATAATCAGTAACGTATATTATAATGTGTTTTATTATTAAGATCAGGGATGTGTAGGGGGTCCCCTCTGTTGATTTGTCTGTATGTGGCTGTGTGTCCAACTGTCAAATATATTTAGTGTAATAGTGCATCAGTAACATATATTATAATGTATTTTATTATTAAGATCAGGGATGTGTAGGGGGTCCCCTCTGTTGATGTGTCTGTGTGTGTGTCTGTCTGTCCAACTGTCAATTATATTTAGTGTAATAGTGCATCAGTAACGTATATTATAATGTGTTTTATTATTAAGATCAGGGATGTGTAGGGGGTCCCCTCCGTTGATGTGTCTGTATGTGGCTGTGTGTCCAACTGTCAATTATATTCAGTGTAATAGTGCATCAGTAATGTATATTATAATGTGTTTTATTATCAAGATCAGGGATGTGTATTGGGTCCCCTCTGTTGATGTGTCTGTATGTGGCTGTGTGTCCAACTGTCAAATATATTTAGTGTAATAGTGCATCAGTAACGTATATTATAATGTGTTTTATTATTAAGATTAGGGATGTGTAGGGGGTCCCCTCCGTTGATGTGTCTGTATGTGGCTGTGTGTCCAACTGTCAATTATATTCAGTGTAATAGTGCATCAGTAACGTATATTATAATGTATTTTATAATTAAGATCAGGGATGTGTAGGGGGTCCCCTCTGTTGATGTGTCTGTATGTGGCTGTGTGTTCAACTGTTTAGTGTAATAGTGCATCAGTAACGTATATTATAATGTGTTTTATTATTAAGATTAGGGATGTGTAGGGGGTCCCCTCCGTTGATGTGTCTGTATGTGGCTGTGTGTCCAGCTGTCAAATATATTTAGTGTAATAGTGCATCAGTAACGTATATTATGATGTATTTTATTATTAAGATTAGAGAAGTGTAGGGGGTCCCCTCTGTTGATGTGTCTGTATGTGGCTGTGTGTCTGTCTGTCCAACTGTCAATTATATTCAGTGTAATAGTGCATCAGTAACGTATATTATAATGTGTTTTATTATTAGGATCAGGGATGTGTAGGGGGTCCCCTCCGTTGATGTGTCTGTATGTGGCTGTGTGTCTGTCTGTCCAACTGTCAATTATATTCAGTGTAATAGTGCATCAGTAACTTATATTATAATGTGTTTTATTATTAGGATCAGGGATGTGTAGGGGGTCCCTCCGTTGATGTGTCTGTATGTGGCTGTGTGTCCAACTGTCAATTATATTCAGTGTAATAGTGCATCAGTAACGTATATTATAATGTATTTTTTATTAAGATCAGGGATGTGTAGGGGGTCCCCTCCATTGATGTGTCTGTATGTGGCTGTGTGTCTGTCTGTCCAACTGTCAATTATATTCAGTGTAATAGTGCATCAGTAACGTATATTATGATGTATTTTATTATTAAGATTAGAGAAGTGTAGGGGGTCCCCTCTGTTGATGTGTCTGTATGTGGCTGTGTGTCTGTCTGTCCAACTGTCAAATATATTCAGTGTAATAGTGCATCAGTAACATATATTATAATGTATTTTATGATTAAGATTAGGGATGTGTAGGGGGTCCCCTCTGTTGATGTGTCTGTATGTGGCTGTGTGTCTGTCTGTCCAACTGTCAATTATATTCAGTGTAATAGTGCATCAGTAACGTATATTATGATGTATTTTATTATTAAGATTAGAGAAGTGTAGGGGGTCCCCTCTGTTGATGTGTCTGTGTGTGGCTGTGTGTCTGTCTGTCTGTCCAACTGTCAATTATATTTAGTGTAATAGTGCATCAGTAACGTATATTATAATTATTTTGTGAGATCAGGGATGTGTAAGAGTCCCACTCCGTTGATGTGGCTGTATGTGTGGTGGTGCGTCTGTCTGTCTGTACAACTGTCTATCAATTCAGTTTAATGGTGAATCATCAGTTTTCTATATAACTATACCGTGAGATCAGGGATGTGTAGGGGGTCTCCACCACTGATGTGGCTGTATGTGTGGTGGTGCGTCTGTCTGTCTGTCCAACTGTCCAACTGGTGAATCATCAGTTTTTTTATATAACTATACCGTGAGATCAGGGATGTGTAGGGGGTCTCCACCACTGATGTGGCTGTATGTGTGGTGGTGTGTCTGTCTGTCTGTCTGTCCAACTGGTGAATCATCAGTTTTTCTATATAACTATACCGTGAGATCAGGGATGTGTAGGGGGTCTCCACCACTGATGTGGCCGTATGTGTGGTGGCGCGTCTGTCTGTCTGTCTGTACAACTGTCTATCAATTCAGTTTAATGGTGAATCATCAGTTTTCTATATAACTATACCGTGAGATCAGGGATGTGTAGGGGGTCTCCACCACTGATGTGGCTGTATGTGTGGTGGTGCGTCTGTCTGTCTGCTGTCTGTCTGTCCAACTGTCCAATTGGTGAATCATCAGTTTTTTTATATCTATACCGTGAGATCAGGGATGTGTAGGGGGTCTCCACCACTGATGTGGCTGTATGTGTGGTGGTGCGTCTGTCTGTCTGCTGTCTGTCTGTCCAACTGTTCAACTGGTGAATCATCAGTTTTTTTATATCTATACCGTGAGATCAGGGATGTGTAGGGGTTCTCCACTACTGTTGTGGCCGTATGTGTGGTGGTGCGTCTGTCCAACTGTCAAACTGCTGAATCATCAGTTTTTCTATATAACTATACCGTGAGATCAGGGATGTGTAGGGGGTCCCCTCCACTGATGTGTCTGTATGTGTAATGGTGCGTCATCAGTTTTTCTATATAACTATACCGTGAGATCAGGGATGTGTAGGGGTTCTCCACCACTGATGTGGCCGTATGTGTGGTGGTGCGTCTGTCTGTCTGTCCAACTGGTGAATCATCAGTTTTTCTATATAACTATACCGTGAGATCAGGGATATGTAGGGGGTCTCCACCACTGATGTGGCTGTATGTGTGGCTCGGGAGGAGTAGTTTCTGGGCTTGTGTCACAAACACAGACTCTGGTGTGGACTGAAAACAACACAGCAATCAACTTGTGAATCTGGCCAAATATGGCATTGACAGCAAAGATTAATTACAACTGAAGCCTAATAGAAGCTGTAAGTTTTTAGGTCAAACCTTTTGCTAAAAAATAAAAGGAAATTAGGATACATTTTTTTTAAATGAGACCTATACTTCAGCCTTATAAAATAAATAAATATAATACAACTACCTGTGCCATCTGTGTCTAGTCTTAGGTAGTAGCATAAGTAAGAAAAAAAATATTTTATTGTGTATTGTATTGTTGCTGCTAACTACCGGCAGACTACCTGGGTAGCTGTTCTAACTGCCTGCCTGTAGTTTCTCTATGCCCCAACTCACCAACGCCCCCTTCATCTCATTAAACACGACTCCCTTAAATGTAAGGGCGGAAGAGGATGCAGACAAATCTTCATTTTCCATTCGCCATCCCTCTTGCCTAAAAAACCATAGTTAATATGACTACAGTCACATTTTGCAGTACAATATTATTCTAGACATGACATTATGACCAACAATAAATTATTCTGGGGTGCACTTTTAAAAATTTGGTGTTTGTCTTAACAGAGAGAACAAAAATTACCCTATAAGGTGATCCCCTGGTACCCTGGTTCCAGAGCCTCGTGCGTCTCTCTATTTAGTGGCCAGCGGGGTTGAGACGAGGCTCTGGCCTCTCGAAGCGCTATTTCAACTTCTGCCTCACTTCCATGTTTATAACGTTTTGTGATTAGCATGTGTCAGTTTCTCGTGGTGCTACCTTGGATGTAAACATCTCTTCGCTCGGGAATCGAATTTACGAGTATGAAAAGCGCATGAAAACCCGATTTAAAAACAACAACATTTATCTGAAAAACCCATGGGATCATTACTGTAGAGTTAGTGACAAGAATATGCCCATAGGAATATCACATTTTCATTTTAAGGAATACAACATTTTCTCGGGAAAGTGCTTCAAGGAGGAGAAAATCGCGGATAAGATCGCAGTTATCCTCGCAACGAGTCTATCAAAGAACTCAAGAGGCAAATAACCAGTAAAATCGCTTGCTTGGGATAGTTGAATCCAATATCGTTGGGGCGAGAGCAAACGCCGGGAATAGGCTGGAAAATCAGAGATTTCCTGTAGCCGGTGGGCAGCACAGAGAAGACATCTCGCCGCTTGATTAACTCGTAAAGAGACTCCTCTTGAACAAACTTTACTTTTTTAATACTGGTAAATCTTGTAACTTATTTGAACTGAGCACTATTAAAATTATGATCAAAATAATCTATCGCTCGTCTACTTCGTTTGTTTAGATGTTTGTTATTGCGAACAATAAGAATTAAAAACCGTTTTTGACCTTTTTAACTTGAAGCAAAAATACAATAGAAAACTGTCAGAATTTCTTGGTTTCCATGACCACACATCAATTGGCCAATCAGCAACCAAGTTCAGATTCTGAACCTAGCAGAAGTCGAAATTGCGCTTCGAGAGGCCAGAGCCTCGTCACAACCACGCTGGCCACTGAATAGAGAGACGCACGAGGCTCTGGGACCAGGGTAATCCCCGGGGGGTTCTTCAGGGGAAAAGTGATAGGGGTGCTTGTCGTGAAATTCGAAAAATACCCCTAAAAAATACCCACACACCAAAACTTGCTACCCTAAAAAATACCCCAGAGGCCCGATTTTGACCCCTAAAAAATACGACGAGCATCCCTATCAGGTCGACATGGGAAGAAATCCCCCCCCCTGGGAGGTGATCCTTTACAAAATAAAATTGACTCTTCTGTGCACATTCAATTTGTTCTTCAGAATAATTAAAATATAAAATGCTCACCAAAAATCCAGTTCTCTTAGCCTGGGAAAGAAAACAGCATCCAAGTAGATGGACAGAAGGTTGAAGTAGTCTTTTGAGTTTTGAGTTGAGAAGGGATACATGGTAAAATCACTAGCTGCAAAATAAAAACAAATTGTTATTAATGATTTCAACTTTCGAACTATTTACTTGTTTAGCAATAAACCCTCAAAGCTTAACATCTTTTACAGTAAAAGATCATTGTAAATACATGTCAACATGGCAAAGACCTGTTTTACCTGTGAATGCATTCATAAAAGTTGCTAGAGATCTGTTTAACATCTTGAAGAATGGGTCTCGGCAAGGGAACTTTTCAGATCCACACAGTGCAGTATGTTCAAGGATGTGTGGTACCCCTGTGCTGTCCAGGGGTGTGGTCCGTAGGCCAACCCTAAGAGGAAAACAGTGTTACAATGAGAAACTGAATGAATGTGGTAAAAAAATGTGCAAGGCCAAATAGTATAGACAAAAATTGCACCCACACTAATCTATAGTCCTAAAAGCATCCAGCAACTAATTCAAAGTCACACACAGTCAATAAATTTATGGTTTAACCTCAAATCGCAATGAACAAGATATTTCCTAGCTCTATATTATAGTTTAAAAAATACAAAATTCGATGGACCAAAACTCAAGATAAGTGATATCTCTGGAATTTTGATAGTGACACTGCATACAAGTTTCCTTCATGACAATTGTTGCATTTTTGTATAGATTGCATACTTTTCCCTTACCCAAATACATTGTTAGAGTCATCTCGCGCAATATGCAGGTGTTGAGCCCCAGTTGCATCATGGATAAGTTCAACAGAAACTAGAGATAGCTCTTGTATTGGAACAACCTGGAGTCGACATCAGGGAAATATCTTTTCACAACCACAATTACAGTGCAAACACAACACAAAACTGTAACAATAGGGGGTATTATATAAAAAATGCTTATTAGGCAAATAGCTCTGCTGCCAAAATAAGTATTTCTTATTTAAGAATCTCTAGACACTACATATTTTCAGAAAATATATATAACTGCAACACCCCCCAAACCTCCAAAAGCCAAGAAATCTTGGCTTTCTGTCAGTTTGTTGGCTTGTAGAGATTACAAGCAAGAATTAAGGGTGAGGAACTTGTACATAACTTGTTACATAATTTGATAACTAAAAAATTTACACCTGATTAAAAAAGTAATTTAATAAACCCTTTTAGTAATTGAGGGTTTAATAATCACACTGAAATGTTTTGATGCTGCATATTAGGATGTAAATTAATTTCTCCCTTATTGAGTTATCAGAACTAACCTTTGTTACAGTGTAGCCATGGAGGTTATCCCCTGCTTTAAGTTGCCCTTAAAAAACAGCATTTTGTTATCAATGTATGTTGAGTGTTGTTACATAGTCACTACATAAACAGTACAATGTGGTCAGGCCCATACCCTTGATTTTCTTAGGGGGGTGTGAAAACATGAAAAAGCGGACCTTATATTTCAGGGGGGGGGATTTTTTTATGAAAATCTGACCATGCCTTTGCAGCATCTCCATGGGACGTTTATTGTCAGATTTGGCTACATACCATAGTGATCTAGCTAATGCTTAATAGTTTTGTCTGTAAATAATAGCACGTCTATTGAGAACGGAAAGTGGACCTTTGGCCGTTGTGGGGGGGGGGGTGCGTTCACTAAGTCCCTGCACCCCCCCTGGGTACGGGCCTGGTGGTAACAGGAAGTCATTGACATAACTATTAATCCCTTGACATATAAAACCTGGAATTGGGTTTTAATTTGGCTTTTGGAAGACGCATTAGTTTTTTTTAATAAAAACCAAAAGATTTTATCCCTACAGATTAGGAGATCTTCGACCAAAAACTTAAACTTTGCCTTTGTCTGTCTTATTTTTGCTTTTCTAAGAGGTTAATGTAATTTATGTGATTTTCAAAGATGAAGGGACAACTTGCTTGACATGAGTTCTTACCTGCTGTTTCAAGAACAGAACTTGTTTTTGGTGGTTGCTCTGCTTCTGGGTTGGCACATAACAATCTTTCCCCAGACCTAGTAAAACAACAACCACATAAGGAAAGCAATCAGTTATTCAATTAAACGCTATATGCACACATGAAGGAAAATGAAAACAAAATGCAATGTGCGCAAAGTTTTTAATTACCCTGGATGCCGGGAGACTTATTTTACCCGTTGTCTCATTAGTGTACGATTAGACTGAAATTCCGTCTCATCTAGCTTTGGGTCTTCGTTAAATGTACTTTCACGATTACGGACGTGCGCAATGTTGGAACGGAATCCGCGCAAAGAACGTACATCTTACATCATTTTCAACAACATTCATATTGAACCCCCACCTGAAATTTCGAAGAGAAAATCCAAGAGTTGATGGACGAGGAACAATACCTCTCAGCACTCGCCACATTATTTTCTAGAGTTTTGTAGGAAGAGAACAATCTCAGAGAAACGAAAAGTATCGAGATGTCAGAGCAGCAGCCATTTTGTTTTTATTGCATTATGGGTAAGAGCACAGGAAGCCCACCTCCTCAGGTTTTGATATAAACAATCACTCATAAAAAGGGTAACCAGTAACCCTAGGAAGTGAATTTTTAACCTTTTCTTTGTAATAATAAAATAATATTGTTTTTAATCACTGTAAACACAAACGTAGGAAAGGCAAAATTGTAATCATTTCCCAGAATGCCTTGAGCTTTTTTCATTTTTCATAAAGGTCAGCGGGGTTGCCCAAAGAAAACGGACATTTTGACGGCGCCCAAAGGAAGTCGAAAGTGATAAAGTCGTTCAACAATTTGATCGGATTTTAACAAATTATATAATTTTGTCTGGATAATCTTGAGCCATACCACACTAGGAGTAGTTTTTATTTAAATTGAGATCTTCAGATGGAGGATCGAGATGTTGGGGTGAGTAGAAAATGCCTAATAAAGACGTCGGCGTCTTCTCGATTCCATGTCAACAACAATGGCCTGGTTATTGTTTAGCATTGTCCAAGACCATCAAATATGCCGAAAAATCCTGACCAGGATTTATTAGCTATTCTTATCCAATCCTGGCTAATTGCAAGTAGAGTGCTCACTTTTATCGTGAAAATCCTTCCCAGATTTGATTGTAAAATTTGTTTATGTTTACACAAAGAAGTCGAAGTTGAAATCTTGGATTTCTATGCCTGTGCAATCAAGCTGAGCATCGTTTCTTTGCAAAATATTTTCTCGGTCAATTACCACGGGATTGCTAACTTGGTTGACCGGCAAGTCCTTTTGAAGTATTAATTTAACTTGTTTTTGTCGCTATAGAAATGTTTAACCTAAAAATATTAGGTTAGTAGCTTGAAAGTTTCCTCCTATCAACGTTCAAATTTTATTATTTTACTCATCAGCCAAATCCTTCAATCTTTGGCACATACTCTCCACATCGTAGTAGCATTCGGTCTGTAGCAAACAGCTCCATATCCTCCTACCAAGACTTCCCACGCACTACTGTCTATCGTTCCGAAGGCATGGCAACACCCAAGGGCCCAAATGTACCTCAGACAAACAGCAGAGGTACAGTAGTAAGTTTAAAGTGCAAACCTGATAACAAACCATACTGTACTGTAGTGTCTATTCTCTTTCAGACTACTTTTGTTTTCTTGTGTTTTTTTTTTTTTTTCATGCCACACTGTACTGAGCTTAAAATCTTATCACTTTCTTTAACTAAAAGCTGTCAAATGGATTACTTTAACAGCTGTGATCTCAGCTCTAAAAGGCCTGCAAGAGAAAATTCGCAAGCTAGAACTCGAGAGGACAGATGCAGAGGACAACTTAAAGCGCCTTGCCGCAGAGTCTAAGCACTATAAAGAGGTGCTGCAGAAGGAGCAGACCGTGCGCTCAGTCAATACTGGTGTCATCAGCAAGCAAAATGAAGGTATAACACTCCGTACCCACAAACCTCTGCCCAAATCTTGTCAGGACTCAATTTCCTGCTCTTTCCTGCTGATAGTACCTGAGTTAACCTCAAATAATTTTGAATGAGCAGGTAATTGGGAGTGAATACCCCTAGGTAACTTACCTGGTTTTTCTCACCAGTATATATAAGTTTGCAAGAAAATCAAAATCAAGCTCTGCTTGTGGGTGTTTCTACCACATCTCCCAGTCTTTTCTTTTTCCTTTTTTTTTTTCGTTTCCTTTTTCCTGTGTGTTTTACCTTCTTTGATATTAAAATTAACTGGTTTTGTTCTAACTGTCTATTTTCAAACAGCCTTGCAGGATGATCTCCACGCTGCAGAAGCCAGATGTAACTTACTGGAGAAACAGCTGGACTATATGCGGAAGATGGTTCACTCAGCTGAGCATGACCGCGACACAGCAGTTCAGCGGTCTGCTGTCCTCGCCCAGCAGATAACACAGCAATCTGCTGAAGAGATCAAAGGGCAGCTTGGGAAACTTACTGGACTCGAACGAGAACACATGAAGTTGACAGCATCACATTCGCTAGCAGAGGTGAGTGCCAGGCATTAGGTATCAGACAAGATCAACTTTCCAATTTTCAAACTTATGGTACAGTTTACTGATAGTTGTTAGATATGGGAAAAGGCAGGAGAGAAATGGCTACCACAGCTTTACAATTACTAGTGATTTTAGAAGTTTAAAAATGTATAGCAGGACCTTAGTCTCTAGAGTTTGGTTGTTATATTAATTCCCATCATCCCCCATGTCCCAGTTACAGGCCAGCTCTCCACTACATTTAACAAATTTCTCATCGTTTTCTGTGGTATATACTCTTTAATACACCACATTGTTATATGGCTACGATAGTACGTGCGCTGTGATTGGCTAATTGGTAGTCGTGACATGCCCTTATTGCCCGTCTCTGAGGGCATTACGGAATTCCGTCTTTCACAATTTTCTGTTTTTTTAATTTTTTCCATCTTCAAACTGCAAAATGAGCAACAGCGAACATTCAAGTAGCAAATTCCAACACCCAGAAGAAGCACAAATGGTTGGTTGACGGGCCGTCTTTTTCCGTATCTGGAGCGGGACATTTTGTGAGCTTTTTGTGTTGTTTTGTTCGGGTTGCACGAATTTCACTAAAACAAAATCGACCAAAAAACCAAAGCAACAACAACAAAAAAAAAATGGGAATGGACGAGCACTATGAGTCGGAGTTTTATTCTCATGAAGATGAAAATTTTGACAAAAAGAAAAACAATAAGATTACGAGTCAGCGAGCGTCACCGATAGCCAAGAAATACATCGGATAAACAAAGGCAAATGAATAAATAACAAGGGGTGTAAAGGCCCAGATAAGTTTCTTGAAGATAAAAGTACTACCTGTTATTTGTAAATGCATTATTTTCATCATATAATAAAGCAGCACAAAGCAATTGGCCTTTTCATTGTACTTCAGAAGTTTGTTCTCTACGTACCGTGGGTTTTTTGAACTAAACAGTCCATTCATGCCATGAAGACTGACATCTGAGCTTTTTTTGTTGTTTGGATCAACTTCATCTATGATAAAACCTGTAGCTTCCAAAAAGTGCAAATAGAAAGAAAATAGCCCGAAAAGTCGTCCAATTACTTGCTCTTGAGTCTTTTCACTCATTTACATTTTTGATTTGGCAGCGCGCGAGTGTTTCTTGTTTTCCCGCCTTTTTTATATCGATCCATAAGCTAATCAATATTCGTGCGAAAGCGAAATTTGACTTGTTTTCTTGTCATTTTTATTTTAAAAAGCCATATAATAAACAACTTACTAACCTCGAACGTTCGGTCATACCGGGAAATATCAAACTGAGGCTTTGGCGTATCGACCGAGGCTTTGCGAGGTCAGTTTGATATAAGCCTCAGCCTCAGTTTGATATTTCCCGGCATGACCTCACTCTCGGTTAGTAAGTATATAATATTTGTCACCTCATGATCAAAATGTTGTGGAGTCACAAGGCGCGTAGAAATTTGAAAACTTCAAAACCCGGCAGTCTTCGTTACTCTCAGTGTCCTTTTGTAAGGATGGAAAATATTTACTAGAAAAGATTGAGAACCAAATTTCGCAAATTTGAATCAATGTTTTTTGTCTCTTTCGCTTCAAGTAAACCTGCAAAGATTGTGTGAATGACAAATCCTGTGGTATGTCCTCTCATTTACTATAGCTAACAACCATTAAAAAAGCGAGACTACACCCACAAATGTTGTAGAAACAATTTTACAGTAAGTTGATATTTGGCTGGTGAATACTCTGTACCAGGCTGCATCATGCTGATACAGTGTAAGTCATGTTTTTTTAACCCTAGGGTAAAATTCGTGATCTTGAAGAGAGATTAAGAGATGAAGCTCATCACAGAAAACTTCTGGAAGACAGAACAGCTCAGGTGAAAATTCCCCCATAAGTATTTTTTTCTCACTGTGGCTGTGGTAACTGTAAAAGAAATTAAAAGTTGCAAACGTTGTTATAAAATCTTGCTTTCACACACAAATTCAACAGGACTGCCAAAATCTGGAAAACAGATCATTGTGTTTACTTGAGATGGATGATTACAGTATTATGTTCCAATGTAATTCTAGTGCACTGAACTATATAGTGCAGTTTGTGTGGCAGTGAAGGGATTACAGTGAATGTGACTTGTGTGACACTGTATTGCGTGACATAATAACATGTTACAAGTTGTGTGGTGCAGATTGTGTGACACTGTATTGCGTGACATGATTACATGTTCATGGAGTTCTGATGTTTCGCCATCAGCTACAGACTGCAGCAGAAACCAATAGAATTATGATGACAGCTTTGACCCCGCCTTCACCCAAACACAAAAAGAAGAAGAAAAAAAAGGTTAGGCTGTTGATTATTGGCAAATATTCACCTTACCGAAAGCTTTTATAATTATGCTATGTTGCGTTTACATCTGGTTACATTTGTCAGCATAACAAGGTTCGAGAACGAGGCAGCGATATGCCTATTAGTGCCAAAGCAGGCCTCAAAAATTTGGGGGCACAGTCACGCCCCTACTGGTCATTTCCTTATAATTTTTAAAAATATTTGGGGGGGGGCACGTGCCCCCAGTGCCCCACCCCCTGCTACGGCCATGCCTATGCATAGTGTAGAAAAGTGTCTTTAACTATATTCCGCATTAAACTAGCTTGAACTAAGGGATGATTTAAAGTATTAAAGCCGCATTGTCAACAGTTTACTTCCTGAGGTCCGACGGAAACCTCAACCGTTAAAAGACAAAAGAATCTATTAGAATCTATTAACAGGCCATCCGCTCTAAATTATCAATCACATCCTCAAAGAAACTTCCAATAGACACACTGCTTTCAATATTTTAAAATATTTTTCGCGTTTTCCGTTAAAAATCATCGGATATTGTTAGGTAATCGACCGGAGGTAAACTGGTGACAATGCGGCTTCAAGAGAAAGTATAGAGGGTAAATTTGCGCACCACAGTACATGGTCCTGCGTCTTGTTTTCTATGAAAACGCTTTTGACTTCAAGTACATAGGATCAAGTATACCTTGTGTCTGCAGTTAAAAGCCAAGCCCATCAGACGTCCACCAGAGCCCCAGGGCCACTACCGACTCAATCTGGGAACAATACCCTTTGTTGTTGGCAAGGTAAATGATACAGGACATAGATAACTGGGTAGTATAACTAGAAAGACTGCAAACACGATGTAGAATAACTAAGATGATCTGTGTAGGTGTTTTATGCCGACGAATGCCTAACGGTCGAAACGTCAGCGCAACTCCTCTGTTTCAAAGAGGCGTTCAACATACTTTTTTAACTTTGCGTTGATTTTAAGATGATAAGGTAGTCTGGTTTATTTTGCTAAAATTATGCACCAGTCAATTGAAACCACGGCACCCCGACCCCCGGGACATAGCGGGGAACATAACATTCATGTGGTGTTAAATGCTTGTAACTTTTCCGGCTACCGGGGCCTGTGACGCTATTAAAACCCACGGGATACATGTTCCCGGTGTTTTCCGATAATGTCCCTCTATCGAAAGCCAAATCCCCTGCATGCCCGCGTTACCTCCCCGATATGTCCCGGGGATCGGGGGGCCCGGCTGTCGATTGACTGGTGCATTCTAGTTTTTATTTCGTTCCCTCTAGAAAAATCGACTTGCGTGGTTTATCTTTAACTGTCGGGAAACATAGTGAACTAAACGAATTTAGTCAACCTTGCTTTAAAAACTACTTTATTCTACTGCGGAAGTATTATAAGACGATCTATAGATAACGATATTTTCCAAAATGATAAGATATGTCAATGTTCAACAACGCCTGGATCGGCCGCTGATAACATACGTCATTTCCTCTTCCCAGTCCGCAAGCAAGTCGCACTCGGTCGGCGCCAACATCCAACAAGCCTTGCATTTACTCAAAGGACACAACCCGCCCCTCTGTGATGCAGTCTCCCGCGTCCAGCGTCAACACAGGCGGCCCGCAAGTGTCACCAGCTCAAGTGACTCGGACTCGGGCCTCGAGGAGTTACTTCACGGTTTGCAGGATGAATTTGGTCACATGAGCTTGTAAGTACTTGATTCTGCGCGCTTGCTTTATATTCCCGCTTAAACCACAGGAAGCCCAATTACCTTTTATGGTACAATTTGTGGGGTAGAAAATAGTATTGTGGGTTACTGACCGAAGGCAGTAGAAAGGGACATACGCCCGACCCCATAAAAATTTTCCCACCAGACCTACAAGAGGCTATTTTTTTCAAGCATATTTTTTATAACATTGCGCCAATCTTCCTCTTACAAATTCCGCGCGCATTCGCTACTGTTGTTACTAGCAAAGTCTAAGCGGAGAAGTGAGGCGCGGAACGGTTCCTTTTGCGCCCCTCTAACTCCTCAGTAAGTACTCACGTTTCTAAGAGTGTTCGCAAGCCCATATACTTCTACGCTTCTTCTTTTTTTTTTTTTTTTTTTTTTTTTTTTTTGTCCCAGTGTCCCGTATTCAAGAGTTTCTGGGTTTTGGGGGTGTGTAGTCGTAGACAACATATGGAAAAAGCATAATATTAAATGACCAACTTTTTAACAATCGTGCACACCTTGAACCCCTTTAGGTACGCGCCTGTCTCCAGCTTTTGATCTGTAACATATGTTTATTATTTTCCAGTGAGCACCAAGAACTTGTTAGGCAAATTAACGACACTCTCGAACCCCGTCTACGCGAAGACCTAGAACGAGAACTAGAGCAACTCGTCGCAAAAATGGAAGCAAAGGGAGAGCAAATCGCTATGGTCAAACGGCAACAGACAAAACACAACGCTCCACAGAAACGATTACAGGCTCGACCGCGGTCAGCGGTTAGACCCAAAAGTACAAGCGCGGTCATTCCATCACATGGCGGACAAGTGGAAATTATCACGACAGTCAAGACAAAAGGCGCGAAAACGGAGGTCGGAAATCGGATAGAGAGTCGGCCAGGTGTTAAGGCTAACGAGAAACGCAAAGTTTTACAAGGAATGAAGAATTTACAGAGTTCACTAACAAAGGATGATTTACATTGGGACTAAAAGTTAACTGCGAGGAAGGTGGTTAATGACTTCACGTAAATCGACGGTCGTGGCCCAAAACGTCACAAACTTGAAGAGGGCTTAAGCGACGGCGACGACTCCTGTGACAACAAAAACGGAAAGCAGCTTATCAATTCTGAAATAGCATCATTGAAATAGTAGAAGATTTAAATCAGAAACAATTGGAAAGAGACTAAAATAATTATGTCTACAGTGCCGGCGATCACACCAATGCCTTGGAACCGGCAAACGGCTGAAAATTATCAGAACGCAATTTCACGTTCTGCTATTTAATTCCAAATACAATTCTATTGTTTTCTCTCGTCGCCCGTGATATCGTCGTCGTTGCTTAATGTCCCTAAAAAATAATTTCAAGTCACAAGTTGTTCTCTTGTGTTGCGACCAACCAGAAGCGTGAGGCTAATAACTCGTCTCCAGTCTCTCACTCATCACTCCAAGTAAGGGACTGGGGACGAAGCAACTAGTATTGTAACGCGCATTGTGAAATGTTTTCTGTATCACATTCTCCATACATCTTTAGTGACATATTTTATCAATAAAATATATATTTTACGATTCATCTATATTATCTGTAATAGCTACCAAACTGTTTTGTGGTCAAAAAAAGCCGAAAAATAGTAATCTGCGCAGGCATCCTTAGTGTCAGTCTGAAATACCCGGTGGTCATTGATATATGGTTCATATAGTTATGGTTAGGCTTACGGACACTAATAGTGAACCATAAATAAATGGGCTACCGAAATACCCCCAGCAAACGTGGGCGGCCCAAGAGACTACCTAAAAAAGATCTACAGCAAAACTTCGAATCCCCCGTTATTAGCTAGCAGTGAGATATTCCACAAGTCAAGTACTACCCTAAAGCAAGATTAACGTTATGCTTGGAGACAGCGGTGTTTGCGGGCTAAGTGACTCTGGATCCACGGCATGAATTAACTCTGCTTCTAACTCCTCCCCACTTTATCTTTCATTTGCCATGTTCAAATTATAGCTTATGTTCCTTTTCCGCCGGAAAAGCTTACAACGTCTCATCCTCAAAATGTACGACTTTTTTTTCCCTGTACATACATCACATCCTTGTGTTTGTTTTCTTTCCCGTGTTCTTGCGTCCATGACCGGAAACAAGGGGGAGAGGGGGGGTTCTAGTGGATTGTTTGTACCTTTAACTCCCCTTTTATGACCATTTTCGTACCCCACCCCAACCCGTCCATTTAGAGTCTGGATCCGCCATTGATATGTCCATGATATGTCCATCAACAATGTTTAACTTTTAGCTTGCCGTCTTTCCTATTGCATATATCTTGCATATATCACACATGTTTATTTCCACGTCGCAATGCCAGCATATTCCCATTCCTCTTTTTTCTCACTGTTCATGTCACAGAGGAGCTTACCTTTACCCTCATTGCGCACTCTTCAGTTGTCTTGTCTTGATTATGCGACTCTTGATCGAGTCTTACGGCCTTTGCTTCAGGTACAGTCGGTAATCCCCGCGTCTGGCCACTCGAAAAGGTCGTCGGAACAACAGTGCTCTTCATGCGCCTTAGCGCACGCCATCCGGTCAAGCACATGTCTCTCAGTTCCTGTCTGAACTCAAGGTTCAGGACAAAGTGCACTGAAGGGTTTATAGTGGTGTGTAGGACCAACGCACAGTACATCACTACACTCTGAGTAGTAAAGGGCCTAAGAAACATCCTATTTCTCGCTACTTCTACTACGTTCATTACCAGGAAAGGCATCACACAAATAACATAGGCCCAGACTTCGACAACCAAGATACGAACAGCGCGGGAGTTACGTTTGGCGCGGTTGCGCGTGACGATGGACCTATGACGAGGTTCAACCGACGAATCCTGCCTCAACTTCTTGATAACGAGGCAGTACGCGATGATGAACAAGACCATCGGGATAAACTGCGAAAGTAGCAACATGAGAGCGAGGATCACTAGTGCCAGTTCTTCTTTGGCTTGGAAAATGCACAGGTAACCTCCGTTTGGACCTGGAACGAGGTTAATGAAAAGAACGCTGACCCCACTGAGCATAACGCAGGCGCCCCAGACGACGATGATGTGGATGATTGATTGGCGTGCGGTAACCTGGAGACGGAAAGCAATCAATTTAGATGAAGTAGAGCTTGCGACTAAGCTTCTCGTAAGGTCAAGCTTGCTAAGAAATAAGAATTAGGATAAATGGCCAAGGCGAATCCAAAAATGTCAAATGTTTGAAAGAATTGTATTGCTAGACCAGTTAACTTTGAATGAATTTCTCATATCTGATATTCGTCTTCTCGTGATCATAAAGTTGCGGAATCACTATTAGATAAAACGAAAGATAAAAATAAAACATCTGCTTTTTTAAAACATCGATCAGCCTCGGGTAAAAGAAACTATAATATTGATTGGAAACATCAAAATGGTCTTTTAGTACTAATGAAATTTAGCGCAAATGCAATTAGGAAAACACATCTTTCACTCGACTTCCGCGTGAACTTCACATAGACGATTACTACCTCACCTTAGGTTGTCTTACGCAGCCTTATGTTAATTACGTTAACCTCAACTTAACCTTACGTAACCTGCGTTTCCTTTTCTTTGCCTCACCTCACCTCACGTCACCTTACCCCACCTCTCCTCGCCTCACGTCACCTTACCCCACCTCACCTCACCTCGCCTCACCTCGCCTCGTCTCACCTCTCCTCACCTCACGCTATCCCCCCACCCCCCCCCCCCCGACCTTAACTCTCCACTCTCCTTACCTGTTTTCGTAGTGGGTGCACAATCAGCCGATATCTTTTAAAGCTCAGCGCTCCCAGCGTCAAAAGACTCGCTCCGTAAGCTGTGAAAAATAACAAGTACATCCCACGACAGCCAGCCTGCCCTCCAACAGGCCAAGTCTTTTTTGAGGCGTAAACCAAGTAGACTGGGACATACACAAGAACTTTGAGCAAGTCGCTTGCTGAGAGGTTTAGGTTATAGATGTTCGTGACGTTATGGAAGCGCTTTTTTGTCACTATGACTAGGACAAGAAGAAGATTCCCTATAGCACTAAGGACGACGATTGAAGACATCCATACATTTCGCACAACTGCCATCGCATCTGTCATTTTTTCATTCTTGGATTAGCTAAGTCACTCTTCAGTCGACGGCTGTGTTAAAGCAAAACGCCTTTTTGCTTTTTTTGCCTGTGGGTAAACGAATTGGGTTATTATACACAGTAAACGAGTGTTTAATAAACTGAAGTCGCAGTATAACACAAAGATAAGAGCTGTCCTTTCTTGCACACCAACATAGGGTCATAAACGAGGATAAAAAAAAATAGGTGTTCTGAACGTGCTGGAAGTGCTAACACAAGGATTGTCCTTAAATATACACAAAAAGATAGTAAACTTACAGGACTGCGTGGGGCTTAATAAATGACAAATAGCGACTGGAAGTTCCGACTCTGGTCGTGATAGTCCCACCTACGGTATAAAGCTTTGTTCCGCTATCGCGCGTATTTTATAGGCAGCGATTTTCATTATATAATATTGATGTTTTTAAAAAAATCTGATTACAGGCTCGATTCTTACAATTAAACAGGAATTAATACAGAGCCTCAAGTGGTACTTCATAGGCTCGGTTCCTGTTATTTATCTTCCTCTTCTGGCTATCGTTTGAATATGTTTTCTCATTTGCCTTTTTCTAATGAAAGTTATTGTTTTAAAACGGTATTAGCGTCGATAAGGTTAACGACACTACCAAAGGCGATAATAATCAAACGCAAGGTAATGGTAGTAAACTTTATTAGGTAAGCCTCAGGAACTTTTGCTAGAATCTTCTTTATACGACCGCCACTTTAGGCCCTAATGACTGTCCATGGCTGCTTATTGTTCTCCACTTTACCTCCTCTTCTCGCACCGTTCTGCCCATATCGACTTGCCCATTTTTTGCATCCAATCTAATAAGAAATATGGTGGTCCAGAAAGCAAAGTTACCTATTAAAATTCGATTGACAAATAGATCTCAATTTCGCTTTCGTCTGCCTTCTAATCAATATACAGATGACGCCACAGCGTGCCCATGACCAAATCCTTGAACAATCAAATAACTATCCAAGTTTATCTAATATGGCCTTATATCTGTTAAAGGCTATGTAATATGGTCATTTCATGTAATGTGGGTAAGAAAGGATTGAAACGTTTTGGTACAGGTTGTCTTTTATTGATTAAATTTAAAATATATTAAATAGATTATAGAGATAAGGCAACATTATTCATGTTTAGTCTTCATCGTGGAAAATTAGCTCTCTTCTGCTTGTTATACTTTGTTAGAGTCAACTAAAACATTACGTCTAGTTGCTTCTCTCTCATATCTCGTCGCATTTTCTTAGTACAAGCCTGCGAGTACCCGCCTATCAATTTTTATTTACTATTTTTGCCCACAGTTGAAATACCTGCCATTTGGTTGCGGGCAGTGGAGAACATTATTACAGTCCTTGATTTCACGCACACTTCCTGTTCTGGTACCTTTTCGATCGGTACTTTTCAAACGATCCTTTTCGCGCCAAATGGCGAAAAACGTGACTGGAATAATCTTACTAATCATCCGTCTCCTTTCGGTACAACAAACGTTTTTCTTTCACCCTACGGTGTTGCGAACACGTGTCTGGAAATCTATTTTACTAATAATCCTGTTGTTATCAAAGAGACCCTTTCGGCCTTTTTATCGTTCTTGCCTAAACATCTAAACGACCACGCTAACACCTGTTTCCTGGGTGGAGTAAAAATAGGTTTAGGATCGAGGGATTTTAGTGGCCTGTGGATTTCCTCAATAGATTTCCTATAGAGTTGAGATGACGAAATGTATTATCCTTTATCATGCCATTGTGATTTTTGTGTTAATCGTCCAATAAATGATAAGTTTTTTTATCGCCTGACGGGTAATCAATAAGTTCAATAGCATCACGCCAACACAGACCATCTAGTTTTTCTACAGTTTGCCTTTAGTCTTTCTAGTCATACCATCTAAATTTTTTTATAGCTTGTCTGTAGTCTTTATAGTCATACCAGTCATACCATTTAGTTTTCAGGGGAGGATCCAGAAGTTTGGAAAAGGGGGGGGGCGAATCGAAAGTTTCAAGAAAGGGGGGCCGGACTTATTTTTCTTCCGGGGTCCCCTCGGCCCCCCTAGATCCGCTCCTGATTCAAACGTTGTGTGTTATTGACAGTTTTAATTTTAGTGACTCAAACGCATCCCCACTGTTTTATTGACAATTTTCCGCCCCCTTTGTTTGTTTTAATTCAATTAATATGGCAAACAGATGTTGAAATAAGCAGATTTTGTTTGATGTTTTGATGATTGCTAAAAAGCCCCCTCGCATTAGATTCTAGAGGGAAGGGAATATTACGGGTATTTTTTTCAAGCAAATAGGAACAATTGCTTTATATAATTGTTCTCTCATGTTTCCTGTTGATGATAAACGGAGATTGAAAACACAGATTATTAGACGCAAAGGATGGTCGCACCTGAAAATGTGGCGCGCGCTTCGCGTCTGACCACCAGCCTCGGTAGACGTTATCTTTGAATCGCTTTTTTTCTTTCTTTTTTCTTTTTTTTTTACACTGGCGATTCGAAGAAGCCGCAACAGATGCACCAAAGATTGCATAAAAATCGTGTAAACCGACCTCTAGTCTGTGGAGAAAGAGGTGGGTCGGAGCGTGGTTTTCGCGGCCGGTTTTTTTGCTAGAGTACCAGGATGCAATGGGTGATTTGCTGCAACTAGTACTTAGTCTCCCTACAACTTGTAAAACGGTCAGGCGTTACTGGTTGTTATGTTTCACAATGGCTGACGCTACGGAGGTTTTTGACGACAATTTGTTTCGGAAAATTGTCGAATCAAAAGGAAAACTTGTCTCCTTTAGAGCTCGAGAGGTAATATTTCTTAGCCAACCAACTAACGTGTTTTTAAAGTGATTTATAACTTACGAGAAGCAAAAGCGTACAACCTTGCGGCTGCATAGCCGCAAAAAACGGTGTTGCTCGTATACTCGGCAAACCAACTTTTGTCGAAACAAACTTCTTTTTGGTTATTCTCTTAGATTGACAACAAGTCCGGTCGGCTTTCTAATCTCTGCAAACATAATGTTTACCCAGTTGGACACTTTCTATATGATGTTACCTACACAACCCCCCATGGGAACGAAAAGACAATGCTTATAGTGCTAAAGGCCAAGGCCGCTGGCAGAGTCACTGTGGATGCTATTAATGGTCTGGCCCAGAAATGTGGGAACCCTGTTTCCACTGTGTTTGAAAAGTACAAAAACCAGCTTGGCTATTGGTAAGTCCTCCTGGAATATGTGGAAAGACTACAGGCAAGCTGTAGAAAAACTAGATGGTTTGCAAAGGCATGGTTTAGACAAGGTATGAATCAACACAAGGTTGAAAAGGTATTTTAAATGTCTCTGTTAAACAAAGTGGTTGCGCTGATGTTTCGAGCGTTAACCCTTCGTCGGAGTGAATTAGCCCTTCGGCGGAGCAAATGGCTAACGCTCAAAAAGTCAGCGCAACCCCCCTTTTTAACAGAGGCATTTAAAATACCTTTTCAACCTTGTGTTGATTCATACCTCCTGGAATATGAACCAAGTACATACCTAGGGGTATGGTCCAAGGCGTGGCAACCCCCCTTGGACCCCCAAAACTGGGTATTTCTTATTAAAGGGTTATTGTCAAATACTTTCTTTTACATGTGATGCATATGACGGTGCACTCCATATATCCTGAGTACGCAGCTGTGAACTTCCACAACCAGTTGGATTGTTTGCTCGTATTAAATACCATTGTAGCAGTTTAAATACTTTGGTGGTGTACATGTTGCCCTTCCCCTAGCCATGTGCCTGACTTGATCTCTTAACTTCATGAGCCATCTCTTCCAAAATACCCAACCAACTGATAAAGAAATGCCTGGGCATTAAGCTTTACAGATATCCGGGAACTAGAAGTCTACAAAATAACGGATCAGAGGTTTACAAGGATAACCCCTGAAGTATACTATATCAACAGCAACCCAGAAAAGGTAATTATTGCCTTTTATTTCTTCATACTGCTCAGAGAAAGATAGAAATAACTAATTACTGTTTAATTAAGGAATGGACCATTTAATTTTTGAGGAGGGGAATGGCTAATTTTTCTTTCTCAATTTTTTCCCCTGACAAGTCACTGCTAAATATTTTTTTCTGTAGGATGTTACAAATTTTTCTGTCAGTCTCTGCTTGCTTGCTCTATTATTTTTTTTTGGGGGGGGGGGGGGTGGGGGGTGGGGAAGAATCAACAACTCCCATGTCAAATGGGTAGAACTTGATTTTTAATATAAGTCATTATAAATTGACTTTGGCACAATAGGGAAACCCTTGACTTTATGATGAAATATTGATTGATTTTGAGCTGATGGGACAGACCATACCCCTTCTGGGTGTATAGCTAGTGGTCGGCCCAGTCCCCTTGACCAAGATAGAGTTGGTATTTTACTATGGATGAGGATGTACACAGGCTCACACTGGGTCACTTGTATGTCAAAGATTATTAAAATTGTAGGACTTTAAGGGGGCGGGGGACTAAGAATGTCAATGCAAGCTAAATAAAATGAAGATTTATAGCATTCAAGTAGTGCTTTTATTTTATTAAAAAAATATTTTTTTAGGGGGAGTGGAGGGGCCCATATTGAGGAGGGGAGGTATATTGAAAAGGGGGTTCTTATTTAAAGAAGTCAATTAGTCTAATTATGGTATTTCTTTGTTTGTTTGTTTAGGAAATGTTTATAATAGCCATGGAGTATTTGGGAACACCCTGTGTTACCCTCATGAACAGAATGGATGATGCTCCTGATGTTTGGACCAAAAAGTACATAGAGGTACTGGATAACAACTACAAAAAAGCGCATTCACTTAGTTTTGGATATCACATGGAAAAGATCATATGTAAGAATCCCCTTTGCTATAGAAATTTTGAATAAAACATCAATGACTTTCCCTCTGCCTTGGTATCAGATTGCACTGCGTGACATTGCTGGGTTCCACAGTATTCATCTGGATGGAGTGGATTCCTTACTGAAGAAGCCTTACATTGAAGCCTTCACAAGGAAGAAGATGGTGGAGCTGACGGACCTGTGGCAAGCCCTTGCCGATAATGCTCGATTGAAGGCCCCTGATGTTGTTACAGAAAAACGGTAAGCCGACAGGAGGAAGTACATTTGTTTCTCCCACCAAATTATACAGATGTGTATACATCTATGTGTATAGCTGATGTGTATAGCGGGAGAGCGAATGGCACATGTAAGCACACCCACTACCCCTTGGCCACCCTACAGAGTGTTTTCTTATTGACGAATTGCCAAATCTTTTACGTACTATGCCCCCCCTTGTGCAACCTTGGCACATAATCTGGATGACATGCATGTTATGAGTTGTATGTACATAAGATGATTTACAACATCAAGGAATATGTAGGTTGAACCCTGGTAACTCAAGCTCAGATAACCTGAAAAACAAGTTTTCTTATGGTACTTATGTTAGAATAATTTCTACGCAGATAACTCAATGTCCTTTCTGAAAGCCAGCATACACTTACAATTTTTTTATGTAATTTTTGTTGCATCTGTCGCAGCAATTTTTCTTGTTGCACGCTGCAACTCCAAATCGCCAAAGTAAAGTGTTGCAACTTCACGATTTTTGTTTGAGTAATCAGTCGCACGGATAATAAAACATTAGATTGCAACAGACTTGATGCATACACCTTTTGAGCTGATGTTCTTCTAAACTTTTTTTTAGCAAGCATACCCATGTGTTCATTGTTTATATCTCAAAAAGACTGCTTATTTGCAAATCTTTGTTGGTCATTGTCTTGCGACCATTTATGTGTACCAAGGCATTTATGTATTTATATGCCTTGGTACACTTATAACTCTGTACAAATGTAGCCCTCTGACACCCCAAAATTTGCTCATTTATAATGATTTAAGTTTCTTCCTCTCAGATACAAAATCTGGAAACACATCATCCACATCATTGACCATATATGGAAAGAACTTGAGTCATCGCCTCGGACATTGATCCATAACGACTTCAACGCACGCAATGCTTGCATTCGACTCTCAATCCAGTCCACTGCTCCACGCCCTGAGTATGTGGAGAGGCCTGATTACGCTTGTGATCATTTGAGTTTATATGACTGGGAGTGCAGTACTGTCCACGTGCCACAATCAGACATAGCAGAGTTCTTGGCTTTTACGTTGGCTGAGGACACAGAGCCTTCTGTTGGAGAGCAGTGGTTGGAGTTTTACCGGGTAGAGCTGCAAAGACATTCTGGGAATGATTTTAATTGTGAGAGGTAATTGTTACAATAATATCGTATCTGCTATGTCACCTAGGCTTACATAATTCTGATAGAGTTCTGGTGGCCATTCATCGTGGAGAAACTTTAGCTATTTTAGAAGTGATGTTGATGATGGTGGTGATGGTGATAATAATGATGGTGGTGGTGGTGGTGGCGGCAGCGGCGACTGCGGTGGTGGTGATGGATATGTTTTTATGGTAATGCTGGTGGTGTGGTGGTGGTGGTGGTGGTTTTGATGATGGAGGTGATGGTTTTGATGGTGATGGTGTTGATGATGGTGGTGTGGTAGTTCTGGTGATGATGATGGTGGTGATATTGGTGATGATGTTAATTACGGTTGTGTGACAGTGGCGATGACGGTTGTGGTGATGGTGGTGATATTGGTGATGGTGTCAATTACAGTTGTGGTGTGGGTGACGACGACAGTTGTGGTGATGGAGGCGATGGTTGTGATGGTGATGATAAAGGTGATGATAGTGGTGGTGATAATAGTGATGGGGTTGGTAGGTGAGGATGGTTATTGTAATGTTTTCGGGACTAAAACATCACGAAGAAATAGACAGCTCGTTGAACACAACAACTGAACTCCATTTATTTCTGAACAACCCCCGACATGCCCACGAGGCATTCCAAATATGGTGTACAACACAGGGAGCCCATCCGAATATATTACATCTCCCCGTTCCTGGAATGAACTAGCTACAAACATGTAACAATGTCAATGACTAGAGAGCTAAATACGTCTAATAGTCTCTTTACAAGTCCAGACGTACTACAGGTTTAGGGGTACGCCTTGGGTAATGCCTCACAGGTGTAGATGCCACGTCAGGTGGTGACTCAGTTGTACATGTAGGAACAACAGTCTCTGAAGATTTAGGTGAGACTTCAGGTAGAGGGGTAACCTCAGGCTCAGGAAGAATGGGTTTAGAGGACACTACTGGAGTAGAGGGCAAAACAAAGCCACTCCCAGTCATAGCTGTAGCTGTAGTTGGTGGGGATGTGTGCTCCGCATCACCAGCTGCTAGAAGGTGATCAACATGTACATGACACATTCGTCCTCCAATACGTATCTGGTATGCTAGGGGACCGATTCTCAAGATCACTGTTCCTTTATCCCACTTGTGTTTTCCTCTGAAGTTACGAACTAAAACAATGTCTCCTGGAAGAAACTCACGAGTTTTTGTTCGGCCACCATCATGCTGTTGCTTTTCCTTCATCTGACGCTCCTCAACATGCTGGGCCAGATTGGGCTGAAGCAATGCCAAACGTGTGCGAGGCTTACGCTTCAAGAACAACTCAGCAGGTGTCTGCCCAGTAACCGTATGAGGCGTGTTCCTGTACGAAAACAGAAAACTTGACAGCCGTTGCTGTAGCGATTTCCCCTGATCAAACTTGCTGGTAAGTAACGCCTGCTTGAGAGTTTGAACATATCTCTCCGCCTCCCCGTTAGAAGCGGGATGATAGCGAGGGACCCGTGTATGCCGTATTCCATTACTTTTCATAAACATGTCCAGCTCACTAGAAATGAACGGTGGACCGTTATCGGAGACCATCTCCTCTGGTAATCCATGTGATGCAAATAGACCAGCCAGCATTTCAATGGTCTTGGGTGCAGTAGTGGAAGATGTAGCAATAATCTCAGGCCACTTTGAGTGTGCATCGACAACAACAAAAAAGTTCACTCCGTCTTTAACAGCATAATCCATGTGCACTCGTTGCCAAACTCTAACAGGCCATTTCCATGGGATCAAAGGTGCTGTGGCAGGCTGCTTACGAACAGACTGGCAGGCCTCACAATGGTGCACCATGTTCTCGATAGCCTGATCGAGCCTTGGCCACCACAGGTAGCTGCGTGCGAGAGACTTCATGCGACACATACCTGGGTGATCTGCGTGAAGATCATGCAGGATTTTCTCCTGAAATGCCTCTGGGATAATGACCCGCAGACCCCAGAGAACACAGTCTTGTTCCACAGACAGTTCCAATCGACGATTGAAATAAGGACGTAATTCCTCCTCCTGTGCCTGCTGTGGCCAGCCACTTTTCACATAATGAAGTACCTTGCTTAACACAGAATCCTTTCTTGTTTCCATAGCAATGTCCCTTGCCGTTACAGGTAGGTCATCCACATAACTGAAATGATAAATTTCAGTTTCCTCTGAAACTCTAGGCTTATCAACAGGAAGTCTGGACAGCCCATCCGCATTGCTGTGATCGACACCTTTACGGTAAACGACATCATATTGGTGGGATGCTAAAATTAAAGCCCACCTCTGAAGACGAGCCGCAGCTAGTGTGGGAATTGCCGACTTTGGCCCTAAGATTGTTAGGAGTGGTTTATGGTCGGTCTCCAGAATAAATCGTCGCCCATATAAAAACTGGTGGAACTTTTTAACTCCGTAAATAATGGACAGGGCTTCCTTCTCTAGCTGGGCATAATTCTTTTCACTACCAGTGAGGGTTCTTGAGGCAAAAGCAATGGGGCGCTCCTCGCCTCCTGGCATAACGTGTGAAATAACGGCTCCAATGCCATAGGGTGATGCATCACAAGCCAATTTAATTGGAAGATTGACGTCATAATGAGTTAGGACTTTCGCTGATTGCAGGAGCTCTTTTGCAGAGGTGAAGGCTTGCTCGCATTCTGGCAGCCATGACCACTCAACCCCGTCCCGCAGGAGGTTGTTTAACGGGTGCAGCAATGTTGACAAGTTCGGGAGAAATTTTCCGTAGTACTGTAACATACCCAGAAAAGATCTCAACTCGGTAACATTAGTTGGCGCAGGAGCATCCACAACAGCCCGAACTTTCTCTGGTGAAGGGTGGACACCCTCGGCATCAATGACATGACCGAGAAAACCGACCCTGTCCTCCAGGAAACTGCATTTCGACAACTTGAGAGAAATTCCGTATTTCTCAAGTCTTTCCAGCACCGCCTCTAATCTTGCTTTGTGTTCCTGGTCATTCCTTCCAGTGATCAAAATATCGTCGATATAGCAAACAACACCATCAATGCCCTTGAGAATGGTGTCAATAGTAGATTGAAATACAGCAGGTGCGCTTGCGACACCAAAAGGCAACCGATTATACTGATAGAGCCCTTTACAGGTGTTGACAGTGAGGAACTTCTTGGACTCCTCACCAAGAGGCAGTTGCTGATATGCATGCTTGAGGTCAAGTTTAGAAAACTTGGTACCACCTGCCAGAGCACTGAGCAAATCTTGAGGGTTAGGCAGAGGGTATTGGTCGACGTCCAAAACTGGATTCACCGTAACTTTGTAGTCTCCACACAAACGAACACCACCATCTGCCTTAGGGACAACCACTAACGGAGCAGCCCACTCACTATGGGACACTTTTGTCACGATCCCCTCCTTTTCCATGCGATCCAACTCTGCTTCAACTGCTGGCTTTAGGGCATACGGCACGGGGCGAGCCTTATGAAACCTAGGCGTGGCCTCAGGTTGCACATTGATTCTCGCTTGAAACTCCTTGATTTTGCCCAGGCCCGTACCGAAAACACCCTTGAACCGTGCAGTCAGTTCATGAACTAAATCAGAAGAAGAAACACTAAAAAGGTGCTCCCAGTTCAGCTTAACAACACTGAGCCAATTACGACCCAGAATAGCTGGTTTGCTCTCAACTTTTGCCACAATCAGAGGCAACTTGGCACTTTGACCCTCGTACTCAACTAGAACTTCGGTTTCACCAATTAAAGGTAACACTGTTCCAGAATAAGTCTTTAATGAGGTACTTGCATTCTTGAGTTTCAAATGTCCAAAATTCTCTTTGAACAACTTTTCAGGGATGACTGTGCGTGCAGCTCCCGTATCAACTTCCATTGGAATTTCCTTTCCGTTAACAGTGATAGTTACTGTCACTGCTTTGCTGCTGGGTTCACGAGTTGAAAAGAACCCCAATGACTCATCTTCTTGGTCATTGTCCACTGAAACTTCAACATACTTGGTTTCCTTGCACTCCTTGGACTGACAGACTCTCTTTAGGTGACCCATTTTGCCACAATTATCACACTTATACTTCTTGTATTTACAGGATTTACCATCATGTTCAGCACTGCCACAACGATGACATGCTGTTTTGGGCTTTCCTCCCTTGTTCTGTGTGAATTTCTTGTGTTTCTGTGGCTTTTTTCCAAGCTGATGAACTTCTTCAACGCAGCCCGATCCGGACGATCCAGAGCCCTTCAATTCCGACGACTTCGATTCCGCCATTTCCATCGACTGAGCGATCTCCAAAGCCTTCGCAAACGTCAAGGTTTTCTCGGTTAAAAGTTTCCGTTGAATCGCTTCCTGGCGTAGACCACATACAAAACGGTCTCTCAAAGCTTCATCTTGGAAAGTTCCGAACTCACAGTGAGTTGAAAGCTTCTTTAGTTGGGCGCCAAAGTCCGCAACTGTTTCGGAGTCGTGACGAAACCGGTTATGAAAATTGAATCGGTCGGCAATAACCAAGGGTTTCGGATGCAAATGGCCACTCAAAATATCCACAAGATCTTTATATGTCTTGGTGTCAGGTTTTTCCGGAGTCAAAAGATTCCTCAACAGTCCGTACGTTTCAGGACCTATTGCAGTGAGCAAGACAGCTACCTCGTTCTCCTTTCGCACGCCATTCGCCTTCATGAAGTTTTCAAGCCGCTCAATGTAAGCTTCAAACGACTCTTTTTGCCGGTCGAACTCTCTTAGTTGACCGATGACACTCATGGTGTTCCACAGATCCGGTCCTCGTCGCCAGATGTAATGTTTTCGGGACTAAAACATCACGAAGAAATAGACAGCTCGTTGAACACAACAACTGAACTCCATTTATTTCTGAACAACCCCCGACATGCCCACGAGGCATTCCAAATATGGTGTACAACACAGGGAGCCCATCCGAATATATTACAGTTATAATGTTTATAATGAGAGTGCCCTGATTATAATGATGATAGTGATAAAATGTTGGTCATATCAATGATGGTAATGGTGATGGCGATGATGATGACAATGAGCTTTGGTGATGGTGATGATTGTGGTTTGATATAATGATTATGATGTCTATGTGATGGCAGTGACAAAAATAATAATGAGGGCTAGCCCTTTGCCTCTTGGAACCACCTAATTCTAGTCCCTTAGCCTCTTGGAACCACCTTATTCTAGTCCCCTTGCCTCTTGGAACCACCTAATTCTAGTCCCCTTGCCTCTTGGAACCACCTAATTCTATTCCCCTTGCCTTTTGGAACCACCTAATTCTAGTCCCCTTGCCTCTTGGAACCACCTAATTCTAGTCCCCTTGCCTCTTGGAACCACCTAATTCTAGTCCCCTTGCCTCTTGGAACCACCTAATTCTAGTCCCCTTGCCTTTTGGAACCACCTTATTCTAGTCCCCTTGCCTCTTGGAACCACCTAATTCTAGTCCCCTTGCCTCTTGGAACCACCTAATTCTAGTCCCCTTGCCTCTTGGAACCACCTAATTCTAGTCCCCTTGCCTCTTGGAACCACCTAATTCTATTCCCCTTGCCTCTTGGAACCACCTAATTCTAGTCCCCTTGCCTCTTGGAACCACCTTATTCTAGTCCCCTTAGCCTCTTGGAACCACCTAATTTTATTCCGCTTGCCCCTTCAGGTTTCTCGCCACCTTTAGGCTTGCATGTTGTGACTTGCTTATCAACAAACTGGCGATCTACATGCTGGTCCCAGAACCATGTAAAAGGTCCTCAATACGCAGGGCCTTAGAGGGCAATCTGACCTACTTGGAGTACTTGTACGATAAAGGGCTATGTCCCTTTGACCTGAAATAATCCACCAAGCAAGTAAGTAGGATGTGGAAATAGAAAGCGAGGACCCCTCAAAATAGGTTAGGCCTTAAAGGGTTACCGGATCACTTAGACGCGAGATAATCAACAAGAAAGTCAGTAAGGTAGTCGTAGAATGTGGACTTTCCACGGTATGGAGCAGCTGGAGTTTGATGTGAAGGAATGTAGACTCGAATTCGATTTATCCCCAAAAAGATTTCCTACAATGAAACGCGAGGTTATCCTATTATGTATAGATAAAGCGTTTTGTGACTCCACAACATTGAAATGTCTTTTTTTGCAAATTCTCGGGGGCGGGCCTACCATAAAAACAGACGGATGGGGGATAATACATTTGGCGTTACAGATAAGGGGGTTAATGGACACTGAAATCTAGCGTTCGCAAATCACACTTAAACGGCCCTTAACTCGAAAATAATCACTTCACAGATGTTCATTTAGTATCTAAGCATCTTTATTGAGATATTTCAACATTAGAAAGTTAAAAAAATATAGTTTAGAAGCGATATTTTGAATACATGAAAAGCCGTTAAAACCTCACCACAGGAAGCCCATCCAGCCGTTCACCCGTACTCGCTCAGAGCCTGGGAGGCCTGGGAGTAAAAGAGTGAACCGACAGTCAGGCGTAGATAGCAGCAAAAATAAGAACGGCCCAGCCCCAACTGAAAACTAGACGATCTTATGGAAAAAAAAAAAAGAATAGAGTTCCTTAGCTTAGATTTACTGTCAGATTTTAAACAGTACGGAAACACTGACAATGGTACGGGATGGAAGTAGAATATAATGTATATACCCTGCAATGTACAGATTTTTAGAAAAATGCGTGACAGTCAGCAAAGTCCCAGGCTTCTCTCCTAAGCTCGGAGATGAGCCGTGAGACAGCTTGGGGGCTGGGACGAACTATTGTCTCCTGTGACGTCACAACTCTTACCATCCACAGGAAACCCAACCACAGGAAACCGGGTAAGAACGCCTTGGACTAGGCTGCGTGACGTCACAGTATATTTTCTCTTTTTAAACCTATAATGTAAAATGCGCTTCTACTTAAAGTAGCTGTCAGTACGATTACAATCTCACTCCAGGATCAAATAAAATGCCCAAAGCTCATCGGAAACAATGTTTTGCTGTACTCGCCTAAACGTGAATACCAGCACACATGTTCCATCGGAGCAGTCCCCTTGCCAGAATACAACGCTCCGCTTTTCGCTTCATCAGTGAAATGACCCTTCCGCAATCTACGGCGGTTATTTTGGCGCCAAGTTACGCCACTTTTTTGCATGGAGTCCTTGTGCTCATGACCATTCACTGCGCTGACGTCACATCCGGTTTCACCGCGCCTCGTTTTCGTTTTCGTTACCCCGACACAAGTCTGTATTGCGCATGTCCCTAATGCCTGGACTGCTGGCATCTTGAATCCGCGCATGCGTCATAGGGTCCACAGTCTTGTGAGAGTCAAGACCATGCCTCGTATCGCCGCTAAGACCATTCCTCGTATCGCCGCTAAGACCATTCCTCGTATCGCCGCTAAGACCATTCCTCGTATAGCCGCTAAGACCATGCCTCGTATCGTCGCTGAGACCATGCCTCGTATCGCCGCTAAGACCATTCCTCGTATCGCCGCTAAAACCATGCCTCGTATCGCCGCTAAGGCCCTCGTATCGCCGCTAAGACCATTCCTCGTATCGCCGCTAAGACCATGCCTCGTATCGCCGCTAAGACCATTCCTCGTATCGCCGCTAAGACCATGTTCGTATCGCCGCTAAGACCATTCCTCGTATCACCGCTAAAACCATGCCTCGTATCGCCGCTGAAACCATGCCTCGTATCGCCGCTAAGACCCTCGTATCGCCGCTAAGACCATGCTTCGTATCGCCGCTAAGACCATGCTTCGTATCGCCGCTAAGACCATGCCTCGTATCGCCGCTAAGACCATGCCTCGTATCACCGCTAAGACCATTCCTCGTATCACCGCTAAAACCATGCCTCGTATCGCCGCTAAGACCCTCGTATCGCCGCTAAGACCATGGCTCGTATCGCCCCTAAGACCGGTGTTTTCTAATGCGTGTTCAAGGTCTTTTTCCTTTCTTATGTCGTCGGTTATCGCTTTGTTATTTGTTCCTATTTCTTGAGTAACGTCCCTATTAGTTTGTGGAGAATGAAGAAATATATATGTGTTGATATAAGGACCTTCCATTTAGCGAGGGAGGGAGGTAGGGATGATAATGATTTTTATCTTGATAATGATATCAACGACAGATGATGATAAGATGATGAAGGTAGTTTTGAAGATGATGGTGATAATAATGTTGAAGATGGTAAACGATGATCCGTGATTGGCCCTAAATTGAAACCGTTATTCGTGGAAAGCCTATAGAAATAATGGTTTTAATTGATACTTACGTCAGCCGCACACTGGCATTTGTTGGAATATATCTGGTGGTGCATGAGGGCGTATTCTAAGAAGGCTACAAACACAAACACGTGAACATGTAGACATCCATAGCGGTAGCGTATGAGGCTTTGGGACCCATACCACCAGAGATGAAGTTACTCATGGCTAATACTGAAACCGAACAAATAAAGTAATCATAAATGCTGATACAAGATCTGTTTGTCTGTTCGTCCATCTGTCTCTGTTTTCGACTGTCCGCCCTTCAGTTTGCATGGACGTCTCTCTGTTCTTCTGTTTATATAACCATCTGACTGCTCTGTTTGTCCGTCTGACCTCCCGTTGGTCCGTCTCTCCGTTTGTCTGTCTTTCCATCCGTCTGACGGACGTCTGTCTGTCCGTCCGTTATTGGTCTGACTGCCCGCCCGTCCGTCCGTTATTGGTCTGTCTATTCGTTATTGGTTCGTCCGTCCGTTATTGTATGTTGGTCTGTCTGTCCGTTATTGGTCTGTCTGTCCATTATTGGTCCGTCCGTCTGTTATTGGTCTGTCTGTCTGTTATTGGTCTGTCTGTCCATTATTGGTCCGTCTGTCTGTTATTGGTCTGTCTGTCCGTTATTGGTCAGTGTGTCCGTTATTGGTCTGTCAGTCCGTTATTGATCTGTCTGTCCGTTATTGGTCTGTCTGTCTGTTATTGGTCTGTCTGTCCGTCCGTCTGTCACGACTCACCTGTAATAACTTCAAGGGCGACTCTCGCCGCTGCGATCCAGAAGGCGAGGCAGCTCAGCGCCCCGCTGGTGGCAGCAGGCGCATACAACTTGAACTCGGCGGACAGAAACGTGAAAGAACCCGCTGATGAGTCATCACCATCATTACGACAACAATAATCTTAAAGAATGTCGCTTACCTACGCGTTTGTTATTGTTTATCATTGAAAATACACATTTTTATTTGCGAGAAATCTTCAAAATAACAGTCTAAGAATGAAGTCTGATATGTTATTGACGATATTTAATTGAAAATATCTTGGTTTCTCGCTTGAATTGGCTTGAATTAGCCGATGGAAATTGGATTCTTTGAGTCACTCGGCATTAAGAGCGAGAGCATAAAATTGCGGTGATTGGCCTTCTTTAATATGTACACTGAGTAGCTACTGCGCCTGGCTTCATGTGTACCACGTGCAAAGAGGTGCTGTTGGTGGCTGGTAGCGCCTGGTATGATTATGATCTGTAAAGAGTGCTAAATGGATAGAAATTGCAGACTTTTCGTGGCTCCTGTCTCTTTATCATCCACTAGACACCTAGGAAGAGGCAGGAGCCTCGAAAAGTCTGTAGTCAGGCGCGTACCCAGGGGGTGTACAGGGGGGTGGGCATGGTGTGCGCACCCCTCCCCCCTGGCCGCCAAAAGGTGGGTCATTTCTTATAAAAAAATCCTCAAATACTCCGTGTTATCCATATGATAGCTATGACTTCGCCCCCCCCCCCCCCCCCCCTCCCTCCAGCCAATCCTGGGTAGTATCATGGGCTTTAGGATATGAAGTCTAATGTCTTGTTTGTGTTGAATAAGCACGTATTCCTACTTTGACTAGATGTATTTGCCTTGGTTGAGATGCTATCTAATAGAAAAAAGATGGATAAGTTGGTCAACTGCTCCTCGGTTCAGCTTACCTCACCACGCCCCACCTCACTGATGTAACACTGATGTGACCTCAACACGCCTCGTCTTAACTAAACCTCACCTTGGACTGTATTCACCTTAACCTCACCTGGACCACGCCTCACCTCACTTTAACCTTATTTCACCACGCCTCGTAACAACTTAACCTCTTCTTGACCTGACCTCACCTCACTTCAACCTTATATAACCACGCCTCGTAACAACTTAACCTCATCTTGGCCACGCCTCACCTCACATTAACTTTATTTTATTCATTCATTCATTCAAAATTAATGTCGAGGTTCCAAACCAGTCACGTAACATAAAATTAAATGAATATTTTGCGAGGTCCCAAACCACGCCATGCATGCAATAAAATTAAAAGAAAATGTGTGGCGAAGTCCCAAACCAGTCGCCCAACGTGAGAATTGCATTGACAAATTTTGTGAGGTCCAAGTCATCACCAAACAAGCAATGAAAACTGCTACGGCAAACAACACATGTACAAAACACTGTAATTTTGAAAATTAACACAACCTTACTTTACTGCCATACAAGACGCCGAAACCAAATAATTTCAACCGAGTAGAGAGCTCTTTCCCGTTCTGACTAATGGTTAGAGTTCCCGTAAGCTGCTATAACATCAGCGAAATCTACGGCTTTTGGACGACACGCAGGGTAATAGAATTTTCATTGTGGTTTCGGACCTAGCCCATAAGGGAAGGAATTGGGATTTGTTCAGTGCTGGCCAATGAAAACGCTCCAAGGATTTTGATTGACGGAATCCAGAAAATGATTAACTGTTGCAAATCGTATATTGAAAACCGCAGTAAATTTGCTCATGTCTCAATATGATCCGCGTGGATTGCGCACTACATTTTTTAGTGTGTACTACGAGGCCGGGGAGGAGACGGGGTGGGGGGACTCTTAGGGGTAATAATTTATGTTGACCACACCCGAAGTGCTATCCCTTAGGGTTTAAATTGATTTTACCGACGATCACTCCTGTCTGCATTTATTTATTGGAGTCCGCCCCCCCTCCACCCCCGGGATGTTGAGACTATGGGTGGAATGTGGATGGATCTTGTAACTTTTTCTAATATAACTGTTTAACTAAAATTGCCTAATGAACTGGTCTCTTATAAAAGTTAAAAAAGCTATTTGATAAGGTTCTTGTTAATACTTGAGGACATTGTTTATATTACCTCTTGCAAAACAATCAATAAAAAACACAAAAATACATCAAAGTACTCCTGTCAAAGTTGATTTATCTGTCGTCTCTTGTTGGTTCCGAAAGTTGTGGCTTCTTATGTTAATTAAAATTTTCTTTTATGACTTTTACATCGCTCTCAAGTTTTTTTGGTTTGTCTCGGTTCCATCAGCTTCCTGAGCTGTATCATTCTTGTGATCGTTGGTCTGTGTAGACTCCATCAGGTTCTTAAGCTGAGCTCGAGTACCTTCAAGAAACAAATCCATGGCGGCAAACTGACGTAGTCTAACTTGTGCATCCATCTGCGCAAGACAGAGAAAACATTATATAGGGGAGTGTTCATTAAATACCCTGAGGTGGGAGTGGTATGGTCGCAGTATGTTTGCGATATGCCGTAATATACTCGCGATATGGTCGCGGTATACTCGCAATATAATCGCGGCATGTTCGCGGTATGCTGTAGTATGGTCGCGAATTGACAGCAGTATGGTCGTTATAAAGACAAAATGGTAGAGGTATGATCCTGACACAATCGCCGTGTTGGTCGGTGAGTCTTACCTCTTGTTTATGATGTAAGTACTCAGTCATCTTGTTTCTCGTGGTGTTGATCGCCTCCTCTACAGCCTCTCTTCCTTGAGCCCGCTCACTGTCAACAACAGTCTGGATGGATTTCTTTAAGAAAAACGGAATCACAAAAATAAATATAACAAATTACAATAGGGCCTGAAATCATATTTTCGCAGATAAAAATACAGTGCGACCTGTTAAACAGAGAACATCAAAAATAATAAGTGAGATATGAAAAAAAGTGAGAGTTAAAGAGATAAGACTGGCGAGTTCCTTGTTATCTATTTGAAAAACTCCCTAGTGCTTGGTCAAAACAATTATTTCATACAGCTGTCCACTGGGTTTCAAGGAGGGGGGGGGGGGTCGGATGCATTGTTTTTTACGGATTTTCTTATATTTTTTATTAATTTTAAGCCAAATATCTGAAAATAGGGGGGTGGGTTGGGCCTGCTTGGTCCACCCATAATTCTACCCCTGATAAAATAGGGGGGTGGGTGGGGCCTGCTTGGTCCACCCATAGTTTTACCCCTGATAAAATGGGGGGTGGGTGGGGGCTGCTTGGTCCACCCATAGTTTTACCCCTGATAAAATAGGGGGGTGGGTGGGGCCTGCTTGGTCCACCCATAGTTTTACCCCTAATAAAATAGGGGGTGGGTGGGGGCTGCTTAGTCCACCCATAGTTTTACCCCAGATAAAATAGGGGGTGGGTGGGGACTGCTTGGTCCACCCATAGTTCTACCCCTGATAAAATAGGGGGTGGGTGGGGGCTGCTTAGTCCACCCATAGTTTTACCCCTGATAAAATAGGGGGTGGGTGGGGACTGCTTGGTCCACCCATAGTTCTACCCCTGATAAAATAGGGGGGTGGGTGGGGCCTGCTTGGTCCACCCATAGTTTTACCCCTGATAAAATAGGGGGTGGGTGGGGCCTGCTTGGTCCACCCATAGTTTTACCCCTAATAAAATAGGGGGTGAGTGGGGGCTGCTTAGTCCACCCATAGTTTTACCCCAGATAAAATAGGGGGTGGGTGGGGACTGCTTGGTCCACCCATAGTTCTACCCCTGATAAAATAGGGGGTGGGTGGGGGCTGCTTAGTCCACCCATAGTTTTACCCCTGATAAAATAGGGGGTGGGTGGGGACTGCTTGGTCCACCCATAGTTCTACCCCTGATAAAATAGGGGGTGGGTGGGGGCTGCTTAGTCCACCCATAGTTTTACCCCTGATAAAATAGGGGGTGGGTGGGGCCTGCTTGGTCCACCCATAGTTTTACCCCTGATAAAATAGGGGGTGGGTGGGGCCTGCTTGGTCCACCCATAGTTCTACCCCTGATAAAATAGGGGGGTGGGTGGGGGCTGCTTGGTCCACCCATAGTTCTACCCCTGATAAAATAGGGGGTGGGTGGGGCCTGCTTGGTCCACCCATAGTTCTACCCCTGATAAAATAGGGGGGTGGGTGGGGGCTGCTTGGTCCACCCATAGTTCTACCCCTGATAAAATAGAGGGGTGGGTGGGGCCTGCTTGGTCCACCCATAATTCTCTCCCTGATAAAATAGGGGGTGGGTGGGGCCTGCTTGGTCCACCCATAGTTCTACCCCTGATAAAATAGGGGGGTGGGTGGGGGCTGCTTGGTCCACCCATAGTTTTACCCCTGATAAAATAGGGGGTGGGTGGGGCCTGCTTGGTCCACCCATAGTTCTACCCCTGATAAAATAGGGGGGTGGGTGGGGGCTGCTTGGTCCACCCATAGTTCTACCCCTGATAAAATAGAGGGGTGGGTGGGGCCTGCTTGGTCCACCCATAATTCTCTCCCTGATAAAATAGGGGGTGGGTGGGGCCTGCTTGGTCCACCCATAGTTTTACCCCTGATAAAATAGGGGGGTGGGTGGGGGCTGCTTGGTCCACCCATAGTTCTACCCCTGATAAAATAGGGGGCGGGTGGGGTCTGCTTGGTGCACCCATAGTTCTACTCCTGATAAAATAGGGGGATAGTTGGGGCCTGCTTGGTGCACCCATAGTTCTACCCCTGATAAAATAGGGGGGTGGGTGGGGACTGCTTGGTCCACCCATAGTTCTACCCCTGTTAAAATAGGGGGGTGGGAGGGGCCTGCTTGGCCACTGATACTTACTCACCTTATTTTTTTCCCGCTCTTCCTGCAATGCATTCTGAATCCTTTCTTGTAACATTCTTTCTGTCGATTCCTGCATTCGGTAACAATATATAATCTGTAACATGTTTAGGGGAGGCACATCTTCCTCTTAGGCAAGGCACTTATTAGGAAGAGGTACTTCTTTGAGGGAAGTGCTTGTTCAAGCAATTGCAGTAGTTAAAAAATGGGTACCACAACCCCCCCTTTCCCTGTATTGTATTCCCCCTATTGAAAAAATATTATGCAAAGAATTGCCTGTTTGAACAATACAAACCATCAAGTCTTTCATGGCTTCAGCATGTTTTGCTCTTTCTTCCACTAACGTCTTCTCTAAGTTTCTTTTACCATCTGCTAGACTTTCCTGCAAACACAGACAAATGGTTTTCATGATGCCTTTTTAACATTTTGAGTTTCTGTACCCTGAACAAAAGCAAAAGAAATGTACTGTTCTTTAATCTAGGATTTTGGGTTATATGTAGCCTGCGTAGCGGCTCAAGAGAAGGGATGGGGGACCCCCAGTCCCCCTCAGCCACTTGCTTTTTCATCTCTCACCCGCTCTCCCCCCGTCCCTCTCCCTTGAGCCACTACCCAGGCTAGGTTATATGTGCCATATAAAACTATATTCTATTATTCTAGATTTTAATTCCTAGATGATAATTTCTATTATTTCTAGATTACTGTAGTTCTAAAAAAATATTGAAAGCTTACCTGTACAGCTTTTTCAATGGCCTGTTTGCTTCTCTCTTTCTCCCCTGCTAAAGCGTCTTTTAAATTGTTCTACAAAAGGGAAAATCAATATCAATTTTAGATACTGGATACATAAGCAGAAACAATCCTTTCTATGGGAAGAAAGAATAAAATATTAGGACCTCATGCTTTGCAGCCTCAGCTTCCAAAGTCATTCTCATGGACTCGGCACTCTTCACTCTTTCCTCTTCGACCACCTTGACTGTATTTTCTTCCTGAATGGAGAAATAACAAAAAGGTTAGAAAACAACCTTCAGAGAGGCTGGGTGGAACCTGGGATGGGTCAACCATATTACAAGACTCTACACTATTGTTGAATAAATGACCTCTCCTAATGATGACACTGTTATTTGTACCTAATTATATCAACATATTAGGGTAAGCACCTGATTCTTGAGTGTATCCCTCAGTTTTTCCCTCTCACTCTCCAGCAAATCTTTTATCTCCAACTGACACTCTTTCTGCTGCTGTAGAACAGCCTGCCTTGATAACTCCTGAGAAATAGGTAGCAAATGACCAAGTGTTTCCATTAAAAAACATTTTTATTTTTTTGTTAGTTGGTATAACGCTTATTTTTTGTACTGGGTTTTACATTCTGTCAGGTGTGTTTAAAAACTATAAAAAAAATTTGAAAGCCAACCTTGTATTCTTCAACAATGATTGCCAATGCATCATGACCCGCTTGCCTTAAGTCCTGCAATTGCTTGGCATGCTCATCCTAACATAAAAAATAAATAAAAAAAGAAGGCAATGACCATTTTCTTTTCTGCTTATTTTGATTTCCATACAGGCATAGCTTGTCTTTATTCCTTTACTAAAGAATAGCAGACATCAATATTTTCAAACAAATAGGAATAAAGACCATTAATTTTCAAGGTTTCTTTTAGGTAAGTAACTAAGAGGAGCACTTCCATTACTTGACTTTACAGAATCTCCATTTCTTGAAAAATCTCTTGTTTACTTTTTTGCACACCTTAATGGTTTCCAACCAAGCAATCTTACTGAAATGCGTTGACCAATCAGAGGGTACAAAACGTGTTCTGTTACAAAGGTCTCAGAATACTCAAAATAACAGTAAATAATTAGACATCCACCCACCTGCATCTGAGAATACTTCATTTCCTGGAATTCCAACTGTTCCTGCAATGACTTGGACTCTTCTTCAAGAGCACTGCTCTTATTGTCAAGCAACTCAATTTCCTAAGTATAAAAGAAGGTAAATTTAAACTTTTTAAAAAACCTTTTAGTGAAATTCCTTTATATCTTTGAAAAAAACACTTGAAAAAGTGAAGTGCATAAAATTTATTAGGTATAGAGAAGGGTCTTACTTTGCTCATTCTTAACCTCTCTTTATCGGCTAAAGACAACTTCTCCTGTAAAGCACTAATATCTTTTTCTAAGGACTTTCTCGATTCCTCTTCTTGTTTATGCTCCTTTAAAAGTTCATTGTCTGGGGAAATCTGTACAGCCATCAATTCCAATACATCACTTGAAATAGCTTTTGATGATGGCTCTGCCATAAGCCTAGGCTCAGCAACAGTACTGAACTTTTCCTCAAGACAAACAGTAGGAAACTGTGAGCTCTGATTGGCTACCATTGCTGAACTCTGATTGGATGATCCAGTTTCTAAAGCAATCGGATTGGCCAGAATAGCCTGACTGGTATTTTGGTTGGTCAAGGACCCTTGATTTCCCCAGTCTTGAGTGCTGGACACGATGGGTGGGGCCACAGGCTGTGTCGCAGGTGAAACCCATGGTATCATTTCCCTTGGGGGGGCAGGGCTAGTGGCAGGGAAAGCAGCCCATGAGATTAGTCCAGATGTTGTACTAGCTTGGGGATTGGTAGCTGGAACTGCAGACTGAAAAGGTAAAGAATAAATAAATACAAAAAATCACTGAACTATGCACAATCTTAACGTGCACTTGTATGCAACCTGAATACTTGTTTGTTACTTACTTCAAATCCACCAAAGTCAGCCCAATCATCTGTATCTCCCATTCTGGTCTACAAAGAATTGAATTTGATGATCGATGATCATTTATGATTTGCTACACAAGAGCACAGCCTTTTTTTCATCAAAATTGTTATTAAACGCAACAAAATAAAACTGTAGAAATCGCTTGTGCTTTACTCTATTTTCAAACATGAAAGCCATGAAACTTTGAAACATATCCAGCGTTTTACACAAAACAAAAGCAGACCGAATCAGAATTCATACACACAACATCAGATTGCACAGAAAATACTGACTTGGTTTTTCGTAGGTGTTTGAAATGCAGCCCAGTTTCCATCAGTCATAATCACATTTTAAGTCAAAATAATTTTTAACAAAACAAATAAAACTTCTGAAAAAGTTTCACCTCGTCGCAATTTTGGTTCGATTTGGAATCCCATGTGGCAGTGCGGCCTTTTAAAAAAACAACTTCCACAGGGTACCCGTCTATATTGAAAGAATCGTGTTTGGTGAACAGGAGGAACATACGGACCCGAAACAATTCCCAAAGGTCCCCCAATCAACTATCCGCAACGATCCCCATATTTTTTCAATGTTTAACCGTATGCACAGGTTAGTTCTATAGTTCCATATTCACATTTGCGATCTACATAGAAAAATCTCTCGGATATAGCCAAAATATTCTTGTGGATATGTGTAACAATGCCAGCGCGTTTTCCTCTTTACAGGAATTTTCTAAGAAAATTAAGTATGTATGTATGGAATGACAGAAGCTTAAAAACAAAAACAATACAAAAAAAAGAGACCTAAGGCGTTAACCGAGGATCGAACTCTGACTGACTAAATCCAATTAAAAACAAAAAAAGAATATATAGCGCATTGAGCGGTTGGTGCGTTTAAAACAATTCTTATGATGCATTGACAAAACAAAGTATTTTGCATTATAATGATGCATTCACTTACACACCAACGTAGAACAATTCGATTTCGAAAATAGTAGCACAAAAGAAGCTTATTCCCAGGAGAACGCCCACAATACCTCGTTAGTTTACCTTTATGTTAAAAAACGGCGAAACCATTCTTCATCAAACAAGTACGCAAATAACAGTATGGGTGCGCATATAAAAGGTTCTATCTAACGGAAAGAACTTAGGTAACGAAGCACTCACTTACTTGCTGGATTATCGAGAGAATTAGCTTTGTCAATTTGTCACTTACTGGGAAGAAGAGAAATAGTGAGGACTCTGGACACGATGGAGCTAAACGCGTTGACTGAATTTGGTGCGCAGGAGTCAAGAGTCTTCACAAATGTCGAAACTTTGACACCAGGGCAAAAATTATTCCAGTGTACTGTGTGCGGGAAAGTTTTTAACCGAAAATACACCATGCAACGGCACATGAGATCTCATTCCGACAATCCTGCGAGACACAAGTGCACTGAATGCGATAAGACCTACATGCATCACTATCATCTAAAGCGACACTTCTTGAGTGTACATTCACGGCGCAAACGAGGAGAGGTAATGAAAGTATCAACAGTGACATGGAAAACCTCCATATTATAGACAATTTCGGGACCACCACATGTGAAACATTACATTAGACTGGCAGAACCTCCATTAACCGGACAACCTCCGCACCAAACGAGCTAGGCCGTCCGTTATACAGAGGAACCTCGATTTTACGAACCCCTATATAACGGACATTCGCGGGACCATCACTCAATCATACAGTGCAACCTCCATATAACGGACACCTTCAGGACCACTACATAACAAACATACAGTAGAACCTCCATATAACGGACACCCTCGGGACCACCACATAACAGACATACAGTAGAACCTCCATATAACGGACACCCTCGGGACCACTACATAACAAACATACAGTAGAACCTCCATATAACGGACACCCTCGGGACCACCACATAACAGACATACAGTAGAACCTCCAAATAACGGACACCCTCGGGACCACCACATAACAAACATACAGTACATAATCTCCATATAACGGACACCCTCGGGACCACCACATAACAAACATACAGTAGAACCTTCATATAACGGACACCCTCGGGACCACTACATAACAAACATACAGTGGAACCCACATATAACGGACATTCGCGGGACCACCACATAACAAACATACAGTAGAACCTCCATATAACGGACACCCTCGGGACCACCACATAACAAACATACAGTAGAACCTCCATATAACGGACACCCTCAGGACCACTACATAACAAACATACAGTAGAACCTCCATATAACGGACACCCTCGGGACCACTACATAACAAACATACAGTAGAACCTCCATATAACGGACAACCTCGGCACCACTACATAACAAACACACAGTAGAACCTCCATATAACGGACACCCTCGGGACCACCACATAACAAACATACAGTACATAATCTCCATATAACGGACACCCTCGGGACCACCACATAACAAACATACAGTACATAATCTCCATATAACGGACACCCTCGGGACCACCACATAACAAACATACAGTACATAATCTCCATATAACGGACACCCTCGGGACCACCACATAACAAACATACAGTACATAATCTCCATATAACGGACACCCTCGGGACCACCACATAACAAACATACAGTACATAATCTCCATATAACGGACACCCTCGGGACCACTACATAACAACCATACAGTAGAACCTTCATTTAACGGACACCCTCGGGACCACCACAAAACAGACATACAGTAGAACCTCCATATAACGGACACCCTCGGGACCACCACATAACAGACATACAGTAGAACCTCCATATAACGGACACCCTCGGGACCACCACATAACAGACATACAGTAGAACCTCCATATAACGGAAACCCTCGGGACCACCACATAACAGACATACAGTAGAACCTCCATATAACGGAAACCCTCGGGACCACCACATAACAAACATACAGTAGAACCTCCATATAACGGACACCCTCGGGACCACCACATAACAAACATACAATAGAACCTCCATATAACGGACACCCTCGGGACCACCACATAACAAACATACAGTAGAACCCCCATATAACGGACACCCTCGGGACCACCACATAACAAACATACAGTAGAACCTTTATATAACGGACACCCTCGGAAATAAACGAGAGTCTGTTATATGTACCCTACAAGTGCTTGATTGATGAGCTTTTACCTTGAACTTTGGAAAGTGAACTTTGTATAGGGTGCTATCACGTTTGCTTAGTTGGTGCCATTGGCATAGACCAAGCATAAATAATAAGAGAGGTTGGGAACTATGATTTCTTTTTTGTTATATACGAAATTCCTCAAGCGAGGGAGGTAATTTAGGAATTATAGGAGTATGTGAGTCCCGTTTATTATTTTGAAGGTAAGGTGAGTCTATAGGCAAAAGTATAGAAGACGAAGAGGCGAGAAGTATTCAGATATTTGGGGAGGGGATTTAGTCCAAATGACCATTAGGGGGCATTTTATTCAAACGTCCCACAAAAAAGGGGCATTCACTAACCTGGGTATTTAGGAGGGTAAAAAATGAAAATCATAATTTCACAACAATACTAGCCTGTGTGCATCCGGTTTAAAAATTCTTATTTTGCATGTATGTACGATAAGAATTTCGAAACCGGATGCACACAGGCTATACAAGACCTTAAAATGCTGCATTGTTTGTTGTCATTGTAAGAGGTGGCGATGGGTCTGTGTTACTGTTTTTAAAAGACAACAACACAGTGAATTTATATTTGAGCTGACTTGAGAGTTCCGCTTTGTTTTTTAATGAAACAGCTACCCGCTGTGAAACAGGTAAAACCAGCCGTCACGTGACAGTCACATGACATGCAAATTTCCAGCACTTTCAGACTGCCTGTGCTTAATGCATAATTAGCCGGTAAAAACCTGTTTCCGTTTAAAACAGACACAGTGCTTGAGAAAAATTGAAATTTTTTAAGACAAATTTAAAATGCCAAGAAACAAGTCGAAAACGCGAGGGAAGGTAGCGATTAAGCCAGCAACGATCAGACGGGGAGAAAGACGAACTCGTGATCTCGCAAAGGTATAGTTTATGACGTGATCCTTTCGCTTTTACGAACCATGAAAAAGTTGAGAATTTAACATAGATGATAATAACTGCATTAGAGATAGAGGAGATAAGCCGAAAAATGTTACAAAATACACGTTTCGCAATAATTGAGTCCCAAACATTTAAGTTTATGAATTTTGTTAGGACTGTTAGGAATTGGTTTGATTGGTGCTTGAATAGTTCCTCCTCTGGCGTTAAAGCTATTTTGGCGAATTCTGTCAATATTTCTTCGTTTCAAAAGTCTTGATTTTTGTTACAATCAGCCCAGGTTTGTATGCCATTCTCAGTCAAAACAAATGCTAGACCAACGATTAAATCCTTACTTTCCCTCCTGACTTGAATCGTTAATGATGTCTATAAGAATATAACCATGGGTGTTCGGAGAAAAAGCGTTTATCAAATGAACTTCTAAGAAATGGCTTGTCAGGTGAAACCGATTCCTAAACTTAAAATTGCAGACAAAGCGTCGTAAGAACTTGAATAATTGCCATGCCAAGGTCACGATGAAAAGCCCATGCTATAATCATTCATAAAAAGCTCGGTCAACAGGTGGCGAAAGCGAAATACAATCCCTGTCACATGCTAATAACCATGATGCTTTGCTCAGGGTGGTAAAGGGTGTCTTGTGAAACGAGATTTGGACATTTTTCACTGCCGAGAAACGTGAAATCTTCAATGTCGACGTCCGTGAAACGTTATCCAACTCTCCCCGTGAAGCGAGATTTAGCACTTTTGAGTCTCCGTGAACCGAGATTTTGCTTATTCCCGTTATTCTAGTCCAGTTTTGGTAAATCTCTTGACGCCGTTTATTCCAGCCCGCGATGAGTGAAAAAAGTCATACTTCGGTCCGTGAAAACGTGACCCCTACCCCCCTTTACCGCCCTGTTTGCTCCAAGGACTGAAGCGGTAGTGCGAAGGAAACCAACATATTGTCGCCGCTGTTTGTATTACTGAATGTTTGTGGGTTCTCCGAAGTAATATTCGCAGAGATTTTGTCTTATTTTTGGGTGTCGGCAGACACCCAAATGTTGGTTTTGTTTGTTCGCCGTTCCCAATTCCTCGCGTGAACTAAACTTTCTAAGTCCCATTTAAAAGTTAGTGGTTTGTGAAGCCGCAAGAGAATAGCGAAACTTTTTTTACAATCTATTCCTTTCAATCTCAATTCTAGCTTCTTAAAGCAGAGTTTCCACAAAGACCTCTCGACTTTAGAAATGAGCACCCTGCGCCAAATTTTTTTAATGATTGAGATTATAATTAGGTCAACAATAGCGGAGTAACTCAGAACTGTTAAAATGGCTCGCAAAAATCACAAAAGTGCAAAAGTGCTTAACGAATGAGTGCCGACGAGAAGTGCTTCGACTAATGAATGCCGGAATGCCGACTAGAAGGCGAGAGCATGCTCGGAGACCCTTCTTTGCGAGTGCTCTAAAAGGTCTCAAAAGACGCATTTTATGGATGCATTTGGATAGAAAAAGTTTCTAGATGGATCTAGTGACCTATAACCAGAGCTTAAGATGTCGATTTTTGAAATAAATTGATTTCTGGTAATAGAATTACTACTCTGGCCCCACCCTGCATTTTTCCCTGGACACGTCCCTGAGGCGAAACGAGAAATCGTCAGTTCCTTCAGCATGAAACCTGGGTATCTAAAGTGTGAAAATAAGCAGCTGTGAGCAGCGCAAAAGTGTTTGAAGTTCTCGCAAGGCTCTTCGAAATGTGTTCAAACAATTTATCTTCCGATTCGGGGAGCATGCCAAACGAGACCCGAGAGAAGCGTTATGGGTGCTGGCAACGGGGCTTTATTCCCTAATGCATGCTCACCTCTGCTCATCGGGGCTCTGAGCTTTCATAAAGATCGAGCTCTCTTCTTTATTCGGTGGCAAAATAGGATATCGCAGATGTTTAAAAACTATTCATTGTACGCTAGCTACCACAAATTCAAATCCTTACTAGTGTTTACGACCCATAAATCCGCCTTCAAAGTGGAATCCTATGCAATCTTTAGTGACTTAAAACTTGGATGAATTTTAACTCGACTTTTGCTTTCCTTGAAATGTTCTACATTACTTTCAAACCGATAACCCCAACTTTCTTAGATTGAATCTAGGCAGACCGGTTTAATTCATTCGTATCTTTTTTGAATGTTTTTTTGCCCTATATGGCTTCATGACTTCCGAACACATTTGATATTTTCCTAAGTACTATCGGAATATTAATATGATCCTTTATAGAGCTGTGATTCATGATTACTCTACTATGTACCTAGGGGAGTAACGAGTCATAAGAGATCAGCGATCAATAATATTTTGGTGGGATCGAAATCATTTTCAAAATATTGGGATCAAGACGATTGTGACAATGACAATGATGGAACCGCGTAGAGCCCAAAAGAGCTCAGGTACCGGAGACTAGAGCACACTCGGGTAAAACATGGACTCATTGTGACCAGCGGCGGAGGGCTCGATCTTATCGCGTCGTTCTGCCCTTTGATGTTGCGATAACCACAAAAAAGTGAAAGCGGTACGGTTTTCTCCTTATTCTGTTGGTTATTCTATTGCTATGCTTTTCCACTCATAAAACAACAGTAATTGCTTATGTCAGCGGTCGACCTGAGTTACCGCTTAATAGTAACGCTATCCAATAAAAACATTACCAGTTGGTTTATGCTAATGTTCAAGGAAATAACATTTGAGCGATAAATGATTGAAATTTGTATAAGCCCTCCCTTTGAAATAACTACAGGGGTAACAGTGTTCTCATAAAATCCGAAAATTGTAATTGAATGTGATGTTTAGTGAACGCGAATTGATCAACCATGACCGAATAACTCGCAAAAAAAATAGCATAATGCAACAGATCAAACGCAACGATTGCACGAAGACACAAGACAGGAGCACCATTAGTCTCTATTTTTTACTAAAATGAACACATATCTCAACATTTGTAGGAAGGCAACAACCGTAGTCATAGCAACATGACGTCAGTGACTCATGACCATAGCCCTACCAATCTGCGCGTGCGTGCGTGTTGGGATATGATTGGTTTTCATAGGTCACGTGTGTTGATTGGCAGTTTCTTTACCACCTGGATTATTGTCACATTTCTCCTCGCAGCCTTCACGCTCAGTTTTGCTCATATTTATTTTCAAACTTTTGAAAACCGACTCTAGCGAATTTAGAGTTGGTTACGTCAGTGGATAAATCTGAGGACATATAATGTCGATTCCACCATATCAAACTCCAATTCTACCCAAACCAGTTGGGAATTTTAACGTGCCTCAAACCTCAGGCCAAAATTCAGAAAACCAACTGTACTTAGCTGATCCAAAACATGGGAGTCACCCATCACACAAAAGGCTGATTGACCAGAAATATCTTAATGAAGATGCGGCCGGACAGAGACGGACTAGTCAACGCAAGAGGGCCAAAGTATGCTTTCTCCTTTCTTATTTGCATACCAATAATTATGCAATAACATTCTGTTTTATCCATAGCAGTGATTGTTATAAGGTATCTACTGTTGTCAAGTCTACACCAACGAATGATCGCGACCAGGAATTTGGGTTTTAATCTAACAGACAGCAAAGTGCAAATTTTTTTCAGCCGCATTTTTATGACCTCCGGGTAATTATTCTCTTTCAGCTGTCAAGAGTTCTGACTGGTTAGCTGCATCGAGTCACATGTCTTGGTTCTAATTCCATCCAAATGATTACATTCTAACAAATTTTCTATATCCTAGGGTTAAACATGAGTAAAATCCGATGGTTTAATTACCGGCGCGGATTCCATTTTTTCGATCGAGCGAAATGTATACATGGTCTCTTGGTCATCTATATTTATTCTAACAAAAGCTCATTGTTTTATCTACGCGTGCTGTTAGAATCTCACCATTTTCGTTATAAAATTCGGAAAATATTAACCATCAGAGCTTTATCAGTGATTCTATAAGTAACTTTGATCTATTGGGTGATTTTGAAGGGATTCTGCAGGTTTATATTTTTGTCAAATTTTCATCGCTTCACGTGTTTACATTTCACGGCACCGAGGCTTCAGACCACGACTCGAGCAAGGGGGGACACTGAAGGCTACCGTAACCTCGGATTCGGACAAGACTTCGTCATAAAACTGTCAAGATAACCTTGTTTGGCCATTGAGGATCTTTTAGGGCGATAGTTATCAAGTGAAAGAGTTTTTTTCAAGTCGAAAGGGATCGGATTTGGTTTCAATATGGAGGTAATAACAGTTGAATGATCTCAATGAACAAACATGGCGTCCATTTCTTGTCTCCTGGGATCCATCAAAAACTCGTGCAAATCTTGCTTTTGTTTAAAAACACCAATACAAAACACAACTAGGATAACATTTTGTGGTTTTTGGTGTATATCTAGCGGCCTATTTTGCCCAGAATTCGTGAAAATTTTGTGACAAGCGCGACGTCTTTGTGCCATCGCGATCTCGCTCGACAATTTATCGAACATGCAATTTTCTATTTGCGACAGGATTTCTCCTGGATAGAGTTATGAGGTATATCCAAACTCAATGGCTGTTGTTTTACCTTCGGAAGACTTTTTAAATTGTATTTTATTTATTTTTACGGAATTTTCCTACAGTTCTTGCTATATTTCAGAACACAAGCTCCCTATGATCAGAATGACAATTTTCTTCGTGGTTTTCCTTTCTAAATTTGTGAATAAATCCTCAAATAGATATCCATAGCTAACCGAATGATTTCTGTCCTGTTCTGCGTTTTAAATGCGAATATATATTGATTTTAAGCTCAAACATTTATTCAAATTGAAAACGCGAATTGAAAATAATGGCCTTTGCACTGAAATGGTTTCTCTTGTTTATTTACAACTCGTTCAGTCATCCCTCTAACAATAATATCCTTACGTTTTGTGAAAGGTCATTCACTAAATTAACTTTGCCGGGCATTTTTTGGGTTTTGCAATGGACTTGTACTATTTTAGTTGTGTTTTTTTGTAATATATGTGCAAACCACGTGTGTCAAGGCAAACCACCTGCTCAATGTCTCATTTAGATCAGAGTAAAACCTTTATGCATCTTTCGTTACATGACAACAGTCGAGCTCAAACCAACTCCACAAGGCACACTTTTTAAGTACCATGTTGATTGAATTTCTCTGCAAAATATTAGTAACAAGTTTTGCTCTTAGCAACTTTATAAAGTTGTTTCTCTTCACTTATACTAATAAGGAAGTAAATATTTTTCTAATAAAATTATTTCAATAACTCATAGTATCAGTGATATTTTATGATGCTCAGATTCTGTTTGAAATTGAATTATTTTAAGAAAAGTTAAATAAATCTGTCACTTGTGTGCATGGGTACAAAGGGGTTGAATGTGCTATTGAATAAGGCTTGGTGAGACACAAGACTCTTGCTGTCTAATAGGCTTGGCAGGAACCAGACTGCTAATCAGTGAGGTAGTCTACTCTAGTTGCATTGAAATTATGGGTGCTTTGTCCACTTCTCTGTAATTTGCACCTAGTTACACAGGCTGATTAGACATGAACACACACTATAGAACGGTCTTGCTTTAGGCAAGCTGTCATTCATCATTTGACTTGATTCTGTGCAGAATTTCCTTTTGCAATCCAAATAAGCATGCATTGTGTTAGATTTCTCAATGATAATTTTTGTTCTTGTTTTTGTAGAAAATTGACTTCAAACACTTTCCTAGTAGTTCTTTAACATTCCCTTGTACTTTAAAGTTGTCACAGTTTGTCTTCTTCTGGCAGTTTCAGAGGATCCCACTTAATGAAGTCTAGCTGTGAATGACAACAACTTGCACGAGAGCTTCCGAAAAAGGGGGTTGAAGCCAACCCTTTTATAGCCAGTAAAAATATATAATTCTCTTCCTGCAGGTTGAGTACACAGAGGTTGATGAGAAGCTTGCGACGCTGACAGATGATGAGCTGAGTGATGATGACATCCCCAAGGAGATTATGGAGGCAGAAGAACAGCAGGTTGAGAACAAGTTTCCTGAACCAGAGGAAGAGGATGAGGAGGAGGATGATACCCCCCAAGGTTTGCTGAGAACATACGATTGCTTACATACGTCATACTTCCATGCAACTAGCACTGCACTAGCTTAACCACCTTTGAATTTTGTATAGAAATCCAATAAGCAAGAAACATTTTATCTGTTCCACATGGTCTAACAATCCAGTCACAATTCTTATCCTGCTTGCTCCTTGACGTACTCTCATCTGTATTATAACTTTCCATTATAGGTCTTGAAGGAGCTGCTTTTCAGAGCCGACTTCCATTTGACAAGATGACCTCGCAGGAATCTTCATGTTTCCCTGATATATCTCAAGGACCGCCCCACCTACAGAAACAATTCTTGTACATAAGGAATCGAGTGGTAAGTAAATTATTTCGTCTTTCTTTCAACAATTATTGTACATAAGGGATCAAGTGCTAAGTAAATTATTTCGTCTTTTTTTTCTCCAAAAGATTATTACTTCTGTCCGTCAAAAACCTTGAACAGTTTTTACTGGCCTACACTTAGATGTGACTTTCAATCACACTGCAATATTCAATCAATCAGAGGGTAAAAAAATGGGTTCCGTTACAAATTCAAACCTTGATTGGTAGAGGTGAGAAGTCGTTTTAGCATTTAGAAAATCATTTTGGTGAGAGTTCTCAAAATACTCAAAATCAATTGTATTTCCAAGGGTGTTCTTATTTAAAGCTAGACATTCAGCAGTAACAATATTTGAGGTGTGTTTCATTCAGCTTGTGTGCTAATAACCCCTCTAAGTAATAAGATAGCTAGACATAGTCACAATATTCAAGGTGTCTTTGTTTGATGCAGCTTCAGCTTTGGCTGGAGAATCCTCAGCAGCAGTTGACGCTAGAAGCAGCAATCCCACAGATTGAACCACCAAACAACAGTAAGTACTCCCCTGCAGCAGCGACATACTGTATCCAGGGGGTGATCTCCCCCACCATCAACATCAGATGGGATTTTAAGAAAAATGTATGGGGAGCTAAATCCCACAAAAAACTTCTCTCCATGTAACCCCTCCCTCTGCCATGGAATGAAATTTTTTTATAAACAGCTCAAATCAACAAACACCTCTTGCCATATGTTTTATATAATATATTGTTGCCCCTTCCCTTCCACCTGTGGAATTTAAAAAGAGATATAAAGAGCTAAATTCAACAAACGTACTTCCTGTGATATGCTCAGTATACAGTACAGACTGAATGTATTTCAACATTTACCAACGTGGATTTGGCGTGAATTCTGGTTGCGATCCACACACTTTTACTGCGTGGAAAACTAGTTAGTGGAGTCCACTCACTGCGTGGAATTTTCCTTTGTCATGCAGTTTATTGTGTGAATAGTAATTGAAGTGTACAGTGGTGTGACCAGAATGCATAATAACGAAACTCAACCCAACACTTGATTTCGTAGATATTTACAGAAAACTAGCATCGACCGAAAGCTCTGAAAAGATCTGAAAAAAAAGAACTAGACAAATTCTACCTTTTTGTTAAACTTTAACATATAGATATCGTCTTACTCGCTGCCCATAAAAGCAGATATTATTAAAGAAGAGCGTAACCCGTGTTCAAACTAAAACAACAACATTTTGCCGAGAACCCAGTCAAGTGCTGGAATGATCAGAACATTGCCGAATCGCCAAACCTAGTGCAAGTAAATAAACGGCTGTATATTGTTGTCCCCTTCCCCTCTCCCATTGGAATGAACTTTTTTAATGTATGGGAACTAAATTCTGCAAATCTATATTTATTGTTGCCTCTTCCTTCACGCTTACTTTCACAAATCCCTCCCCCTCTGTCATTGTACTAAACGTGGCCAAACTTTGTGAGGCCTGAGCCTTTTTGGCCTGTGAAAGTGACATGACATTTAACCCCTTTCATATTCTTGTTCAAGCAAGATACAATGTTTTTATATTTGAATGATTGGCAGGTGATCTCAAGCTGGTTCAGCGAGTACATGCTTTCCTTGAGAGGTATGGCTCCATCAACTTTGGCGTCTACAAAATGGCCAAGATGCCACCAACATGTGAGTACATGGCTAGAAAAAGGCCAACCATGCCATTTTATGCTCCGTCACAATACAAAGCCATCCAAAGAAACCTTTTTCACTTGCCTACTACTGTATGTTCGGGCAAGTAACTAATACCGCATTCACACCAGCACTTAAACAAGTTTAAAGGTGGTTTTATTAATTAAACAGGTTCAAATCTTAATCTCCTGAGAGTGGAAAGAACCAAGAACAAAACTGAATAAACTGTCATGTACATGTTACTAAGTGATTATTTAGCTAGTAAGAAGTCAACACAATGAGAAACTTGGCAAGTTATCAGACAAAGGAAAACCTTGTTTAACTCAACGTGGTTTTGGTGTGAATGCAGCATAAGATTTAAATGAAATAGCTTAATATAGTATCCTATGGATGGTTATTTTGAAGTTTTCTTGCAAATAAACTGTGGTATATGAAGATGTAAACAATAACAAAGGTAACTTAACATCCTTTACTTATTCAGAAGAATTTTGAAAATTTAATGAAATCCAATAAGATCACTCAAAAATAGAGATTTCTTTAGATGGTTTAAAATTTCAAGATTGTACATCCTGTATCGAAAACTAAAATTACTATTTTCAGTCAATTTCCAAATATTGTGTTAATATGCGAGATAAACAATAAACTACAATAATTTAGAGTAATTGTCTGGCAGATTAAAGGTCATTTGAAAAGCCTGGATGGTTATTCTGGTCACGCCATATAACTTCAACGATTTTCCAGCTTTCCAATATAATACCATACCATAAGTGTTCAATTGGCCCTGTAAGATTTCTACTGCACTCTTCCAGTGAAGAAAAGCCCAAAGGTAATCATCGTTGGATCTGGTATTGCCGGCCTGATGGCAGCCAGACAGCTGCAGTCCTTTGGCATAGATGTCACCATGGTGGAAGCTAGGGTGAGTTCTATGGTGAACATAATCTTAGCGTGCAAATTGCACACATGTGCAATTTCTCTCCACTTGATTGCCACATTTAATATTTTAGTTGCAAAAGCTGTCAATCTCATGTGCTATGTGATTCTGCAGCAAGGATAATATTTTGATTTATCATCTAATTTTTTTGTAATCTAAGAGATGTCCATTTGCAGGTGTGTGTTTTTATTGTTTTTCTCCTAAGATTGCTGAATTAAAATTATCGATAGGTGGACATCACTTTGTACCTATACAAGTAAACTGTTTAGCTGTTGATCCAAAATTGTTGTTTGTTTTAGGAGAGAGTAGGTGGACGTGTAGCGACATTTCGTAAAGGCCAGTACATAGCAGACCTGGGCGCAATGGTTCTTACTGGGTTAGGTAAGACGTGCATACCTTAGCCAGGTCTATTCTAACCAGGAAACCATTCCATAAAGGAGCTTGCCATTTCTAGCTATTTTCACCTTACTTGTATATAAAATACATGAACCATTATCGCTAAACACATTACTATACAGCCACCCTTAAGCTGTAGTCTCAAAAAGTAAAAAAGTGTTGACATCATTGTGTTATAGAAAGGAGCTAACATAATTATTATAAAGGGTTAAAATGGTTACAAGGATTGATTTACAGTAGGTAATGATTCATGATGGCAAAAGCTTGGTTAAAAAGGTGTCAGGCCTATCGCAGTCAGTTTGTTGTGCTTGAAAATTAGCAGTCTGTGAGTCAGAACGATAGGGTGCATGTTGATGCAAACAAAGGTACTGTAAAAATGATTGTCTTTACAGGTGGTAATCCCCTCACAGTCTTGAATAATCAGATTAGCATGGAGGTGCATAAAATCAGACAGAAATGCCCACTGTATGAGAGCCTTGGAAAGCCGGTAAAGTATCTACATACCTTTAGATGATCATCTGTAGTGGAAATGCATAGGTCCCCAGAAATGGCCAAAAACAAAAATTTAAAATTTTTACAGAAATTGAAATTATGTGGTAGATTGCTAAATTTCAGCTATTGTTCTTGGTCTAGATAGATTATGTTTTTTTTTATTTTTTTTTTACTTTGTCTTGATATTGTAGGTTTTCTAATGGTGGTCAAATATTTATATCTCATGTATTGTTTCTAAAAGAATTCACACCTTCTTACTTTACTTGGTTAACCAGGAATGTCAGTTTGAAAAACTGCCAGTTGTGTAGTTGGATCCATGAAGGTTCTGTAAAAGAAAATGTTGTAGTGATACATTACATAAGTGCAACTGATAGCTGCCAATGTGATTAATTACTGTAGACTTTTAATGAAGTGCACGGAAGTTTAATATTCTAATAAAAAAACACTACTAAAACACTTACTTACTTTACAATAATTAAATAATTTAGTAAGATGCCTTTGATAAAGGACTTAAAATTTTCACATAAACTTATGCATCTTATCAAGTGAAGTCTGCTTCAACGGAGTATTAAAACATGCAAATAAGTAATAAAATGAGAATACACAAACACATTTAAGCCATTATTTTCTGCAACCTACATAATAAAATCTAATTATTATTATAGTCCTAATTTTTACCAGCCATACAGGCATGTTATTTCCTGCATGGTACTGTGTATGTTACACATATACCCCAGTATAACATATTTAGATAACGTTTATGATGGTAGTTTAAATATAGTACCATGATGTTCTAATCAGAAGTTAATGTTTATTTTGTATATGATGATCGTCACATCAACAGATTGGGCGTCGCCATGTGCAACTTGTATGTACTATTATTTCTAAATGATCTTATACTCATTTCAAAAGTACCATCTAGTGATAGTAGCTTCATAACTGTAGCAAGATTTTCTTAGTGATTGTAACATCGAGCTAGGACTCTTCTTTCATAAACTTTCTAATTTTGGTATCCTACCCTTGTTTTTGAAATGGGTATTAAGTATTTTATACATTGCTTGCTTCTTTTAAGATTGTTTTAAAAGTTTTCCGTTGTAAAAATAATGTATGTTTGTTCTTAATAAGATTAATTAAATTCTTAAATGTAATGCAAAAAAAGTCAAAAATAATTTTTGAATTTAATGAAGATAACTGAGAGTACTTAAGTAATTGTTGAAAATAAAGTAAATTATAATGCAAATGTAGATAATTAATCAATGTTTCTTGTGCATTTATTTATTAATCTAAATACACTTATTTTCTTAGATAATTTATTACTCCTTAGAGTTATTGATTGGTTCACATAATTCTTTTGCTTCCATTCATCCAATTTATTAGCTATTATATTGCGTTATTATAAAGAATGATTAGGGAAGAAAGCTCCTGCAAATTAAAAACTGTTGTTGTGTTTTAAAGAAAGTATCCCTTTTCTTACCACATAAGGGATATCTAAAGATGTTGGTTTTAATAAATGCTGTGAGCCTTGTCAATAATCTCAATTTTATAAGCTGTCAAACTAGAAGTTCAGAGACCCCAAGCATTAGAGTAGTACCAGTGTGTCTAAAACAGGGCTTCTTGAATTACGCGCTTGTGCGGAAGCGTGTAATTTTTCTTTCTTCGCATAATCCACAAATTTCCGCGTAATCCGCGTAATTTGGCTAAATTTTTAAAGACAAAACATTTAAGTGCACAGCTGATGTGTTTTTTTAGGTTTCTTGCCTCTATTTCTCGTAAAAAAAAACAGATATTCTTTCAGATATTCAAGAGTGCGATATTTCGAACTGAATTTCAAAAACTAATAAAATGACTAGGCGTTCTTTGCTAAACCGTGAAGGCCTAGGACTAATAATAAAATACCTTTTTTAATTGGCTGGTTGCTAGGAGCCAATGAAAACTGGCCTAAGATATTTTCGCGCAAAAAAATACCTTTTCAAGTTATTTCGTGCTTTCTTTTGGAAAAAAATGTAGTTTGGGCGTAACAGTTGATATTCCGTGTAATTTAGCGCGTAATTCAGTAAAGAATCCAGCAAAATTGTGATTTTTAAAGAATAATGTATTGCAAAATCCCTTGTAATTTAGCGCGTAATGATTGATTTTCCGCGTAATTTAGCAAAGAATCCCGCGTAATTTTGAGTTTTTTTTTCCGCGTAATTCCAGAAGCCCTGCTAAAATAGCACTCTATGTCCCAAATGTTGAGTCACAAGTTTCGGTAATGTGGTTCAACTAAGTCTGATTGCTCTTCTATGTGTAAACTTTGTAGCTAGCAATGCGTCAGTCTTCCCCATCCTGTTTTAATCTATTGTTTTTGATTATTGTTTTTAGACCCCTCGGGATCACCCATGGCCCAGCAAATCACACATTGGAGCGTCTGCTCAAAGGGCAAGTGATTCCTTTCTAACAAAGCCTGACTCACAATCAACAATAGCACTTCTTTGTCACCTTATACCACCATCAAGTTCCTACCTTTCCAATTCTTATCTTGGAGACTTATATTGTCAGTTAGACAATTTGATAGATGGACTGAAACACGTGTTGAGTAATGGACAAACAGACAAAGAAAAAAAAGTAAAAAAGACTGACAACCAAACAAATAAAGATATAAAGCAAAGGCAGTACTGCTCTTGGACTTGTGCACATCTGGAAAGGTTGTTCATGATTTTCATGAGCATTGTGCAGGGGAGCATTGTACAAAACTATAGTGACAGGCGGATAAGATTGACAATGCTTGGATAGTCCATCGGCCTATCATACTCCTGGCACTTTCCTCCTATCCCAACATCCTATGTATCACATGTTACTGATGACATAGATTTGTACAGTGCATCCTATTGGTTGACAAAGGTGCTTGTTTCTTGTGAGTCATGTTTTTTTTATAGATTTTATTTATAATTTATATTTTATTTATAATTTATATTTACAATATCCACCAACATAAAAAGTTACTTATTTGAAAAAAAAATAAATCTAGTATGGTGGATATTGGGAGATAACATCTTTCTGTCATCCTTTTTTTTTTTTCTTGAGTGGAAGAGAACTGACAAGTGAAATCTTTTTAGGTGCCTAAGGACAAAGATGAGATGGTAGAACGGGAATTCAATCGTCTGCTGGAGGCCACTTCATTCTTGTCACATCAACTGGATTTTAACTATATGAATGGGAAACCTGTGTCACTTGGTCATGCCCTGGAACTAGTCATCAAGTAAGAATGGTCGCCCTGTGTTGTTTTTAGTTTCAATCGTCAAGCAGTATTGGCCAGGCTGACGATTTATTTTAGAAAACCAGGTTTAAGGTTCAGAGGTTGTGATTCTTATCCGCATGTGTGTGATCAGCCTTAAAAGTTTAGTTGCACAGTTAGATTTTGGTTGCACAACATTTTAGTCAAAGTGGTATTGTGTACTCCATGTGTTGGTTCCTAACATTGAGTTCTGATGTATAAATTTGGCAGACTTTTCTTTTTTGCTTACTTAAAACTGCAGTCATGTATGTAGCAAGGATTTGTTGAGTTGGGTTGCACAGGTATATACTGAGGGAGGTTCACAGAATTCAACAAATGATACATTTGGTTGCCAAGGGGAGATGTGCACTCCTTGTGTACCCCCCCCCCCCTAGCTACTGGCCTGAACTTCCCAGGTGGTCATGGTAGTATGCATCCCTTCACTGTAAATACAAGGACATTGTATAGTATCACTGTAATTAACTGAAACCACTGTCTGTTGTTGTTCGTGTTTCTTTTTCATAGAATGCAAGAAAAGCAGGTCAAAGAGCAACAAGTAGAACATGCCAAGAAAATACTCAGCCTTCAGGACCACATGAAAGAGAACCTTGCCAAGGTAACCGTACAGCATTTGTTACAAGAAGCTCTCTATGGCCCTTGATATGCACTGTCACTTTCTCACAAATTGGGCAAAACTGGTGAATTTGGAATTTGACCAAAGTGCCTGAAAGCAAAGCACACAATAGGGAAAGAGATTGATGGTGAACAGAAATTATTGGGCATATTAATGTTTATTTAATTTAATAATATTTAATGTCTGGAAATCAGAAAAAGAATCTGCTTATTTGAGCTATTTCTTACTGTCTCGGTGCTTACTCCAGTAAGCTTTCTCTAGTCCCTAAAGCACAAGCTGAATTACTGTGAAGTAAAAAAAAAAATGAAAAAAAAACACTACGACTACAAGTTACTCATGATTCATGAACTTGCTCATCACTCAATACATTCTTTCTTGTATTCATACATGGCACATGTCACCGGATTGCACAACCATTTTAGGCAAAGTATCAAAAGCATCCATTTCCATCAGCAAATTCAACCTTGTAACTGAGATATTTTCAATGAAATATCATCAATAAATTACCAGAAATAATTATATTGGCTAACTATAACTTTTGTGGCATCCCTAGCTTTTGCTATAAAGTTATAGTACAAATAATAGCACAAACTCTGTACACGAACCCAGCTTGACATGCTAAATGTTGTCTTTAAGATGGTCTCCATCCAGGAGAAAGCACGCCAAACTCATCGTGAGTACACTGAGGCTTTAAAAGTCAAAGAACCAAGGTATGCCAGTCAGTCCTTTTATTTCCTGTTGTGGTGGTTTCTACTACTGAGATGTTTCTGTGAATTTTTTTTACTAAGGGATGTTACATCAGAGTTCCTTGTAAAAAGCAAGCAACGTGACCTGAATGCCCTCTGCAGGGTAAGGTGTATTGAGCTGACATAGAGTAAATGCAATATTTAATTTTTAGCCCCCAGATGGCCACTAATTACATCTGCGTATTTGGTATTTTTTGGGGTAATTACTTCTTCTGGGGTATTTTTTATTGTAGCAATTTTTGGTGTACTGGCATCTTTAGGGGTATTTTTCATTTCCTGATGAGCATCCCTATCTGTTTTATCCTGAAGAACCCACACCCCCAGCGGGAGTGCATGTTTTTCTTAAAGAAAAATAGAAACTCTGGTTCCTGGAAGACTTGTTTTGAGGCACCTTTCAAATAGGAACTACTTATAGGCTCTAGTTCTTATTCAGGTTCTTTTTTCAAACATAGAACATGTCAATTTTTATCCCTTCAAATTAAAATTCAACTATTTATTTGCAAAAAAAAATAAATAAATAAAAACTTAATACAATAAATCCGTAATACGCACCATTTTGAAATAAAGCCAGTAGAGGGGCTAGTAAAAAAATATAGGTACTTACACACAGATTCTTGTGTAATGTCACAGCACAGTAAGGCAATATCTCATTGTTTGTATTATCTGATCACAGGAATATGATGAATATAATGAGAAGCAACAGATGCTGGACGAGAGATTAGAAGAGCTGGAAAATAACCCACCAAGGTAGACACACTCTCTGTTCATCCATCTGTGCCTTTTCTGCCCACCTTTCTCTCTTGATGTCTGGCTCATTCTGTGCCTCTCTTGATGTCTGGATCCTTCTGTACTTTTTCTGTCCACCTTTCTTTCTTGATGTTTGGTGTTTCACAATTCAAAAGTATGAGATAAAACACCTGCTTTTGTTGGATTTATCATCCAGTGGCTAGCTATGAAATTTATTTTCTGGTTACAGGCCTGATTTCCTGTCATATCTGTGTCTTTGTCCATTAAAGCATGTCAAAGTACTCTTCTTAACCCCCACTTGTTTACTTGTAGTGATGTTTACTTATCGTCAAGGGACCGTCAGATTCTAGACTGGCATTTTGCCAACCTGGAATTCGCAAATGCGACACCGCTAACTGCCCTATCACTCAAGCACTGGGACCAAGATGACGACTTTGAGTTTAGTGGAAGTCACATGACTGTGCGTAACGGCTATTCATGTCTCCCGGCTGCCCTGGCTGAGGGACTGGACATTCGACTGAACACAGCAGTGAGACATGTGCGCTACAGTAGGGGAGGTGAGGCATGGGAGGGGTGGGTGGGTGGTAAAAGGAGGCATGGGAGGGGTGGGTGGGTGGTAAAATGAGGCATGGGAGGGGTGGGTGGGTGGGGGAGATGAGGCATGGGAGGGGTGGGGGAGATGAGGCATGGGAGGGGTGGGTGGGTGGTAAAAGGAGGCATGGGAGGGGTGGGTGGGTGGTAAAATGAGGCATGGGAGGGGTGAGTTGGTGGGGGAGATGAGGCATGGGAGGGGTGGGTTGGTGGGGGAGATGAGGCATGGGAGGGGTGGGTTGGTGGGGGAGATGAGGCATGGGAGGGGTGGGTTGGTGGGGGAGATGAGGCATGGGAGGGGTGGGTTGGTGGGGGAGATGAGGCATGGGAGATGGGTTGGTGGTGGAGGGGGGGTTTGAAGCAGGGGAGGGGTGGGTGGGGAGGTATAGGTGGGTGTTGTTTAGGAAGGGGGAGGCCCATTACCCAGGGGGTTAAGATCAGCATCACTGAATGGAAAAAACAGCACCATTCCTGTACTTTTGTCTAGCATTGTGTCGATGTGAAAAGTTATTCCTGTACTTTTGTCTATCATTGTGTCGATGTGAAAGCTTATTCCTGTACTTTTGTCTAGCATTGTGTCGATGTGAAAGCTTATTCCTGTACTTTTGTCTACCATTGTGTCGATGTGAAAGGTTATTCCTGTACTTTTGTCTAGCATTGTGTCGATGTGAAAGGTTATTCCTGTACTTTTGTCTAGCATAGTGTCGATGTGAAAGGTTATTCCTGTACTTTTGTCTAACATTGTGTCGATGTGAAAGGTTATTCCTGTACTTTTGTCTAGCATTGTGTCGATGTGAAAGCTTATCCCTGTACTTTTGTCTAGCATTGTGTCGATGTGAAAGCTTATTCCTGCACTTTTGTCTAGCATTGTGTCGATGTGAAAGCTTATCCCTGTACTTTTGTCTAACATTGTGTCGATGTGAAAGGTTATTCCTGTACTTTTGTCTAGCATTGTGTCGATGTGAAAGCTTATTCCTGCACTTTTATCTAGCATTGTGTCGATGTGAAAGCTTATCCCTGTACTTTTGTCTAGCATTGTGTCGATGTGAAAGCTCATCCCTGTACTTTTGTCTAGCATTGTGTCGATGTGAAAGGTTATTCCTGCACTTTTGTCTAGCATTGTGTCGATGTGAAAGGTTATTCCTGTACTTTTGTCTAGCATTGTGTCGATGTGAAAGCTTATCCCTGTACTTTTGTCTAACATTGTGTCGATGTGAAAGGTTATTCCTGTACTTTTGTCTATCATTGTGTCGATGTGAAAGCTTATTCCTGTACTTTTGTCTAGCATTGTGTCGATGTGAAAGCTTATTCCTGTACTTTTGTCTACCATTGTGTCGATGTGAAAGGTTATTCCTGTACTTTTGTCTAGCATTGTGTCGATGTGAAAGGTTATTCCTGTACTTTTGTCTAGCATAGTGTCGATGTGAAAGGTTATTCCTGTACTTTTGTCTAACATTGTGTCGATGTGAAAGGTTATTCCTGTACTTTTGTCTAGCATTGTGTCGATGTGAAAGCTTATCCCTGTACTTTTGTCTAGCATTGTGTCGATGTGAAAGCTTATTCCTGCACTTTTGTCTAGCATTGTGTCGATGTGAAAGGTTATTCCTGTACTTTTGTCTAGCATTGTGTCGATGTGAAAGCTTATCCCTGTACTTTTGTCTAACATTGTGTCGATGTGAAAGGTTATTCCTGTACTTTTGTCTAGCATTGTGTCGATGTGAAAGCTTATTCCTGCACTTTTATCTAGCATTGTGTCGATGTGAAAGCTTATCCCTGTACTTTTGTCTAGCATTGTGTCGATGTGAAAGCTCATCCCTGTACTTTTGTCTAGCATTGTGTCGATGTGAAAGCTTATTCCTGCACTTTTGTCTAGCATTGTGTCGATGTGAAAGGTTATTCCTGTACTTTTGTCTAGCATTGTGTCGATGTGAAAGCTTATCCCTGTACTTTTGTCTAACATTGTGTCGATGTGAAAGGTTATTCCTGTACTTTTGTCTAGCATTGTGTCGATGTGAAAGCTTATTCCTGCACTTTTATCTAGCATTGTGTCGATGTGAAAGCTTATCCCTGTACTTTTGTCTAGCATTGTGTCGATGTGAAAGCTCATCCCTGTACTTTTGTCTAGCATTGTGTCGATGTGAAAGCTTATTCCTGTACTTTTGTCTACTATTGTGTCGATGTGAAAGCTTATCCCTGTACTTTTGTCTAGCATTGTGTCGATGTGAAAGCTTATTCCTGTACTTTGTCTACTATTGTGTCGATGTGAAAGCTTATTCCTGTACTTTTGTCTAGCATTGTGTCGATGTAAAAGCTTATCCCTGTACTTTTGTCTACTATTGTGTCGATGTGAAAGCTTATCCCTGTACTTTTGTCTAGCATTGTGTCAATGAAAGCTTATTCCTGTACTTTTATCTACTATTGTGTCGATGTGAAAGCTTATTCCTGTACTTTTGTCTAGCATTGTGTCAATGTGAAAGCTTATTCCTGCACTTTTGTCTAGCATTGTGTCGATGTGAAAGCTTATTCCTGTACTTTTGTCTAGCATTGTGTCGATGTGAAAGCTTATTCCTGGACTTTTGTCTAGCATTGTGTCGATGTGAAAGCTTATTCCTGGACTTTTGTCTAGCATTTTGTCGATGTGAAAGCTTATTCCTGCACTTTTGTCTAGCATTGTGTCGATGTGAAAGCTTATCCCCGTTCTTTTGTCTAGCATTGTGTCGATGTGAAAGCTTATTCCTATACTTTTTTCTCCAGGCGTTGAGGTCGTTACCCAAAGCACCAACAAGTCGTCCATCACCACCACCCAGACATTCAAAGCCGACGCCGTACTCATCACCCTCCCCCTGGGGGTGCTCAAGGCCAACCCTGCCGCTGTGCAGTTCCACCCTCCCCTCCCTGAGTGGAAAATGGCAGCTGTTCACCGCATGGGTTTTGGCAACCTTAATAAGGTGAAGTGCCGTGCGCCAATTTTACCGCCAGCATACAGTATTTCTGCCAAAGTCTGCCATCACTGCTGGCAAGAACAGCCGTGCACCAGAGTTACTGCCAAAACCAGCTCGTACATTATAGGCTCGCTTATATGCTAATGTGCAAACCAAATTCTTAAATAGTAATGTGATATTTCGATCCGATTCCTACAGCCAACATTTCTGCAAAACACGGCCCACAGTACAGCCAACATTTCTGCAAAACACGGCCCACAGTACAGCCAACATTTCTGCCAAAGTCTGCCATCACTGTAGGCGATATTGTTATTGGTTGTTTTTAAAAATAAAACGGCAAATTTGCTAAAAAAAAAAAAAGGAAAATACTGTATTGACGCCATTCTGTTGAAAATACGGTAAAGATCCTCGATATAACGCCGATATAACAAAGGACCGGGAAAATTGCATTGTTATATCGAGAATATCGTTAAATCGAGATGATTTCTTGCCTATTTTCCTGCTAGCTGGAGCGTGAAGACCGACTAAGACCTTACGCGAAGCGTCTACGACACGTGGTCAACCGAGCGTAGAGTGCAAGTAAACGGATGGTGGTGCTGGTCTCATTTCCGTTTCATAACCCTACTTCCCCCTCCCCCCTACAGGTCGTTCTCTGCTTTGACCGCATCTTCTGGGACCCGAACACGAACCTCTTCGGCCACGTGAACGGCACGACGCACACACGTGGGGAGTTGTTTCTATTCTGGAACTTGTACAAGGCCCCAGTCCTCATCTCCCTCGTGGCTGGCGAGGCGGCCGACAACCTGGAGAATGTTCCAGATGATATCATCGTTAGTCGAGCTGTGGGCGTACTGAGGGGGATCTTCGGCGCTAGCAACGTCCCCAACGTAAGTAAAAATTAAATAATAGATTAAAGGCCTTGCTAAGCTAGGCGACATGTCGAGCCCGACTACCAAAAGCATGTAGCGCGCGACAAATTTTGTAGAGCGCGACACGAAAATGATTGTCAACTATCCAAGAAACTTTCTTTGTCGCTGCTACAAGATTTTGCGCGCGCTACAATGTTTTTCGAGGTGGCTTAACTAGGAAAAATGTCGCACGCTACGTGTCGCCTAGTGGAGTCAGGCCTTGACGGTTAATTCAATCCAAACCTGTTCAATTATATTTCTAAAGTACCAAACAGTGAAAGAAAAACGATATTTTCTAAGTTTACAATAATCCAATAAAATCATTTCAACAGTGTCACGCAATTTAAAGAACATGACGTAACCCTCATCGCTTTCTTGTTCAATAGCCCAAGGAGTCTGTCGTGACGCGGTGGAAATCGGACGAGTGGTCACGTGGTTCGTACTCCTACGTCGCCGCCGGGTCTTCTGGCAACGACTACGATCTAATGGCGTCCCCCGTGGCTCCCCTCCCTACGGCTAACGTGGCACCAGGCACGCCCCAGCCACTTAACCCCCCAAGGGTATTTTTCGCCGGGGAGCACACGATCCGCAACTACCCCGCGACAGTGCACGGCGCACTGCTCAGCGGTCTCAGGGAGGCGGGGCGAATTGCGGATCAGTTCTTGGGACTACCTTACGAAGTCGGGCGAGTGAGCCCACCCATGCCCCAACCTCGCTAGATATATGCTGCACCGACCCTGCGTATCACGGACGAACGATCGGGGCGCGTATTTCCAGATGGATTGGGACCTTATTTATTATGAGCTTCCATCTAGCTTTGGCGAAATTTGAGCCTACGAAATAGTTGTCTTGTTAAAAAGCTCTTATCGGCCACACCTTTGTTATCGTTTTTAACCAATATCCGAAGAGAAATTATTTGGAGAAACCACAAAATAACAACCTGAAAATAAAATTGTATGCTTTATTTGCCAAATTCAATCGAAAATATCGCTACATCTTTTCCTAATCAGCCGATTAAAATGGATGCGTTCTTACTCTTGGACCTTTGGTTGATCGACAAAATGGCGGCTGTCAGAGTCTTTTTAAGGGGCGACATTACAAGTTTGGGCCACGATGGGCCACGATGTACTAACGTTCCGCCATTAGAAGGGAGATGTAAGCCAGCCTGGAGAAACCACAATGAGTCTTTTTGGGTCTCTTTGTCATGCGCGTGATTTATTGAAAGAGTCATGGAAGAATATCGTGGCTAATATCATGGCCCCTAGAAAACTTCAAACTCAATGCGCAAACTATTGCGCAGCCCCTTTCAAAAGGACATAAAGACGTGTAAATAGAACTATTAAATACTATTTAAAACCAATGTAGTTTCTGTTAAACATTTTGTTTAACTAATAACTCTCTCTCTATCGAGCACTAGAGAGACTCAAAACCTCACGCTCTCAAGTACCAAGTAATCTATACTAAGTTTCCTGAACTAACTTATCTTTGTAAATAGTGTGCAATGAAAACCTTTCAACTTGTAATCTCTGAAACTGATAAAAAAATAAAGTGTTAAAATCGGTAAGGATTTAGTCATCAGTCTAAAATTACCCATGATTTCCAGTATCTTCAAACCCTTCCCCGCTCATTCTCGTTCTTACCCTTCCCATAATCCCTGGTTTCACATCCCTTCCCACAACTCCTTGGCATCTTCTTGCCCTTCCCATTAACACCGGTTTCACTTCCCACAACTCCCTGGCATCTTACCCTTCCCATAATCCCTAGTTTTACATCCCACAACTCCTTGGCATCTTACCCTTCCCATAATCCCTGGTTTTATATCCCTTCCCACAACTCCCTGGCATCTTACCCTTCCCATAATCCCTAGTTTTACATCCCACAACTCCTTGGCATCTTACCCTTCCCATAATCCCTGTTTTTACATCCCCACAGCTCCCTGGCATCTTTTTACCCTTCCCATAACCCCTGGTTTCACATCCTACAGCTCCCTGGCATCTTTTTACCCTTCCCATAATCCTTGGTTTCACATCCCTTCCCACAACTCCCTGGCATTTTCTTACCCTTCCCATAATCCTTGGCTTTACATCCCTTCCCACAACTCCTTGGCATATTCTTACCCTTCCCATAATCCCTGGTTTCACATCCCTTCCAACAACTCCTTGGCATCTTCTTACCCTTCCCATAATCCTTGGATTTACATCCCTTCCCACAACTCCCTGGCATCTTACCCTTCCCATAATCCCTGTTTTTACATCCCCACAGCTCCCTGGCATCTTTTTACCCTTCCCATAATCCCTGGTTTCACAACCTACAGCTCCCTGGCATCTTTTTACCCTTCCCATAATCCCTGGTTTCACATCCCTTCCCACAACTCCCTGGCATTTTCTTACCCTTCCCATAATCCTTGGCTTTACATCCCTTCCCACAACTCCTTGGCATCTTCTTACCCTTCCCAAAATACCAAAATAGACCTTATCGCCAGAAGAGGTTAAAAACACAATACTTGGGAGGCCTGTGGTTTTATAGAGGATGGCGGGAATGCTATGAAGTATTAAATACATTTTGCGAAATGTTGCTTTTGGCGGGAACCCCGTTTGAGCCTCTGTTTGGTGTAAAACCACAGGCCTCCCAATTCTTGTAATTCTAACCGCAAAAAGGAATTCGACCCTTCCTAACCTTCCCATAATCCTCACTTTCTCCAGACCGTCTGGTTGATGTTATATGAGACTAAAGGTATGATATTATAGCCGATTTTGTTGTCGCGCGACCGCCGAGAATTCAAATCCATTTTTCGTCTTGGAATAGCGCGTGACCAATCAATTCCCTTGCTCCCTGCAATCAAATAGATTATGATGCAACTGTGAAAACATGAAAGCCATCGATTGGTTTAGACGGTTGATTGACTACGCGCAATTTCCCAACAAGAAAGGATTTTGGATTCGCCGAGGCCGCGCAACAACTAATTTGGCTGTAAAGTAGTGGCAATCTGACAATCGCAGTATGATACGACAAGAGGGATTTTTATCGATTCTACAACTGAACCATCATTTGTTCATGAACACAGATGTTTTTAGCCAACACTCACCGACTCATTCGTGAAGAGCTAATTACTTATATGATTTTACATATATACACTTTTAAATATCAAACTTCATTAAAGAACTTTTATCGTATATTACTGTTTTCTATGAGCGACCGTTATATCCAATCGTTGTTTGCTTTACATTTGTGGTGAAATCATTCGTAAAAGCCAATTTAAAGAAAAACAAGAGAAAAAACACGATAAAGGTTAATTTGAATTTGAGGCAAAGGAATCATGCAACGAATCTATCTGTCTTCTGATTATTAACTAAGGAAACCACTTAGAAACAAATAAAGGATTAAAGGAATATATCCGAACACGAAGCGAACTTGACATTGAAAAACTATTCGCATTCACTCGATGATTATTATCCGAGATTTTCCGCGAATATTTCCTTCACCCTTTTTAGCAGGATAGGTTTTACTCCGTTACACCCAAGAACACGTCATATCTCCCGCACAAGGTCGAGAGAATATTTCATTTATCCTTGAGAGCCTTTATAGGGTGTAAACGACAAGCGTGGGCCCAACCGCGGCTAAGCCAAGATGGGTGAAGTCATCGACCGAAATGTGCCTAAGTGGAAACAACGTTATTTTTTTCAACGGGTTTAAAATAATCTAGGTGCGCGGGAAGCCTGTGATGTTATATTATGCCAGGGTCTGGGCCAAATTTTCAGAATGCCAGCCTTCAAAATGGTAGTAAACATATTCCAAGTTAGCGTGGAATATCTCGATTCAAACTGAGGCTATATGACTAAAGCACAGTGCATCCGCGAGTTGAGTCAGCGGTGTGAGATCGCAGAGAGACTGGTAATGGCTTGCATCGCTCGCGCAAGAAAAAAAAAACTCCCCGAAAATTTTATCTTTACGTAACTATACGAACTCACAAAAGAAATATAAACTGGTACAAGTCAGCAGGAGTTTAAGTAAGCGGGAGCCCGAGCTGGCAGGAGTCAACTGTCAACTTTGACAGGCTGAAACAATTATGATAAAATCACTTTTTGAAAGTAAATCATGGTTCCCTTTTAATTACTTTGAAGCAGGTTTTGTGGACGCCATGTGGCTTTTGCTTGTAATTGTTCTTTTGGTGTTAATTATATTGAGTCTACACGTAGGCATGGGGTGGAAATATTGAATCTCGCACAGCAATTCGCCTAGAAGCGGATCTATGATTTCTTGGAGATGGGGGGGGGGGGGGGAGGGACACAGTTGAAACTCCCGTACATCTTTTTTACAATTTTTGTTTGAGGGGGAGGGGGTGGGGGGAAGGGTGAGCCCTCTATGGAACCTCCGCTGTTTGTTTGTACTTACCGCGAATTGCGTCCTGCGAAAGCACTCGGCACGATATCTTATTAAGTGTTATCAGTAGAGTTCTCGGCCGTGATTACACGCTCCCAGGAATGATTGGCTTTTGATGATTACATCTGTGTGAAATCTAGAAATTTACCGAACTTATCGGCTGAAGTCAGTCTCGAGACTGACGCATTAACGAAAGAGTGATGGTCAACTTTCCTTAGAAAACAGTTTGTAGTTTATTATACCGCACTGGCCGAGAAATTATTTTGTTTATTTTTCTTGTTTTTTTTATGCATTCATCATATATTTATCCTTCGTTCGAGTGTTAGTTTCTTCGTTTAATATTCAATGAATCGTCCTCAGCTTAAAAAGAAATCGCACTTTAATTTTAAAGTTGAGTTCAAAAAATACCAGAGTTCAATAAAAGACTATTTTCAAAGAATAAATGTTTTCTTATGAATTAAAAAAAAGACAAATTTTGGACGACTGATATATTGCAACAATATTCTGCCAAACGCATAATAAAAATTACAGTCAAAGTTTGCTTTAATTTTTCGTAATTTCGTAAAGACATAAATAGACGTCTATAAGCGAGTGGTGGAGGTATTTGACCTAGTTCTGCTTTCAGACTTAGAAACTCTAATCACTTGAAACCGTTGAGACCAGACAAGGGTTACTAAAGCTCGACCCCGATTTATTTCGTTTTAATGAAAAGCAAATCAAGGTTTCATACAGTTGTTGTGAAAATCCCTCTTTATTCTGCGGTCAGACAAAATCAGTTTTAATGTAACCTCCCCGTGTGCACTAATGAAGTCATTATCTATCGCATAGCAAATCTCTTTTGTCAAATCCTCTCTCTAAGTTCCCCTTCAGGGGTTACAATCGGATGCGCGCTCCCATAAAAGCATACTAATATTTCCCTGTATTCTTCCGGATAAGCTCCCTTGCAACCCACTCGGTTCAAACGAAGTTTTCTTCAAACCCAAGCAGATTAATGCAAGTACATCACTTTTATTGAATATTACCCGACCGTTTGGTGCTTTTATAAACCCCTTTTTTTTTTTAATACATCTTACAGATGTATATTTGCGGTATTCTCAATATTTAATCAAATTTCCCTTTCCACTTTAGACCCTATTTTTCTTAAACGCACTAAGACCACGTGCGGTCAAGTGAGCCCGTGTGTGCGGTTAAAAAATAACCGCGAGAGGCTGGCCGCCGTGGAGCTGGATATTTTGGGCCCTGACATTTACTAAGCCATGATTTCCACAAAGGAAATTTGACGTTTTTGTCAAATATTGCTTCGTGAGTCTAAGTTGGAGGTGCGAACTTCCTTTTTTTTGGTCTTTATTACGCACGAGTAGGCGGTCCCTACTTGAGATATTGCACCTTTTCTCGGCTTTTCCATAGGAGTGCAGCCAAGATGAAAATTACGAATTTAGAAGCCCTTTTCCGTCCGCCTAGCGTCATTGCAACTTATTTTGGAGAGGCCTCCTTGGTTTTGGCGATGCAGACACGTTCCCGTGTTGTTTACGCGACACGCGTGCGTTGTGACTCATTATTGGAATTTCAGTCGAAATCTGTTTTTTATTCCACTTGACCAGTGGCTTGGCCTTATGTAAATCCGCGAGGTATCACTTACTCCGTGAGACAGTTGTAATCCACTCAAGCGAACACATTCCACGGATCAAACTCGAACTATTGCTTAAGAGACGCACTTTACTCTAAAAGCTCTCCGAGTTGGACCGTTTTACTAACAAGGACTTCACTTTGAGAACAATCCAAGAAATAGGTTGCAACTTGGTACGTCAGCGCGCTATCAATAAAGCGATCATTTCAACCAATCAACAGTCTACGCAAGCTTATTGTTCCGTTTGAAAGATCTCGATATATACTACACCACGGTTCGTGTTAGACTTGCATCACGAGACTCGACACAAGCACACGCGATGGATGGCATCAACACGACAAATGGAGTCTATCAAGACGCCTTCGAGAACTCATCAAGTGCTGCTACTAACTCCTCTTTGAGCGTCGAGAGTCTACCACTAAAAGTCTCCAAACTTATTTGCTACAGTCTTGTGTTCTTGATCGGTGTCATAGGAAACACTTTGGTTTTCAGAATCGTACTCAGACGGCGAAAACTTCAAACTGTTAGCAACTTTTTCATATGCAACCTAGCCGCGGCAGACGTGGCTGTCTTGACAGTGAACCTTCCATTTAGACTCGCGTACCAGGAGAACTCCTACGTATGGCCATTTGGTGCGTTTCTCTGCAAGATTATACCCATGTTGACGTATTTATTCATTACTGCGTCTTCAGCTACTCTGCTTTTAATGAGCTTGGATCAACGGCGCGCGGTCGTGTATCCCTTTAAGAAGCGCCTGACAATAACCCAGACCAAAATCTGCATGGTTCTTGTATGGTTATTCTCTATAATTATTACTCTTCCATTGAACTTCGCACTGAGGATTATTTACGTAGATGGGAACCCAGTCTGCACGGATGTGTGGCCGAGTGAGAAGTTTGAGCAAACGTACTTCGTGTTTTTATTTTTCATCCAGTTTGTGTTACCGATGGGGATTATCACTTCAGCTTATACTCATGTGTGTATGAGGCTGAATACCCCCCTACCCATCACCGCCCTACCGCCCGACCTCACGGAGCAGCGCGCACGAAGGAACCGAAAGGTGAGGGAGATATCATCAGATATTCACCCGATAATATCATCAGTTATTTACGCAAAAAAACCATCAGTCATTTACCAAATAATTTCCTCAGTTATTTACCCAAGAATATCATCAATTATAATGCTTTTTCTTTTGAGTAATACACTATTGTCTGTTTATGCATACTACTCATGGAGATAATGTCGCTATATATCTGTCAGTAGAACACGTTCGCTTTTCTAAAAATACGCTTTTTATTGATTTTTCATCTGATCATATTTCATGGGCGCATCTTTAGTTTAAAAGTGTGATATCAACGAACGTTTTTATATTGCTTTATGTTAACTTACAAGAGCTACTTGCTAATGTACCTTTGCTATATTTTAATCAATTTTCAGTTGACTAGAATTATCATTACATATCAACGGATGGTATTATATTGCTTTTATATTTTACGCATTTGCTTTTGTGGTAATTTAATATTTTTACTAGATGCCTGAAAATATACATTTAAGATATCAACGGACGATATTTTATTGCTTTTATATAAACGTGTACTTACTACAATTATTTTCTTATTTGCTTTCCTGATTTATTCTATCTCTCTCAAATACCTGCACAATATACGAATACTCGTAGGAGCGATTGTTGTTACTTCATGGTTGATGTCACCTGTTGTCCATTTAGTTTATTGACCGCGCTTTTGACAAACATCCCACAATACAAAAATAAATGGTATAAGTAACTGGCCGGTCAATGGCAGAAGGATATATTGGGTAGTTAACGGCTGCTCCATCTTATTGCCATTTTATGCAAAACAACACCGAATGACTTGACTATAGAGACAACAGAAAGTCAATTTTAGCATGATGTCTCCCCTTGAATGAGGAAAATTTGCAACGCTTCGCCATTTTTTTTATTCTAGAAAATAATAAGGGGAGATAGCATTCAAGGCCATCGACTGCTTGCGGAGGTTTTGCGATATTTTCTATTAAATCTGGTAAAAAAAGTAAAGAAATTTGTGCCTAGAGTGACTATTTCAAGATCTTTTCACACAATTTTTTTGCGATATTAAAATATAACAAAGGAGTGGCTAACTAGGGCGCAAGTGAGGCAAATCTAAACAGCAGCTTTGAAATAGTGTAATGGTCAGAACATAATACAGAAGAAATAATGTTTGATGGTTTTTGCTCGGTTTTATCATCTTGTGAATTGTATTGAAATTTATTTTTTCTTAAAGAACTTAACGAAATAGACCACTATTTGCCTAAGTTCCATTTATACTGAAATATTACATTGTGATGGTTATTTTAAAATACCATATTTTCAAGATCAAAGATTCGCAATTCACTGGTTAAATGGGTTTGCCGTTTATCACAAGTGTTCCAGCCAATATTTCATTTTTAATATCAAAAACCAGTCTTGCAATCTCTATATTTTTTTCACCAATTTTAAATATTGTCATAAAGCTTTGTACGTCAACGAACTTCAATTGCTTTATGCATGTCTTATGCATACGTCTTTATGATATTAATCTTTAAGGCGATTTCATTTTTATCATTTTATCATTTGTCATTTTCACCTTTTTTGGTAACCTCTAAACCTATCGAAATGTCTGAAATCCTATTTATCAAATATAGGTGATTTTAGATCTCACTAAAATGTTACTGCCTTAACCTTTTGTGAGTTCGCTGCCACGAAGACGCCAAACAAACATTCACGCTGTTAGCAAAACTTTTTATAATCACAGTCGGTGTTATGTTATTTTAAGTTACCACTTTTCAGTGGAACAATAATAGCCGTCAGGCAGATAAATATCTCAGTAGCCGTGGACTGCACAACCTCAAGAGCAATCTTATAATATTCGGGCCAAGGAACAGCCGCTAAAAAAAAAGAATCTTTTATAACAAATTCACTTAATGAGCATTCAGCACTTTTTACTTTGGAGTTTTCTCACATGATTTGATAGAAACATTTCAATAGATTTTATAAAGCAATTTAGTATTTTAATGCTAGTATTCAAGGGGTTTTCATATCAAATTCACTCAATGAGCTTTCAGCACTTTTTTCCTTTTGGAGTTTTCTCACATTTGATTTGATAGAAACATTTGAATAGTTTTTATAAACGCATTTAGTAATCTAATGTTAGTATTTAAGGGTTTAACAGACTCAATTGTCTGGCATCTTTCAGCTTCGCAGGCGGGTAATAAGGCTTTCAATGGATTTTGCGTAAGTGAAAAGCGAACCTTTAATTATAGTGGTCATTTAATTTATCACCTCATAAAAGGTTTCGTATTTAGCGAAAGCAATTTTCAAGTATTTATCAACGTATTATTTTCTTTCGGCTTTTTATCAACGTCGCAACCTGCCGAGCAGGATCATAAGAAGATGTAAAAAATGTCAAGGCAGAAAAATGACATTCTCAGCGGTGTTTCCCTTGCGGGCTCTAAGTAGCCCGATAAGCAAAAAAAAAAAAAAAAAAACTAATAAGTGCTGGCTTGTTGTAATCATAGGTTTTTTCCGGTTCCACCGTTCTAGAACCACAATATGTTCCTTTATCAGACAGAAATCTCTCGCTCAAACGCTTACGGGGAAAGCTAGCCGACCAATTCGGAAAACACTCGTTGTTTTCTTCCTGTGTTTCCCGTTTTGCGAAAATGCGTTTAAGATTTAGTTGATCTCTCTGGCAAAATTATATGGGGCGTATTTCGTACAATGATCTGTATCTTAGATGGGGAAGTAGGAAAGGCAAGGAAGCAACTTGAAAACCAGTTTCTATGAGTTGAGTATAGCAGTATATAGCCGGATTATATTTCAATTATAGTACCAAATCATTTCCGAGTATTTGCCGAGCCTCTCTCGAGCAGGGCCGGCTAGGTAGCGAAGGGCACCAAATTGCTCGATTAACACCGAGTCACTCTCGAGGTTTAGCACTAAGTTATACTCGTTTAGTAGCGAGTAGTATAAGAATCACTGCCGAGAAGAATTACTAGAAGAGAATACACTTCCATCCTCAGGGACCCAGTGCGTCGCGGAGATCGGGTACACAGGGAGCACGCGAGAAAGAAAATGGAGTAAAAGACGTCTTCCACTCCTTTTTTTTTTGTCGCGCCGTGCTCCCTGTGTGCCCGATCTCCGCGACGCCCTGGGTCCCCGAGGATGATACACTTGCTGAACAAGGAAACTAAACATAAAAAAATTCATGCATTTTATGCTTTCACGGTACAAGCAATGCAGATTAGTTCGCAGACGCAGACCGCTACGGACTCCTCAGTCCACACTCCGATGATCCTGCTTTTACCGACAGGACCGACAGTCTAAAGGGCAGATTTTCTAGTTCTACTGTTAGCACTACTTGATTGGATTAGCCGAAGTCTTTGTGTAATCCATTGAACACGACGAGTGAGCCGGCATTGTTAGAAGCGAGCGATACAGCGCGTTTCGTGTCTTTGGCCTCGGGCTGTGAATCGCCTTGGGCCAAAATCTTTTAATCGACTGTATTCACTTGATTAAATAGAGCTCATTGTCTTTGTAGTTGCAAAGTGATATCCTTTCGCTGGAGGCAATATCGTCAAACGAGACATTTTTGTGGTTCAACTTTGTAACTCGCAGTAAAAGGGGTTACAAAAAGACAATAAAGATTATAGTAGCTGCGTCACCAGTTTCCAATTCAGCAACAGTATACCTTAAAATTCAAAATCTCGACTGGAGAATCCTAGTGATACTATTATATGGACACTAGGTCATCAGCTAATGAATAGAAAAAAGCGTCTTTTAGTGTGGCCCATAGAAAAGTTCAAACTAGTTGCGCGAACTGGATGCGCCGCAACACATGTGACACAGCCCCTGTAAGCTAGGCCAAGTTTGCGCTAGCCGACAGAGCACAAAATGGCAAGTTTTCCCAAAATAAGGTCTGGTTAACTTCGTTAAGCTTGAATTTTTGCATAGAGTTTCCTTATGTTTTGTAAACCAACATATCAAAAAGTTTTTTTTTTTTTCTAATGGTTTCGTCTTTGAGATATGAAGCTTGAAGTGCAATTTTCAAATGTTCAAGGTATGAATTCTCCTCGTTTTTCGGGAGAAGTTGGGCTCTGATCAGAAATTAAGCCAACTTTGCTCGCTTATATCTAAATTTCATATCTTCAAAATTTCTTTAAAATTTGGAATTAAGATTTTGGTCAGAGGAACTCCTTGTATGCGGAATGTTGAAGTTATATCTTGAGAATTGGAAAATTTAATGCCATTTTTTTGCTCTGTCGCATGAACCAGAACGCGACAGAAAATACTATTTAAAACAATAGTTTCAGAATGCCTCCCGCAGCCAGTTTCTTATTTGTTCGCGAATTGTATGGGAACGAGATCAAATGCTTCCATATTTGGTAATGATACTTTTTATAACGAAATTGGATACCAACTAGCTAAATATGACCCTAAAGCTATACACAGATCTTCAAATCTAAAGTAACAGAAATTTTAATCTCAAGCTTTTGTGTCTATTGCAACACTAATCGTCTCATCAATCGCTCAATGAAAGCTTCCTTTTTATCAGAAATTGTTAAAAGTTTTTTTCAGCCGTCTGCACGGAGTTTGCCTTATAAGGACTTTAGAAGAATAATAAGCTATTTGTCGTTAGCAATTTACACCTAGTAAAACGCTTTTCATGGATTAATGTGGATGAACGTTCGAGGAAGTTTTAATTTTTTAGGGAATGATTATCGATATCAAACGCGCTCCCAGAATTCTCTTGCTCAGTACGGGTGCGGAGGTGTCAAATGGAGAAATGGAGGTGTATTTGCATTTGCCACATTTTGACGCCATAGAAGGGGGGAGGGCGGATGGATGCGCGCGCACCCCCTGTTTACCCGCCTAGATATAGAGTTAGGGTTGAGCAGACATAAGCCCGCCGCACACGGTAAGGAAAAGTTCACGTGGGCATTTCCAGACTGACTTGCAAGGCCAGAAACTCTCAGTGTGCGGACCTCGATCGAACAAAATAACGTTTCGCGACCAACTGGCCTTGCGAGGCAGTGAGCCAAATGCACGCCTATCAGGCGCGTACCCAGTATTGGCTAAAGGGGGGGGTGCAGTCATAGGCATCATATGGAAAAAGCGTAGTATTTGAAGATTCCTTATTAAGAAATGACACACTTTTTGGACGCCAAGGGGGGTGCGCTCCCCTGTGTACCCCCCTGCGTGTAATTTTCCTCTCCATGTGCTATAAGTTTCATATGGAAAGACGGACTACTAGATTACTACTGAATTAACAGTACTTGAATGTTTTTACTTTTCCGGGAGTTATTGAACTGATCTAAAAATAATTAATTAAGAGAAGAACATTTTTACACCAAGGTCTTAGTTATTGTGTCCCAGATTTAAAAACTCTAGATAAAAGAAATCGAGCGGGCAGGGAAAAACAGATGACTCCCTGTTTGATATCAGATGATCGGTTCCTGAGGTAACCACTTTTTATTTCGCTCTTAGACATATGAACATAAATAGTGTAATATATGTTCCTGATATCGTGTGTCTGTATCTAAATGCTGGGTCATGGATTTATCAATTTTTTTTCTTCTGATAGGTGGTAAGTGTTTAAGTGACGCCTGTTAATCGCAGTCAATTCGTTTAAAAGCTTTGATGACAGAGCCTTTTGAGTGTTTAATCGAAACGGACGAAAACGAACTCCTACATGCTAACTAAATAAGTCTAATGTAGAATTGAAAAGATTCTTTTCACCTTGCTTGGGTGATAAGAAAATACAAGTCTAGTTTAAAGTAATAATAATATAAAAAAGGGACAAATAGAAAAAAAAAAAAAAAAAAACTACATCAGCCGGGAATTCAATGCTGCTAGCTGTTATCTGATTATGACTGAATGCGATTTGGCCGAAACGTGCTAAAATACAACAGCCTGCCAGACACCATTTCCTCTTCCTAGCGAAATACCAAGCGTGAGCATGCTACTCCATTGGCTGATTTGTGAAAACGATTGCAATATTTTCTATTTATTTTCGTAAATAAAACCACGTTTTAGAATTTTATTACAAAAAGGACACAAATTTGACTTCCAATATTATAATAAACAAAGGTATTGCTGACGACTTGGACTCCAAGATAAATTACGAATGCCCTCTGGCAATTCAAGGCATTGCTATTTTTTCAAGTTCTTAGCAGAGACTGATTTCAGTAAACAAGCACTAAAAAGTCACAAATTTGCTCCAGATTCCACTTCAAGATGAGAGCTTTCGGCGTCGTCTTGGGTGATCTCCTTCGAATTAAAAAGCGCCGCCTTTTTAAGTTAGTTGCATATTTGACGTTCTCGTTAAGGGGATTAAGGACGGACTCTTATAATTTTTAGTAGGTAGCCTTGACGAAAAAGCGTGAACTTTATACCGAGATGCATTTCATATTTACAGTGCGAAAATGGTTAGACTTATTGGTAAATTGAAAGTAGCCCATTATGAAGTTTTTACTTCAAATAACTTAGTCCCATCATCTTCATTTGTCATGATAATCGTTATCACCAGTACCAACACACCAATCACACCACGATTATCAACACCGTCATCACGACTGTCACCATTATCACTAACACCACCATAACCATCACCACCACTATTATCAAAAACAACCCAACCACCATCATCACCATCATCATCACCATCACCATCACCATCACCATCACCATCACCATCACCATCACCATCACCATCACCATCACCATCACCATCACCATCACCATCACCATCACCATCACCATCACTATCACCATCATTATCACCATCACCATCACCATCACCATCATCATCATTATCGCCATCACCATCACCATCACCATCACCATCACCATCACCATCACCATCACCATCACCATCACCATCACCATCACCATCACCATCACCATCACCATCACCATCACCATCACCATCACCATCACCATCACCATCACCATCACCATCACCATCACCATCACCATCACCATCACCATCACCATCACCATCATCATCATCATCATCATCATCATCATCATCATCAACATCATTAACTCCACTATCACCACCACCACCACCATCATCACCGTAATTAGCATCATCATCATCATCAACATTATCAACATCATTATTCCACAATCACCACCACTTCTAACCACCAACACTATCAACATCACCATTATCACCAACATCATCATTATCGTCACCACCACCCACCACTGTCGCATTGTGTCTCACCAATCTTCCGTTCCTCCCCAGATCATCAACCCCACCACCACTGTCGCATTGTGTCTCACCTCTCTCCCGTTCCTCCCCAGATCATCAAGATGCTTATCGTGATAGTCGTCGTCAATTTTAGCTTCACGCTCCCCTACCACATCACCTGGTTACTCAGCCTTTTTGGCCACCCCAACTCCGTCGCTAAGAAGTTCTGCGTACTGCTTGTCATAGCAACCAGCGCTGCGCATCCCATAATCCTTGGCACACTAAGCAAAGACTTTGCAAACGGCTTTCGGAGTTACGGTCTTCTTCTTCGGTGCATTAAAAGAGAACTATTGACTACTGGGAGCACGAGGCGAGGAACCAAAGAACCCTTCAAGCGTTCGGGATTTAGAACGTTATCAAACATGTCGAGAAAGTCCTTCGAGGTGAACCAAAGAAACAATGTGCATCTAAGTAAGGATAGTATGAAGAGAGAACTGGGGCGGAACGGGTCACCCCACCCGGGATATAGAAATGTGCATGCGCACGAGAAGCCAGTGGTAGAGCAGGAGACCGTTTTGTAGGGTTATCCGCAGGGCGCGCCAATCCGGGAAAAAGGGTAGAGAACATGGTGGAGGGTGTAGTTATTGTAAATACATTGGAACCTATGTATAACGGACACATCCTAACAAAATATGTCCGTTATATTTCCGCTTAATAGAGGGTAATTTATTGAGTTTGATTTAATTTAAAATCGGGACTTGTCCGTTATATAGAGTGTCCGCTTATTGTGGTTACGTCATATGGAAGCTATACTGTTATTTTTTTTTTTTTACTGACGCAACCCTGGACCACCTTGCATGTGTTACGTATTGTACAATACTCATAATATTTCGGGAAAGAACTCTTTTTTTCTATCACCAACATCCAATACACAAAAAGAAAAGTTACTCACTTAAAAATGCCACAGAAAAATTCGAAATACATTTTATACGAAAACTCGGGGCTCCAGATCCATCCCTTAGAATCGAGCTACGCCTTGAACACAACAGGGCTGTTGCAGGGAGTGGAAAACTGGGGCACCACCCCCCCCCCCCCCCCCCCCCCTCTCAATAGTTTTTAAAATTATCATATCAAGAAAATTTAGCCAAAAATTGACGATTTTACCAAACGCGGTCACTTCCATATAAGGAAACTAATATATTCCTTATTTGGAAAAACTGCATGATTCTTATCATTTTTAAGGTTACCGTACCCCAGGGGCTTCGTAAAATTTATGACTTGTAATCAGAAGAGAACAACAGTGACTGTGACCATCATTGAAAGTATCTGAAAGAATCCAAGATTCCTCAGTACCAGTCTCGCAAAACGACAACGTTTTCTTCACATAAAGGGAATGACCAGTAGTGGCTGTGCGCCCAATATTTTCTTAAGGTTCATGTATCGTACCCCCCCCCCCCCCCAAAAAAAAAAGATGCTAAAGTTGGAATTTTCACAACATGAGTGACCACGCCTCAAGTACCAAGCGAGCGTTGAACGTCTCTGACCTACAGAGAAGAATTTAGCGCTTTCAAATTAAAATTAATATTTCAATGCTCTCTTGGCGCTTAACCATCTTACAGTGCAGCATGCGCTAACGTTTTGAGCTAAACCAATTACAATCAAGATTAAAATCAAGAAAAAATTACTATTTGGTTGACATGAATTTTACTAGTGAGGAAACGAAATACCAAGTGCGCATCAGAGCAAGATGGAATCCTCAAAATTATCTTTAAAAAACAGTCATTATATATTTTCCTTAGACTTTGGGCATTGGTGGTCACGGTAGCGCGCGTCGCATTGTACTTGTTATAGGTGCATAAGTGTACACGTGAGCCATCATATAATAGTCATACAACCTAGCTGTATAGAGGTTGTAGAGGACTAGCCGGTCTGACCGATGTTATGTTAAAATGAAAAAAAAAATACAAATAAGTACAGGGGATAGTAGAAAATAACATTTTGATTTGTTCAAGTAAGCTCCAAAGCTCACACTGTCACATCGAATTTATCGGCAAATCTAAACACCCAACGACCATTTTCGGTCAAAAATCTGTTCGGTAGCAAGGTCACCTACGGATTTCGGGGTCGGTCTAGAAATGTCTGCTTTTTTCGGAATTTGTATTTCTAGATCACCTATGTTTCTCGGGAAGAGAGCTGGATCACTTATGTTCTTCGGAGTTACTTTTGTTACCACCATCACCATTTTCGGGAGATTTTTATGTCCGACATGCTTTAAAAAAAGGAACCCTAGTATTTTCGGGAGCGAGTATACAAGGGACATTACCTAGAAATTTCGCTTAAGGATCTTAGAATAGCTAGGAGTTTCGGATGCCTCGGGATGAGTAACTAGATTTTTCGGATGGCTGTAATTTCGCCTAGCAAATCCGAACAGATAAAACTATCTAGGGAAGCTTTATATTGTATAAAAATGACTGCAAACGAATAAAAACGGTATCTTAACTCATTTTAGGCCGGTTGTGAAATTTTCGTCGTTGGTTGCCCTTGGCTTAAGCGCCTATGTGATTGGCGATTCGGCGTTGGTTCGCGCGGGTGTGTTGTTTTTGAGAAGTGTCTACAGTCTACGTGACTTTCATTACAAATGAAAGTATTAAAAGGCTTTAAAAGAATTGAAAAGCTTTTGAATATCACTTGAGCTCGCTTGCCGACAAAAGCATCTCGAAGCGAGCCACATGCAAACGCCTTGCCTATATTTGGCATGAAACATGTCTTGTAAAAGTTCCTAGAAAAATATGCTGGAAGCGAAGTGTCCAGTTGAACCTGTAATCATAACAAACCTGAATTCACAGAAAACTTTGTTGCTTGTGTAATGAAAAAATTATTGATTATTTGGCCTGGACAATAGGGATAATCCACTTTAAGATGATTGCACGGATCACACTAACTCAAGATGACATTTTCCTAAAGTGAATTCTGGGCGAACATTGAATTCGGTTCCATAGCTAGAATAAAAGGATAATGGCTGGAAATGTGAAAATTCTCATACTTTAGAGATAACGTTAAGTCATAATGCTAAGTCGATTTAATTTTGTGACCTGTTGTACTCATAACTTCAATTAAAATGTTCCTGCACTTTTTGTTATTTTGTTTCATCCCAAGGGATTTACATAATAACTAGGCATTTTCAAACACAAGCACTTGACTGTTATACGCGTTTAACATGATATGGATAAGCAATACAAGTTTCAGACGTTTAAGTTTATCAGAATAAAGAGTGCCACAGACTTGGCGAAGAGAAGAAACCGAATCGAGGACAACTTGCTTAACAAGAAACTCGGATTCTTCACGAAGGAGCAAAAACTGGTCAAGAAAGAATTGATTGAGTTAAGAAAAGAGAAGTACTCGCGAAAATTATACGCTTCTTCGCGTCATGTTAACGATGAAACACTTACACCGCACACGAAATACGTAGACGTTGAGGTCTCAACGGCTGAGAAAAACAGCACTGAAGAAACAGGGAAAGACAAAGATCCGAAAACAAACGAGTCCAGTAAAGCATGTAGCAACAAAGTTGACCAAAGTCAAATCAAAGTCAAATCAAAGTCAAATCAAGACCAAAGTCATCCAACAGACCGGAGAACAAAACTTTACTAAGTGCGTCTGGGATCCAAAGAACGAAGACTTCGCTGCAAAGAGAATCGATTACATTGGAGACGAGTTTTACGCCGGGGAAGGTGGCAATATTAAGCTGTTCTGAGGAGCTAGAGAAAAAGGTGAGTGCCGGTAACCCTGTGGAAAACCTGAATGACCCCGCAGAAGAACTAAAACTGAAAAAATATTTAGCGAGTAGACGGCAAACCGTTGCACTAGGCGTTGGAATATTTGGTTCAGCATTCAGGAATCAAGGGAAAATTGACACTGGAGAGAACTCCGTTAAGAAGTTAGAAGTTAAATTTGGAGTTCAAAAGAGAAGAGGGTCTATTGGGGAAAGGACTTTGAGTTTGAAGTGCGGTTGTGTGGTAGAGAAAAGAAATACGGAGGAAAAAAGGAATATTCATGTCATACAGTTGAATGGGATAGAGGCGTTTGACCTCAACATTCAGGACCCGAAGTTGAAAAGATATTTGGGAAGAAGGCGCCACACGCTAGGAGCTGGCCTTGCTGAGAGAGATAAATTACCTTGTAAAAATAGCTATGATGACTCAGTAATTCGAGCAAGTGGCCGTAGAGGTTGGTTGAAGGAATCTATGCTCGGGAAACAATTCTTTATGACGATTAAAGAGGGAATGGGCAATGAAGTGGAAGGAATAGAGTTACAAGAAGAAAAAGAGGAGGAAGAAGGGGTTAAAGATGATACACAAGGAAAAGAGGAAACCCAATTGGAGAGCACAAATATAATCGTACCTGGTATAGAACTTGAGCTTCCAGATGAGAGGTTGAAATGCTATCTAGCGAAAAAAAGACACTCGGTTTCTATTGGCAGGGGTGTCTGCAGTGTAAGCAGCCTGAAAGATGAACATCCCACTTACCATGATTCCAATGACAAGGGGGACACTGAAAACCTGAGCGCATTTGTGGGGGAAATTATGCAAAGCAACAGTTCTTCTGCCAAAACACAAATAAGAACAACGCCTGGGAAGCGAGATCAAAGCGCAGCAATACGCTATTTGACTAGCAACAGCAAGGAAGGGACTACTGTAGAAGAATGCGACGGCACAAAACGCCGAATGTCAAAGCCAGGACTGAGGGTCTCATTTGACGATTTGACTGTGATTGGTGTTGGGAAGGATAAAGGGGCTGCCCGAACTCAAATTTCAACGCAGTCTTTTTCAAACTTTTCATGTCTGGTGTCGAATTCGAGCAAAACTAAATCCATAGATTTAGGGGTGTGTGTGTGTGTGTTTCAAATAAGGATCCTTTGTGGGTGAGGCCATCAACAGCCTTAGAAGTTCGTAAAAAGAAGCCCGAATGTAACGTGATCGTGCCTCGTAGAGATGTTAAGGACTGTTCTGCGCATGGCAACAAATCACCCGCTGACCAATGTATGTCGTATCACGAGAAGATGAATTACTCGCCGAGGCTGCTCCAAAGACGAAAAACAGCACCAAACGTAATCAGGCCAAACTCTACGATGGCCTTGGAAACAGGCCGCAAGGCATCGGAGGAGAAAGACTTAGTTCTAAAGCAAGCCATGCTACGGCGGATAGAAATCCAGGATAAAGTCACTAAAGCTAAAAAATTATCACAAAATCATTTCGGCGATACACGACACAGGGAGTGCAGTAGAAAGCTGAGTATATCGTTATCTAAAATAGATAAGAATGAAAGGAAACTTTTAGTTCAGATGGCCGAGGCTTCCGGGGTCACTGAAAGAACTTGGAAATCTTGAAAGAAAGTAAAGGGAGAATCGGAACTTGATAGTCTTACAGATGGGTTAACTAACGTACAAAGTTCCAGATATCTACGTAGAAAAATCCATTAATAGCAACACACAGTTCTTTTCTTTTCGCCCCTAAACATCTTGATAGCTTTAACTTCTAAGCGAGTTACAGCAGGTTGTGTAAGAATCCGTAAATTAACTTTGTTCCCAGTAAAAATGTTTTACTTCGATTAGTCCTGTACCGCCCCAAACCGTCGTGACATAATAAGTATTTCGTCATTTAAGTGTAAGACTATTGCGATGGTCTTATTCCAGCATCAGTGTGAATAAACAAGAATAAAGGGCACATGGTTGTGTAGCAAATCAAGCAGCTGAGGAATTATTTCAATAGATACAGCCCCAGATACACTGGAATGGTCCCAAAAGTGGGGGAAGAAGGCTTTCAATGTAGTGTGTGTCTGTGTTGTGGCGGTGGAGGAGTTTTGGGGGCGAAGCGCTGCCCCCTCCCCATAAGTTTCTCAAGCGAGGGCGGGGTGTGTGTAAGAGTGGCGGGGGCGGGGTGTGTGTGAGAGTGGCGGGGGAAGGGGTGTGTGTGAGAGGGGCGGGGGAAAGGGTGTGTGAGAGAGGGGCGGGGGAAGGGGTGTGTGTGAGAGGGGCGGGGGAAGGGGTGTGTGAGAGAGGGGCGGGGGAAGGGGTGTGTGTGAGAGGGGTGGGGGAAGGGGTGTGTGTGAGAGGGGCGGGGGAAGGGGTGTGTGAGAGAGTGGCGGGGGAAAGGGTGTGTGTGAGAGGGGCGGGGAAAGGGATGTGTGTGAGAGGGGCGGGGGAAGGGGTGTGTGTGAGAGGGGCGGGGGAAGGGGTGTGTGTGGGAGGGGCGGGGAAAGGGATGTGTGTGAGAGGGGCGGGGGTAGGGGTGTGTGAGAGAGTGGCGGGGGAAAGGGTGTGTGTGAGAGGGGCGGGGGAAGGGGTGTGTGTGTGAGAGGGGCGGGGGAAGGGGTGTGTGTGTGAGAGGGGCGGGGAAGAGGTGTGTGTGAGAGAGGGGAGGGGGAAGGGGTGTGTGTGAGAGGGGTGGGGGAAGGGGTGTGTGTGAGAGGGGCGGGGGAAGGGGTGTGTGTGTGAGAGGGGCGGGGGAAGGGGTGTGTGTGAGATGGGCGGGGGAAGGGGTGTGTGAGAGAGGGGCGGGGGAAGGGGTGTGTGTGAGAGGGGTGGGGGAAGGGGTGTGTGTGAGAGGGGCGGGGGAAGGGGTGTGTGAGAGAGTGGCGGGGGAAAGGGTGTGTGTGAGAGGGGCGGGGAAAGGGATGTGTGTGAGAGGGGCGGGGGAAGGGGTGTGTGTGAGAGGGGCGGGGGAAGGGGTGTGTGTGGGAGGGGCGGGGAAAGGGATGTGTGTGAGAGGGGCGGGGGTAGGGGTGTGTGAGAGAGTGGCGGGGGAAAGGGTGTGTGTGAGAGGGGCGGGGGAAGGGGTGTGTGTGTGAGAGGGGCGGGGGGAAGGAGTGTGTGTGAGAGAGGGGCGGGGGAAGGGGTGTGTGTGAGAGTGGCGGGGAAAGGGGTGTGTGTGAGAGAGGGGCGGGGGAAGGGGTGTATGTGAGAGAGGGGCGGGGGGAAGGAGTGTGTGTGAGAGAGGGGCGGGGGAAGGGGTGTGTGTGTGAGAGGGGCGGGGGAAGGGGTGTGTGAGAGAGTGGCGGGGGAAGGGGTGTGTGTGAGAGTGGCGGAGGAAGGGGTGTGTGTGAGAGAGGGGCGGGGGAAGGGGTGTGTGTGAGAGAGGGGCGGGGGAAGGAGTGTGTGTGAGAGAGGGGCGGGGGAAGGGTTGTGTGCGTGAGAGGGGCGGGGGAAGGGGTGTGTGCGTGAGAGGGGCGGGGGAAGGGGTGTGTGCGTGAGAGGGGCGGGGGAAGGGGTGTGTGCGTGAGAGGGGCGGGGGAAAGGGGTGTGTGTGAGAGAGGGGCGGTGAAAGGGGTGTGTGTGTGAGAGGGGCGGGGGAAGGGGTGTGTGTGTGTGTGTGAGAGGGGCGGGGGAAAGGGGTGTGTGTGAGAGAGGGGCGGGGAAAGGGGTGTGTGTGTGAGAGGGGCGGGGGAAGGGGTGTGTGTGTGAGAGGGGCGGGGGAAGGGGTGTGTGCGTGAGAGGGGCGGGGGAAGGGGTGTGTGCGTGAGAGGGGCGGGGGAAGGGGTGTGTGTGTGAGAGGGGCGGGGGAAGGGGTGTGTGCGTGAGAGGGGCGGGGGAAGGGGTGTGTGTGTGAGAGGGGCGGGGGAAGGGGTGTGTGTGTGAGAGGGGCGGGGGAAGGGGTGTGTGCGTGAGAGGGGCGGGGGAAGGGGTGTGTGTGAGAGGGGCGGGGGAAGGGGTGTGTGCGTGAGAGGGGCGGGGAAAGGAGTGTGTGTGAGAGAGAGGGGCGGAGGAAGGGGTGTGTGTGTGAGAGGGGCGGGGAAAGGGGTGTGTGTGTGAGAGGGGCGGAGAAAGGGGTGTGTGCGTGAGAGGGGCGGGGGAAGGGGAGTGTGCGTGAGAGGAGCGGGGGAAGGGGTGTGTGCGTGAGAGGGGCGGGGGAAGGGGTGTGTGCGTGAGAGGGGTGGGGTAAGGGGTGTGTGTGAGAGAGGGGCGGGGAAAGGGGTGTGTGTGTGAGAGGGGCGGGGGAAGGGGTGTGTGTGTGAGAGGGGCGGGGGAAGGGGTGTGTGCGTGAGAGGGGCGGGGGAAGGGGTGTGTGTGTGACAGGGGCGGGGGAAGGGGTGTGTGCGTGAGAGGGGCGGGGTAAGGAGTGTGTGCGTGAGAGGGGCGGGGGAAGGCGTGTGTGTGTGAGAGGGGCGGGGAAAGGGGTGTGTGCGTGAGAGGGGCGGGGGAAGGCGTGTGTGCGTGAGAGGGGCGGGGGAAGGCGTGTGTGCGTGAGAGGGGCGGGGGAAGGCGTGTGTGCGTGAGAGGGGGGGACAAGTGACTTCTGCTCCCCCCCCTCCCCAACTACCGCCCCTGAGCATCATGTGTAATTTTTTTGTGTCCAATTCCAATAGACCTCAAAATAGCTGAGTAAGAAACATGTTTTCTTTTTATCTGGACCAAAGATAATTTGTTTTAAAAAAACGCGTTTTTAGTCTAGGAACTTGCTATTTTGTTTTTCTAATTCGGCTTTCTTATGAAATTAAAGGAAACGTTTACAGCGCTCCCTTCAAGGGCATACAACGAGCCCCCTCCCGAAACACGTTAAAATGGCATTCCCTCGTGTGAATATGTTCCGATACCGAAAATATCCATTTTAAAAGTTGCTGGTGAAAAAAAACTGTCTGTTCCCTTTCCAAGGAGGACCATTCCCTTTTTTCCAGCCAGCATTGGTTGGGATGTTTTCCCAGCCATAGCAGTGATTGGGCATTTAAGCACATGAATAATTGCCCATATTACCGATCGGGACGATTTTTCCCAAGCATCCGCTCCAGCGTCCCTCAAAATATTCCCAACACAACTATTCGACTCTACCAAATTCGGCAGCAGAACCATTAGGGCCATTTTTCCCCAGCAACCGAGGGGTCTAACATCTTCCCAGCCAGCAAAAAAAAAATGCGGAAGAGATATTTTGCGGAATAGATCCGTTTTGTGGCCTTGTACATTTTGTTTAATCTCTCGTTTCCAGTAACCAGGCGCTGTTTTCTGGAACCGGGGACTCCTGTTTGTGCATCATTTTTTTAGGCTCTAGTAGCCATAGGGCACGTATCACTTCAGTTATGACAACAGGGTTGTATTGTTATTGAGGCTTTGTGTTGGCTTTTTATTGTTGGTGCTTCTAGGTTAGGGATTACGAGATTAAATTGTCCACTAAAAGAAACGCCTTTGCTTCACGCTGGACCCAGCTGGCACATTCACAAATCACAAGAAATTTATTACAAGGTATGTGAAAACTTTTGGAAACTTTTAATGTCGTAGATAATGCTTTGCAAGATCAAGAAGGTTAAAAACAGTGATATTTTCAAATGATTATGCCAAAGTTCAATTAGCACTTCCCTCTAAGTGATAGTTTTGTTTTATATAACCCGGCAATTGCAGGAGCTAAAAGGTTTTTTTTTAGTCAAAGATATGGTTTCAGCGAATGCAAGGTATTTTGAAAATTTGTGATATTATTGCATACGTTAAACGTTAAAGTAAAGTCATCTCATCATCTAATAACAAGTCGACTTGAAGTGATAAATGTTTAGCCTAATCCAATAGCCCAAGCCAACCAGTCAGACAATACCTATCTACACATTTATTGAATTAGGATGGTAAGAAGTTGAGCAGTTAAACAAGCGACATGTCATCGACAAGCTTCACAGACATAAAATACAAGCGGGCGACGCAAACAAACCGTCGAGAGAAACTCTTCCTCACTGACAAGCTTAGTAATCTGGACAAGAAACGCAGTCAAGCAGAGAAAGAGCTCAAAGACATCCGTAACGCACGCAGACTCGTACAGGGGGTAACCGCTTGCCGGAAATCATCACTATCGTCGCCGAACTTATTACCCGAGATTCCCTGCAGGCGAAAATTCCTGCCCTCGCTTGATTTGAATGGCAACTACTTGATGCCACCTTCACAAGGGATGCGGCACTCGAAATCATGGGACGACATTCGGTGCCAGAGTGCTGATGGACCACAACGAAAATGTGCCTCATATTTGGACCTACCAGATTTGGCACCTAGTCCTCCACCGGGGAAGCTTAGGGACCAAAGGCATGTAAGCAGTTCAGAGTCCTTGGTTAGTGGCGCAGCTTTTTCCACACAAAGACCGCCTTATAAGCAGAAATCCCTCAATGCTTTGAATAGCAATGATCACGGGTGGGTGATGGAGAAGCCCAGACATACGCGACGAGAAAGCCTATGTTCTAGCACTTCAGACATAGGTAACACCAACCTAGACATCGGTAGCAACACCTTAAACATCGGCAGCAACACCCAAAACATCGAAAGCAACACCCAAAACTTCGGTAGCAACACCCAAAACATCGGAAGCAACACCCAAAACATCGGAAGCAACACCCAAAACATCGGTAGCAACACCCAAAACATCGGTAGCAACACTTCACACGTCAGCAAGACCACCCCAGACATTGCTTCCACAAGTAACGCCCGAAAGATTGGCGCTGTCCCAGAGATTGTCATGTCGGACTATGATTTTGGTAAGTAATTCCAGTGAAAAAGGGAGCTAAAGTGGCTTGAACCTTAGGCCTACGACATATTAAGCGATTTTGCACCCAGAATCGGACGTATCAGACGTCTGCAATCATGGTAAAAATCATTGGGACATTATCGGAATTTGTCCAAAACAATAATCCATGCGGAAAAACACACAACTTGTAAAATAATATTTACACCCCCCCCCCCCCCTTCAGTGTTGCGTCATGTGTTTTGGCGTTGGCACCATCCAACATTGAAGAGGGGGGGGGGGGGGGAGAGACGGAGGGGGAGGGGGTAAATGGAGCGTTCCATAAAGTATGTAAAAGCAGCACTCAATCCCTTATAAATTGGACGTTAAAACTCTTTTCGTGAAGACCATAAACACTAAGCTAATAGTCAATAGAATTAACTTTATCATAAAACAATACTGATTTGCGTTATTTTGACATTATAGGTTCTATAGGGGCATTCAACTCAAAACAAAAATAGATTAAGCGCGCACGCTTTTTTAATCGCACCGGAACCCTGTGTCACAAGGCAATGTGACCACGATTGTAGATATTGTGGCCACGATTGTGGTCACAATATCTTGGCGTACAAAATCGCCAAGTGTGTCAAAGGTTTTAGAAGTTGAACATCCGTTAACTTTCAGGTATTTTCTTTCCCTCTAATTTATTCTTCAATGCTTCTTTCTTCTCTATTTCGTGATTTCTGCAAATCTGTTGTCTCTGCGTTGGATATACCTCAAAATTTATTTTAATGTGTGGAGTTTAAAAAAGATCTATAAGAAAACGAGAAAACACGGCCCCTACAATTTTTCTTTTTCTTGTTTAGAAAGAAGGAGAACGGAATCAAGTCTAGATGCGCATGTGCGACTAGTGGCAGTATCGCGCAGGCGCAAGAGCCTCGCTTCCACACTAGAGCTTGGCCGCATGGTGCGTAATGAGAAAGGCTGGATGTCACAAGAGACTACAAGCAAGCTCAAACGAATCGGTCAAATCGACATTACGAAATTCAAAGCTGCCACCACACACCGCGTCACACGTCACGCCAAGAATCTTCAAGATGACGTGACTGATTGTAGCAGCACGACTGGAAATGTTGGCGCCAGGACCCCGCCAATGAAAAGGGCGACGCAGTTCCTTTTCAACACTGCTTGATAAAGTAGTACTGCGTGACAGGACAAACAGAGCTTTTGTAGCAGCATCAGTAACAGATTGCAGAAGCATTTGTAATATATTGCGTCATATGTCACGCTGAATGACGAATGCACCTCTCGGGCTACCCTTGCAAGAGAGTAATTGGCTCTCTCAACGCCGGAGATTTGGAAGCGCCGAAAGAGTTCCAAGTGGTAGCGTTTTTGTCCTAATAGCATGATGGTATATCACCAATACGATGATTGCCCGTAGAGTGATTTAATTTCTGAGTGTGCCACGGGTAACCCTTCAGCACAGGAAACCTGCTGTAAAGACCGACAACCTGGGCTCGGCGATTCATCCAGAGGCAGACTAATGAAAAATGGTCAGAAACATTCAGTGTATCAATGCGATGATCTCCCTTAGAGTGATGTATATGAGTTTGCCCCATCACACTCTAGACGGCGGCTAGTTTTCTCGTAATCCTTTAGAAGGTCTCTCATCCAAGATCTCATATGGTCCATCACCATACTTAGATTATCGATATGCCTAGCGTTCCTAGTAACAAGCTCCTCCACGTCACCCTACAGATAAAGCATATTGATGATGGTTATGATAATACGATACATGGTAGTAATGGCTTTTATTATATAAAGGGAAATTTTATTTAAGAAATAGTTCGTGTATTAATTGCTGTAGCACACTGAGAAAAGATTGGGAGAACAACCAAGGCTTCGATAAGCGAAAGCTGTTGTCAAAAGACTAGAGCATTTTTGCTATTATGCCTAGTGCACACTAGCAACATAACGACATGGGCGCGCGCGCTATGTTTAGCCCGACATAACGACATGGACATAATGACATAAAAGAGAAAACATAAGAGTGCGCGCGCCCACGTCGTTATGTCGATATGTCGCTAGTGTGCACTAGGCATTATGTCGTTATGTCCATGTCGTTATGTCGAAGATAAGAGTGCGCGCGCCCATGTCGTTATGTTGTTATGTCGCTAGTGTGCACTAGGCATTATATACAAAAAAAAAACACTTCCAACAACTAAACGCATATTAACGTTGTACTAGAGACCATGATGGTCTCTTGCGTTGTACTGATATCGATACAGTAAACACGCCTGAACTCTCACTCAAAATTCCTGATGCGTAGACAGGCCATTTGACGTGGTTGGTATTTTATTTTCCTGCCCTTTATTATTTTTATCATCTTTTTATCTTTTTTTATCATTTCAAGACGAAAGAAAGAGGAAGAAATGTCTGATTAATCCCTTTTTCTTTCGTCTTCTCGCCAAAGCTCCGAAAGATGTTACTTGTCCCTACACTCGTCCATTTCAAAACAGCGCAAAAAGTGATCTTTTCCTCTTATCAATCCAATCTCTCGCTTTACGGAATTTCTCAATAATGAGTACAAGTTGTGGACGAAGAAAAGGGAACTCGGATAACATCTTGTTTTGGCTAATAGAAAGCCTAAGATAAGTCCAGAATATCTATACATGGTGTTAACAGCCAATCACAGGCAAGCTTTTTGTCGCTGATTCAATAGAAATAGAAAACAACGATTTGTTTTTTTTGATGAGCAATAAAAGATAACACAAGCAAATAAAATAATATGGGGAAAAATTTTTATCGCCTCCTAGCAAACATTTTGTTATCAGCGTTATAACTATTAAACAATCAATTGGATTATCGCGTGTTTTTCTATCGATTTTTTGCCGTTTCAGAGAAAAAAGAAAAAGCCTCTTGAAATAAGTCATATTTTTGATTTTGTAAAAGAAAAAGTACTGTATTCTATCTTATTTCTAATTCAAATTCTTTATGTTTGAGATCTATATTTGAAAAAAAAAACAAAATGTTACACAAGTCATAAATTAATCAATTGCAATTAATTTGTAATGGAAAGCGGTGTCGAGCAGTTATGATAAAAGGCTGAAAATGGAAGTAAAGGTAACATCTCAAACGCGACTTACCAACTCTGCTTTAAATACAGCAATGCCTTCCTTTGTCTTTTTGATAGCTTCCTCCATGTCTACTTTTTTTTAATCCCCACAGTTGGGAAACTTGAAATGGTAGCCAGTGACTGATGAGAAGATGTTAAAAAGCGTTCACCTTTGCAAGTAGTCAGTTGAATGAGATATGACGTCACATAACAAAGTAGTGACGCGACAGTAGCGCGCGCACTACCCATGATTGTCGGCAATGAAGACTTTAAAAGTTATAATGCCTAGTGCACACTAGGAACATAACATTTTTAGGCCGTAAAATATTGCGCGAGCATAAGAGCACGGCGGACAAAAAATTGCGCGAGTATGCACAGGCAGCCCAAGCTCATTATATGTAATTTGACGGTCAAAATTCAAAATCTTCAAAATTGTGTATTTATGAATAAAATGACTTTCTCCCCACGGGGAGAAAACTCAGCAACCCGGTGAAACCCCTGTCGAATGGCTTTGAATTCGGTCGAGTAATAAACGACACAACAAGTTACTCATTGCGAGTCATTTTATTCATAAATACACAATAGTCCAGTTTCGAATCTGAAAATGACCGCTAGACAGATTAATTGAGGGCGCATTTTACAGTGTTAGCCTCGGCGTGAAGAAAATTAGTCATAAATTTTCACAAGAAAACGTATTCACGTATTCACAAGTACAATCATTGTATGATTTTCAGGATCGGTAGTTTCTCGTTGGAATTTGTGTATAATTAACTTCAGGCCGAGACTAACAATGCGCCCTCAATTAATCTGTCTAGCGGTCATTTTCGAATTCGAAACTAGACTATTCTGAAGATTTTAAATTTTGACCGTCAAATTACATATAATGAGCTTGGGCTGCCTGTGGAGTATGCGAGCACATCGAAATTTCGGGGGACCATTCGGGGGCCCTAAATTTGTTCGCTTTGGATACTGCTGCGGATAGGTCAGATATTGTGGCGATTACACGCATAAAAAAAACTTTAAATCTAGACTTTGTCTAGGAAAGCCTAAAAACTAATTTCAAACCCTTCTACCCTTACCCTCCTCCCCCCCCCCCCCCCCCCCCCCCCCCCCTTCTACTGAAAACCGTCGACACTTTTGGGTCAAACTAACAGTATCGCAGGCTCAAATATAGTATGTGTATGCACAGGGATACCATAACAAAATGGCGGCGTGCGGGGATGTTGTCGCTTGTCGACAGAATATTTTTGCAAAGAAACCCGTGGGCACAGAAGGAGTGATGGAATATGACAATGCAAACTACATCATAGGACTGAAAAATGACGAATACGTGCCTCCCAAAATACCTATAGCTCTGCCACACTTTGATGAGAAGACATTCACTTTTGGCGCCGAAGCGAAGAAGCATTTTTTAATAGATTTCAAAAACTGGACATTTTTAAACCACGGAGCATTCGGTGGAGTACTTAAAGAATCTTTAGATATCGCTCGTGATTGGCAAATTTACATTGAAAAGCAACCTTTGCGTTTTGTTGATCGTGAATTACTGACTCACATGGTATATATCACTCGCAGACTTGCGGGCTTCCTGTGTTGTGACCCGCGGGATTTAGTGCTAGTCCCGAACGCTACTGAAGGTATCAATACAGTTATTCGATCCCTTAAACTGTGTAAGGGTGACAAAGTGTTTTATCTGAATACATGCTATTATGCCGTCAAGAAGTTGTTGCGTCACCTCAGTGCTGAAGATGGTATGTATTTTGATGGTTGGTACTAGACATAATAACCAGGGTCATGAGTAGGTGGCAATCATCTGTATTATATCAGTGTCACAGCGGTTTTGTGGATCAGGCTATTTTTTGTTATGCCTGCACGGGCAGGCCAAACAGCTGGGTTGATGTTGGGTGCTTGCATGGGTTGATGTTGGGTGCTTGCATAGGTTGATGTTGGGTGCTTGCATGGGTTGATGTTGGGTGCTTGCATGGGTTGATGTTGGGTGCTTGCATGGGTTGATGTTGGGTGCTTGCATGGGTTGATGTTGGGTGCTTGCATGGGTTGATGTTGGGTGCTTGCATGGGTTGATGTTGGGTGCTTGCATGGGTTGATGTTGGGTGCTTGCATGGGTTGATGTTGGGTGCTTGCATGGGTTGATGTTGGGTGCTTGCATGGGTTGATGTTGGGTGCTTGCATGGGTTGATGTTGGGTGCTTGCATGGGTTGATGTTGGGTGCTTGCATGGGTTGATGTTGGGTGCTTGCATGGGTTGATATTGGGTGCTTGCATGGGTTGATGTTGGGTGCTTGCAAGTGAGATGAGACATGCGAGCACCAAGTATAGTTAGAAGATAATTTTTCTACCTATCACTGAGAATCAATCATTGAATTGAAAGGTACAGGTGCTACAATGCAACACTCTTCAAGTCTAGATAATCCAGACAAAGTGGAAACTCTTGGTACTTGTTATTCTCTGATACTGTTTTGTGCTTTTTAGGTGTAGAGATACAAGAGGCAACTATTCCTTTCCCATCCTATGAAGATGACATTTTGTCACTCGTAGAGACCACACTACAACCAGGCACCAAACTAGCTGTATTCAGTCACATCCCTAGTGTTATCCCAATCATCATGCCAATCAGTAGGTTAATTGGCATCTGCCACAAAAGGGATGTGCCAGTATTGGTGGATGGGGCCCATGCGCTTGGTGCATTGCCGCTGAGGATTGCTGAGCTAGGGGCTGATTACTATGTTGCTAATGCTCACAAATGGCTTTGTGCGCCTAAGGTAGGGGAGGTTATTTCTAAAGGCAACAGGGAGGGGGGGTACCCGTAACATATTCACTATTTCTTCTTTCCAGTTAACAGTACAAAAAGTCTTAAATGTGTTTAGGGATGTGCTGCCCTCTACGTTGCTGACAAGCACAAGGGATCAGTGAGGTGTCTGACTGTCTCTGGTGGATTTGGCCGTGGGTTTACCACAGAGTTTTTGTTCAGAGGTATGTTACATCCCTGCCCAGGTCCATTGACTCTATTCTCCAGCGTTATTTGGTAGCCTTTTTACTTTGTGTCTAGGATAACCCATAAGCTCCACCCTGTTAGTCATGGCTGTTGTTTGGGGGGAGCAGATAATTCCTGGGATTTGCTGAGGGGGGTGTGCAGTCTCAGGTTTCTTATGAAAAAGGATAGTATTTCAAAATTATTCAAGGAATTAAACATATGGTGGCCAAAGAGGGTGCCTTCAGGGGCGATCCCGATGAGAGCAATCCTAAGGATAATAACTTAAGTAGGGAGATCAGGAGTGAAGTCAGAATTTGCTGAGAGGGAGGGAGCACATAGTGTAGATCACATGGGAAAAGTATGTTTGACCATCTTTATTTTCACCGCTACTTGCTTTATCTTGTGATAGGTCTAAGGGATTACAGCCCATATCTTGCTCTTCACACTGGTAAGCCCTCACATTAAAAGCAAATTGCAAAAATATCACGGGGTAAGCATTAAGTTGCCAATCTTTTATCACGGAGGTAGAGGAAATTTGTGTTTTCACTTGATTGCCAAGCAAAGCCAGGATAATCCCTTCCTAATCAGGAGGGTTGGACAGTCTAAGCTTATTTTTGTATGTTTTGTGAAATTAAAAAGTTGTTTAACTGAGTCACCTGAGGTATTTGTATTAATTGTTTACAGTAACTATGTTAGTATTAGGTGTTTTTTTTTTCTTTTTATAGGGGGGGGGGGGTTAGTGAACAATTTTGATAGTTTTTTTTGCTTTCTTTCAGTTCTTGACTTTTGGGAAACAGTGAGCCCAGACAGAATCTACAATCACAACACCAGTCTGGCCCACAAAGCTGCTACTTTACTAGCAAAGTGCTGGGACACAGACACACTTTTCCCTCTCTACATGTTTGGCCCAATGGTATTAGTACGACTTCCTGACCTTCTCTGGCAGTGCCAGGTGGCAAATGGTAACGATGAGGTGGACAAACCCAAAGCTGAGGCTGTGCAGGAGAGATTGCATTGCGAGTCAGCTTTAGAAGTTCCTGTGAAAGCTGTTAATGGGAAGTTGTATGTGCGAATTTCAGCGCATGTTTATAATGAGCTAAATGAGTATAAATTGCTGGCTGATGCTGTGTTAAGGCTTGTTGAATTGTGCAAAGATAATTCATCTTAAGTCAAATAAAATATTTAAAAGTTTGGAGTGAGGTGTTGAACTCTTTTTCTTTTTCATTTTTAGGTTAGTCATTTGCCCTATCTCACAGTGGTACTCAATTTCTTTATTATAAGATGATCTTTCTTTATGTGTGACAACTATTTAAAATCACAAAACCTCATCTCTATTGGTCCACATTACTAGGCTACTTTTTTAAAGCATGACAGGCACATACACAGGGAGGGCACACAGGGTGGGTAATTACTTAATAAGGAGTCTTCAAATCCTGTTTTTGTCATATGATACCCATGACTGTGCACCATCAGCCTGCATAACAGGATTTGCTTGGGCGAGGGGGTACACACTCATAGGTATCATATGGAAAAGGATAGTATCTGACAATCCTACAATAAGAAATTACCCACTTTTTGTCCGCAAAAGGGTGCATGTGCACCCCCTGTGTACATGCCTGCATAATACTGTAGTTCACGAAATGTTAAATTGTCTGGTTATGAGCTTTAGTGTGGTAGTACTTGTGAATAAGATCCATCTCTGATGCTCTTGGAGCTTTCTCTTCTCCTAGAGCATCTAACAGTGTGTTTCTATATTGCATAATCTCATCATAATGGCCACTTTGTGATAACAAGTCATTATTTTTCCTGGCTTCTCTGTGGAAGTCTGGGCCTTTAAGCTCATACCATCTCGGTTTAGGACCTCTAATTCTTTCCAGCTCATCTAAACATTTCTTCTTCAGTAATCTCTCCTCCTGGAGTTTTAGGCCCTTGACTTTGAGTTGGGCGAGCTCGCCTCTGTATGGCGTTGATAACCCACTGAGTGTTCTAGATGATAACATGTGCTCCTCTGCGTCACGGAAAACAGACATGTCAAATTCGTCTACAGGAGTTTGTCGTACATCATCTGTTCTACTAATGATATTTCCTTGAGCTGTTGATTTTAACACTGATGCTTTCAAAGGTTCTGACTGTGCCAGTCGGTCTAGATTTACAGGTGGGTCTTTCGAGCGATGAACTGGGTTGATAAACCAATCAGATTGTACGCTACTGTTCAGGAAAGAATTTGTTGCGTAATTGATATCTCTGAGTCGCATCAACTCTTCATCCGGTGAGTCGTCAAACTCTGAAAGATCAAGAGAGAGATCTCTAGGATCAAATTCCTCTGCAGTAGTTTCGTAACCCTTGAACATAACACATGGTGCTGATGCTGTTCTTGATCGTAGACTACTCCGGCTTCCCATAGGAGAGATAGTCCTTTGTGTGTTTGTCTGATAATCACTGGACTTAACCCTACAATATATAAAAAAAAGCACAGTCATCGAATTAATAGGGAGTCATTGGATGGGTTTTTAGAAAGGACATATAAGAAATAATTCTCCATCAGTTAATCTCCTTTGGGGAGTATGCATGGCTCTGATGCGAGCAGCTGTAAGGGAGCCTACAACAGCATTTTGTAGCTACGTCCATTGCATAGTAGAATGGTTTTCAAAAACCCATGAAATACTTTTTCGTTTATTTAGTACTATTACATTGTAATGTCTTTGTTTTCTTTTGTTCTGGCTTGACTATTACACTTTAACAATAACATTGTTTCACAGGATTTTGAAAACAACCTAAAGGTAGTAGGATAGTAATCACCATTAATAATGGCTACTTCTTGTTTATTGATTATAACTAACAAATGCATTTAAAGATTTCCCATGTAGCATTTTTCTTACTTTAGTTCTCACTAATTTTATTCTTTATTATTATACTTTTGCATGACTGAAAATGAACAACAGTTTTTCATAGAGGCACTACCACCAACATAAATCTGCCACACACAAAAAGGAATCTAGCAAATAAGGCTAGACATTACACTCTACATAAAGCAGTATCCATTTACGAACCTCATAGACGGTCTCTGGCCTCGAAGGATAAAATCTTCGTCTGGGTTGCGTTTCTTGGTTCCTTTGCTCGGTAGAGGTCGCCAACTAAACGGAGTCTCGCGCTCATAGGGGCGCTTTATACTCATACTACTAGTAAACATTGCCTTTTACAGCCCTTAAGCAACAAGTTGAGAGCTTATTCGGTTCAATCGGTTAAAAATCAAGAGAGAAGTCGGAGGTTTTCGGAAAGTTGTTTACAGAATGCTTGCCCTAGAAACAGCTCAATGGCTGAAATTATGCTACTATCACCAATAACGGCGACTCGTCCCAGGCTTTCTCGTGGTTGGTGTTTCAATGGCGGATAAATATTGCGGAATGTAAACTATCTTTCCCGTAAATTCAAGATTTTCTTCGCACCCTATTCTCTGATTACGACCTAAATATAACAATAGGGAGAATTCAAGTCAAACTTTCAGACTTCCTAGCTATGAGGGTTTTTCCTGCAATGAATTTTGTGTAAAAGCAGGTTTTCTGTTCATTCATGACGTCACAATATTCCAGAGCTGTCAATTTAATCCAAGTTTTCCCGCCGTGAAAACCTCGCACTCTTTGGATGGCTTTCCTTGGCGCTGCCTGGATTTCAGGATTCTATCTCACGAGTCTGTCCCGGCGTAGCCTTACGAAGTATTTGCATCGACCGGTAGCACATACGATTTCTACCCAAACACGTCGTGTTGAATCGAACACGAGTAATGTCAGAATTAAGAATGTTTCTATCAAGCCTCCAAACATTTTGGTCTACACTGGTACAAAGGATAGCAATGGACTTAAATTTCACATGATCAGAGACAATTTACAGGATACTTTAAATCGAGACAGCTATGTGATATATAAACTAGAAGATAATCATATTGAAGAACAACCTTGGTCAGAGAACTCTGAACTTCTTGTTATTGATTCACACGAAGAGATGAGGACACCAGTTTTTCAAGCTATTTATCAGTATTTGATGAACGGCGGAAAGGTGCTTAGTCTGTCTATGACACCTCAGCTTTGTAGCGCGATTGCAGGGTTGACGTTAAAGCCACACCCAGAGCATAGCCATGTGTGGCGTATCAAAGTGGGGACTAGCGGCATGTCATCAGATGACAGTGTAGAAATGCAATGTGAACCTTTTTATTTTGAAGGTAGGCAAATTTCCTAGGTAGACAGTTTCTTCAATCTGAGTTTAACCACTTACCACTTAAAATATATCATAACTTTATTTATATTATTTATTCATTTATATCTTGAACCTACAAGTACTTTTCACAATTTTAAGGCAAACATTGCATTTAGAAGCCTCCATTTTAATTCTGATTTTGTTATAAGCATACCGTCGCACCAGCAAACAGCTATAATTACAACAACCAGTTTGCATCAGCTGGTGAGAGGTACTGTATTTCTTGTAGAAAGACATTTTTAGTAACAATAACCCATTTCTGCTTAGAATAGAGTTCACTAGACCTTTTAGGGTCTGACAAACATAAATTTTGAGAAAGACATAAAATTTAGCATCTATACAAAATATAGCATTCACGTATTGTATCTGCTTTAAAGTGATGCAATGTTAAACATGTTTTTTTTTTAGTTTCAAAGCATACCAGCATTGACTCAGTGGCCATTGATCCTCATTCTGGTCACCCTGTGCTTGTGAAGTCCTGTGAGGGTCTAGGGATAGCTGTACTGAGCGTGCTTCATCTGTTGCCTGGTTACCTGTCTCCGCAGCATCCACCCAAAAATCAACTGTTTATTTCTGTTCTGAAAAAATTGGGGATGAAATGCCAACACCAGGAACCACCAAAACTAACACCAGCTTTCATGTTCACAGAAGAAAAGGTAATGTACTGTAATGATTTGAATAAGTGCCCTCCTTTAAATAAGTCCCCCCCCCCCCCCCGAATAAGGGCCTCCCTGTGACCTTGAATTTTGAAGAAGCGCCATCCTTCCCCCTAAAAGTATCCAAACATAAGCTCCAATTAAATGGTGTAAATATTCATCTTATTTAGCTCGCATTGACATTCTCACATTGCAATGATATTAACATAGATTTATAAACAATCAAACAGCATTTTTACTGTAGTTTCAGTTAATCACAAATAAAGTTTGGTTCTCAATCGACAGAAGCTGGTATTTTCCACCAAAATGGAATAACCCCCCCTCCCCGATAAATGCCCCCTTAAACACCCCTGGGGAAAAATAAGCACCCTGGGTGCTTATTCGAATCATTACACTAGCTTTTACACAGATGACAGCTCATAATGATCATTCTCCATTCATCCCATTGAAATTTCAAGGGAGAGATGAAAGAGCCCTTGCTAGCCAAGCCTTCGTCATTGTTTTCATACAATATTGGTGGAGAAACAATGTGAAGAAATCTTGAAATAACCTTCTAAAAGAAGCCAATAGAGATTGATGCTTTCTCACACTTGGCATTTGGCTAGGATGAGAAAATTGTAGCTGACATAGAACCTTAAAGTGAGGACATACAGTCATAGAAGTGTACATAAAGAGTTTGCACCTAAGGCAATGATTCAGAAAAGCAATAAATTAACATTTTGCATTGAAAAATTATGTTGAACATCTCTGTGAGGCAGAGTAGTTGCGCTGACGTTTCAAAGGTTAGCCCTTGCTGGAGCAAAAGGACGAATGGCTAATGCTCTAAGCGTCATCATAACTGTTTCTCGGAGGTGTTTAACATACTTTTCCAACCCTGTGTTGATTTAAAGCTTGTCTACACCACATCCATGCAGACCATCTATTTTTTTACAGCTTGTCTGTAGTCTTTCGAGCTACTGTATACCAGTGTCTCAGAAAGGTGGATTGATAGGTGAACGTCTGACAGAAGAATTGAAGTACAGACAGATGAGCAAACTGACTGATTTTGAAATGTTGTCTTCCATTTTTTTTTGCAGAACAGGACTATGCTGATGCAATCTCTAAAGCCTAAGCTAAAAGATGGTCTTTGTAGAGGGCAGGATATCTCTCTTTTATTTTGCCCAAGCAGCGATGACAGTGATTTCAACATACCACCTACCACAGCTGACACCCTCCCTGTTGTCATATCAAAAGATGGAGATGGGTGTAGCTTTGACTGGGAGACCTATCGAAGACACCTCAAAACGCGCATCCTTGGTCAGATAGTTATATACACCGATGTGGTTCAGTCTACTCATTCAATATTTGAGGGGTTTGTATAACTGTTATATGGGAATGTTAAAGACCTTGAGGCAGGATATAGGTGGGGGGGGGGGGGGGTCCAAACATTTTTATCCATACAAAGGAGGAGGCTTGGGCTCTTTTTTTAAAGAGTTCTACTGTGGGGAAATGGGGGGGGGGGGGACCAAACACTATTTTTGCATGAGGGAACTTGTGAATTTTAAGGCATCCTGAGTCAAACTCTTTCCTCCCATCTCATCCCCCCTCCCTTCCTCCATATAGGGTATATAATGAACAGGCTCTGCTGAACTTTTCGGCCCAGAGCCAAGGGGGTTCTAGGGTTTGAAAAAAATACTTTACTTGAATAAAAAAAAATAAGAATATAATTTTGCTTTCTTAACAGCAATCAAAGCTTTATTCACTCAATCCCAGATGAGGCTGGTGTAATAGTTGTTGCTAAGCAGCAGATAAGTGGGAAAGGTATGCAATGAATCAGATAACCTGGTGAGCAAAGAACAAAATTTAAATGTCTTTTTTTTCTGTTAGGGCGTGGTGGGAATGCTTGGTTGTCTCCAGTTGGCTGTATGATGTTCTCATTGGAAGTTAAAATCCGTTTTAGCACGGAGCTTGGCTCACGTCTCCCATTCCTGCAGCACATTGCATCCTTGTCTTTTGTGGAGGCTGTCAGAACAATTCCTGGCTATGAGGTGGGTTAGTGTCTCTGCCAGCCGCCATTTTGTCATCCTAGCAAAGTACCAAGTGTGAGGAAACATCCATTGATGTTGGCTGATGTATTTGCAGTTGTAATTTGGTAAAGGAAGGATGTTACTTTTTTTTTAACGGTCATTTTTTTTTTTTGGGGGGGGGGATGGGGTGAACAGTTTCTGGGGAGTTGAAAACTTCATTTGTTTGGGGTTCAATATTTTCCCTTTTTTTCTCATATATGAAATTTTGTGCTTTGTCAAACCCTTGTTTTCCTACCCCTGTTATGTTGAATTTATAGCTGAAATCCCCTTTGTACGTACTGTAATATTGAAATAGAACCACAAAAGATTCCACTAGAGAATCAATGGGCATGCCCATCATAGAGCCCTTGAAAACAATTACTTACAAAGGTGTGGCTGACAAGGGTTATTTTAGTTGTGCTATCAAATCTGAATCATGGAGTACAACAAACAGGAATTTCAATTGGATAGTTTTAGTCTTTTAAAAGTGGGGTTAAAGATCTATGAATCCACTATTTTTTTAAGTGGAAAAAATATATTGGTAGCAAAGGGAAGAGGAGGTATCTACACCAAACTAAAGTCATGGCCCTGTGAATAATAACTGAGGATGCAGTCTTGGTAGTACCCCCCTCATGAAATTACAATTAGAACCACAGAAAGACGTTGTTTGTACTGTAATATTTCAGGAAATCAATGTACGACTCAAATGGCCTAATGACATTTACTACGGCAAGGAGTCAAAGTTAGGTGGGGTACTGGTGACATCATCTATTACTGGAAACACTCTTCATGCCGTTGTTGGTAGGTCTGACCTCGTGGGGCAAGAGAACAACAAAATTTTCACATCCCCCTCCCCACCCCTGAATCTAATTACCAGCATATAATTTTCAACCTATAAAATATGATTACTCAATTCTATAACCATAAATATAAAGATTTGGTAAACACTTTTTCCAACTACTTGTTTGTAATATTTATCCCAAGCTCATACATAGTGTAATAATATGAAAGTCGTCCTGATCATTCACCAACCTTCCTTCTGTTTCACACACATTTATTAAAAAGTCTTTGTCATTAGGTCTCTTACATTTTAATTTAAGAGGAAAACTGTCTGAAGCATAAGTATTGTGAAATGCAGAAAAAGAGGATTTTAACAACTATAACTGGAAATTTAGGGGCCAATTCAACAACTGAATACTGCAACAGAAAGACACTGTGCCTTGTGCCTTCAGTATTGAAATAGACTTGTTTAAAAAATATCATTCATCACATTTTCTTATTTCCAGGGATGGGTATCAATATTTCAAACAGCGAACCAACTACTTGCATCAATGATATAATCAGAGAATACAATACCAGTCACAACACCATCTTGTCACCAATCTGCCTGGAAATGGTGTTGGCCAGGACAGTGAACTGTATGGCGAAGCTGATCAGTGAGTTCCAGGAACATGGAAAAGGTCCCTTCCTGGAAAAGTATTACAAGAGATGGCTTCACAGGTATGGGGCAAGCTGACCAAAGAAAATTAATCAAATCTTGAACTAGTAATGCAACATACAGTATTGAAGAAAGCTGACCCCCTGGAATGTGATTGTTTTTAGTTAGATATATAGGTGGGCAGAGAATTATCAAAGTCTGGACCAACTATATACTGCATAGTGGAATAGAGAATAAGGGTAATAAGGCCGACTTCCAGAGAGTCTCTCCCCCCCCCCCCCCCAAAAAAAAAAAAAAAAGAAAAAAAAAAATATGAGACTGGACGAAAGAAGTCTGGAGGCTCTGGTACCCAGGGTAGAGAAACAAATCATGAAAAGAAAAAAAAAAGGTTTACATATATACAATAGCTCATAAGCAAAACCTACTTACCCACAACATCCAATAAGCTAAGAGCTAAATGAGATATATTTTGAAGCCAAATCTTCAAGATTGGCATAATATGCAAGCATTTATGCAGTATCTAGTCTCCATTCTCCAACACAGCTGCCCTGAAACGGACAGCAATAACACTCAAGCTGTGACTGTGAAGAAGATATTTAGCCCTAGAAAGGGTTAATAAGTAGCCATAAAAAGCCAGTCAGCTAATTATTGTCCTCAACATTGGAAGACAAACTATCTGATGAATTTGGAATTAATCAAAATACCCAAATAAGCCGTGTTTGTTAACCAGAGTAAAAGGGTTCACCAAAAGCTGGTTGTTGACTCTGACAAATTTGGTCAGACTGAAGAAGGTAATTCGTTACAAGCTTATTTACATCAAATAAGTGGCATGAGAAGCAAAAATTTTGAGAAATAAACTATTTAAAAGCAAGGCTTTACTCATTTATCTACCAAATGTAATAGAAAATATTGCAATAGCCTCCTAAATCAGCTTGAATGGATGGTTTCTAAATCATATTGAATGATGGCAGAATGGTGGCATGACACAGTTTCAATGTTTATCTTTCAGTGGATCAAAAGTGAGTATCAATTTTGGAAAGCCTGAGAGTGGTACCATCATCGGACTGGATGAGTTTGGGTTCCTCTCAGTGGAGAAGGACTCAGGGGAGGTGTGCTCTGTGCAGCCAGACGGAAACACTTTTGACATGTTGAAAAATCTGATTCAAGTCAAGGGATGAACTCATATTCAAGAATATGGAATACATATTATGTCCTAAGATTGCGTTGGGAAAACTCATTATTTATTCAGGATCTGGGCATAGATGATCCTTAACTGATTAAATCAATCATTTGTTTTGCATTTTCTTATTTAAGAGGTGTATTTCCTAAGATATTGTGCCAGCTTTTAGGTTGCTATGACACGTTGTATCCCATCTCAGTAAGTGATAATTATCAAGAGTGATCTGTCTGCTCATCCAACTTCTTGTCTGTCTGTCCACCCCTTCCTGTCTGTGCATTGAGTGCCTGTACATCACTCCCCTTGTCTGTTACTGTGTGCCCGTCTCTCCCTGTTGCAAGCCCAATCATAAGTCTTTCTTTCCCTGCCCCTCTGTGTGTATGTCTGTCTTTCCCTGTCTCTCTGTGCATATGTCTGTCTTTCCCTGTCCCCCTGTGTGCATGTCTGTCTGTCTTTCTCTGTCTACCTGTGCGTATGTCTGTCTTTCCCTGTCTGCCTGTCCCCCTGTGCGTATGTCTGTCTTTTCCTGTCCCTCTGTGCGTATGTCTGTCTTTCCCTGTCCCTCTGTGCGTATGTCTCTTTCCCTGTCCCCCTGTGCGTATGTCTGTCTTTCCCTGTCCCTCTGTGCATATGTCTGTCTTTCCCTGTCTGCCTGTCCCTCTGTGCGTATGTATGTCTTTCCCTGTCCCTTTGTGCGTATGTCTGTCTTTCCCTGTCTCCCTGTGCGCATGTCTGTCTTTTCCTGTCCCTCTGTGCGTATATCTGTCTTTCCCTGTCTCCCTGTCCCTCTGTGCGTATGTCTGTCTTTCCCTGTCCCCCTGTGCGTATGTCTGTCTTTCTGTGTCCCTCTGTGCTTATGTCTGTCTTTTCCTGTCTGCCTGCTCCCAGCCTGTCCTCCCTGTCTGTTTTTTCCTATCCATCTGTTGAATTTTAGTAGAGAGTGACTTACTCAATTTTATTCAAACATATACAATATCTTTTAAAACATTGTACAGACATCATAATATACTTATTGAAATGATTAAAATCACATACACTGTTAAATCAACTGTAAAAATCATAGTTTGATTCAAAACAAACGGAACAACAAAAATGCCAAAAAGATTAAGATGTTTTGGTTGATTATTTTAAAGTGTTCACAGGATAATCAGATTTGTAACAAATATTTGAGTTCTCTGTTACAAATTGCTACCCTGGTGTTATTCGGACCACTGTCATGTGCAATTTTTTATACAACTTAATTGTCATTCCAAGTTTGCGAATAATATCTTTTAACATTTATAAGATATAAAATACCTTTTGAATACAATATATGTACAAATATAGAGCTATATTTCATGTTCAATGTATAGATGTTTTTAAGAGAGACTGGTGAATTTTTCCAAACCTTATAAAAAGGTATTCAACAAGCAGTAAAAAGTGTGGTGGAATTCCTATTCAAGTTATTTGTACATCCTGTTTTGATAAATGATTTAGACTGTTCTTTTTTATAGCCCCTTTGTCTCTTAAACTGGCTCTTGACATTTTTTTATAGACCTTCTTTAAGGGCCTTTAGAGAGCTGTAATTACTCTAGAAATTTTTGCTATCAACAAACAAATAACTGATTATAGTGTATGAACCTTATCAACACTTTTAAAAAAGTACCATAACACTAGGCTAGGTAGTCACTGCAAAAACAAGACAGTCTTGTTTTTGCCATGGTCATAGCCAAGGTTTCCTAGTGATAAACTACCTATCATTTACAGATAAGTAAGGGATGGTGATGGCGGCCCCGTGTGAAGGTTTGCCATAGCAGAACTGTAGCAGAACTCAAAATATTGGCGGACACGATACAGAAACTTTTTGAAAACATTTAGGGAGGAAGGGGGGGGGGGGGGAGGGACGCGTGCCCCTAGCGCCCCACCCTCTGCTACAGCCCAGAATAGCGATTTCTTTTGGTAGCTGCCGACAGCTATATATAAAGCTTTAAAATCAACTGATAAAAGCTCCATTGTTATAAAACCCTATGTACTTTTAACATCATTTTTCCGATGTGGCTGTTGCTGACTTGAGCTTTCCTCCTCTTCTTCCTCTTCCTCGTCTTCGCTGTCGCTTTCTTCAGCGATTTGTATGGTTGCTTGCACAGGGAAGTTCCTAAGTAAACTCTCTCCGGCCTCGTACATATAGTCATACGCCGCTTTAGTCCAGTACAGTCTGGAAGAAAAGACGAAAGATTATATGGTACAAGAATGCACAAGTCGGCTCGGAAATTAACAGCATCGCACGTCTAAATCCTCATAATTATGATTCGTGCCAGTCAAAGCTCTTGCATGCTTTACTTTTTCAGGGGCGGATACAGGGGTGGATTGGGTGGATATCCACCACCCCCCCCCCCCCTTTTTGAGTAAAAAATTTGAAAAGTTACTTTTTTTGAAGAAAATAAATGTCTGAGGGACGGGAGGTACTGTCCATTCTTCTTCGCCAGCTCGACTTTGCTGACGCGACAAATCCAATTCAGCGTGAAGAATTGTAAGATCTATGTAGCGATCTATCAAGAACCACTGGATCAGTTATAGGCCGTCTAGCCGGCCATTATCCACCCCCAATTTTGAAATCCTGGATCTGTCCCTGTTTTTATTGGTAGCCACAAAGTAAAAGTCTCCTAATAAGGAATGCTTATTGAAACACTAATAGTGTCACGCACGCCTTCCCCACAAGTTAAAGGGGCTGCTAAAAAGCAGACTAGAAAATTGGGAACGTGACCAGAAACTTATTTTCTTATGTCTTTTAACAATTCAGATTCTGCTAGAAATAAAGTTTCTATATCCATTATTGTTGCAGAATTGAAATAGATAAACGTCACTCATTCATTTTTCAATAGCAATGTTTTTTTCTTTGCTGGATTTTTGTTTTGTTTTCAGTTTTCTATAGGGTTCGGTCAAAACGAAATAAAGGAGGAAACAGTAGCATGTTATGACTGTGACTAGTAGTAATAGACGCTATAAAATGACCGAGAGTAAAAAAAAATTGAATGAATACTTAAAAATGCTAAACGCGCTTCACGGAGCTTCGAAATTTCGGCCTTCGGAATCTTGCAAGGTCGCCACATCATACCCCTCTTCTGTTAGTACTTCTAAGTGAATGGGGTATACAGATTTTACTTTTATCCCTTACTCACTTCACTTGTCAACTTTTATCATCCCTTCCATCATGGAAATAGAAAACCAACGCAACGCTCCAGGAGATAATTCGCAACCACTAAGGAACCAAGTTCACTCCACAAATGAATTAATACTTTAATCAGTGGGAGAGCTATTGTTTATTCGAGCCCAACTCTGAGGTCTATTATTTTCACTAGGGAAGCAAACAGAGACGGAAAATAAGATGCTATAACAACAGCGCGTAAAAAAAGTCGGTGCAAAGTCGATGCAAGTGGCAAAGTGAAACATAAATTGTCCCTTTTCTTTCTAACGCTACGTGTACTACCCCTTCGCCCTGTAAAGCTCTTCTACTACTTTTTTCTGCGTTTCCTTTGCTAGCAGTGAGAAGCCGGTTAATTTGTAGACTTACCTGACAGGATGCTTAAAAGTATTGAGGTACTGTCGCAATGGTTGAGACGGGGCTGTTCGTTCATTTCCTCTGTAAGGCTATACACGAAGATAAAAAAAAGATTTAAAAAATAATATTAGATTGGCAAACGTTTTTTTTCTTCTAGCTAACAGAAATTTAAACAGGAATGATTTAAAAATCACCAATTTGTCATCAAAGGAGATAATGAATTATGGAAATCCACTTTATGGGGGAAGTTTCTTTTCATCGCAACCTTAAGTGCGGAAACGAATATGACTACTATTTATTATCTAATAAAATAGCTTATGAGTATTGAAAGGCGAAAACTGGGTTGTTTAGCAGATTGTTGAAACTTTAGTCACCGACTCCGTGCAAAATTCAATTTGGCGTTTTATCGAACAACTTTGGTAAAAAATACTATATACCAAGACATTTTTTCATTCAAATGCATCCCAAAGATGCATCCCAAAGATGCATCCCAAAGATGCAAGTATTATTTTCTTCGGATTATACTAGGCGGCCAACTGAACAGTAATTACAAAAGAGGGATATTTTTCCTTTATTCCTTGACTCGCCCTAAAAAACAAATAAACTTTAAAGCGGCTAAATATTGCTATTGAGACTGCTTTATTCCTTGACTCGCCCTAAAAACAAATAAACTTTAAAGCGGCTAAATATTGCTATTGAGACTCCTTTATTCCTTGACTCACTCGCCCTAAAAACAAATAAACTTTAAAGCGGCTAAATATTGCTATTGAGACTCCTGTCATTGGGAACAGTGTTTAATAAAATGCGGCAGAATTGGTATTTTAAAGGGAGGAACCTAAAATAATTGTGAAACGATGAAAATATCTCTACGCCTTAGATCATAAATAACTTAAGTTTTTGTCCTGAAATTCCAGTAAAAACAGATAAAATCTCCCCCGTTTACTGGCAAGGCATCTAGGCGCCCCATTAAATGATTAGAAATTTTAAATGAAGAGTGAAGAACAAAGAGTTTTTCACAACAGAGAAATCGATATTGGCACAGATAATGAAAATGACTCCTCATGTTGACCTTCGAGATATCTTTGAAAATTGCCGGTGCCCATTAATTTACCGCCAGATATTTGACACTGGCACTATCGTAAAAACTGCCAAAAAGTGATGAATTGGGAAACGTTCTTCATCTTTTACCCCAATGGTTAATGGTTCTGAACCAAGCAAAATATTATCAGCTGTTGACTTGTCCTTTAAAAGTGCTTGAACGGAACGCAATTTCATCGAAACTTTGCAATCCCTAGTTCAACCAGATTCGACTGTTCGAGATTTGAAAATTTGAACAAAAGTGACAATGAAATTACTGGTAATTCTAGATGCATGTATCAATCTATTGAAACGTGAGAACAGTTTTATTGGACATATCAAATTAGCCGTAAATTTGACTTAGTAATATTGGCCCTCTTTTGAGGACAAAGGACGCTCGTTTTCCCCTCGTGGCCTGAACAGAAAAATGAAAATGTCTAAATAAAATGCGTATTCTCTCTACAATTAAAAAGGGTACTATAAACTTCTTTGTAACATTTTTTTGTCAATTTTCGTGTGAAAGCATGTGTTTTACATCAATCTGTTGCTTCATAGTGTATTAAGCGTTCTCACAATTGAAACTAACGACATTAGTTGTCAGGATAAAATAAAAATCCCGTGAATTATACTTGCGACTCGGCAAAAGCAGAGATCCTTAGAGGTCTCTCTTAGAATTGTGAAGATGTGTCAATTAACCTGCGATTCGATACCACAAGAAGCCTCTCTGGCATTTCCCGCCCTTTTTCCTGGTAGACCTGGTACACACACAAGTATAAACAACACGGCACGGAAACTGATTTTAGAAACATAGGTTAAGGTCTGTGTATGAAGAGTTTTAGGTAACACAACAACTTATTGGAGACAACAACTTATCGTTTCTTGCACGAGGACAAACTAAACCAGAGGAGCTAAAGCAAAAGTAAAAGGAATGTAAAAACACGGTACTCAATCAATTTTCGATCACAATTTTATGTTATATTTAAGCCCTCTTTCTTTTTTAACGTTTCTATGCCTTTTATAGATTTTTATGTGCTGGTTTTCAAAAGTGTTTGGCCAAAGGAAGAGCATGGACATAGAGAAATGACTTGAACACAGGGAAAAAATCAAACTATAACGAAAATAATACGCTCGAAGCTTTTTTTTATTCTTTAACTATTTATGGAAAAGTAATTCTCTTGTCCATTTGTTATGCGTCGTAAACCTAATAAAAGCCAGACATTCCCGCCCTTTTTTGGGGGTACAACAAGAAAACAACAGAAGAACATAGACACGAAAAAAACTGATTTTAAAAGACATCTAAGTAAAATAGAATGGCTCAGAAAAGAAGTGATTAAATGCTATTTATAATACCTCGCAGGGCATAAAACTACGAGAGTAAAATGGGATTATAAAGAACAACAACTCCAAAAAAGATCAAAGCAAGAAAAAAAAACACGGTTTCTAGACCTACCTCTAACTGTTTTTTATTCTTAAATAAAAGAAAGGTTACAAAGCGAAAATGAAAATTTTGGTTAGGATTTTAGATGATGAAAAAGTATCTTTTTGTGGGGGGGGGGATTTCAGATCGCTGCTCTCCTTACAATCTACGACAATCTTTCTAAATGCATACGCGAGAAAAGTGAAACTACATCTTTCCAAAAGAACAGATAAAAACAAGCTTTTTTTTAGCAATAAAAGTCGTTCAAATGACAATAGGAAAATAGTGTGATATGACAGAAAAGGAAAAGCCAGCAAACTAGACTTTTTATTCCGATTTTTCACTATATTTACGCGAAAGACTAAGTTCGTAAGCGATTAACAAAAGATGACGGGTAATATTAAGAATTATAGAGCAAAATATTACAAGCAAAGCGACACTTTAGGTGCTGAAATTTTGCCCGCGTGCCTCAACACAAAGAAAGGCGGAATCGACACCTTTCGCACGCAACCGAAAAAGGAAAAAATTGCTTTGAACGCAAAATTCTCACGCTTCAAACTCGATACCTTTTCAATTTTTCAACCGGTTACAATAAAGCGGTTCAGTTGGTAACTTTTTAGGTGAGGACGAAAGCGTGTTTCTGAAGAGGTTCTTCCCTTTTGAAATTATAAATTATTCAGGTAATAATTTGGTACTAGTGTCATTTTCTGAAGAGAACGACTAAAATACTGTATTTTTGGTAGTAAACTTGCCATATCGTTTTTCAAGGAGTAATTATTATATATTTTTCTTTTTTCTGCTGACAACTATTAGAATATTTAATAAGAACTGGGAACTTGTATGGCGGGCTAGCCCCCAAAGTTACCTGATATCTTGTTGATTTCCTAATAACATTTTCACTCGGTTCCATATCCCACGGGCGCCAAATTTTTGTACTGTGAATAAAAGAAATGTACATAAATCATGAATTAGAAAGCAAAGGAAGACCTTGTAAATTCAAAGTTCAACAAAACTCAATCGTACCAGAGCTGTGGCGAGCACATTTTGACCACTAATTTTTGCCGTAAATGAGGCAGCTGACGGCGGTGTTCTACTACGTGCGTGCCCCGAGTATGACTTTATATATTGCAACCATAATGAAATAAAAAGACGTGCTTCCAACTGTCTCGTGCTCTGAATAAATTATTGAAGAGTGTTCAATGCACGCTACGGTTGGGTAAAGAGAAGACAATGTTGACTCAGTCGAACAAATAGATTTATCAATGTCATATGCTAGGCACAAGCGCGCTTAGAAAACCCATTTAAGTGCATTGAATGTAGGTAGCACTGAATGGGGTTCCTGGTCAGATAAATTACCTCATTCTAGTTTGCAATCCCTTGCATAAGGTGCTCCTTTGGCTGCTTGATTTCACCGACGTCAGGCTCTGAAATTAAAGTCATAAATGGTATCTTCATTACTGCATTACTAATGAAATAACAGCCGTCACGGAATTACAAAAGCCATGAATTTTCGCCCGATGTCGACTCAACTCACCCCGGCTAGCTTAGAGCTCTCATACTCCGTAACTTTGTCCCTAAAACAACAGCAAAATCTCGCATCAGCTCTGAAAATGGCGACTTGTCGGGGTTGTAAATTATTCTGTCTCCCAGAGGTGCGAACAAAAAAAATACAAAACAAGGTCCAAGGCGTTAATCAAAACGATGTGATTTCAGCGCAGCCTTTGCGTGGGTCCTGAAGTTTTACGAGACCAGGTCACGCTGTCCCGGGATCACTTACCGTGGTACTAGTCCCAAACGCGGATAAACAACTCTGCACGGAACCTTTTTTTTACTAGAAAATTGTTTGTACACCGGTCAAGTTGTCTAGACATGCAGTGTTGAATTGACAAGTCAAGATTAGCATTTTTTCACCCCGGATCCACCCATAACCAATCACAAACTCGTAAAGTTTTCACACTAGGGGTTTGTGAAAACTGTATTGTTCACATATTCTTTGATAAAATACCCGCCTATCTAAATTTCGAGGTGCGGAAAACGATCAAATTCTCTGGCCAATTTAGATTTAACCAACGGATTGTATGCATATCCCGGTGTGGGCCATATGCTCCCTTTATTCGAGACTTTACACAATTAAGGAATTAAAGCAGAAACACCGGTTTGTCAAACAAAGTCTCCGAGAAAACTCGACAATGGTAGAGATTGTCACGCCAAGCACGCAACGAGAAACTACATTTTTCAAACTTCAATTCTAGATATATAACCTCAAGAGCAGCTTCCACAAAGATACATTTTTCTCGAGCGAGAACGTATATCCCACATATCCCCTCGTTTTTCGCCGTAATTTTAGGTGCTGAAACGTAGCGCCCGTATAACAGGTGTTCTGTGTTTTTCATCACTCCTCTACTCCAGTGATTGCTAAACCTATGAATAAGACGGTCCCTTATTGGCTGTAACGTGTGTTTGCCAAATTTTAGGATCATAATGATTGGTTAGAATTTCATTACTTTATTTAAGATTTTAAGACCAGCGGTCTGAGTTCGTCGAGATTTCTCGGAAAAATGAAGTTTGGGTGCCCTAGCTCAAAATTAAACTGGTAATAGGCATGGGTGACCATGATATCCTGTGAAAGTTTGAAGCAATTTGGATAAATATTTTTGGCGATAGAAGCCGAAAAGTAATTTTTCGTCTCCCGCACCCGGATTTGAGACAATTTCGTGGTTGTTAGAAAAAGACTAAAAACCGGTTCGCAACGCGTGATAAAACAACTACAGCTTATATAAACCTAAAGAATAGATAATAAGGAACTCCCAGGCTGAAAGATAAGCTGTTCTGTCAGCACCTTATTATTTTACGCGATTTTATTTTATTTTATGTTTTAAGATGACTTTGAAAAGCCTTGAAATAATCGTGTAATATCGCCGATGAGATGTGGATTTGGCAAAAATGATTGCATTCATCGAAAAGAGCATCATTTCTACTTTTGATATGTGAAATAAAATTTAGGGGCAAATAAAATCCGACTTTTTTACAAGCCGAAATATGACCCCCACTTGACCCTAAACAAATGCCGACACTCACTTTTTAATGCCTCGCTACCAAAAACTTATAAATAACAATTAAAACTCCCCAAAAAAAGGATGCAATATTATTCTTGAAAATACTGGTATTTGATCAAATATTCTTGTCTCTCTGATGTTTATATGCTTTTCAAGATTATATTTTCATAACATTTTAAAGTACAATCCGCATGCATGATAATTATTATCGGCACTAAAAACTTCCGGTTCTTTATTCTTCCGCTTCATGAGCATCTCAAAACTTTTTCCCACGAAAGTTATTCTTAAATCGTCCTATATTTATTTCTATCCATCCCTCGTTCTATAAGCATTATATTATTTTCTTTCGTTCCCTACTTCCGTGGACTAGAAACGCGTACCATCTTCTGCTGTCGTGTTGTTATGCAAATTCGATGAGTTAATTTATTCAACAAGCGTTCATACAAAGAAATCAAGAAAAAATAACAGTTGAAGCTTTTCTACTATTGTTTATAATATAACCAACCAATTTCCATTCCCCAGGTAAATTGAGTTATAAAAAGAAAGTAAGAAAAAATAACAGTTGATGCTTTTTACTATTGTTTTCAATACTACCAAAAAAATTCCATTCTTGTCAGGGAGCATATGTCCAAAAAAAGCTCCCTAGGTAAATGTTGAGGTTACTTTTCTGTTTTCATTTTTTCGCGCGTTAACTTAGGGCCTAATCGCACTAGGAGGACAAAATTTGTCTGGCCGGGATAAACAGCCGTCCAAATTTTGTCCTGGCCAATCAATTGGCTTGCTAACCAGTAAAAAAATCGCGTTCACTATTCACTTTACCGGCATACTACAAGCAAGACAACGCAGGATTCTATCATTGCGCGTAAGGTGCAGTAAACGCTTATTGCAAGCAGGTAATTACTCTCTATAAGCACTTCTTTACTTTGACAAAGTCTCAGGCAGGAGATCATAGGACCAGAGGACTGAGGAGGGGGGAAGGTGTGGCTTGCTCAACCATAGGTACCATTTGGAAAAAGAATGATATTTGAAAAGCCTGCAATAAGGGGGGGGGGGGGGGGGGGGGGGCGTTTACCCGGTGTATTATAGCCACCATCTTGGATTTGAGCAAAAATGAAAAACGAGGGGAGTGCATATCAATATTTGGGAGATCTTCAAACCCGCTCGGTCAATCTCTGGGAGGCCTGGGTATAAGGGCTTTTCAATATTAATGAGATAAAAATTGGCCAAGCTGTCAGGTTTTTTTTTTTGACAAATTCTTGCCACGAGTCTCAAATTGACAACAATCAGCATTTTTCACCATATTTTCTGGAGATCAGGGAGCGGGAAAACTTTAGCTCTTCTAAATATAGGCATCAATGACCATATAAGGCAATGCAAAGGAAGGACACTATCCTTGGGGAATATGTTTGATATGGGAGGGGAAGAGGAGAGAGAGCCTTCAAGCCGCATCCTGACCAATCGATTTCAACGTTTCCTGGCTCGTTCAGTGACGGTGAATTCGATGACATCAAGCGTGCTGTCGAGCGCAAGGCGAACGCCGCTGAGCCAGAACCCGCAGTCAGCAACGAGGAAGAGCCTACCACAAAGCTATTCAGCTGTCCAGTGCGTGAAAGGCTATACACGCTTGGCTTGGTTAGACCGGCACACACTATACGGCAAATGCGAGTTTGCCAAAGAAGGGGAATGCATATCTTTGCCCGGGGGGGGGGGGACTCTCTAAAAATGTAGACGGGGGGTAATCGTCATATCTTTTAGGGTATAAAATTTCTACCAACTGCCATCTCTTAGGGGGTGTTGGAGGATTTTTCAGATTTTGCTATCTCTTAGGGTGTAAAATTCGACCAACTGCTATTCCTAAGTGGGTGTTAAACGTTTTTTTTTTTCTATTCTGTTATCTCTTAGGGTATAAAATTCGATTAATTGCTATTCCTAAGGGGGTGTTAAACGTTTTTTTTTTTCGATTCTGCTATCCCTTAGGGGCAAAAATTCCTTCGACCTCACCCAATTTTCCATCTCTTAGAGGAAATAATTTCTGTTAACCACGCCTAAAGTGCCATCCCTAACGGGTTACAATCAATTTTGCCGACGGTCACCCCCGTCTGTTTTTATCGGAGTCCCCCTTCCCGGCAAGCTTGGCTACAACCAAAAAGTAGTCGGGGGGAGGAGGGGGGCGTACCATTAATTGGGAATGAAGTGATAGAATCAACAAGCTGCATCTCTATACAGGGGAACGCCGATTAAATCAGCGAGTTCCTATTACCGGGCCATGTACAGGTGTACATGGCCCGGTAATAACACAGGGTGCGGAGGCAGTAGAGACTGCGGAGGAGGCAGCCGCCTACTTCCGTACGAGAGCTGCCATCCTAGATGAATGCCAACTAAATCACCCAATAGAAGCGAACGGCATCGACTTGTGCCACTTGTACTCCAGGTCCAGGCTCACCTTTCTTTCAGTGGCCACCCTTCCCACTATCTGCAAAGAGCTGGAGCTTCAAGTGCCCGGAGCAGCCCGACGCAAAGCTTCTTTTGTAGCCACGCTCGTGGATGTTATTCAAAGATGTAGTTGCGCAAAATAAATCCACGATTTCTTGGGTCCCGATTATATTTTTTTCATGGTTACATGAAATAGATTTCTGAGTCGGTAATCCTGTGTTCTGTTGTGAAGATCAGAGTAAATTTTTACACTTCAATACTCTCTTTTACTAAAAAGGAAAACAGCTTACGGTGAGAGGCCTCAATATCGCAAATGTCTCAGCGTTCTTGCATAATTTGTATTTTTATTTGATCAAATTTGTAGTTGAACAAAGGCTTTGAAAATAAGCGAATTTTGACAATTTGATCGAACTGTACAAAATTATGTCAGTATCGCTTGTTAATTAAATAAAAACATGCAAAACTCTCATTTTCTTCTTTTGGACGTTTTTCTTTTTAATAAGTAATTATCAGAAAAGTCTTATTGCAGTCATGGTGAGGTATTTTATGCTTGTCGCTTTGTTTGTCACGCTATGCATGGCAGCAAACAAAATAGTATCACGCGAGCCTAAAAATCGCAATTTAATGCAATAAATGCTATGAAATTATTACCATTAAATTTTAGTATTGCCGACAGTATATTTCTTTTGATTTGAGCGCTCTTTCTTGTTTTTCTGGAGATTTGAAGGCGTTGTTTGAATGCGGAAAACCCGATACAGTAGTCGGCATTTGTTTAAAATTAGGGTCAAGTGGGGGTCATATTTCGGCTTGTAAAAAAGTCGGATTTTATTTGCCCCTAAATTTTATTTCACATATCAAAAGTAGAAATGATGCTCTTTTCGATGAATGCAATCATTTTTGCCAAATCCACATCTCATCGGCGATATTACACGATTATTTCAAGGCTTTTCAAAGTCATCTTAAAACATAAAATAAAATAAAATCGCGTAAAATAATAAGGTGCTGACAGAACAGCTTATCTTTCAGCCTGGGAGTTCCTTATTATCTATTCTTTAGGTTTATATAAGCTGTAGTTGTTTTATCACGCGTTGCGAACCGGTTTTTAGTCTTTTTCTAACAACCACGAAATTGTCTCAAATCCGGGTGCGGGAGACGAAAAATTACTTTTCGGCTTCTATCGCCAAAAATATTTATCCAAATTGCTTCAAACTTTCACAGGATACCATGGTCACCCATACCTATTGCCAGTTTAATTTTGAGCTAGGGCACCCAAACTTCATTTTTCCGAGAAATCTCGACGAACTCAGACCGCTGGTCTTAATATGACGATGCCTGTGATTGGTTGAATGTAGGGCGACCATTTTGTTTTGGTCTTCTTGTCAAAGGGAGATGCTGTGTAAGATGTGTAAAATGGTCGTCGTATAATTCCCGTCTTCTAGTGTTTTTGTCTGATGGTAAGAACTATACATATGCAGTGGATTATAATCAAATCCATCGTTTTATACTTGGCGAATTATTTAGGGTTTTAAAAATGTTTGGACAAAATCTGATGAATCGCTGCATGGCTACTAAAATACAGTATAAAAGTAATGAATTATTTTATTAATTGGGAAAATATTGTGGTTTAAGAGAAACCGAAACTGTCGCCATTTTCTGAACTATATAAAATTATACAAACTACAGATATTTAGCTTAATTGTAGAATTCCTTGAATGGCTTCCACCATGGGCCCACAGCTTAAAACTAGGAATATTATATAAACTAACTTATAAAAGGAATGGAAACGTAGCAAAATGCAAGCAACTAGGAAATAAAAAATACCATATTGGTTGCCAAGCACACATATGAGTATCTGGCAACTACATGCCCTATTCGTAATGTGCTGCTGGTAGGTAAAATGTGTGCGCTTGCAATCCAACATGCATGGGCCAGTGGCCTTTTGCTGGTGTCGTAGATCTAAAACACCCTATTATTTTAACTTGGGAGGGTGCTGGTTAAGAAATGACCTATTAGTAACACAATAAGTTAACTTTAAAAATGAAAGTCTCCCCTTTTGAACATCAAACTATTCAGGCCTCTATTTCTAACCAAGCTTATCCCCTCTTTATAATAATAACGAACAGTTCCTTATATAGCTTATGGTCCTGTAATTGTTGGATTCCTTTATCAATTATTATTAATTTAATTTCTTAATACATGATTCTGATTTGGTGAACATTTGAAAGCAAGCAAATAGAGCTTGTCGGAGGTTCCAGAACAGCCTTTTTTCAGGATCCAGCATACTTTGTGATCAGGATAGAATATCGAATTTGAGGAAAGATCAAACATGCTTAGGGATATAAATTTCACACTGATTTGGATATAAGGAAAAGTGATGAGATGACAGGATTTTATAGTAAAGGTATTTTTTTGCATAATCGGATTGTGGGAGGGGGGAGTATTATTCAGATTATTTCATGGCATATGAAACTCTTGAAATTTAACAAATCTTCCGGAGTTTTCAGCAAAAGAAAAAAAAGGGTTGAAAATTCCAAACTCAACCCTTAGCCCTTTTCATATTGTGTACCCCTCTAGGGTTCAAATCCATGCTCAAATCCACATTGTACTGCCCTCTAAGAGAATTACCAATTTTTCTATTAATAATGCATCCTGTCCATGAATCAACCTGTGTAATATACAATGGTGTAAATGTCAAATTCCAAGTGGCATAATAAATTGGTATTAGACATTCATGAATTTAAGGAGGTCACAGGATCAAAAAGGGCTTTATTTGGAATCATTTCCTGGACGTTCAGTTGGCAAGGAAACATGAGCTATTTTATCAAACGGATATATTTACTGTTCATCCTTTCATTTTGTCATTTTCTTTTACTATTCCCTTTCTTTATTGTAAAACCCATTTAGCTGTACAATCTGAGCCCATTGTTTAAACACGGCATGGTAAAAATGGATATTTTGGAGTAAATTTCTTTGAGTAACCCACCAGTGCAAGATTTATTATGGAAAAGGTGTATGATACTAACAGTCATCAACAAGCAATATCAGGGATTCTTCTGGTTAGAAATTAAAAAAAAGTTAACTTTTTTTTGGTGTTGAAGTATTGAGCAATTTTTGACATCAAATGGAAAAAATTAGTATATCTATTAAAACCCACAAAACAATAGTATAAGAATTTATTGATTTGAGCTAAATTTCTAAACTTACCCCCATTCATGCTTGTAAGAAATTTTAACTAGAGAAATTCAATTTGTGGCATCAAATTGAAAAATTAGTATATCCATAAAAACCCACAAAACAAGATATTGAACCAAGATTTCTTGATTTAAGCCAAATTTCATAACAAACGCCCATTTATGCTTGAAAGAAATTTTAACCAGAGAAAAAGATGTTGTAATTTTAAGAATTGTAAAATGACCACAAATCGAAAAATTAGTATCCATTAGGGGATCCACTTTTGCTAGTAACCAGTAAACTGCTTCTAATGGTTTCCTAAAAGACCTCCAACGTAATAGAAGTCCACCATCTGATTTTAACAAAGGTGTATCAGAGTTTTCACACATTAAGATCTTAAAAGCATACTCTTTCACATATGAGTGTTTTTACTCACTATGGCTTAGCACCTGGCCTTTAAATAATTATTAAAGTTGTTCTGGCTCATAATAGAGCTGTTAAGGTAAAAGGCCTATATACATTATAGGTTTCTGGTTGTCATGGCGTCTAAAATAGGAATTAATTAAGTGCTCAAATGGGACATCTTAGCGATTTTTACCTTTTGATGGGAAATTTTGCTGCCCACAGAAATGCTAATTCGTTATTCTCGACATTTGGTTTTTTTTTATACATCTGGTACAATTGTTCTTTCTAGAAAAATTAGAGCCCTTTGATTGTTAAAATGTGTAAGTTTATATTAAGATTGTACACTTATTTTTCGCGAAAAAGCTCAGATAGAGCATGAATTATTATATATTTAGAGATAAGAATTTCCATTTGTCCTATTAGGGTTTATTAAAAATAATTCCAGAAACCAAAGAAATGGTTGATAGTATTTTGATTAAAAAAAATAAATAAAAGGACCCAAGAGCGGTTTAGGATTCCTGAAAAAGGGAAAATATTTATATTTTCTAGATGTCCGAGGAATCAAAATTGAAGTGTATGACATTAACTTTCTCATTTCTTAAAAGCCTTTGGAAAAAAACTGGCTAACTAAATAGCTAGTTAAAATATAAGACAGCTTTTGATGTATTTTCATTTTGTTAAAAAATACATATAAAATATGCGTTATTTTTATTATTCGAAAAAAATCCGTACTTAAGTATAAAGCAAACAATTGTTTTATTTAAAAAAAGCTTACATAAAGTATGGAGTACATGTTAAAAAATACTATTGAAAAAAAAAATATATTTTTAACTTACATTTTAGGGTACCGGTGCATCTGTATCAATACCTGACGAAACCTTAGAAGATCTGGAACGCTCCAGCGTATGTAAGTCAAGGCGAACGCTTCTGTATCTTAAGGCTGTGTGATGCACCAATGCCTTTAAAGTTCATAACACCGAAAGACAATGTTCATTTTATTGGAAATGAACCTGAAAGAAGCGCGAACCGCACCTGCGTGGTATTGTTAAAGGCTTGGGATTAAGAGGTGCCGATAAATATTCTGAAATTGTTTCTCTCTATTCTGTTTGGGGTCACTTATCGACTTCTATTTACATTGAGGTTAATTGATAATTTTTGTTTTTCGGGTATTTGTTCGAGAGGTTATTTAGCATGCAAATGACTTCGTAGAGAATTTTGTTTATCTTTGCTTTAACACCGAGACGTCTGAGAAAATACATATAGACAAGATAAAGTTTTCATTCAAAGATAAATTGTGTGAATACACGCAAAAAGATGGGGGAAATTCTAAGAAGTTTGCTTTTAGCACGAAGTTTTTTTACCATTGCTATTCGCTCGGATCTACAGTATTTATTCTGCATAAACAGACTTTGTGACTATTCCCTATTAGAGCCTTTTCCGGCTGCGGTTCTCATCGCATTATTAAAGTCTATAACGCCTTTGATTTTAAGCATTAAAAGGAAATAGAAAGTTTGACTTTCCATGAAATCCGATCTTTTACAGAGCTTTCAAAAACTACCTTCACACTCGAGGCCGCGCTAAAAAGAGCCTCCCATCCAAAGTTATCTGCTACAGCGCGGCAACACCTTGGTAACACGAACTTTGCTTCAGGTCAGCTGGGACTTTGGGGTTCAAAAACCTGGCTCTCTCATTGGGGATTCTCAATCCCTCTTCTTCCTGGATAAGGGCGTGAAGCCGGAGGTCCTATCACAAGAAACCTACATATAGCACCTTTTCCTTAGGTGCCGTCCTCAGTCACAAAGAGAAAAAACCTGATATCGACTTTCCTTTATAAAGCACCGTGAAAACAGCGCTAAATTGCTGGTCAAAACACTCAGTATGGCTGTGTTTGCACACTTTGTTTGGAGGTGTTTCAAAGTATTTTGCCAACGCTCTTTTGAAGTCAATCGACAGGCCCGTACCCAGGGTTTTTCTTGGGGTCGGGGGGGGGGGGGGGGGAGGGGGGTGCAGAAAGAACAGAGGGATTTTTTATGCCTTTGCAGCATCTCCACAGGACGTTTATTTTGTCGGATTTGGTTACATACCAGAGTGATTTACCATAAGCTTTATAGTTTTTTCCACAAATATCAAGTCTATCCAGGACCGAAAGTGGACCTTTGAACGTTGGGGGAAGGGGGGGGGGGGTGCGTTCGAACCCCCTGCACCCCCCTCCCCCTGGGTACGGGCCTGATCGGGTCAAAATGGTAGCAGTGCCGGCGCTGTATGTCCAGGGCATAAAAAAAGTTGCTTCAAAGACGTGCAACCTCATGGCGTCGTCGATCGTATACGACTTTGCGGTGCTACATATTTTACATCTTTTTTGTCCATGGCCAGGCTGCTGCTGCTATCAACCTCGTATTTTGCATGTTTTGATTAAGGGGACCACACTGTAATTGGCGTAGTCTGAAGTTGCTGCCCGGCCACTGTTACGTTTTTCTAAGTGTTTTTGGGCTGTGTATGGGTAAGTTAAATAAAAATAAACAAAAGCAACCGTGGATGGCTCATCCTTGCCTCTCCCTAGCGCGCAAGCCTTATCTCTTCTTTCCCAACCCTTATTACACAGGCTATTTGGTCCATTATTACTTGCACAAAGGATTTGCATAAAGAGTGGCTCGCAATTTCGCAGTGGTATGCCGATCCAGGGTGGGGGGGGGGGGGGGGGGGGGGCGAAGGAGGAATTTTCGCGCATCTAAATTTTCTTCTTATTTTGTGGAATCACTATTTTTAAAATTGAACTTGTTGAATTAAAGTGGTTAAAGTGATGCTACAATTGGGATAAAAAGGTATATTTTCCAAAGCTCACATTTTATGTTTTTTTTATCTTCAGTCAACTCAAAGGAAATTCAGAAACTCTTGAAGCGCTTTTGTCGTTATGATCCTGACGTTACACATGGAATAACCCTAAAGGATTTCTTAACAATACCCGAAGTCTCCACGCAGCCAATCATGGTGAAGATAGCCAGGTTCTTTCTGGACTCCGAGACCAGATTATTGACGTTCAGGGACTTTATTGGGCTTCTCTCAGTCCTAAGCACACGTGAGACCTTGGACAATAAGAAAGAATGTGAGTAGATAAACTGAGGTTGTGATGGTAAAGATATAACCATAACCAGGTGACAATTGGTGAAATATATCCAGGTAACTTTCTGGCTTTTGAAACCAGAAGACTGAACTATGGGGACTTCATTAGGTAACTGTCAACCCTGAGTGCAAATAAGACTCTCATAAGAAAGAATGTTAGTAAATGATGTTAGGTGTGATGACCAGGTAATTCCTGGACTCTGGTACCAGAGTACTGATATTTGGGGATTTCATTGGGTTACCGTTAGCTCTGTGCACATAAATAGTTGAAGATTGAATAAAGATACATGTAAAGCAGGTTTAATGTAATATGAAAGGTAAGCAAGGTGATTAGTTGGGGGGAGGAGTCAGGGGATGCGGGGAGGGGTGGTGGTTTTAGAGTACAGGGGGTGAGGGCATAGGTATAGAAATACTATTTATTAGGGTTAGGGTTAAAAGGAACACCATTATTCTAACCAAAGAAGGGGAGTGTGCATATACATTCTCCTTCCACCCCTAACTATGTGCTTGTACATATTATACTCAAGGGGTGCACTGCAAGCTCTGCACTTATTTGCTAAAGCTCATTTCTTTAATATTGACGAGTTCCACCCTGCCAGTTGCATTCAAGGTTCTAGACATGGATAGCAATGGAATCCTAACCCCTGATGAGATGTTCAGCTTTTATCGCACCCTGCTTGGCCCCTCCCCATCAGATGACGAAGTGATGCGTGTTGCCATGGCTGCCATGTCCCATGGGGCTGACCACAGGGAACAACTCTCATATGACGATTTCTGCCAGGTAAGTTATCTTTCCTGTTCATGCACGGATCTGTGGCGGGGTGGGGGTATATGCATATGAAGGTAAAGATTGACTTCACATTTCTTCTTTAAGTATCTCAATTGCTTCATTTTTTTTTCACTTTGCTTTTTAGTTGTTTTTTGGGGTGGGAGTAGGGGCTCCACTCCTTTACCTCACAATTAATATTTAAGGGCTCTTCCCTCTTTTTTTGGAGTACCAGTGCTTGTTTCTGCCCGTCCAGAACCGACTTGGTGTTTCTTTGGCTTTCTACAGCTGATCTCCGATGAGGAGTTGATGGCACTCTTCACAATGGAGCTGCAACTTCCAAAATAGTCAGTCAGTGACGGTTCTGAGATTTCAAGCAGCAGATGAAGGTCCTATTTGGGCAAAGCCTCAGTTTCAAAACCAAGCAATTACTTTGGGTCAGGTTTATGGTCAAGCAATGTAGATAATGGAATGCATTGCTATGAAATAGTAATGTGAGGTGAAGCTAGGGGTGAGCATAAGGGATGTGTGCGTCCCAAGCAGTCTCTTTGCTTTTGTATAAAAATAATAATAAAATAATAATAATAGTTTCTTCGCAGTGTATCCACTAGGTGGCTATTCATCTGCGAAGAAACTATCCTAAGCTTATTAAGTAACAATAGATATATATATATACAAATATATACATTATGTACAAATATATACATAGTTTATAGCTGCGTGGTGCAATTATAAATTTTATATTTATGAATACTTGCACTCTCTGTCAGCTTGCCCTGGTTATGTATTTATCTGCAGGGGCAGCAAACGGGTAGGGTCAGCTTGCCCTGGTTATGTATTTATCTGCAGGGGCAGCAAACGGGTAGGGTCAGCTTGCCCTGGTTATGTATTTATCTGCAGGGGCAGCAAACGGGTAGGGTCAGCTTGCCCTGGTTATGTATTTATCTGCAGGGGCAGCAAACGGGTAGGGTCAGCTTGCCCTGGTTATGTATTTATCTGCAGGGGCAGCAAACGGGTAGGGTCAGCTTGCCCTGGTTATGTATTTATCTGCAGGGGCAGCAAACGGGTAGGGTCAGCTTGCCCTGGTTATGTATTTATCTGCAGGGGCAGCAAACGGGTAGGGTCAGCTTGCCCTGGTTATGTATTTATCTGCAGGGGCAGCAAATGGGTAGGGTCAGCTTGCCCTGGTTATGTATTTATCTGCAGGGGCAGCAAACGGGTAGGGTCAGCTTGCCCTGGTTATGTATTTATCTGCAGGGGCAGCAAACGGGTAGGGTCAGCTTGCCCTGGTTATGTATTTATCTGCAGGGGCAGCAAACGGGTAGGGTCAGCTTGCCCTGGTTATGTATTTATCTGCAGGGGCAGCAAACGGGTAGGGTCAGCTTGCCCTGGTTATGTATTTATCTGCAGGGGCAGCGAACGAGTAGGGTCAGCTTGCCCTGGTTATGTATTTATCTGCAGGGGCAGCAAACGGGTAGGGTCAGCTTGCCCTGGTTATGTATTTATCTGCAGGGGCAGCAAACGGGTAGGGTCAGCTTGCCCTGGTTATGTATTTATCTGCAGGGGCAGCAAACGGGTAGGGTCAGCTTGCCCTGGTTATGTATTTATCTGCAGGGGCAGCAAACGGGTAGGGTCAGCTTGCCCTGGTTATGTATTTATCTGCAGGGGCAGCGAACGAGTAGGGTCAGCTTGCCCTGGTTATGTATTTATCTGCAGGGGCAGCAAACGGGTAGGGTCAGCTTGCCCTGGTTATGTATTTATCTGCAGAGGCAGCAAACGGGTAGGGTCAGCTTGCCCTGGTTATGTATTTATCTGCAGAGGCAGCAGACGGGTAGGGTCAGCTTGCCCTGGTTATGTATTTATCTGCAGGGGCAGCAAACGGGTAGGGTCAGCTTGCCCTGGTTATGTATTTATCTGCAGGGGCAGCAAACGGGTAGGGTCAGCTTGCCCTGGTTATGTATTTATCTGCAGGGGCAGCAAACGGGTAGGGTCAGCTTGCCCTGGTTATGTATTTATCTGCAGGGGCAGCAAACGGGTAGGGTCAGCTTGCCCTGGTTATGTATTTATCTGCAGGGGCAGCAAACGGGTAGGGTCAGCTTGCCCTGGTTATGTATTTATCTGCAGGGGCAGCAAACGGGTAGGGTCAGCTTGCCCTGGTTATGTATTTATCTGCAGGGGCAGCAAACGGGTAGGGTCAGCTTGCCCTGGTTATGTATTTATCTGCAGGGGCAGCGAACGAGTAGGGTCAGCTTGCCCTGGTTATGTATTTATCTGCAGGGGCAGCAAACGGGTAGGGTCAGCTTGCCCTGGTTATGTATTTATCTGCAGGGGCAGCAAACGGGTAGGGTCAGCTTGCCCTGGTTATGTATTTATCTGCAGGGGCAGCAAACGGGTAGGGTCAGCTTGCCCTGGTTATGTATTTATCTGCAGGGGCAGCAAACGGGTAGGGTCAGCTTGCCCTGGTTATGTATTTATCTGCAGGGGCAGCGAACGAGTAGGGTCAGCTTGCCCTGGTTATGTATTTATCTGCAGGGGCAGCAAACGGGTAGGGTCAGCTTGCCCTGGTTATGTATTTATCTGCAGAGGCAGCAAACGGGTAGGGTCAGCTTGCCCTGGTTATGTATTTATCTGCAGAGGCAGCAGACGGGTAGGGTCAGCTTGCCCTGGTTATGTATTTATCTGCAGGGGCAGCAAACGGGTAGGGTCAGCTTGCCCTGGTTATGTATTTATCTGCAGGGGCAGCAAACGGGTAGGGTCAGCTTGCCCTGGTTATGTATTTATCTGCAGGGGCAGCAAACGGGTAGGGTCAGCTTGCCCTGGTTATGTATTTATCTGCAGGGGCAGCAAACGGGTAGGGTCAGCTTGCCCTGGTTATGTATTTATCTGCAGGGGCAGCGAACGAGTAGGGTCAGCTTGCCCTGGTTATGTATTTATCTGCAGGGGCAGCAAACGGGTAGGGTCAGCTTGCCCTGGTTATGTATTTATCTGCAGGGGCAGCAAACGGGTAGGGTCAGCTTGCCCTGGTTATGTATTTATCTGCAGGGGCAGCAAACGGGTAGGGTCAGCTTGCCCTGGTTATGTATTTATCTGCAGGGGCAGCAAACGGGTAGGGTCAGCTTGCCCTGGTTATGTATTTATCTGCAGGGGCAGCGAACGAGTAGGGTCAGCTTGCCCTGGTTATGTATTTATCTGCAGGGGCAGCGAACGAGTAGGGTCAGCTTGCCCTGGTTATGTATTTATCTGCAGAGGCAGCAGACGGGTAGGGTCAGCTTGCCCTGGTTATGTATTTATCTGCAGGGGCAGCGAACGAGTAGGGTCAGCTTGCCCTGGTTATGTATTTATCTGCAGAGGCAGCAGACGGGTAGGGTCAGCTTGCCCTGGTTATGTATTTATCTGCAGAGGCAGCAGACGGGTAGGGTCAGCTTGCCCTGGTTATGTATTTATCTGCAGAGGCAGCAAACGGGTAGGGTCAGCTTGCCCTGGTTATGTATTTATCTGCAGGGGCAGCAAACGGGTAGGGTCAGCTTGCCCTGGTTATGTATTTATCTGCAGGGGCAGCAAACGGGTAGGGTCAGGGGATTCTTGCCCTCCACTCTTTCAAAAGTTTTTACATTCACCTAATGTATCAAGTGCTGCAATGTATAAATGAATGAATTGTTTGATAAAAAATGACATTCTACTTTTTTTGACTGGTTGCATTAATTTTTAGCAGTATTCTTTATCTTTTATCTTCTATATTCTTTCAAACTTAGGTATCCCCCCTCCTAGCTCTGATTCCCCATATAAGGGTTTGCGGTGATGCGGTTTTACCTTAAACTGGCACGGTTTTTCTGTTTTCCAGATTTTATTCCCCGTTATTGCGGTTTCTCTAGAAGTTTTTTTTTTTACTTTTTTTCTGTGTGTTTTCCTGTGCGGTTTCCAAACCCTCCTTCCCCCCCTCCCCTGCTACTGATTCTTCAGTTAATGAAAACAACGCCAAGGTGGTTGCGCTTGCTGACATTGAAATCTTTTTGGAAGTAAAGTTGTTAAAGAAAATTGACAAATATTTTATTGATGAAATTATATGCAGTTACATTCAAATTGAATAAATACATGACATTCACAGCAAGGATGTCTACATTCACCATTAGTACAATGCATGTTACTATCTGTAGCCACCAATAAATATTTTTAGAATGTGTAACACAATTTTGATTGCAAAGCAACTAAATCACTACAATGGTGTCAATCAAATCTCTCTTCTGATTGGCTGGTTTCCTTAAACTGTTGTGGCCATGGATAGATGCGAACCACACTGTAAAATAATTACATGTCTTTGAGTGACCCATCCACATTTACATCTGTAAAATTTGGGAGGAAGAACCGCCACCAACTGGAACGCTGATTATAGATGAGTAGCAAGAACCTGGACTTCTTTTTCTTGGTAATGCTTAACTTGAGAGACGAGAAGAAATCGCAGACTGAGCTAGACCTCCCAAACACCTCGTAGAAATCTACAATTGACATATCGGCCAATAGGAGAAGGGTTTGGAATGTGAAGAGGAGAAACATGAAAAACCAGATGACGACGCAGGGTGCAAGGAGAATGCTGTATTGGCCAGTCTCCTCACATTCCGCAGGGTGGTTCTTGGTAAGTTCTGCGAACAAGAAGTGGTCTTCTGTCTTTCCGTAGGTGTACATTGAGCGTCCGGCATGGGTGTACTTGAGCAGATCTTTGATAGTCTTAATGCCATAGTGATACATGCATTTTTGAAAGGGGAAGATAGCGAGATAACAAGCATAACCAAGCCCAACAACTGCTTGGAGAAGGAATGAATAGTAATAGATATAGTTCCTGAGCCCAATGCAGTTGTTAGTGAAAGGGCAATGGTGACACATCATTTCAACACATGTATGGCACCAGCTACAATGATGAGTCCCAGAGCTGCGAATTCGTGAACACTTGCTGCACATTTCATACCGCTTGACGAAATTCCGGTTCTTCAAAAACTCGTCTTGATGTTGTGGATATCCTGGTACTACCATAACTGTCGCTAAATAGTTGAAAATGACGTTACTGAATATGTAGACTAGCCATATAATGTGTAGCCACCCTTGCACGGTGTAATAAGCATCGTTGCCAACGTGCATTTGGAGGTAGGTCGCGAAGAACAGCCATATAAGAGCAGCGAAGATGAAGAGAATTGGAATCACTTGGAAATAAGTGATTGTGCTCTGAGCTGGAAGTATTTCACGGGCCCTAGGAAAGATTCTTGGTAAAAGTTGGAAAACTACAGTTCCCACGATCACTACGAAAACAAAGATTACAAATATGGAGCCGGCGAGATCCATAATTGAGAGTTTGTTTGGAGTTCTGTGTTCCACGGTTGTTGCTCGGTGCGTTTATAAATATTCATTAGCGTCGTTCTGGGTTTTCTGTGGACGGATTCAAAGATAAAACTAATTAGTAATCTACATTAGAAAGAATACTTTATTATTTTGCAAAGAAATTGCCCCGAATTGTGTTATTAGGAGTTTGGATTTCATAGTTTCTGAGCTTTTTTAATACTTTTTTTCACCGGACTTTATATATAGGGTCCTGGGATCATTCGGAAGAGTATCGACGTCATCGCGAACACTTATCGATCTCCTTGCTGATTGTCAACATGGCGGTTGTTGCACTAATAATTCTGACCGTCGGCCTTTTACAAGGCTCTTTTATTCTAAGCACATTTCAATCAATGTTTCCAAAAGGAGCGAGGAAAACAAGACTACAAAAATGTTTCAACGCCTTCCAAGTAGCTCCAGTCATCATTATGGAAATTGCAGAAATCTGGTTATTTTTTATGGTGTTTTTGCCAGCTGATATTGAAACCCCTTGGACATCTATTAAAGGCTGGATCCTTACAGCTATTGCTCTGTACTTGTGGATTAATATGGTGTTTAATTATATGGCGGCAATGCTAGTAAACCCTGGATACCCCAAGACAAAAGACGAGCTAGAAGATTACGGCGGAATTGATTTCGGTGTCCAAGTCTTCTGCTCCAAATGTAATCGCATTCGAGATAATGGAACTCACCATTGTTCCACATGTGGAACTTGCGTTCTACTCATGTCTCATCACTGCCCCTTTACAAACAACTGCATAGGGCTAAATAACTTCTTATACTTCTATTTATTTCAAGTATACTGTACTTTGGGTCTTGTATTCTCTGTATATTGCACCCATAATGCCTTTGTGGCTTGCTTTATGTATCCCTCTTCTGCCAGGGAGATCTTCTACCCGAGGTACAAAGCACAGTGCGCTAACCTCGGGGACTATCCAGTTTTATTCATCGTGGCTATTCTTCTACTGATATTTATGATGGGTGTCCTGTTTTACCACTCAATGTTACTTGTAATAGATGCCTCTATGATTGAATTTCTAAGACTTTTCCAGAGAAGCTCAACTATGAGGGAGTTTGTGGGAACCCTGTGGGGCAGGATGATTGGACGACGCAAGGTTTTTCTAAGAAGATTGGTTTTGGACAGGAGAGGCAGATTCTGGAAGTTCTTGGTTCCCTCATTAAATGATGTGGAGGAAATTTTTTCTTCCGATGAATTGCCTGTATAGCATGATCCTTTGTGTCTTTCTAAACCTGAGATTTTCTAAAAGTTAGGGTCTCGGCTGGTTTTTCAAGCAGAGAAAGTGGTCATCAAAATTTTAGCAAATATGAATCCTTTCCTCCAGAGAGAGGAAAAACTAAAAACAAATATTGTTTGTAATGTCCTATTAAGGAATTGGATTGTCCTCAAAACTAAATATGATCAAATAAAAAAAAATAATTATGAATTTTTTTATTATTATTTGTATATTGATTAAGTTAATGCCGTAGTATTGTTGTGTGGTTTGTATGTGAGAGACTTCTGTTTTCAGCCTGCTAATTTTGTGAGCTTAAGTGAGGATATAATAAATAAATAAAAAACAATCAAAATATCAAATTTCACGGTGGTCTGTGTCATAATAAGCGACAGCCACATATAAAACAAAGACGAAGCAAGCTGTAGAAAGCTGAAAATAAAAAAGAAATGAATAAGAAAATATTTGTATAAGGATACCTGTGGCAATGGGACAATTCGTTTCCAGTGTCCAAATTGGCGCCAAATTCAAATTAGTACTCACGTGTTCAAAAATGGCGCCCTCTACAAAAACCTCACAAGCTACGAAAACGCCGCCAAAAGAACCGATTTTTTTTGAGCTAGCATACTGATTACAGCTTTATTCGCAACTTTATCGACCCAAGATATAGTTTGTGTCATCACTTTGAGGAGTGCTAGACCTGTCTTAGACTTATTTTTGTGTAGAATTTTGGAAAAAAAATTTTGAGGAACAAACAGAGTAACAATCGAATCGGAATAAAATGTTTGAACGATTTTCTTACCAAAAACGAACGCCCCCAAAGGTGAATACATCAAAATCAAGAATTGAAGAGAAAGAAGAGGGATGTCGTGACGATTCTAGCCCAAAGCTGAGCCTTGATTCATGGATTAATTCAGTCGCGAGTTCTGGTGAAGAAAATGACGACAAATACGACAGCGATTCAATGGATAGCTCAACACGCGGAGAAACGGACCATCAAAGAGGGAATCGAACAAGTAAAACATGTCATTGGTTTAAATCAAAATCAAAAGGACTTGCAATCGAGATATCAGACTCAAATTCGTCATGTAGCGCTCAGTCTGAGAATTCAACTCCCGGGGATTTGGACGAGGTAAATTCACATGGTAGTGTCGAACTATTTCCAGATGGAAGCAGTGAAGACGCTGAAAATTCAAATGTCAGTCTTACGGACGCGTTTCACTCCGTATTGAATGGGTTCAAGGAGTCAATGCCAAAGGATGATGGTAAGAAATGGACGGGCTTTGGCTTGTGTTCAGTAAGTTATACCCAAATTTTGTTGCCATTAGGGACTGTATAATCTGGGGGGGGGGGGGGGGGGGGCTCTTTATGTTTCATGATCAGAGCCACATTTGCTATGAGTTTAATGTCAACATATGTCTTTATGTCCATTAAAAAACTAATTTATCTTTAATTAAATGTGACATTAAATGTGGCATCTGGTCTAAATACTTTTTTAAATGATAGTTGTTTGGTACTTTATTTCTTGATTTCATGTTCTTCCTATTTTTTTTATTGGTGTGGCCATTTTCCCACATATTGATTTGTGAAATTCCAAAAAATGGTTTGTCAATTCAGATTGCTACTGGCCTTTATCTAGTCATAACGATTTCTGCTCTGCTATTTCCACCTTTTCACTCTAGGAGCCAGAGTTTGATTACCTCTCTCCGTGTGACTAAGCACAGCATTGTCTTATTTGACATAGAGGTCATAAAACTCCCCCCAAAAATTTTCTGCAAGCCAAAGTCTCTAGAAAGCATTTTTTTAAACTAGCATTTCTTGGCTTGATAACAGAACAAAAACATGAGAGAATGATCATTCAAAGCAGCTACAAAAAAAAAGATAAACCTGTTAAATTCCCATCAGATAACTATAGCAAATGCTTATTATATTATATGTTTCCAATTTCAGAATATGAAAGTCCATTAGTAGCCAAAAAAGCAAGGAGAAAAAGAGTGATTTCTTTAGACAGTGATTCAGACATGGTGGACACACCAAAGAAAAAACACAAGAGTAGTACATTAGAAGAACCTGACTTCCTCTGTAACGATGGTCTTAGTAGTAAAAGCAGTAGCGTAATAAGTGTTCACTCCAAGAATGAGAAAATCGACCTTGCTAAACTGAGAGAGTTGTTCCCTGATCAAAGTGAGGAGCAGATTCTACAAATTTACCAAGATGCTGGATCTCTAGATCATGCGGTGGACCTCTTGGTAGCCTCTGCAGGTAAAAAGAGTATAAGGGATAAGGGTTTAAAGGGACAGTATTCTTCATTCTATCCCAGGTTGGGAGACTTTCCAGGAAAGTAGACAAGGGTGATCGTCCTATCTTTATGGATGTGAAATTTCGACCAATTGCTATCCCAACCCCTAGGGGTTGTTGAAGGATTTTTCCGATTCTGCTATCTCTATTGCTTACTGGGTGTTTAACAGATTTCTTTCTGTGGGGGGGGGGGGGGGGGTATGCTATCTCTTAGGGTAAGAAATTCCTTCTGCCACACCCAAATTTGCTATCTCTTAGGGATAAGAATTTCTGTTCATTCTATGCTGCCCTTGGAAACTATAAACTCAAACTGTGAACAGGGACTATCCCTAGAAACTCCCAAGATTTGTACCAAAAAAGAAAGAAATATTGTGGGTTTTTTTTGTTAAATTCTTTAGGTGTAAGCACATTATTTGATTATATTCTACGTGTTGTAAAAGTAAAGTTGTTGTTAATAATTTATTTTATAGGACATCTCACTTTGTTGTTATTTTGTGTATAACATAAATATACGACATGCCAGTGACTGCTAGTGAGATGGCTAGATGAGACTGCAATAAAAAAACTATTTAAATAGCATTAGGGTAATTTTAACATAATGTACTGTCTGCATAATTGTTGCACAATTCATGATTTTTATTGCATTATTTGGAGAAAAAATGTGCATAATTTGGCTGAAGGAATTAAATCCTGCATAATTTCAGAAAGCCTGACTTAAATCATCATATATTTTTTAGCAAGTTCTGGGCCATCATCACATCATAGTGGTCCAAGTATTAAAGCTAGCAGTGCCATAAGCTCCAAAGTGTCGAATAGCAGAGGATCTCGAGCAAGCAAAGCCAAAAAAGGTGGAGCTGAAAGCATGATTGAGATCTCAGATAGTGACAGTTGTGCTGGTATGAATAATTTTACAACAAACACTCATAAATCACACGCTCTGATTGGTCATGGGTACATTGTGCTCTTGGAGGACACATGCACACTCGGCGTCAGCATGCGCGCATGCTTCCCAAAACTAGATTGCAACAAAGAGAACATTTTATTGTGCATCTGTCCTCATAGATGCACAGAAGATGTCAAAGCGTGTCATGAACAACAGTCATGCAACTCGACTGTGTCTTGTTGTATACTTTTTAGTTCATAACACGCTGTGAGGTCATCTGTGCATCTTTTAAAGAACAGATGCACGCAAATTAATGATATCTATTTTTTAAGTATCTTATTAATGTAATTTTAAGAATTGTTATATTTTCATAATACTGCGAAGTTAAGGTGGTCCACATCTATTCAAAAATACTGTTTTACAAAAAAAAATATTTATGTTTAGAGCATTCACATATCCTTACTAGCTTCACCAAAATTAGGCTTTCTTTTAATGTCAGTGTTTTGTAATGAGGGTCATAGCTTGATTGAGCGTCCTAGATTTATCAAGTTACCTTGACAACCATTATAATATGAGATTATTTTTACTGTTCTGACTCATAGGACCAGAGACCTGTCTTGGCACATATCCGGGTGACGCCGATTCTGCTGTTGATGATGACAATTTGCCGGCGGACAGGAAGGCTGCCATTCTCTCTTTCTTCCAAACTTGTTCTTTATCAGAGCTATCTACAATACCAGAGTGCTCACGAAAAAAGGCACAAAAGATCCTGTCACTGAAACCCTTCAAATCATGGCATAACATGGTAATATTTTACATTTATTTCATTTTAATTGGGGATATTTCATGGTGGTGTGCCAATAAAAATTTTATCTTCAAGTGTTGATAAGTGCAGGAAACAAGTGATAATATCAGCGCGAGAAGACAAAATTGTATCCACTAGCGGCCATGTAACGTTTACTATATTATATAAATTTTGTATGAAATCTTTCAGATGTCTGCAAAAAATTGAAAGCTCATTGGTTAAAAACTTGTTATCACCATGTGTTGATAATTTATTATATCAGCACCGGTGACAATGGCGATATCCACAGGTCCTTTCTTTTGCTCAAATGTAAAGGGCTTTATGGTACAATCAAAGACATTCAACATAAAACTGTGTTGACTTTAGCACTGTTTTCACAACACCACAGAGATTACCTGTGTGTTTTTTTTTTGCAGCTTGGCTATATTCCCTTTATGTAGTTACACCATTTAAATTTTTTTGCAGGTTAACAAATTGGAATCAACAAAGGGGCTAACATCTCAGGTTTGTGGGCTTCAAGTTACACATTGTAAGGGTGTAGCTAGGGGAACAATGAAGGAAGTTCTTGGATGTGGCATGCAGTTTGAAAGCTGGGAGTGGGTGGTGAGGGCAGATGTGGGCGTCAGATATCAGACTCAAGTTGCATAGCTTGGATTCGGTGATAAGTGCGTGCATGGGCTACAGATGTAAGGCTTGTAGTTGTGTAGATGGGGTAGACACAGTAAGTTCATGGGCTTCTAAGACTTGCCGTTGCATAGCTTGGGTTTGGTGATAAGTGCGTGCATGGGCTACACATGTAAGGCTTGTAGTTGTGTAGATGGGGTAGACACAGTAAGTTCATGGGCTTCTAAGACTTGCAGTTGCATAGCTTGGGTTTGGTGATAAGTGCGTGCATGGGCTACACATGTAAGGCTTGTAGTTGTGTAGATGGGGTAGACACAGTAAGTTCATGGGCTTCTAAGACTTGCCATTGCATAGCTTGGGTTTGGTGATAAGTGCGTGCATGGGCTACACATGTAAGGCTTGTAGTTGTGTAGATGGGGTAGACACAGTAAGTTCATGGGCTTCTAAGACTTGCAGTTGCATAGCTTGGGTTTGGTGATAAGTGCGTGCATGGGCTACACATGTAAGGCTTGTAGTTGTGTAGATGGGGTAGACACAGTAAGTTCATGGGCTTGTAAGACTTGCCGTTGCATAGCTTGGGTTTGGTGATAAGTGCGTGCATGGGCTACAGATGTAAGGCTTTCAGTTGTGTAGTTGGGGGTAGGTTATTTTGCCGAAACTGATATTTTAGTGCCCCCAAATAATCCAGAGCAAAAAGATGACCCAACGCCCTAACGTATTGGACAAAAACGTCACAAAACCCAGGTACACTATGTTGGGAGAGAAGGTCTTGAATATTATACAGTATCTTAAGCACATCATCTGAGTTTTTTTATATTAAATCTTACTTTTTAGATTTTGTGGAACTGTGACCTCCTGCTAAAGGAGAGAACATCAGTGGATAAGCTCATGCAAAATTGTAATAAAATCTCCCTGAAAATCCAAGAACTGCTGTTAGAACGTATGGATAACAATAGGGATGTGAGTAAAAACTAAGAATTGTACAATTTAGTGAAAGTTTTATTGGAAAGTAAAGGCGTGATTAGCCTGCGAGCCGGCTCTCCTGTGTGTTTTCGTTGTTTAGGATCCCCGTGGCGCAAAAAAAAAAAAGAGTGGAAGGAGGGGGAAAGTCTTTTTTGGTCGCTACAGGAATCCCGACAGCCAAAAACAGAAATTTCTGAATTAACCCACTGGAGAGCCGGCTAGCAGGCTAAGGTGTGATCAATCATTTTGACAGCAGTGCAAAACCTCAGCTAAAATCGTACAAAACAGCTAACAGGATTGCTTCGCACAAAGCAAACTGGCCGTAGTTAAATTGTGAAGGACTAGTCTTTGAAATGCATGTTTCACATTATGTTCGGGAGTGCCTGCAACTAGAACTGGCAGTGGAAATGGTTATCAGATACAAACTCTGCTCAGTCCTGAAGATTGCCATTTTTTAAAAATTATTCTTTACCCTTGTAGCCAAATGACAGTCATGCAACCATCTCTGGACTTGTGACACAACCAGACATTCTTAATCCAAGGTACAGTATCTCGACTTGGAGGGAAGAGGAGAGATGGGACAATTCCCCGTTTGATAGGATAGGGGGGTGTTGGGAAGAAGCATTTTCTCTGGAATAAACAAACTAGAGAAGGATCAAGGGTGGGCTAAAACTCTTTCCTTTTTGGAGAAAATGTAACAAAAATAATCTGACCTCAATTGTAGTATTGGGCTACCTGTAGTAGCAGTGGGACTAGGGGGACGTCTTACTACATCAATACCTATGGCAATCTTTATTAGGGCTAAGAGTGTGTTGCAAGGAATGATTGCCCTGATGTGACTGGGATTGGGTATTTGCCAATGGAGATACTCACTTCCTTTTGTAATTTGTTCTTTAAATACCAGTGCATCCCAATCCTTTAACAAATCCTTGGGCCTTCTGTCCTTTTTTTAGCTAAGCAGAAGATTCTGCTTTTATTTATTTATTTTTTTATTGAAAGGTGGAAATTCAGAAAATAGTAATTTCCAAATAAAACCACCGCCGAGCCGACTTGCAGGCTGGTGGTTGTTGTATTATCTTACTAATCTTCACACCTTTTCAGTCGCCAGTTGAAGCCATACCAGCTGACCGGACTGAACTGGCTCATCCTGATGCATGAGCAGGGGGTCAATGGAATCCTTGCCGATGAGATGGTACTGTATTGGGGAGTAATGCGTGCTATTTCCCATTGAGAATGGCCAATTAAGCCAACATTTTACACCATAATAAATTGCACAAATTTTTGTAATCTCTTGACTTGGATAAGAAACAGTGAGTTTAAATTTTGGCCTATTTGTCTATTTCATACAGCATGCGACTAACAGAGAGAAGTGATTCCATTGGAAAATTTGAATAGGTATTCGTTTCAAGAATGGAAACTTCTTGGCAAATAACCAAATAGAAGTTCAAAAAATGAACTCAATAATCGGCTCTAGGGGGGGGGGGGCACGCTTGACCTGGTTTGACTGTAACTTGAACCATAGTTAATTAATTATGCTTGAACTGACCTCACATCTTAAATGCTTTGCTGCAGGGTCTAGGTAAGACTGTCCAGGCGATATCGTTCATTGCCCATTTGATTGAAAAAGGAGACGACGGACCTCATCTGATTATTGTTCCCTCGTCCACCCTCAGTAAGTCATATATATATATAATTTATTGGGCAGAACTTACCCTCCAATAAAAGCATTTTCTTTTTTTGTATAATTAGAACGTTCTACAATTTAAAGTAAAATTAACAGAATATTTTCACTGCCAATTTACTGCCAAGTCACTGTAATGACTGTGCGCTGGCCCTTTAACAGGCACTTAAACTTGTTTTAAACATTTTCTGAAGAAAGATTGAAAGTCTTTGAAGATTGTATGAAAAATTTTCAAAGATTTTTAATTGTCTTCAGAAAGATGATGGTGATGATGACGATGATAAATGTCCATATGTTACCTGTCTCACAGATAACTGGGTCAAAGAGTTCAAGCAATGGTGTCCGACCATCAGGTTTACCCTGTACTATGGTAAGATACACACAAACCTTTAAACGATAGAATGGGGCCCTTTTAGGCGTGAGCTATTGTTTTCCTTTTCAGAACTATTAGATCGTTATTTTTTTATGGTCATTAGTTTACGATGCATGTTTCTGACACAATATTTTTACTATTTTCCAAGCTCAAAATAAGGTAGCTTCGTGGTAAAACCTATCTTTTGTAGGCTCTCAGGAAGAGAGGACGTATTTACGCGAAGAGATTCTTGATGAACACTCTGATTTCAAGGTCATTATTACCACGTAAGTCCCATTGTTCACAAAGCATGCCCATCCTTTTCGTGCTCACTTATCTCATGTTAATGTTGTTGTTGTTTTAGTCCTTGGCGCAATTTCAGAATACCGTATACTGATTCCACCTTGTTTTCTATAGAATAAGACAGTTATTACAAGGAAAATGCCAATACTTTGACTTCTGTAGTTGAACCTATTTTTTTTCATTTTTTGACATTTTTAAATATTCTTATTTTATTATTTCTTACAATATATTATCAGTTTTCTTTTGTTATTCTTGCTGCTTCTGCTACTGTTGACGTTGTTTCTGTTTTTGTTTTTTGCTATTGCTTTTTTATGCTTGATGATGATAGTTCTTTTGGTGATGATGATAATAATGATGGCTGACGATTTTGTTTTTTGGGATTAGTGTTGATAAATGATTGTAGTTTTGAACTTATTGGTAATATTGCAATTTCAGGTACAACATGGCGACCGGCGGCTTTGAAGACACGTCATTCTTGCGCCAACTCAGACCTCACTATGTTGTGTTCGATGAAGGTCACATGTTGAAAAATATGCAGTCGCAACGCTACCTCAAACTGACCAGAATAAGGGTAAGAAAGGAATGATTTTATATAACATCTCATTTTTGCGCATGACTTTTATTCGAGACAAGCTGTTATCCTTGGATTATAAAGTCCCGTAAAAGCCACACAAGCCACCGTAAAACAGATTAGACTTGTAAAAACCTTGCTCTCTACATTGTGATTTCGAAGTCTTCTTGGATAAGGCGTTTGGTCCGGAGGCCCCGTCTCTCACCACACAATTAACCTGTATTGTGGGACGTAATAGAAACGCTGAGGACACAGGTCCGTCATAACAGCACTCACATATTATCTAACACCCATTATCGTAGACTGCATGTTGCAGTCAGTATCTAGAGACTGAGGCTTATGGCGAGGTCATGTTTTGCGATGCTCATTTGTGCCATACAAATACTATTTGAAGTTAAAATTAATTCCATCCTTAATATTCACATTTTAAGGCCAAAAGACGCCTGCTGTTAACAGGGACCCCCATGCAAAACGATCTTCTCGAGTTGATGTCTTTACTCAGCTTCGTTATGCCGACCATATTTGACGGCAGAACTGATGGACTTAAGCTTCTATTCGGGAACAAGAAACTGGTATGTGCAGGGATCGTGTCTCCTAGCTTAACTCGTGAGAGGGAATTGTGTTTGCTGAAGCGTGTATGAAAACGCAGCCATTTCCATCGGCTGATTTCGGAAACTAATGATATTTTCGATAGAACTTAGTAAATGAAGTATAAGCTTTGACTATTTTCAGATTGAATCAAATAATGTGTATTTTAATATATTGAATGAAAACATAACAAATGTGTGGCTGACAAAGGTTCTTTAAATTTTGAAAAAAGACATCAAACGGCGTCATACTATGAGTAAGTTTATTTGTCTTCCAGGATAGAGACGCAGACAGTGGCTACATCAAGGAACGGGCAGAACAGGCGAAGAAAATCATGAAACCCTTCGTGCTAAGAAGACTCAAGAAAGACGTATGTAGAGTGGTCATTACCTTTTAACCCCATCTTATGGAAGCGTGGGGTACGCGGCAACCTCTCACCGCTGTGGCCCGCCAGTGCTAAAAAACGCAAGACTAGTTCCAGTACCGCGCGGTTAAACCAGCCTTTTTGTTTTAAAATGGCGGCTTTTTACCGGCGAACTGTCACATTTTGGCGAATGCTAAGAAAACTAGACCAAACATAAGGCTATGTTCTTTATGACTCCCTCATTATCACACAAATCTGTCATCTTTTGTACAGTATGGTTTTAATGCTGTACAGTTAGTCAAAACAGCAACTGAAGTCAGCCTTTCGTACCTTTACTCGAACGATTCAACACTACGATTGTGCTTGTTTTCGCCAGAGCACGCGCATGCGCATACGTTATTCAGCACTGTCCTGTCGCCCAGGTTCGAATCCTGGCCCAAACTGGGGATTTTTTATTTGAATTTGTGTTACAAGTGAGTTGAAGTTATTCTCCCGTGTTTCCAGTCTTCTCGGATAAGGACACTAAACCGGAGGTCCCGTCTCTTCAAGCTGCACTACACTAACCTGAACCGAAAGGACTTGAAAGAACCACTGGGGACGCAATAAACCCTCTGGCAGTGACCACCCCCAGTGACAGTGCTTACTAACAAAACAGATTTGGAGCCTGGCTCTGTTGTGCATTTACCAATATAACTGGTGGAAATTCAATTAATAAAAAAAATTATTATTACAGAAAAAAACATAACCCCTCCCTCCTTCAAAGTAGGGAATGTTCTCAGAGATACGCCCACGAATTGTGTCGATGATGCTGATAGTTCTACTAATAGAACTGATAGCAGTATTGGTCATTACTTCGCTAGGTACTACAGGAGTTGCCGCAGAAACACGAGCATGTGATCCATTGCGAACTGTCCACCAGTCAGAAGGACTTGCATAGTAAACTGATGCTCAAGTGCTATAACGAGTATCGAGACGCTAGTAAGTCACGCGATGTCATATAAGAATGAGGTGATGATGATAGTGGTGATAATGATGAAGATGGCGATCATAAATATTGGTGAGGATGATAGTGGTTATAATGATAGTGGTGATGATATTGGTGATGATAGCGTTGATGACAGTGTAGATGATGATAATGGTGATGATGATAGTTTTGATGATGATGGTGGTTAATATGGTGGTGATGATGATAATGGTGATAAAACATGATAATGTTATGATTGCGGTGGTGCTGGTGTTGTAAATGATGGCAATGCATTTAAGTGTTGTTGACTACTTAGGGTGGTAATGGAGGTGGACACAATGACAATAACGGTGGAAATCATGATTATACTTACTTCTCTTTTCCCCGAACCCTTAAACAGAAGGATCCAATCAGTACAAGAACATCTTAATGGCACTACGCATGATGTCCAACCACCCTTTGTTGCTGCGAAACTACTACAAGGACGAAACCCTGCGAGAGATGGCCGTCAAATACTGCAGGGTAAATAGCAAAGGGAGTAAGCCCAGCGTAATGTGCTCCTCGTTTAGGAAGTGTATAGAAATTCCAGGGGTGGGGAGGGCAGGGGGGGGGGGAGTACTCCAATAAGGTGCAATATATCAAGCAGCACCATTTCAATGCTGCACTTGCTCTGTTGTTCTAAAATTCTAATACATATTGAGAATGACCCATTGAGAACACAAGCATCTAGTGAGCTTGCACACGTCGAGCAAGGGAACAGCAGGGTTGAGATGCCCCAATCCGCCCACACGCAAACACACTGGCCCACCTGTGTCTCTCTATCACGGTTATGAGGATAGTGAGGTCATTTCTCTTTTCAGGACATTGAAAACCGAGGGTCTGAAGTAGACCTTGTTTGTGAAGACATGACAGTGATGTCCGACTTCGAGCTCCATCGTCTATGTCTAGAACAAAGGGTACTTTATAGTAAGACACGCGACGTACGATACCGTGGCCATCCATACAAAGATAACCACGCGACGTATGATACCGTGGCCATCCATACAAAGATAACCACGCGACGTACGATACCGTGGCCATCCATACAAAGATAACCACGCGACGTACGATACCGTGGCCATCCATACAAAGATAACCACGCGACGTACGATACCGTGGCCATCCATACAAAGATAACCACGCGACGTACGATACCGTGGCCATCCATACAAAGATAACCACGCGACGTACGATACCGTGGCCATCCATACAAAGATAACCACGCGACGTACGATACCGTGGCCATCCATACAAAGATAACCACGCGACGTACGATACCGTGGCCATCCATACAAAGATGACCACGCGACGTACGATACCGTGGCCATCCATACAAAGATAACCACGCGACGTACGATACCGTGGCCATCCATACAAAGATAACCACGCGACGTACGATACCGTGGCCATCCATACAAAGATAACCACGCGACGTACGATACCGTGGCCATCCATACAAAGATAACCACGCGACGTACGATACCGTGGCAACCAATACAAATTTGACCACGCGACACCGCTACCGTGGCCACCGATACAAAGTGTTACAGTGCGACACGCGCTACCGTGGCCACCAATACAAAGTGTTATAGTGTGAAACGCGCTACCGTGGCCACCAACACAAAGTGTTACAGTGTGACGCGCGCTACCGTGGCCACCAATACAAAGTATTACAGTGTGACGCGCGCTACCGTGGCCACCAATACAAAGTGTTATAGTGTGACTCGCGCTACCGTGGCCACCAATACAAAGTGTTATAGAGTGACGCGCGCTACCGTGACCACCAATACAAATTGTTACAGTACGATTCGCGGTACCGTGGCCACCAATACAAAGTGTTATAGTGCGACACGCGCTACCGTGGCCACCAATACAAAATGTTACAGTGCGACACGCACAACCGTGGCCACCAATACAAAGTATACCATGCGACGCGCGCTACCGTGACCACCAATACAAAGTATACCATGCGACACGCGCTACCGTGACCACCAATACAAAGTATACCATGCGACGCGCGCGCTACCGTGGCCACCAATACAAAGTGTAGCATGCGACACGCGCTACCGTGGCCACCAATACAAAGTATACCATGCGATACGCGCTACCGTGACCACCAATACAAAGTATACCATGCGACGCGCGCGCTACCGTGGCCACCAATACAAAGAGTTAACCATGCGACGCGCGCTAACGTGCCAACCAAGACCAAGTAATTTAGCCATTAGAATATTTTGATTGACAATTTTGAGTGACACAAACTTCTTAACTAGGAGAATCAAGACGTATTATGATGTGCACTCAAGTATTTCTCATCCAACGCCTCGGGTTGGATGGGTGTTTGCTATGTCAATCATGATAATATATTCTCGCACCCTTATTGACTTCACAAAACTGTCAAGGTGGCCACGGTAGCGCGCGTCCTTTCAGATAGCACGTTTCTCACATCCTTATTGACTTACTTAAAAGAACTGTCAAAGTGGCCACGGTAGCGCGCGTCGTATCAGATAGCACGTTTCTCGCATCATTATTGTTTATCCTCACAAAACTGTCAAGGTTGCCACGCTAGCGCACGTCGTATTGTAAAACAAAATCATATGTCACGAAATGAGTCATGTCACGAGATCATCACTCCTACTCCCAGCCTCAAACACTTCTATAACCTCCCCCAAACTGGCACCTCCATATCGCCGACGTAAATTTTGGTTCAAATGGTGTCCTTTGAGTGGAGGTTCCATTACAATGTAAACATTGTCGCTTCACCCATAATGCCGCATGTGTCTGTCTTCCAGAGTCTGTCATCTTATGTACTGGGCGAAGAGTTATTGTACGATTCTGGCAAGTTTGAGCGACTGAATGCAATGCTACCCGAGATGAAAGATAACGTAAGGACCACAAAAATAGGACACAGCCAAAATTTGTCCGTTATAAAAATTATTTGCTTTGCTGTGCAACGCGGCCAGTGTTTGCTCATAGAAGTCACTTCCTCCATAAAGGATGGCGATCAGCCACTGCTTTGTTATTTATTGGAAGTTTGCAAGCCAACTTTAATTAACCATCTTCGTTAACGAAATTAAATTGAATCTCTGGTACTCACTTGAATTAGCAAAGGAAATTTTGCTGATGGTGATGATAATGATAGCTGCTGTTTCTGATAATGATGAATATTGTAAATGTTAATGAATGTTGCTCACTATCATTTTTCCTGCCACAGGGTGACCGCGTCTTACTGTTCAGTCAGTTCACTCTCGTCATGGACATCATCGAGGTTTATCTACAACACTGTGGCTATCGCTACTTCCGGCTTGACGGACAGACGCCCGTGGTAGAGCGACAGCCCATGATTGATAATTTCAACTCGGACCCTGATATTTTCCTCTTCCTACTCTCCACAAAAGCCGGTGGGTGGATAAGGCTACCTGTAACCAATAAGTTCCCTCGGATCCTTAAAGTTCTTAAAACCTTTCACTTATATCAATCTAGCCAAAACAAATGCACAATGCAAAAATAATTCAAAGACTAAAAAATATCTGCTAAATTTTGCAGATTTGTTTGCTGAAGTTAAATAATCATTTGACCACCAGGTTAAGATATAAAGATGACGATAAAAGTTGTAACGACACAACGTTCTCCAGCAATAACTAAGAAGACATGAAGACGGGAACCGGTTTAGCGCGCGCATATGTTTTCTCATGTAATTTGGTTGACATCTCGATCTACGTCACAAATGACTGTACCTTTCAGTTTACGGCCTTTTTTCCGAAGGTTGACCAAAATGCCTCAATATTACAGATTTAAGTTATTCACGCGAACGCGTGTTTTAAAGGGTCCATACGGACCACATACCATTTGGAAGATGAAAATATAAAGAATTGACAAAGTCTTTCAACTCTGAAAGGTTATATGGACTTTAACAAATTCCTGGAATTTAAATAGAAACCCACCATAGTCATGAAAATTCATGGAAAATATCATTCGGAAGAAAATTTTACGAGACGTTGAGTGTATGTTTGAGTTGAAATGTAGGATTCCTTCAGACTTTACATGTTTATATGATAGGGTATGATAGAGAAATAATGGCACCCCTGATCAACCGCACAATTACAAACCGCCGAAGTTTGCCGTCCATTACCCAAAATCCGTTATTAGGACACCGTTTGGGCCAACCTATCGCGTATCTGCCGTCAAGACGATTAGCCCGAATATACAGAAATGTTTTATTAAGGCATATAAAAGAATAACGAAATACACCCAAATAAGTTGCCTGAGTATTTGGGGATTTTATTGTTTTTAATTATTGAAGAAAAAAAGCTGCACTCGGCACAAATACTAGACTCAGTTTAGACGCCGTCCTTTTCATTTGCAAATGTGTGCAAATGAATGAAGTAAAGTCGATTGTTTCATCTTCATTTCCATGCATTTGCATTTGAAACGACTAGGCCTCGGGCTCCCTGTGGCCTCGGGCTCCCTGTGGCTTAGAGCTGAAAACTGAAAACGGATGTGAATATATAAGGCGATATTTTTTATGATCAAGTGATCAATATAAATATTTCTCTTCTTATTTTTGTTTTTAGGTGGCCTTGGGATCAATTTGACATCAGCGAACGTGGTGATCCTGCACGACATCGACTTCAACCCATACAACGACAAGCAAGCAGAAGACAGGTGTCACCGCGTGGGGCAGACACGTGACGTGCACGTGTACAGACTCATCGCTAAAGGTAACGACAGATAGGCGATGATGGTAAAGGCACGTGATGTACACGTGTACAGACTCATCGCTAAAGGTGACGACAGATAGGCGATGATGGTAAAGGCACGTGATGTACACGTGTACAGACTCATCGCTATCTGTCGTTACAGATAGGCGATGATGGTAAAGGCACGTGATGTACACGTGTACAGACTCATCGCTAAAGGTAACGACAGGTGCGTGGTATTCTTGTCTTATTTCTTAATGTGTCTCCCAACAGATACAGTCGAGGATAACATGTTGAAATGTGCCAACAGCAAGTTGAAGCTTGAGAAGGATGTGGTGTCTGCAGACAACGACGAAGGTGAGGTGTAAACGTGTGTTACCTTTGTACGACAGGGCAGGGTCAACGTAGGGTGGGGAAACGTAGGGTGTGGCAACGTAGGGTAGGGCAACGTAGGGTGGGGAAACGTAGGGTGTGGCAACGTAGGGTGGGGCAACGTAGGGTGGGGCAACGTAGGGTAGGGTAACGTAGGGTGTGGCAACGTAGGGTAGGGCAACGTAGGGTGGGGAAACGTAGGGTGTGGCAACGTAGGGTAGGGCAACGTAGGGTGTGGCAACGTAGGGTGGGGTAACGTAGGGTGGGGCAACGTAGGGTAGGGCAACGTAGGGTAGGGTAACGTAGGGTGTGGCAACGTAGGGTGTGGCAACGTAGGGTAGGGTGTGGCAACGTAGGGTGGGGCAACGTAGGGTAGGGTAACGTAGGGTGTGGCAACGTAGGGAAGGGTAACGTAGGGTAGGGCAACGTAGGGTGGGGTAACGTAGGGTGTGGCAACGTAGGGTAGGGCAACGCAGGGTGTGGCAACGTAGGGTGGGGCAACGCAGGGTGGGGCAACGTAGGGTGGGGTAACGTAGGGTGGGGCAACGTAGGATGGGGCAACGTAGGGTGGGGCAACGTAGGGTTGGGCAATGTAGGGTAAGGTTAAGTAGGGTGGGGCAACGTAGGGTAGGATAACGTGGGGTAGGGTAACCTAGGGTAGGGTAACGTAGGGTGGAGCAACGTAGGGAAGGGCAACGTAGGATGGGGCAACGTAGGGTGGGGCAACGTAGGATGGGGCAACGTAGGGTGGGGTAACGTAGGGTGGGGCAACGAAGGTTGGGGCAACGTAGGGTAGGGCAAGGTAGGATAGGGCAACGTAGGGTAGGGCAACATGGTGTGGGGCAACGTAGGGTAGGGTGGGGCAACGTAGGGTGGGGCAACGTAGGGTGGGGTAACGTAGGGTGTGGCAACGTAAAGTAGGGTTAAGTAGGGTAGGGTGACGTAGGGTAGGGTAACGTAGGGTGGGGAAACGTAGGGTGGGGAAACGTAGGGTGGGGAAACGTAGGGTGGGGAAACGTAGGGTGGGGAAACGTAGGGTGGGGCAACGTAGAGTTGGACAACGTAGGGTTGGGCAACGTAGGATGGGGCAACGTAGAGTGGGGCAACGTAGGGTGGGGCGACGTAGGATGGGGCGACGTAGGTTGGGGCAACGTAGGATGGGGCAACGTAGGGTGGGGTAACGTAGGGTGGAGCAACGAAGGTTGGGGCAACGTAGGGTGGGGCAACGAAGGTTGGGGCAACGTAGGGTGGGGCAACGTAGGGTGGGGCAACGTAGGATGGGGAAACGTAGGGTGGGGTAACGTAGGGTGGGGTAACGTAGGGTGGGGCAACGAAGGTTGGGGTAATATAGGGTAGGGCAACGTAGGTTGGTGCAGCTTAGCGTAGAAGCAAAGTAGGGTAGTGGTTGGCAACGTAACGTAGGGAGATTTGCCAAGTAGGATAGGGGCAAAAGACGTCTTTTGGCCGCGTACGGTAGGGGCAGGGCAAGGTAGGGGTTGGCAAAGAAGGGTTGACATGGCAAGGTGGGGCAAGGGAGGGTTGACATGGCAAGGGAGGGTTGACATGGCAAGGGAGTGCAAGGGTAGGGTTACTTGGATTAGGTTGGGTAAAGTGGGGTAACAACGAAGCTACATTCACATTTTTGTTTTTGCTGTAGATTCGGGAGACTCGAGTGAAGACGTCGCCAGTGTGCTCACGAATGTGTTCAAAAGGCTGAGGGATAGCAGCTGACAAAAAAGGACAAACGCCATTGCTACCAAAGAATAGAAGTTGTACGCGGCACAGTCAGTTGTACACAGTTGTAAAGGACCATTGTAGCATATATATTTATCGCTTTCCTCTTGATTTTAGGCGTTTTGTCATAGCGTTTGTTTTACAACATTCTTGTGTTCTGGAGGGGTTTGGGGAGGGGATCCTATACAAAAATGCATACCGAAATGCACTATTTACACAGTTTAAATTTTTCGTCCATTCTGATTAACATGATATTTATCAATATCACATTGATTACAAGTCAAAAGGTGTACTTTTGGCTGGTATTTCTAGCCAAATTCGACTCTGTGGTTTTTTAAAATTTTTAGTTTTTGTAATCACTGTATATAATAGTTTATTTTGGAATTGAGATACGTCAATAAAGTATTTTATTAATAAATATTTATACGCTTCAGATTCTATCAGTTGTATGTTAGAACTAGCTCAAGACAACCTCAGAGCTAAATGTATAATATTTTAGTAAAATTGGGTAATTCAACAAACACTCGACAATCAAAATAATACAGAGTTATCATTAAATACCTATAATAAATCGCTTATATATTTGCGCTACAGAAAAGCACCTCGTTTAATTTTGACATTCTACCAAACAAAATAACCAAAAACATATTCATCGTTTATTTCAGTTTTCCACAGAATGTAACACACATTATTTCTTTATTTTATTACAGTATGTAGTTACTAAAGTGTGATTTTTTGTCAAACTTGGTAGTGTTTTTGCGTCGATATTTAGCATTGCTTGCATGTCAGCATACACTTGCTAGCCACCTCGGGGTTGCTACACTGGCTCCCCATGAACTTGCAGAAGTCATTCGAGTCGCTGCAAGCACCTTTCAGAGATAAAAAAAGACATTTCAGACCAGGCGTATCCTAGACTTTGACCTCCCCCCCCCCCCCCCCCCCCCCCTACGACCGGCACTAGTCTCCTCTACACTGTAGCAACTCTACTATGTAGTGGCCATTATTCAGATTCGGGTTTCCTGTGTTTCGCCACAGGAATTCCACATCGAAAAAGCGCTTTTTCTTTACGATGAGAAGAGATGCCTGCGCAAAAGGCTAGACCGTCACCAATTTCAACAATTTCAAGAAAGTTTATGTTACTTTGAAATTGTACTTACCACCAGGGGGTGGGGGAGGTAGACCACCGCCGCCTGAAAAGGCAGAAATCAGACTAACAGAATTAGTACTGATGAAGTTGGCGTAAAATTAAAGCTGAGCCCTCGCCCACAGTGGTTTTCAAATTTACTGACAAAGTTGTGATTTTCAGATATATAATTATATCAAGTAAAATTAGAATTGTATTTTTTTTTTACGTTAGTGCGTACCTTCGTTACAATCGCTGGTGCTGATTGGCAGGTTTCCATTGAATAAGTCGAACTTGATAGGGAACATGGGTTTGTTGTTGATCGCAATGCCAGCCTGAAGTTCTACCTATCAGTTCGAAAGTAAAAACGACACATCAATTGTTCCTTCTAAATAAAAGAGCCTGAGGCAAGCGCGCGGGAGACCTGTGATATTCTAAAACGTTAGGGCCGGGGCCTATTTTTCAAAAGGAAGGCCAGCAAAATTGCAGTAAACACGATGAATTTCTGTAAGTTCTTGTGGGAATTCTCGACGGTCACAGGGGAAAATAAAGCGGAAAAAAAATAATAAGACGAGGACATATGGTATGTAATGTCCTGATAAGGAAATGATCGAGCGAACTTAAACAACGACTATTTTAAAAACAAGATTGATTGGAAGTGTGCGAGGAAGGCTGCCGGATACACAGGAATCCCATACATACCTGGAGGTTGAGGTTGGAGCCGCTATTGTGCATCTTGACCATGACAAACACAGCGCCGAATTGGAGAGGTCCGAGACTGGGGATAAGGTTGGGGATTGGGACTAGCTGATCCGTGGGAAAGTCGTGACCGAAGTTGATGCCTAAGTTGGGGACCTGGGAACGAGAAAATTTCGTTGGCATGTAAGTGATCATGGGGGGAGGGGAGGGTGAATCAGTGAATCCATGTTAGATGCTACACGCTTCCCCTCACCACCCCTCTCAGTCAATCCATGCTACGTGCTGCACGCTTCCCCTCCCCACCCCCTCTCAGTCAATCCATGCTACGTGCTACACGCTTCCCCTCACCATCCCTCTCAGTCAATCCATGCTACGTGCTATACGCTTCCCCTCCCCACCCCTTCTCAGTCAATCCATGCTACGTGCTACACGCTTCCCCTCACCATCCCTCTCAGTCAATCCATACTACGCGTCTGCATTTATGGTGCTTACTTACCCCGACGCTGACCCCAACTGTCAGGGGGCTCTCGCACTTGTTGATTTTAATACTGAACTTAAAGTTCAGACCGGCGAAACCAATTTCGCAAGTCTTCGCGGAGCAGTCGTCGGCAATTTTGCATCCGAGTGGCAGCTTGATGTGTCCGCAGTTGAGCCGAGCACTTCGCGAAGATGTCACGACCTCGTATTGACCCACATCGATTGGTTCTTGGATTGGGGCGAAATCTGTAATTGTCACAGTACACGATGACTCGAGGACACAATGTTAATATATCTTCACGCGCACATACTTTATGTTTAGATACCCGATGGAGAACAAAAATATTCCTAAACCTAGCAGAACATGCAAGTGCATGTGACATTGTTTCCTCGTGTAGACACGCCCTTGTACGCCGCACTTTTGTTACTGTTTTCAAAGTGCGAACAACAACTTATGCGAAAAAATGTTCCTTATCAATTGTTGATGAAAAATATCGCTATACCATGCATCATCAAGTAGACCGACTGAAATAGATACTTTCTAAACTTTCCATTTTTGTCGGGTCGAGATTATGTTTTCTAGAAGTAGCGTACCCTTCGTAAATACTCATTCTTACAAGAACCAACCGAGAAGCTAATGAAAGCAAACACATTTTCCTTCACCGCAATAAACTATAATTGTTTTCATTTCATTTTATTTGTTTCAACACCTTATATGTTTTTATACACCTTCCAGTTTCCACACCTTTTATCTTTGCACATCTGCCCCCTTAAATCCCGACCGTGAAGAAAGGTAAAAGAAAATGTTTTTAAATTGAACTAAACTCACCGGCATGCGCCGCAGCGATGAATAAAACGAGCGTTAGAATGTACATCTTTGCTGCTCTTCTTGCGGTCAATCTGTTTTGTGCCTTATTCAATAAAAATGACGTGTTTTTATAACGCAACCAGTCTCCTCAGCTGCAAGCCTGCCCTTTTCCAATAAAACTCCATAAAGGGGATGAACAATGCACTGCAAATAACACGCGCATTGATAAATAAATCAAATAAAGATGTCAATAAAAGTGATATTAAAGACAAATAAGGTGTGCACGAAATTATTGGTCGGGCGAGTTGTCTAAGGGGGAGAGAGGGAGGGATGCGCAGGTATAGAAAAACTTCAACAACATTCTTAAGAGTTGGAAATGCTTTAATAAAACCTTGATGTTTGTGCGATTGACCCAACCCCCTAGTCCAGACCTGGGACTCTCGTTGCGCTCGACATTTTGGCTCGCAAAGTACTCGCAAAGAGAGTCCTAGGTCTGGACTACCTACATCCTAGTTTGGTGGTGAGCGTGAATTATTGACAGAGATTTGATGGGTAACTCAAAGACAGTGGCAAAGATTTCAGATGACCAGTTGCAAAGTCTGTTCAAACATCGTGTTTGAGCAAAAAGACACATAATGTCATATTGACCTGTGTTTTTAAAGACGTTGTTTATTAAATCGCCAATTCGGTCATCAAAGTTAAATGATCTGATGAAGCAACTGAAGACAAAAAAGACCTATAAATAAAGAAGGTTCTCTTATTCCAAAATGGCGATAAAGCTTTTTTTTCTCGTGTATTTTTGTTTGTCGTTGAAGATAATAAATGCCATATATATAGAACTTTTGAAATGCATTTGGACTTAGATCTTCTACGTCTCGGACACCCGTATTCCGTGCAAGAATGCTGAAGACATTTCTTATTTCTTACTTCACAAAAATGTGTAGTTCCAGAAAATATCCATACCCCCCCCCCCCCCCATTTAGGGGATTGGAAATTCCGGGGTTTTCGGGGGTTCAAACGCCCAGGAATTTCCAGAGGGTAGTAAAATGCACATTTTCCTTAACAGTTACTGCATTTTTTTCCAGGGGGTTGGAAATTCCAGAGAGGTGGGGGGTCATACCTCCGACCCTCTGAATGTGGGGGGTATGGGTATAGAGTTCTCTGGTACTACACAATCATAAAAATAAACATCAAAAACGCTACGAAAGAATGGGACCGAATGGTGCCATAGACGCTACGAACTAATGCCGAGGGTTAGTAGGTTAGTAGGTTAGTAGGCTCGTATTGCCTTCCGGGCAGATAAATCCTTATCCACTCAACAAACTCCAAAAGAATGTGATCAAGAATAAATCGTCGGTCTCAGATTTTCATATTGTGTTTGGGCGGCGCCTACTAGGATGTCCGTGATAAAAAGTTTTATGTATCTTTTCTTGATTGACACCCAAGTTCGGGCACGTCAAATCACGGCACTTTGTGATCTAGCAGCGGCAAAATAGCCGCCCGCTCCGACAGTGAAACATTTGCGCAGCTGCTTGAAAGACAGAGGCATAAACGGAGGAAAAAGGCTGCGTTTGTCTACACAGCGGGTCAACAAGGAGGAGATGTCTAGCCATGCTGTGAGATTATTCGGCTACATCTACAGTAAATACCAATCGAATACCAGTATCTGTTGAATCATACGTTAAATCATTTATTCTTAACTTTGATGATACTTGTTTTCGAGCGAACTTTAAAAAAAGTGAAATGAAAATTGAAGCTCACTCCCGAGCACAAAGGGGTATTTGCGTTATTTTCCTTCGGCGGCTTTCTGTAAAAAGGAGTGATAACTACACAGAAATGAGGTCTATAGCGTGTTTTCTAGCTTATACTCCTATTTACAAAAAAAAAAATAGCGATTTGCAAATGGCAGTTCTATGATCGATAGGAACCATTGGTCTCATTAGAATATTTGCGAAATTTGGAGAATATGAATATATCAATTGCGAAGATTTTTTGGCTCTGACATTCGATAACCTTTATTTTTGCATGCCATTTGCAGTTGAAACAACCTTTTTTGAATTGATGCATCTGGCTGACGCACAATGCCGAATGCTGAAGAGGGATCATATATGAAGGATAGTATTTGACGATCTTTCAATAAGAAATGGCTCACTTCTTAGTAGCAAGTGGGATGGGGGGAGGGGGGGTACACCCTGCGCCTGTCTTTTTTGATACGCTATATACTCGCCTCTTTCAAGTACTGATCTTCTTTCGCTCATAAATACATTTAATAAAGTTTGAAACCTTTACGTGAATAGTTATAGTTACTTCAAGTTCCTTTCGGAAAAACCTTTATATTTTCAGATCGGTATAGCATTCGCCCCTGTTTTGTGTGTCCAGACGATTTGCTGGGGCCCAAAATAGAGACCCTTGCTTCGCAGGTTTTTACTTGCCACAGCTTTTTACCAGCACAAATAGTTAAGCATTAGGAAAAGACATGAGGTTAAAGAGTGTCGATCAACCACTTCTTAATTATCGTTTACAATTAAAAATATCTAGGTTTATTTGCAGGGAAACATCACTGAAGTTTGATACTAAAAAAAGATATTGTATATCAATCACTTGCTATATATTTCTCTTTATTTTTACTTTGTATAAATGTTAAAATTTGTATAAGGTCTGCCTGCCCGCTTGTGTGTATTGTTGTTGAAGGGTCAACTCCATGTATCATTGATGGGGGAAAAAATAAAAAAATAAAATAAAATAAAGTGAGAGCATAACAAAGCAGCGTGATTGGCCTTCTTTAAATTGCGTTGGTATGTTTCCTAGTCATCGAGTCATTCCTTTTCTATTGTCAGTGTATCAAAAAACCTCCAAAGATCAAAAAACACGACGCACCGCACCCCCGCAGTCACCTCCTCGAGCCGCCATCTTTGCTCACCTTTATTAACCTTCTCACCTTCGCCACCTCTGACTTGACCGCTTATTTGATTCTTGGCAACCTGTTGTTTGCAGTTTCTCGTTTCTCGTTTTGTTGCGGCGTTCTTGCTAAAGTGCAGGCTTAAAGCTGAGTGCACTAGGAATGATATAAAAGCACAGATCTTCATCCAAGAAGTCACACACTGAGGAAGATACCAGTTCGACTTTAAGTGAACGACAAGATGTACTTCTTAGCTTTATTTCTTCGCATCGCGGCGGCACAAGCCAGTAAGTAATTTTCAAACTCATTGACCCTCTATTACTCTACCTGCTAACTCAAAATTCGGTATCTTTAAATATTACACTTTATGGCGATCTTAAATTTGCTTCAATAGATGTAGCCCCAATCCAAGAACCAATCGATGGGGGTCTATACGAAGTCGTGACATCTTCGCGAAGTGCTCGGCTCAATTGCGGACACATCCAGCTGCCATTCGGATGCCGAATCAGCGATGACTGCTCTGCGAAGACTTGTAAAATCGGATTAATGGGTCTCACCTTTGTTTTCAGCGTCAAAATCAACAAATGCGCGAGCCCACTGACAGTTAGGGTCAGCGTCGGGGTAAGTTTCCGAAACTCAAAAGCATCAGTGTCATGTGACGTGATAAAATTCCTTACGACATTTTCTCGTTCCCAGGTCCCCAACTTAGGCATCAACTTCGGTCACGACTTTCCCACGGATCAGCTAGTCCCAATCCCCAACCTTATCCCCAGTCTCGGACCTCTCCAATTCGGCGCTGTGTTTGTCATGGTCAAGATGCATAATAGCGGCTCCAACCTCAACCTCCAGGTATGTATGGGATTCCTGTGTATCCGGCAGCCTTTGCGATATGTGAAAAGCCGTGAGCCAAGTTCTTTGCACATATTAAACTAACCAAATCTGTCGTTGTTCTAGCTCGATCGGTCAAATCCTTATTAGGACATTACATTAACCCGGTTTTTGCCGAGATGCTAGGGGTAGCAAATGGTCCCCCGAATTTTCAAAATGCTTGCGGAGTTAAAGCCATTTGCGTTGCGGTCGTCCAGTTTGTTTAAATTCTGTGTTTCCTGTTATAGGTACAACTTCAGGCTGGCATAGTGATCAACAATGCTCCTCTTTTCCCCATCAAGTTCGACTTGTTCAAAGGTCACCTTCACAACAAGACCAACGAATGCAACGGGGGTAGGTACAAAACCAACAATACATATTATCATCACCATCACCTTCACCACCATCACCATCACCATCATCTTCGTATCGTCGTCGTGAATATCATCTTCACGATCATCATCATCATCATCATCATCATCATCATCATCATCATCATCATCATCATCATCATCATCATCATCATCATCTGTTTTTGGACTTGATGATTACTTCTTTTTTTAAAACTGTTAAAAGTGTACTTCCTCCCCCGCCCCCAGGTGGTAAGTTTAACCTTGTTTATTATTACACTAGGAATGATAAACATTTCGAACAAATCTAAAAATACATGTTTTTATTGAATGGAGATGAAACACCATTAAAGTTAGAAGAATGCTGTAAATTATGCCATGAGGATCTTTGAAACGCATTTGGACCTAGATCTACGTCTCAATCGTATTCGGTGCAAGAATGTCTGAAACCCCATTTTTAAAGAAGAAAATCGCTTCCCCCCACCTCTGTAGTCGTTTCACAGAATGGAGCCTGCATTTCAAAGACTGTCACTTAGCAAATTCTGTTTGTTATTGCTTACGACTGATTTGCAAGAAAACTATCCATGATTGGAGTTTGATAGTTTGTGTATTTGATTGTAGTAGATCAAATATTAGTTTGTGTATTTGATTGTAGTAGATCAACTATTAGTTTGTGTATTTGATTGTAGTAGATCAACTATTAGTAGATTAACCGTGGTACTTCCCTCAAGAAAAGTTTGTTTTACTCAATTCTCTCTATCCAGACCCGTAGCCAGGATTTTGAGCTTTTACCCATTTAGCGGCCTATTTTTCTTAAATTGCTTGTCCTAGCTCGCAGTAGTTCTCAATTTTCATTCATCAGAGTGGCCCTTCCAGCCCCTGGCTATTTGTTATTCTGTGAGCTTTCAGAATTCTAACAGATATCATCATCATCATCATCATCATATCATCATCATCATCAACATCATCATCATCATCATCATCATCAACATCATCATCATCATCATCATCATCATCATCATCATCATCATCATCATCATCACCACCATCATCATCATCATCATCATCATCATCATTATCATCACCATCACCATTGTTATTATCACCATTATTATAATGGAATCATCATCATCACCACCATCAGTCAAAAACCATCCAAAATAAAAACAATCGACAAGATTATCAGCATCATCATCATTATCATTATCATTATCTGACTTTGTCTTGATGCTTATTTCTTTCTATATTTCAGGTCGCTAGCCAGTGTTAAATGATTCGCAAGCAATGCTGAGCATCAACGCACAAAATACTTCCACATGTTATGATTGACAATTAAACTCATGATAATCCTCCATCTTTTTAGTATGTTGTCTTTATTAAGATAAGGGGGAGAGGGATGCAGAAATATTTGAGAAAACAAGAAACGAAGGCACATGAAACATCCCTAGGCCCGGTTCATAATCGCACTCCTGTCGTGCCGAATCTAATTGCCTATTTCTATCGGTACAAATACATTGGGTCGCGCTCAATAGATCGCGAGTGGGAAAAGTTGATGAGGAGTTTCTGTTGCACAAAATTTAAAAACTGGTATTTTTGAAACGGTGTGTCGCGATTTTGCAGTTCAAATTTGTGAACGTTGCACTCGACATTGTTCTAGGAAATCCAAGAATGTAGCTTACCCGAGCCGATTTTTCAAACCAAAGCGCATAAAACATGTACAAAATCGTGTACATTCCTCATAGCATGATTCAGTTTACTTTGTAGTTCCTGAGCACATGACATATGCACGTGCGTGACTGAACAGAGAGAAACAAAGGCCATATAGACCTAGGCCCTAGCAGGCAGTACACAATGACGTACCATTACACTACCTAGCAACGCACTAACTCCCAAGAGACACTAGCGCCAGAAAGACCCCGATATTTTTCAGTGTACATCTCAGCGAGCTGTGCGTGGCGTAACCGACTAAGACAGGCCTGGGATCCTGGTTATTGCCTCCCCATTAATGCGCGGGTGCCTCAGGTGCCTTTGTGTTGTACAGTTCGCTAGATAGCGGTGCTGGGGCCGAAATCTCCAGCGTAGCCGTAAAGCTTTAAAGCTGCCATACGGCGTTTCAGCAAATGTCTGGAAGTATGGCCTATTTTTGTCTTTTTTCTTCTTATCTGGATGAGAGTTCGATCCTCGGCCACTTGACTTGATTTTTTTCCTATATGGTAATTAGCACTTTTCATGGCTTTATCTTTTTCGTGCAATTTTGAGTAATCTACGAACTCACCCTCGCGACAACTTGCATTTTTAGCTTCTGTCAGTCAAAAGCCTTGAGCTGCTCTTATTGGTCAAAACTTTCCAGCCAAGCCATCTCACTGCCACTACGTTGACCACTTAGATACAGTTTTTTTTATAAGAACGTCTAATCTTCAGTTGAGGCTGGGCCGTTCTTATTTTTGGGACATTTTAAGGCTGAATATGTTCTTAACGATGTTCTTAAATTTTTTGTATATAACAATATAACACCCAATGAATTATTAGGAAGAGAATTACACTAATGATCAATAGCAATATATGAGCACATTTTGATTCTGCATTTTAGAACGCATCAGGACTAAAACAAAAATTTTTTCTGCTATCTCAGCCTCGGCATGTTCTTAAAATTTGGTGAAATCTCAGGCTGGACGTTCTTATAAAAAAATAAGGTTCTTATAAAAAAAAGAGTGTGTACAAAACGTGTCCGTAGAAATTCAAGGGTTGAAAGAGGGAAGTTAGAAGCGGTTTTAGCGATTGGATCGTTCTTTTAATACTCGAAATCACAGTTAAATCAAATCAAACTTCGAAGCCAATTCCAGCCGTTTTTCGATTTCCTGATGTCCCTGTTGAGCCTGGAATTTCCGTGCGAAATACCGCAAATAATCGTTATTTTCAAAAAATAAACAAAAAAAGTTATGGCCTATCAAAATAATTAGTAAAACTAGTTATACTATTTCGACTCGTAAAACATCTCTTTATCCCCTTACTATTTTATTCCCTCATAACTTGATTAGTAGTAATGTGTAGCCGAGAAGTAGACATTGTTAAAAATTTTAAAGGAGTCCAAAAATGTTTCTCATAAGTAGTGACACACGTCAAACGAAAAGTGCTAGGAGTTTTTTTTTTTTTTCGAATGACAAAAAGTTGTCAACATTCAAAACAAAGCAAAATGGGAATTCATAAAAGTTATAACATATAAATGTTCGGAAACCAAACTTCCTTGACGCATTGACAACGCTTTGTTGAAACAACGATTACAAACCCTACCGTAAGTCAACAGCATAAAACCTTCCGCGGGAATTAATTATGATCAAAAGACAATTAAATGACGATCAAACGAGATTAATATACAGTTGAATTTGCGATCAGCACACAGAAAATGCTCTTTCGAATGAAATAACACTAAATATACTTCCTCTACGGAGAGAGAAACGTTAGACATATTTTACAACGTGGATTATAGCGATACGTTTAGGAAATCCAAGAAACAAAGAATAGAGGCTGCAAACGACTTTTTCCCGTCGAAAAAGCATACAAAACAAACAAAAACAAAACTAAAAGAAATAACAATTTTGACAAAGCATGCAAACTAGAAACTTTTTTAATTTTGTAACAAAAATTGCTAAAGGGGAAGCAATGCTCCTTGGTAAAACAAGTGCGAAATCATTAGAATTGTTACAATTTGCCTGACTAACTGACAAAGACCTGTAAGATTCTTATAAGAATAAGGTAAGTCAAGTACATTAATAAAGTAAGCTGCTCTTTGACAACGTGTTTACTGACAAAACAAATTTGCTAACTGTAGCCTCAGTTTCAATGCTATTGTCTGGCCGCCAACACGAAAAAGGAAAACTCATTTTTCAGTCAAAGGAAATTTATTAATAAAAAAATATTTGCATAATGTAATTAAAAAATCTTGTAGTATCCCTGACATGAAGTTGATATCAGAAGGTTCATTGGCCGCTCAGCTTCGCGCCGATATAAAAAGGGCAATTCGACATTGCACTATTTCATATCACAAAGAGCGTTTCTTGGAGTAAAAAAAACTCTCTTTGAGGTACGCATCTTCGGACCATACTAACAGCTGTCATCTTGCCCGTTTTTTAATTGACAAGTTCAAGTTACTATTTCAAACATTCTTTCCCTAATGGTGTTTTCGTATTGCTATTAATCTCGCATTTTGAATCCTGAGAATTGCGCCAAACAATTTTTGTCACTGGGAATGTCAGCGAGAGATGATTTGGGGAAAAGATAAACATAAACGACGTTAACGAGAAAGACTGAGTTTCATTTGAGGCCCTGGTAAATCAAATTTTATTTACACTTGTTTCCCAACCGGTGTCAAAACATTGTTATCACTTACATGCTATGATGTACAACGGAAACTTGAAAAAGCGTTGGTGGACGGTTATTAGATAGAGGGCACAGGACCAATAGGTACGGCATCAGTTTCAGGCGACAACATGCGTGTGTGTTTGGCGAGTGGAGGCTTTCTTAGCTTCTTAGTTCTTATACAACAAGCTCAAGGTATGTAATTGTGTCTCTACTTTGTTATTTTTTTAACTAAAATTCAAAGTAATGTTAGGTGAGACTTTTTCAAAAGGCATTTTTTTTGTTACCTTCACGAATAGGTATAAAAAATACATCGTTTGCTATGCTACCCTTGAATCAGTTATTCTATAACAAACTTTCATTCAAAATCTGTGAATTTGAAAATGCTTTTGGAGTTTTGCTTTATTACAAATACAGGGAAAAAAGACACATCTGCTTATCAAAATTTGACCCGCTCTGCTTCGAACCGTGAAATGTGAGCGCGCACGTATCCATGGGATCACCGACGTTCAAAGTATTTTCACGAATTGCGACCGTTATTCTCTGCAAAGTTTACTTAGTTCTTCAGAACTGCTGTGCTTTGTTTCAGAGCCGACTCTGCTTATTTGATAACGGTTATACTCTTATTTCAAATAAGGTTGTACTTGGAGAATCCATGTGTCATAACCCGCATCGTAGTGCTTCATGGGTATCAAATAAACCAATACTACTACTAATAATAAGCTCAAATAAAACAAAACCCAGGATGGATATTTGTAACATTCTTGTTTTTGTGTCGTTAGCATTCAAATGGTCCTCGGAGACCAGGATTCACTGCGAGTTACGACAATTGATTCCTTACAGGAGTACAACGTCCTTTGGAATTGATGTACACTCCTTTTTTATAAGATCCTTTTTTTATAAGAACGTCCAGCCTAAGATTTAACCAAATTCTAAAAACATACCAAGAAATGCCGAGGCTCAGATAGCAGAAAAAAATTCTTTTTTAGTCCTGATGGGTTCTAAAATGCAGAATCATGTGCTCATAGTAACAACCTTATTATTGCTATTGATCATTAGTGTAATTCTCTTCCTAAAATTCATATATTCTTAAATACACTAAAATTTAAGAACATCGTTAAGAACATTTCAGCCTTAAAATGTCCGAAAAATAAGAACAGGCCGGCCACAACTAAAAATTAGACGTTCTTATAAAAAAAAATTAAAGTGTATATGTCTTTACTGTAGAGCCCCCCCCCCCCCTTACCCAGGCTAAGCGGGTTCTTCTTCATCTATTTTTGAGCCCCCCCTCCCCCCTTACCCAGGCTAAGCGGGTTCTTCTTCATCTATTTTTGAGCCCCCCCCCCCCCACTTACCCAGGCTAAGCGGGTTCTTCTTCATCTATTTTTGAGCCCCCCCCCCTTACCCAGGCTACGCGGGTTCTTCTTCATCTATTTTTGAGCCCCCCCTCCTTACCCAGGCTAAGCGGGTTCTTCTTCATCTATTTTTTTAGCCCCCCCCCCTTACCCAGGCTACGCGGGTTCTTCTTCATCTATTTTTGAGCCCCCCCCTTACCCAGGCTAAGCGGGTTCTTCTTCATCTATTTTTGAGCCCCCCCCCTTACCCAGGCTAAGCGGGTTCTTCTTCATCTATTTTTTAGCCCCCCCCCCTTACCCAGGCTAAGCGGGTTCTTCTTCATCTATTTTTGAGCCCCCCCCCCCCCCCCCTTACCCAGGCTAAGCGGGTTCTTCTTCATCTATTTTTGAGCCCCTCCCCTTACCCAGGCTACGCGGGTGCTTCTTCATCTATTTTTGAGCCCCCCCCCCCCCTTACCCAGGCTACGCGGGTTGTTCTTCATCTATTTTTAAGCCCCCCCCCCCCCTTACCCAGGCTAAGCGGGTTCTTCTTCATCTATTTTTTAGCACCCCCCCCCCTTACCCAGGCTAAGCGGGTTCTTCTTCATCTATATTTGAGCCCCCCCCCCTTACCCAGGCTAAGCGGGTTCTTCTTCATCTATTTTTGAGCCCCCCCCCACTTACCCAGGCTAAGCGGGTTCTTCTTCATCTATTTTTTAGCCCCCCCCCCCCCCCCCCCTTACCCAGGCTACGCGGGTTCTTCTTCATCTATTTTTGAGCCCCCACCCCTTACCCAGGCTACGCGGGTTCTTCTTCATCTATTTTTGAGCCCCCCCCCCCTTACCCAGGCTACGCGGGTTCTTCTTCATCTATTTCTGAGTCCCCCCCCCCCCCTTACCCAGGCTACGCGGGTTCTTCTTCATCTATTTTTTGCGTGTGTCTGTACTCACAAGATATACAGATGACGTCACAGCGTGTCATAAAAAAGCACGCAACGAAGCAAAATGTTTTCTTACGTTACAATCTAGTTTTGATGAGCGCATGCGCGCTTGCTCATGAGCGCATGCTGACGCCAAGCGTCAATTAGAGCGTGCGAGTGTTAGAGTATAATGTAAAATATATAACAGTCTTAAACTAACTTCTCAGGTGTACCCAAATATAGAAGTGTCGGTTGCTATAGAGACACACAGGAGGGACGTCAGCGACCGCTTCCGAGACTCCTCGCCGACCTCCGACCATATATCGAATGGCCCGACATCAGTAAAACCATCGACAAGTGTGCAGCGTTAGCCCAGACGGAAGGATATCGATTCTTCGGGGTCCAGTTTTTCGGGGAGTGCTGGTCCGGCACGAATTCCATTGATGACGTCACGCGAGATGGGAAGTCAAACGCGTGCTTTCAGGGTGTGGGGGAGGCGTTTGCTAATTTTGTATACGAGCTTCCTGTGAAAGGTAAGTGTTCAATCAAACATCCTCTTCATTTTGTCATCCTAGCAAAGTACCAAGTGTGAAAAAGTATCCATTTCCTTCTGCTGATTTGCGAAATCTAATGCGATATTGTTTGATTGAATTTGGTATATAAAATATCAAACTCTGTTTTTATTTAGATGGTTATATTTTCGAGCTATTAAATAAAAACAACGACAAAGGTAAGACTGTCAAGTCTGTGAAATTATTCTTAAAAAGGCTTGAGTTTTTTTTCTCTAATGGCAAGCAAACTCGTAGTAGACACGAGTTCCTGCAAGTTTTAAGGAGTTCTCGACGTGCAAAGTCCTTAAAGTTAATGAGACATGACGGAAAAACATGACTTGACGTTTCCAATATCCTCATTTCCCATCAAATAAGGCAGAAATCCCCCTAAGAACTTAGGGAGTAACATCAGACAAAATATAAAATGCGACTTTTTTTAATTGAATGATGTGACTATTTTTAGGTGTCATTTAAAATTTGAGGTTTTCGTTCCTGAGTTTATAGAGATCGCAAGGATGATCAAGGAAAAAACCATCTTAAAAGGCCGATCCTGGGTATATGCATTTCGGCCTCACGTTAGTACTGGGATACCTGTGGTAGCCCAGTCATAAAATGCAACTGTTTTTTTTTTTTTCGTCGTCTCGCGTTTGTGCAAAATATCCAAGAATCTTTGCGATACCTTCTGCATAGTTTAAAACATAGGTGATCCAGCTCTCTTCCCGGGAAACATAGGTGATCTAGAAATACAAATTCCGGAAAAAGCAGACATTTCTAGACCGACCCCGAAATCCGTAGGTGACCTTGCTTCCGAACAGATATTTGACCGAAAATCGTCGTTGGGTGCCCTTGACCCATGTTATTTGTGCAGTTGAAGGCCAGAATCGCGATTTCATTACTGCATATATTACCGTAGTCTCAATCTCTATCAAGTCTTTGTGCAAACTCATCTCAAGACGGATTGATTTCGCTGTATTTACTAGTGTTTGCATTTGCGATTAGACGAAGAGACCTGGACACGTGAGGCTCGAGATTAGAATTATCTACTGCCTGCTTTAGACACATACAGCTTACTTCAAGACGTAATTAAATGTGCTGTACAGGACCCGAAATGATCCCAGGACCCGAAACGATCCCAGGACCCGAAATGATCCCCAAAAGTACCCCAACTGATCCAAAGACCCGAAACGATACCGAGGAGTCCCCGAAATCAACCCCACGGAATTGCGGTAATGGACCAAGGGAAAGCAGAAGAAAGCACTTCCTAAAATCGGCAATGTTCGCCTGTACTTTTGATCAGCGGATAAGCGCGTGAGTCTGGCGGGGTTTTCAAAATGGCGGCTCGCTACAGCCGTGAAGAAGTGCTCGCTCTTGTCTTTGATGACAGTGATCCTGAATATAACGAGGATTATGACAACCCTACGACAACGAAGACTGGCAAAAACTCTCGGCAGTTTTGCTTGTCCATTTTCTTTATTTCCAAGGACAAGAAGGAAGAAGTTCTGCACTTTTTTTCGATCCGTTTATTTAAGGTGTTTTGCGTTACTTTGTCCGGCTTCACATCAGAAGAGGTGATTGGAATTTTTCAAACGCCATCTTAAAGGAATGAAGACTGGGCATAAGGTGTCCCTTTTTGTCTCCGAAAACAAGGAGCTGAGACTAGCGTACAATACACGCAGATCGCAGGTTGTTCTTTCTTTTTATTATGGAGAATGGAACACTTGTGGAATTCCACAACACAAAAACTGACATTCTCGTTTTTACTGTTGTCTAACCTCTTTCCAAGGAACACTTCTATTCAAGGAACACCTCTATTCAAATGACACCTCTATTAAAGGGACACCTCTATTAAAGGGACACCTCTATTCAAGGGACACCTATACAAGGGACACCTCTATTCAAGAGACACCTCTATTCAAGAGACACCTCTATACAAGGAACACCTCTATTCAAGGGACACCTCTATTCAAGGGACACCTCTATTCAAGGGAAACCTCTATTCAAAGGAAACCTCTTTTCAAGGGACACCTCTATTCAAGGGACACCTCTATTCAAGGGACACCTCTATTCAAAGGAAACCTCTATTCAAAGGAAACCTCTATTCAAGGAACACCTCTATACAAGGGACACCTCTATTCAAGGGACACCTCTATTCAAGAGACACCTCTATTCAAAGTAAACCTCTATGCAATTGACACCTCTATTCAAAGAATACATCTATTCAATGGCATATCTCTCCTTAACTCAAGGAATACTTTTGTTTTATGGACAACTTTATTCAATGAACATCTCTATTCAAGTTACACCTCTATTCGAAGGGCACCTCTATCCAGGCAGACAATGCATTATTTTTAGTAAGATGAGATTCCTGACGAAAAATAGATATTGAATTCAGTCCTTTTCTGCAGTCTCTGTTGTCGTATAGTTGTCATGATCCTCGTTATATTCAGGATCACTGTCTATACAAGGGACCCTCTATTCAAGGGACACCTCTATGAAATTGACACCTCTATTCAAAGAATACCTCTATTCAACGGAATTATCTCTCCTTAACTCAAGATAGAACCTCTATGATATTCAAAGAACACTTTTGTTTTATGGACAACTTTATTCAATGGACATCTCTATTCAAGAAACACTTCTATTCAAAGGGCACCTCTATTTTATGGACATTCTATTCTAGTGACACCTCTATCAAGGGACACCTCTACCAACAAGAGACACCTCTATTCAAGGGACATATATTCAAGGGACAACTCTAGTGAGGGACTCCTACTTTAAGTTTATCTATATTAATAGAAAATATCTGGCAGAAGTATGAAATTGCAAGATTTATTTCAGAAATAGAGGTTACAAAATATGTAACAATTCAATAAATATTGTAAATATATATATATATATTTATAAATTGATATGATAATCTTATATTATTTATTATCTTATGAATAAAGTATTTATTAAATGGTCTCTATTACCATAAAAGGCACGAGCACTTCTAAAATTGAAGTAAGATTATATAAATATTTTTCAAATAAATTTTTACTTTTTTGCTAAATCCTTAATTGCTTTAAGCAATGAATGTCAAAAAAACTGTTGTGTGACAGAATAAATATTGGCAAGAATTAATAGTTATGGATATATCAGAAAATATATAAAAATATCAGCATTACAGTATTATGCCTCAGAATTCAAATATTACATAACTATTATTTTCAGATAGTATAGATCACTTTGTACAGTATATACAAAAAATATGTGTGAACATTTGCAACATTTTGTTGCATGGGATTTTGAAAACCTCAATAAAGAATAATTTACCAATATATTAAAGTATTTTAATTTTAGTACCATAGACGAATGTTGTTTATTTCTTCCCTGATTCTAGTATATACTAAGGGATATACAATTCCAGTTTCCTTACATTTCTTATGAAGCTGCATTAGGTAGCCACTTTATTTTATGCCAAAAGCAGATCAATCACACTTTTTATGTAAGAACACAATACAGTAAATGCTCTGCCAACATGCACTCTTGTGAGTAGACAGCTTTATTTCCAAACAACTTTTCTAAACCCAGATTTTGCATCATTGAAATACTGTGTTCAAGTTTATCATAGACCTCACTGCATCACAATAACAATGTTCTTATTCATAAAAAAAGAGTTGCTGATGATTTGAAATAATATATTTATCAAATGTATTCCAAAATTAACATGCAAATATGTCTTTTTTTTATTTGCTGTAATTTGTAATTGTATATCATAAGAGATCTGCATTTAGCATTTGTAAAGATAATGGGATAAGTAGAAAGTATACCAACTCTGTCTTAGGCTGCCATAAGATAATTTACAAAAAAAAGTTCAATAAAGATAATAGAAAATCAAACATTTTATTTAAAAAAATATTTTATCACCTAACAAAGTCTATCATTCATAAAAAAAAATCATTTAATCATTGGATGCTTACAAATAGATTGTTTTTTTTTTCTATCAAATTAGCCTCTTACATCTTTTTACTCACCTTTTTAAGGAGACAATCCACCTCAGAGTACATCAAACATGCTATTTTTTACAGGATTACATACCTTTATTATTTGACTCTTACAGCCATGGCAATCAGCCAGCAAGAAATGTTTGGATGCAACATTTATATCATGTACACAAAGTGTGTGTACATCAAACATGTTCTGGATGTATGTCAAGGCAAGATAAAAAACAACAGAGAAATAATGGAAACATGTAAACGTTAGTAGTGTAACCCTAAGTGACAGCACTTTGGGTGTAGTCAACAGTAATTCTTACCCCTAAGATATCTTAAAGCTTGCACATCACTATAGCATCACTATAGCAGGTAGCATGACCCCTCCCTCAGTGAAGCATGTCGGATTCTTCCTCCTCATAGACACTGCATTTCCATTTAAAAACCCCTTCTGACTGCCTCCTCCCTGACTGTTACCTTCCATACGACTGTCTGAATCTACCTACCTATTTTTAACTGCTATGCAGAGTAATGTTATTGATTACATTTAAATATAATAGCCTAATAATAATAATAAACTAATTACTGCTATCTATTTTCTATTGAGGATATCACTAATCTGAAGAGAATATCCATGTAGCCATCAAATATGAAACAAACAAACAAAGATAATAATTAGACCAACATGAAACTACAAGTCATCTGTTTGGAAGAACTCAGAATTTAGAATCCAATTAAGTACTAAGTCTTACTTAACTATTTTGATTTGACTAAGTTTTCTGATGTAACTTAAATGATTATCATATTTGGTTTCACTTGAGTTTCGTTAAGAACAAGTTTATCCAAGAATACAATAAACTGAAGCGCTGTTGAAACTGAAAATACTTTCACAACAAAGAATAATTATTGTTTATAAGCTACCATAGCAACGCGCACGCCGAGTTTTTTTAGTTCTATTCCATGTGTTATTTCTTTGACGAAACGATCTTCTTTCTCCATCTCTTCGAAGTGCGCATGTTCAGGGTTTTTCGGTCATGTCAGTTTAAGATGATTAAAACGCAATTTTTATTTTCTTTAAATAAGGTTAGACTCGAGAATCTATGTATCGTAAGTAGAAATGGTTAATTGGGGGGGGGGGGGTAACCCAAAATGATCTTAGACTCTGGAAGTCATGTAAGCATTAGCAGAACGGCAGCTTTTTGGACTGGGTTTGTTTTTATTTTCGCTTATTTGTTTGATACCCATAATGCACTTGTGGGCCACGACAGAAATAATCAATTCCGTGGCTAATTTTTTGGAAGTATAAATGCGAGTATATTTTAGGGAAATCTGGTACGAATAAGGCTATGAACACGATTTTGTTCCCAGCCCCCACTCCAACGTGCGGCATCAAGCCAATGTCACGTATCATCGGCGGAACGACTGCTGCCCCGCACGATTGGCCATGGCAGGCGCAGATCTTGATTCATGTTGACAAGTCCTGGAACCACCGCTGTGGAGGCACTTTGATCGACACAGAATGGGTGGTAACCGCTGCTCACTGTGTTTTTCAAAATATTGAGCCTTCGAATTATAAGATCAAGCTTGGTAAGATATAAACCTTTTCATTACTATTTATTTTACATATTATTAAGAAATGATTATAGAATTTAATGTGCGATCACGTCTTTCGACTAATAAGATATCAATCATTGCCTTTGATTTCCCATTCCTTGTTTATAGTAATTGATAGTCTTTAGTGTAAAATAGTGGAAATAGTGTAAATAATTCGCTTTTGCTATGAATAGGTGCGCATGACCGTGAGTCTAGCGAAGGTGCGCTGACCATACCAGTGACAGCGATCCACATGCACACTCGCTTTATGACGGATGGTAGCTATGGTTACGACATAGCGATCATGAAGCTCGCAAATCCAGCCCCGATTGGCCACACCATTAGCCCAGCCTGCCTTCCTGGCCTATATGACCAGGTCACCTCCGGGACCATGTGCTACGTCACAGGTATGACGTCATAGGTTACCTATGTATGGTATGGTACCATACCATACCATACTTTATTCACACCGTATACATTTTAGCGTGCATTGGTTTGTGTAGCTATTACACATTCACAAAAAAGTGAATATGAGTCATCCCAGCAGCGGTTCTCCTGGTTCATTTTTTTGTTGAAAACCAAGCCCTGATCAGATTACGAAACCCCCCCTGTGACCATGTGCTACGTCTTAGGTCTCTAGAATACTTTTTTCTAGCTCCAAGTGAAATCATTTTTAGTTTTGCTAGGCTTGAGTTACGGACTCGTTCAATACAGCGCTTTAGTAGGCCTATTTAAACAAGGCATGGTATCCGAGCTATGAGTTTATTCACGGGTCCTTATGTAGGATGATGTTGAACCCTTAGGTTGGGGCATGACCGAATATGGCAATGCAGGTGCAAGGCTACTGCAGCAAGCCAGGATCCCTGTGGTTTCCAGCGAAGAATGCGAGAGGGTGAACAACAAACACCGAAAGGTACCATGGGAAATCTAGGCAGAGAAAACAACATATGAAGAAAACGTTGTCGTTTTGAGGGACTGGTTCCGAGGACTCTTAGTTTCTTTTCAGATACTTTCTCCATTGACTAAAGATAGTCACAGTCACTGTTTTCTCTTCTGATTACAAGTCATAAAGTTTACGAAGCACCTGCGGTACGGTAACCTTAAAAATAACAAGAATCATGCAGTTTTTCCAAATAAGGAATATATTAGTTCCCTTATATGGAAATGCCCGCGTTTGGCAAAAACGACAATTTTAGCTGAATTTTCTTGATATGAAACAGTCAAACATTAGCGGTAGTCCGGTATCATTTCGACTGCAGAGTGCAATCTGGTCGCGCGTCATGTAGCTTTTAAAGTGACCTATAAACACGAGCGTGCTTGATTTTTAAGAGGGGGGGGGGGGGGGGTGGGAGCATAAGGTTCATATGCCTTTATTAACCTTCTGTCCGCAGGGGGACGGAGAGGGGAAGGGGTTATTACAATCAAAATACTGACGTATAGTCGTTTTTTGTCATGTTACAAAACTATTTTATTATACTGGAGCCAAGTATGTCTGATTGAAAACACCTGAACCCCCAAACGTTTACTCAACCGCTTCATTTTAACATCGCATTAAGGTTGACAAGGTGACAATGCTCTGCGCCGGTAACGGTGGCAACAGTTCTATCAGCGGTTGTCATGGGGACAGTGGTGGTCCATTCGTGTGCATGGGAGGGGATGGTCGCTGGGTCCTGCGTGGCGCGGTGAGCTGGGGCGACAATGAGTGTAAAGGAAGCACGTATTCTGTATTCACAAGAATCAGCTCGTTTGTTGATTGGATCAAATGCAAGATGACGTCAGAGCCTCTTCAAAGACGTGAGTACTTAATAAGGGACTTGCGCTAAGAGGTCACGTGTCCTTCTGGGTGGAAAGTCAAGCCAAAATAAACACAGAAATGATTGCCCCCGTCACGCCAGAGAACGACGAAAAGAATTAAATATTTCGATAAAAAAGCCCTTTCGGACAAAAAAAAACATTCTGACTTTATTTCCGCTAAATAAGTTGCTTTTTGTTGCTGTTTTTTTTTTTTTTTTTGCCGCTAAAAGCCTGGGCGCGCGCTAGTTTGCCAGCCAAAAGGTCACGTGATCTCTTAGCGCATATCCCCTATTGTAAATGATTCGCTCTTGTCATTAAAAGGTGCGCATGACCGTGAGTCTAGCGAAGGTGCGCTGAACATGTGGGGACGGCATCTCCTTGCGGCATGGGTTGCTAGATTAGGAGAGCGCAGATACAACAAGGCCGCGTCGAAGGCATTTATGGCACCCTAGGAAGCCATATTTAACCGAATATACAGTTTTCTAACAAATGGCCCTCGGTTAGTAAGCACTGTCACTGGGGGTGGTCACTGCCAGAGGGTTTGTTGCGTTTCCAGTTGTTCTTTTACATCCCTTCGGTTCAGGTTAATGTAGTGCATCAGCTTGAAGAGACCGGACGTCCGGTTCAGTGTCCTTATCCGAGAAGACTGGAAACACGGGAGAATAACTTCAACTCACTTGCGACACAAATTCGAATCAAGGCAGGAGCCCGGAAAAAATCCTCAGTTTGAGCCAGGATTCGAACCTGGCGGTGAGAGGCCCTTTCAGCATACGACTCAGATACGACTCATGTCTGGCCACGAAACAAAGCTCTTTCGGGTCAAAATAGTTTGATTTTGTGGAGGAGAACGATATATGATATTAAAGTATCTGGATTAGCTGAAATTAATGTTTTTGGATGACTCGAATATTGGACTTTCTTATGAGGTTTGTCTGATTTTTCAACCCAATAATCACAACACAATTTTTGTGTGTCGACACGCAGTCAGCTACTAGAAGCTCCGCAAAATTGATCTGTCTTAACGCCTGATAACTACGAATCTGGACTTTAAGTTTGTAACTAGGAGATTGTGCAGTTTGCGCACACCCCTTTGGCCGCTGAAAAAATCAGTGGGTTCTTATTGAGGGACCGTCAAATGTTATCCTTTTTCCTTATGAAACCTATGACCAGTAGGACTGCGCATTCCCAATCATTGAAAGTGATGTAGCACCTGTGTGTTTTGTGTGTCTGACGCCAGCTACTGAGTGCAAAGACGCGCATTTCTACTGCAAAGAGTGGAAGACGATGGGCTGGTGCAAGTATGACTACTTCGCCCACATGCTGAAAGGGTACTACTGCAGGAAGACTTGTGGTGCATGCAAGCCTGCAAGCCTTAACAACCATTGGCCTGGCGCCCACTTCGAGGTGAGACATAGCAAGATATTGATTTTATAAGAACCTCTAATTTGCAGTTGAGGCTGGGCACGTGCAGCCATTAGGAACTTTCTGAATGATTAACAAATTAGTTTATTGATGGCCCATTTGCAAGATATTATAACTCTCCTCCCATTTTGGCGTAACTGCATTAAATTTTGGAAAGCCCATAAAAAGTTCATAAAAGTGGGCTTTATAGAATACTATGCATTAATGGAACTGGTATTGTTTATTTTTTTTTTTTCAGGGTTAGGGTATCTTAACATTTTACTGTCGGACACTAGAAGCCCTTCTGTACCGCTTTTCAGGCGTCTGAAATACCATACTTTCCAGGAACTTCGAAAGCTGGATTCTAATTTGTGTGATAATAAAAGCACTTAAACAATTGGTTTTCTTTGTTTTTGTTTTCTAATACAATGGAACCCCGTTAATTCCAATCAGACCCCGTCTCCACCTTTCCGTTTTCGTTAGAAAATGAAACCTTTTTGTTACGGATACGGGTATCGTCCACACGGAAACAGGAAAACGATGGCCGAAAACGGAATGATTTGAAAACGATCTCCAGAGTGGAACAATTTGAAAGCAATACCCTGATGGCCGGATATACGGCATATAACTGATCCAGTGGTTCTGGGTGGGTCAGACAGATCTTACATACTTCACGCTGAATTTATCGCTTCAGCAAACTCAAGCAGGCAAAGGCACATGGACAGTACCTCCCGTCCCTCAGATATTTATTTTCTTGTGACTTTTCATTTTTTTACTCAAAAGGGGGGTGGATATCCACTCGATCCACCCCCCCCCCCCCCCCCCCCCCCCCTGTATCCGCCCCTGACCCTTTCGGTGCCGTGGGGACGGACAAAAACGGGACCTTTTGATAACGATGGCGTGTCAGGTCCAGTCCACTTGGCGCGCGAGTACGCACGCGCTGTAGAACTTGTCATCGTTTTCGTATCGTTTCTGCGTTTTCGTGTGGACGGGTCGTATCAAAATGAAAACGCTTCGTGTGGACGCGGATCTTTTTGAAAATGGAACAAACAGGTTGCGTTTTCAAACGATAACTGATACGTGGGGACGGGTTCTAATACGTGGGGACAGGGTCTTAGTTCGAGCTAGCGCGGGCTCAAACAGATGGCTTCGAGAATAACAAACAACGATAAACTATTACTCATAATTGTTTTTGCACAGTAAGGTTGCAGTCGATAATTCATCGTAACCCGCAATGATTCATGGGAAGCATAATGGCTGAATCGTGATCTCTAAGGCTAAGTGCATGAGTGCTAAATGCAAAGTGCTTGATGCAAATGAAGATGAAGCAATCGACTCGATTAATTTGCATGCGTTTGCATGAATAAGGCTCATGGGTAATACGACATTTGAACGTAGCCTTAAAGTCATGTGAATGTTTATTACAGACGAATGAACAAGTATGTAGCAGCTTATCAAACCTGGATTTGTTTATTTTCGTGAAGCAGGTATAAATGTCGACCAACTGTTATCCCTTAGGGGGTGTCGAAGGATTTTTCCGATTCTGCCGTCTCTTGGGCATAAAATTTGAAACAAGAATTGTTTTTGTTTACGCTTATCCGCCTATAAATTTGAAACCCATAAAACATGTTGTTGTATTTGGTATTTAGCGCTAGCGCAGCAAATGCGCGCTATACGGGTTTTTCCCAAGAAAAACTTTTCTATTTTCTGGGCAGCAAATGAGATGGGTAGGTGCACCTTAGAGGAACGCTTTTAAGGCATTTTTAGCCCAAAGTGGGGGGGGGGGGGGGCGAACTCCCGAAAGCCTCCCCTTAAAAATCCGCTACTGGCTATTATTAATATTAAAATTATAATACTACTATTTATCAATTGATTTTTTTTTTTGAAAGTCAGATAGAGCCGTAGCAGGCAAGTTAAGATTTGGGGGGGGGGGGGGGCACACTACAGAAACATTAAGAAAATATCGGGGGGCCCAGCTACGCCCCTACACGTCTTTTCCTTATAATTTTTGAAAATATTCCCGGGGGAGGGGGGAGGGGGGGCACAAGACCTCAGCATACCCCACCCCCTGATACGCGGCTCTGCAAGTGTCCCTTTCTTTGTACATTTTGGCACGTACTATATAACCTTCCGGATGTTTCTGTACAGGTAAAAACAACAAAAGAAATCCGCAAACCGAATTAGCTCTCTAAAACTTCTCAGCGGTTACCCCGTCTCTTGGAGACAACTCGAGTTTACTCCATGGGTAGCATTTATCATTATGGCATCGAGATTTACGGGCTAAGCCATCAAATCTCAACTGGGAAAAGAATAAAAGTCCTCAAATGCAGCTGCACTGGCGAGTCTTTGATTGGCTGATGCAAAACTCGTTACCAGAATCGTGCTTGTGTTTGAGTGAGGACTCTCCTGCCTTTGTGTGTTTCCAGACGGGAAAATGTTCAGATTATATTCTCAATGAAGATGGATTGATAATAAAGGAACTCATGCAGAATTGGCAAACCATAATTATATTCGACTACGAAATGGGTATATCTTCTTTGACAGCTTTTCGGATTGCACACACAGTTAAAAATTTTGAGTACTGAAGACCTGCGCGATAGAGCTCTTAAAAGGTCATAAGGTAAGATTTCAGCTTATGAACACGTATTTATTGCTCAAGTTTTATATTATTTACTTTACTATTATTCTTCACACGTGTAGGATTTGCATGTAAAACCACTAGGTAGGTCAAGCTGACACCAAGCGATTTTATTTTGATACGGGGAGAGGACTTTTCAATTTATCGGCTAAAACTGACACCTTACGCGAGTAAGGTATTTCCCCATCTGCATATATCGACGCCTTCGAGTTATGTTCTAGTTACGGAATACTAGAGATGAATAATAAACGGGATAATCATAAATCTCATAACATTATTCCTACTAGAAAGTATGTGTATCAAGATTTTCGAAAAAAAAATATCCACTGTTTTCCTTTGTTTAGTCTTATTTCCGTATGTATTTTCTTTATTTTTTGTAACATTATATAAAAAAAGTCAAATAAAAGATTATAAGAGTTGGTTTGTTAGGTATAGGACGTGTGTTTACTGAGATTCTGACTGAATAACAGAATATTGTCAAAACGTTAAAAAGATCGTCTGACAGAAATACTCAAGGCGCACTGTTAAAAATGAGTTATGTGCACATAGAGCAGTCGATACAACTGAAATGTTTTGTAAATACAGAAGAAACAACTATCATAATTTGATTGAAATGAAATTTAATTTAAAAAATTCTTTCTAGAAGGATATTAAAATACTTTTTTTTTCGTGTGTGCACGTATCAAATTTGAAGCTAAACCTACAAAATCGATTTCCCGGTTTTTCTAGACACAGTGCAATATCATTGAATTTTTTTGAATTTAATCATCTCAAAACCGCAAATAGTTGTGAAACCCCGGCGTTAAGAAAAATACTCATATGTGACATGTCAAAACAGTTTGAATGAGTAATCAATATCACTACAGTTCTCTATTCTAATCAGTTTTTGGCGCATGTACAAAAAAGAGGGGAATAAAAATGGGTAACCATATCTTAAATTTTATTGAAATTCTACCCAAAATTAGCAAAACGACTCTCCAGTTAGTCTATGACTATCGAGGATAACTGGCCCACAGTAATTCAACCACAAGGGAAGTTTGGAAATACCTACTCGGTAGATTTTCATAAAAAATGCCTCATAATAAATGTTAAGCGAAACCGAAAGAAAACAAGTAACTTGATATCATTCTCCAGCATTTTAAATATTCTGATAGCCACATTAGTATTCGAAGCAATTCACCAGAAATAGAGTAAAATTTGTATTTTTTAGTTATTTTATTATTATCTGCGCAATGCGTAAACGTAAAAGTATGATGGGGATAGCGGGAGATCAGCACCTGTTCCCTGTACCATCTGTCGTTGGGCGCGCTTGCAAATATCCCGCCTTTTGTTTTGGATGGGAAAACAAGCGAGTGCGTGTTTGTTTTTTTAGGCCTATTCAATGTCGTATGGAGAGGGTTTTCTAAGGTTTTCGTTATTGCTGCTGTTGTCGCCGCCGTCGTCGGTTGGTCTTATTGCTGTTCTTTTGTTGTTGTTCATGCTTAGGGCTTTGCTTGTTAAATAGCCTTAGGGGAGGGGTGGATTAAGGGAATATTTTGACTCAGGACCCTTGAAATGTAATCACATCGAACGGGCATTCGAAAGCTAAAAACGGTCAGGATTGCTGGCCGGTTCAAAGTAAACAATTTGATTTGATTTGATTTCTTCTCAACAACAATACCCAAAATGCTAAAACCGCCTCTCACTTGCGTCAATCAAGGGTTGGAGATTTCATTCCCGGCGTGCACCTCTTGGAGGGCAACCTAGCAATTACTCTAATCATCGCAGTACTTTCGATGAATGCCTCTTAACCGTCCGCCGCATTGGCATCGATATCACGGTATTTAGCCTACATATCATCGGTCTTATGTAATGAACTGCCTGATAATATGTTTAGAAACTCGTTACTTTGTGGGGTAAGTAGGCGTAGTGACAAGAAGAGGTCAAGGTTTTATTTATCGTGGTTGCTCGCATCATACGATCGTTTATGGCGCAAAGTAGTCAAGTAATTTAAAAAAAGATGAATGCATCTCAATTCCCTATATGCACGTCAAAAGCAATAGACAATCGCAGGAAACATTTTAAAACTTATACGTCTACATTTTGTTGTTGCAGCTTATCTGCTAACACAGCGCGTTTGCCCTAAAAATAGAAAAAGTGCTCATTCTGCACAATTATGCTAAATGTCTTAATAGCACAGCTCACCCATAACATCGCAATCTAAAGGGCGTGGTCACTCAAAAGAAGCCAAACGTGTAGCAAGTGGGGTGGGGGTACAAGAAAGGGTGCGCTTATCTCCACTTGGACAATCCAGACCACAAAAAATGGCAGAAATATACACCCCTCCTGTTTTCTATCGGTCTGTTCCTTACTTGAATTTCTGAAAAAAAAAAAAGTTTTACAATTGTGCACCATATAGATTCAAAATGAACGCTCTTACTTTTTTAGAGCAAGAGCGTATAACGGACCGTATAACGGACATCCGCGAATGCTCTTGAAAGATCTACAGTCATTTGGTGCAGTGCTACCTCAATATAACAACGTCCATTGAAAGGAGACTTTCCAGATCTCGGATTTCCAATTAAGCAGTAGGATTCTTTCTAAAACCAGACTCAAAAATGGTGTCATTTTTTGTCCCCGAAGAGTGTCCGTTATTTTCTTGCAACTGGTGCAGATAACTTAAGCTACTACATAGGAAGTTTCTAGCGGATTATACAAGGGTCAGTCATAGTGTAGGCTTGACCTGTCCAGCGGACCTCGCGCTGATATATTTCGGTATGCTTATCGCCTTCAGGTGTTCTTAGAAAGTGAGAGAAACAAGCAAATCCTGCGTATAAGTGTAAATGATGCGCACGGTAGGCGGGAGGTGTCAGGAGATAATAATAAACACATAATCGCCGAGCGAATAGATGGGCTGTTTTACACACAAGATGGAATGAAGCTTGGAGACAAAATACATAAGAAATAAGACATTTATCCATCACTATATAGCCCCAGGAGCATAACACGTCCTTCTTCATATAAGACATTAGCTTGTTCTTTTTTCGTCGGGTCGTGGCATAGAAAATTCTTCTCAACTAATCAAAACCTCTGATTTGTTTGCTGTATACATAGCGTTTTAGCTATGGCAGTTGTCGCTATACGCAAGTCTTCTTTGATAGCCTTAGGCCGTCTGTTAGCAGATACATGCGGCATTGGTCGCAATGAGCAGGTCTACTTTGCCAGTGAAAGTAATTTGTCAGCAGCTACTTGGCGGTGGTGGTCGCCATACGCAGGTCTACTTTGATAGCGAACTGTTAGCAGCTGCAAGACATGGTGGTCGCAATAAGCAGGTCTACTTTGATATTGTAAGGCATCTGTCAATAACTACAAGGCGGTGGTCGCAATAAGCAGGTCTACTTTGATATTGTAAGGCATCTGTCAATAACTACAAGGCGGTGGTCGCAATAAACAGTTCTACTTTGATAGTGAAAGTCATTTCAATGAAAGTAATTTGTCCGTAGCTTTAAGGCGGCAGTGGTCGCAATAAGCAGGTCTACTTGGTGGCCGCTGTATGCCGGTCTGCTTTGGTTTAACCCTTTAGGAAATTGCATTCCAAATCCGTCAGTGTTGGCATGACTCATCGCCATGTCCTTGATTGAGACTTCGCATGAAAAACTTCGTGGCGGACGTCTCTGGGATCAAAGTGTATACGAGCCGCCACGCGAAGCTGCGGTTAATTTCTAGTGCTTTCCATGGAATTTGTAAAAACGTGGTCTGAGCTTGGATATGTTTTCTTGCTGCGTGCCTAGAAGCGTTTGACAGATCCTGGGCACGCCAGGGAAGACAACAGTCTCAGAACATTTGGTAAGTTTTGTATTGATTTTAACCCCTTAGTAGATATACAAATTCAATGAAGAGGCAACCAGGTTTTCTAAGCATCTATGTTTCAACTTCATCCAGAAGTTTTCATCAGGGGGAATGAAGATCAACCGTTACAATATACGGAATAGTAGATATATTGAAACGACTTTTATTTTTTTGTCACTCGCGTCAGAGCATATAAAATAGACCGACTTAACTTTTACTTTCTCTGTGTGTACAGAAGTTTGTATTGTCGATAGTGCTTATGACTTTGCTTGTCAATATTTAATTCGGATAAAATTATTCGTTATTGTCGCACGCATAGAGTCTAGTTTTAGGTTATGAATATTTAAAAATCCCTCAATACTAGACCTGCCGTATTTACTACATGCATTCTCTATATTTCTCCCCGTTAAATATTAGTTATCGCCAGCAATACACCTCATGGAAACTAAAGAATCTGGATAAGACTTTGTGTGACGAAAAAATCGATTGAAATGCATTAGTACATTTCAGAACTGAACTAAATCCAATTGAATCACGGTCAAATCCAATTCATTCTACAATAAAACTGACTATATTCTATTGCTAAAGCTTATAATACTATATGGAAACAAACAACATAGGCTGGATTGAGTTGGGGGGGGGGGGGGGGGAGAAAGGCGCCGTTCTTACATAAAAAGAGCGGCGAACTCGGCCTAAGTTGTAATGTTCGAAAGTGAACCGTTGACTTCATTAAATGGCTAACTTCCTTATTAAACATTGTCTAGAAGGGCAAGATAGGGCAAGTCGCAGTTTCATGCCATTCATGTGGGACGAGTAGCGAGCCATGAGATTGAATCTTGATGTCAGGTGACATTTTTAGCTAATCGCCTTCTATAGCTGCGGATATTTGTGTTATCTTCTGTAAAAATGCGTTGTTGAAAAACATGTTGGTGTTCAAAGGACAAAAAGGGTGAGAGTGTCGAAGGGTCATCACTTGAATAGATTTTCGTCAAATTTATCATTTGATTATCAACTTTGTGTCATGTATGGTTATTGAAAAAGCTGTTATTGAAAAGCTAAATCGCATTTCCATTTTCGATTACAATGCATGAACGCCCAATCCAGAAAAACACATACACACAGAAAGGAAAAAAAAATAATGCACAACTGAAACATCCTCACCCCCTTCACTTTTCTAATGGTCCTTCCCTAAGAGAAGCAATCAGTTTGAACAGTTTTCAGAACGTTCATTTCATGGCCTGGTATTTCGCAACAATGGATTATTTCATCTTTGCTGTCGAATAGGTTGGCAAAGAGGCTAAGTATATGAGTTTTGGCATCTTACTGATCAAAAAGAAGGCATATATTTAGCGATAACATTTCCTCGACTACGCAGGTCCGATTAAAAATGAAACGTTATCAACATGATATATGGGAAAAGAGGATTATACGGATTTACAGTAAATACACACACGCGTCCGTTGGCGCGTGATAGGGTGGACCGCTGACAACGCCACAGGCACCAATTTCCCGCCCTTTTCTCAAAAATAGATGCCGCCGCCGCATGCAACCCTACAAACTACTTTCCATATAGTCTAAAGTCATTGAAAAAATGTCTGCCTCTCTAAACTGTTTTTAATTTACAGTCTAGTAAAAGAAGAGCTGAAGTTTATTGTCTGAGAAAGCTAATTTGATCTCCGTGAAGACGGAATTGACAAGACGTCTTCTAGACAAGACTAGTGCGGCTAAAACCGATGATATAAATCGAGAATTAAACGATCATTACAAAACCCTTTCTGTATTGCATGACCAGCTGGTTTTCAACTAATGCTGTACCCGAGATTTAAATCAGGATACAAAAAGAGAAATAGAAATCAAAAGTAAATTGGTTGCAACTTATGGAACAGTGCATTGTGCTGATTGCATTCAGTTGGTCTTACGAATTTATGTGATCTATTTAAAAACATAAGGCTGTATAAGACCATTTGGACGAATACTTGAATAAGAAATAATCTTCAATCAAGAGAAAAACGGTGGTTTGATAATCGCCTAAGATCGATCAATAGTGAAGACCGAACAGACTTTTCACATTTGTAAATGGTTTTCGTTTTGTTTGTTTAGATGACATTCTGACTCCTTTGCGTTAGATTTTTTAGCCACATTTTTGCTTCTACCCATTTAAAAGCAATTAAATACAAACCACAAGTGCAGAGATCACGAACTAAGCCTTGATTTTTATTTAGTCATAACAATAAACAAACACAGATGATAACAGGATCAACGAAGTATTGAAAGCTTGTTTCACGAAGCGAAATTTCATGTCACCTCTTTTTACATATGGAATCCGCATCGCAACAAGATATTTCAGAAACAGCATAGAATAGAAATTTAAAGTTATCCAAGGCTTGTTTTCTAGAAGGTAGGTACCAAAGCGAACATAACATGCACAACTGACTTCTTTGAAAATAGAAAAGGTTATCTCATTCCCGCGCGTTAAGCAATAACATGCACCTATTTAAATAAAGGTTGTCAGTGCAAACGGCGAATGGCATTTGCCAATTGCCGAAAGGTGTTTTTCGGGTATCACTTATTTGTAGAAATAAAGGTGGTAATAAACTCAAGCGAAATTAGAACTATATATTATTTTGGAACAATTTTTTTGGGATCCATGGGTCCTTTTGTTCGCAGAGCTGCCATTTGTCAATGGCCATTTCCCATTTGCACTGACAACGTTTTTTTGAAACAGGTGTTAACAAGAATTTGTATAGCGCCTATTTCACAGTTTCTTAGGCAAGTTCAAACGTCGTATTATCCATGAGCCGTATTCAATGCAAATGCATGCAAATGAATCAAGTCGATCGTTTCATCTTCATATTTGCACGCGTTTGCATTGAATACGGCTCGTGGATAATATGACGTTTGAACTTAGCCTTAGGGCTTTACATCGTATTAATAATGTCTATGTTGGGACGTAGGAACACAAGTTTCTAGTGAGCCCACAATAAGTTCGACAAGTCAAAATCAGGACTGAAAAACAAAAAAAAAGGCCCCATGTCTCGACCGGGAATCGAACCCGTTCTAGCAAAAGTGACGAGGTCCCATTAACTGACGCTCTTACACACTGAGCCACACGTTCATGAAACGAGGTTACAAGCGCAAGAATTAGCCATAGATCCTGAAACTACATAGTTTTTCCATTTTAAAGCAGTCGAATATACACTTGACTGTTTCCTGTTTTATAAAATTATTTAGAATTTTGTATTATATGTTTTGATTTGAAAAGTGCGTCATGAACACCTTTGTTTTCATTTAATATTGGAAGGCACATATTGTGACATATCTCGAAGTAACCTAAAACCTAACTTCTATACTTCATTTGCCAAATTCAGTCGGAAATATCGCATCGGTTTCCCCAAATCTGCCTATGGAAATGGGTGCTTTTTCACACTTGGTACTTTGCTAGGATCTCAGGCTAATTTTAATTTTGAAAAGGCTTGACTATGGGCTTATACGCGGAACAAAATGATTTTCTTGAATATCTCGCGAAGTATATATGGTATAGCAATAAAACTTGGTATAGTGGTAGATCGGGGTAACCTACAACAGCTGGAATTGTTGTTGCCATGGAAACGCGTTTAAAGGAATAAATTTAAATTGTAATTATCTAGTATCATTCAAGTAAAAATGGGGAACATTTAAGCAAAACAATTTGGAAATCTTAAGGCATATATGTGTTTATTGACATTACACAGATTTGAAATAGCCTTTGCACCTGGTCCAGCTGTTAATTTCAGTGAAATATATAATTTTTATGTTACCACGGTAACCATTGTCATAGTTACGGGGTCGATGGACCAGACGCAAAGGCTATTTATTATGGAGCTTTTGACTATGAATAAATATATGTGTTTAGAACACCAATTTAAGTGCATAAGTTTTCCCCATTTTCGTTTAAAATTTTTAGCTAATTAATATGCAAATATATGCACATTTGCTGCTTCCATGGCAACAGACTTTGCAGATCATGTTTTTCTCCTATGGTTATTCACCTTGCCAAATTTGGTTGTTGTAGGTTATCGCAGTCTTGAATTTTCTAAAAACGCTTAGATGTCCGCGTATAAGCCCATAGTCAAGCCTTCATTGGCAGAGATGACAAAATGGCGGCTGCCAGAGGCTGTTTAATTGAAAAGTGTTCTATGTAATCGAGGTTCATAAGAAGGGGCAATCCACTTCCCCATATACAGGAATGACAAAGTTGTCAGGGCGTTTTTACAGACCAGGCTATTTTTACACGCACATATTAACCAATCTTGTGCGACCTTTGACGTTTTCGTTTTGGGCTGAGCCCTCATCTGCGCGCGCAGTCTAAAAGCCATGCGCACACGGTTAGGAGAATCCCACATGTGCACTTTGATCACTGCTTCGCGAGGCCAAAAACTCACAGTGAGTGGACGTCGATCGGACGAACTCGCGTCTCGCGAGCAACTAAGGCGAAATTCTCTCCTGCTTGAACTGCGAGTTTTTGGCCTCGCGAGGCAATGAGCAAAGTACACACGTAAATTGTTCTCTCTTTGGTCCTTTCACTTTCATTGTTTTCTCCTTCAATACGAATTTCTAAACTCAACTCTACCTACGACTTTGAATCTTAGCTTGCAACGCTTTTCGTAAACAAAATAAAAACCGACGGATGATGGATACAAATATCACACTTCCTAATTGCATTTTTGCGCATGCGCCTCGCGTCAATAGCGAGCGCGACCAACACGAACATAGCGTGCATCCGGGCCTCAAACGAGCATTTACGGCGTTATTGCGAGCCCGCCAAAATATACAGCGGGAATGTTTACCTGTAAAGAGGCCGTTTGAACGAGCCAGCGACACCTCAGAGGATTGTGTTGAGTTAAAGTTGAACCGAGCCATAAAGAGCATCAATATAATCCGAACACAGCATACCAAATTGTTTACATTGCACTGTACGGCAAAAAAAAAAAAAAAAAAAAAAAAACTCAATGATCATGAAACGTGAGAAAGGTGATGCAAGGCTCCGCTATAGCGGAGGAGGGACGGGGGTTGTAATAGACATCATATGCAAATAAGCAGCCATTTATGCAAAAAGAAACTCTGAAAGTTTTTAAGACCGGTTGATATGGGAAGCGCACGGTCTTAGCGAAAAACTTTATGGAAATTTCGCACAAATGAATACCTTTCGCGAACACATCGGGGTATGTTTCATGTACAAGTGTAGTTTAAAAGTACACGTCCCGGTTTGCCCGCTTGTATTGTTTACGTTATCTTAAGAACTCCTTAGTATGCCTTTAATATCAACTAGAACTTCTACATCCCTCCCCTTCTTTAAAAGCCATCCACTTATTTTGGGCTTTTGTCTTCGTATTATCACCAATCCCCCTGGGCCGATTTACAATCCGCGATTGCGCTAATGGCTTTGAAGCATAACAAGCTACGGGAACACAAGATAACGAAACGTTGACAGGAAAAATCTCGGTGATTTGTTTTTATTAATTAAGCCATTCGAGGTTACGGAGCACGACGATTTCTCTTATCTTGGAAAAGGTTTTACTAAAGGCCTTGCGCTAGAAGGAAAGAGGCGGATTACTTTCAACGGGATTTTTAGACATCGCCGATTCGCAAAGCGGGAAATTGATTTTATCATCACTGCGTTTTGGCGTTTTCGTATTTCAGACAACATTTTCTTGGCCTTCAACCATATTTTACAGTTTCTTCTGGTAAGTAAAACACTATTTCTTTTTTTATTTATTGATTCCAATGTTTTATATTCATTTTTTTTACAAAATGATAATTATTGTTATCATGGAAACAGCGGGTGGCTCGTAAGAAAAGTCAAAGGATTCAAATTCCCATTCATTATCTAAAAAAAAAACATTTCGCTTGGAAATAAAAGGTAGAAGAAAGACAAATTTATTATACATTTATAGAGGCTTAATACTGTCATTTTCTTATCTCGGAGAAAATGGAAAACTTTATAACCTAGACAAGGAAAAATATACTCATACACAAGTATGTATTCATGATCAAATAGAAAAGTCACACTTGTTTTATCTTTTTTTTTAGTATTCATGTTTCAAATCGTGCTCTATCCCGCTGAATTTTAGAAATAAGTGATATTTGACGTAAAAACGCACTTAGTATGATAGACAGCTTGAAGTTAAGCTACAAATGCAAACCTCTGAGAATTTGAATTGGAATTGTGTTTTATTATTCTTTTAGTCAATCGTGAGTCAAAATATATTGTTCGTATATATTTACACAATGAAAATAAATGGAAATAAAGGGAATGATAGGTTTAATCGCTTATAATTGACAACTAAATCCTATAACTTATAATCCCTTTACAGTTGTCCCTTTCGGTTAAGATCCTAGCAAACAGTCAATGCCAGAAAACCGTTCCGTCGATAAAACTTTGAAAGTTCCTCCTTTGAAACTCTTTGTTACATACATTTGAAAATACAACAGTCTATTATAAGAAAACTTGTAAATAAACATCCGCAATTGAGGTTCGATACTTCAGTAACAATGTTTAATTTTAAGTACCCAAGAAATAACAGTAATGACAACATATTGTTAAAAAAACTGTTTACAACAGAATGGCGCAAACGTATGTTTACCACCTTAGCTACTGTGTTACAACTATTTACACAAATGCGGCTAATGTGTATGAATAGTCACCGTTCTACAAAAACTATATATTTTTCCATAAACATTATTCGTGCAGAACAGTAGTAGGGTTTTGGCGCAGCTGGCGCAACTTTTTGATCTCCCCAAATTTCATTCCAAAAATGGCGCAAAAGTCTCCACGCACCTCCGCCAAGCCCCGCGACCTGCGCATGCGCGAGTTTGCCAGAGATCTCTTGCACGACCAAGCCCACCTGTCAATCACTTTGTCACGTGACGACCAAGCCCACCTGTCAATCACTTTGTCACGTGATAGCCAAGCCCACCTGTCAATCACTTTGTAAAAAACCTGTCAATCACTTTGTCACGTGATAGCCACGCCCACCTGTCAATCACTTTGTAAAAAACCTGTCAATCACTTTGTCAAGGACCTGTCAATCACTTTGTCAAGGACCTGTCAATCACTTTGTAATGTGATAGCCACGCCCACCTGTCAATCACTTTGTCACGTGCTGCACTTAGGGGGAGCTCGGGAGGCTATTCTGGTCTAAAGACGTATGGGGTCCTAGATAAAATGACATTAAAGACGGAGGTTAAGATTAGAAATGGTGCGGCTACCGCCGGCGGTTGTTCGGTGCCGGAGGTGGATGTGAGTAACACTGCGGATGCGGGGCCTGAACACTGCTGTTGTGACGCTGATTACTATGAAGACTCAGAATACGGAAGCTTCGACCCCGTTGGGTTTGTGGCCGGAGCGGCGACAATTGTCCTTGGTGTTCTAGCAATGTTAGTCTCCATGCCACGGTATGACGAAAAAAGATGGGTGAGATACTAGTCCACGAATGTGGTGCGGAGACTTTAGACCCCACCTAGGGGGAGCTCGAGGGGGCTAGCCTCTCAGCTTCACATCTAGAAGGCCTTTGAAAAGTGGTTTAAAGACGTGAACAGTCTAATAAAATGGAGGAACGAACAGTTGAACGCACGGTTGAAGATCGGTCACCACCACCATATAATATCCCCGGCGGACCGGTGCCTGAGATTAACGTCCCCACCCTCATGCCGGAATTTGCACTGTTTGACCGAGCCCTCACCGAATACGAGACTAGTAGAGCCTCCTTGGGAGACGGGGATAGTAGTAACACCCTTTGCAATCATGACGACCTAGTCACAGAAGACGGGGTCACTAGTTGCTTAGAGTGCGGGGAACAGATGCAGCGCGTGATCGCGCACGAAAGGGAATGGGGTTTTTACGGACATTCCGACGGCAAACGGTCTTCGGATCCAAGTCGGGTCCAGGTACGTAGGTCTGAGGATAGAAATATTGACAAGGATGTGGAGGACATGGGTTTTAGCGGGGTAATTGTAGCCAAAGCTAACGAGATATACACTCAGGTGACGAAAGGCCAGATTTTTCGCGGCGACCCACGGAAGGCGATCGTCTTTGCGTGTATCTACTACGCCTACAAGATGTCCGGTAAGTGTCAGACACCGAAAACCTTGATGGAGACTTTTGGATTGAGCAGGAAGAGTTGCCTTAAGGGTCTAAAAATCTTTAGTATTAACGCGCCTAAAGATTACTTACTACACGGAACGTCTCCCACCGTCGTGGACCACATTCGCGATGTGATGGATAGATTCTCGGCGTCCCCCGCACAGAAGGGAGAGGTGGTCCAACTCTACTACAGATCTAAGAATCGCTCGTCTGAGTTGAATCGCGCTCGCCCACAATCCTTTGCGGTCGCTTTAACCTATTACTGGGTACGGCTAAAGGGGGTCGATATTACACTTAAAAAATTATCCGAGAGAACGGGCGTCTCCGAGTTAACCATCAGTAGGAAAGCGAGAGAAGTGGCCACAGTCCTGGGTACGCCTGGTGTGGTATGATGTTTCCTGATTTCCAGAGAAATCAGGATTTCCAGAAAACTGTCAGTTCGGAGTAGATGTGAATTGACACGTCTAAAAAAATTCGAAAAAAGTGGTTTAAAGATTTGCGTGGATTGTATAAATGGTTGGAACAAGATTGCTGGTGACCGGTGGCGGTGGCGGTGATACACATCTACAGGATGACAACATGTGTGATATATACTCCTGGGAGGATCCGTGGTATGGTACGGATGGAAAGTACTGTAATATCCCCCACTTCCTAGACCCCATTGATGATTTATCTGGGGAATATGATCAGTTGGTCTTCGAGTCAGTAGTCAACGCCGTAGGACGTGGCGGCGTCGCGGAGGTTGACGAGTACTTTAGTAGCCCAGCTGAGGCTACAGGTGACCGCCTCTCTGACGAGTTGGAGAAGGTCATGCTGGCCGCAGTGAGCTATAACAATCTTGAGGTCATGGAGGCGTGCCGCCGCTATGGGGTGGTCAACCTCGATGAGGCTTTGGCGTGCGCTTCCTCCCATGGTCATGTTGGTGCGGTGGGGAAGTGTCTGGAGTGGGGCGCCGGTGGGTTGGGGCGGGCGCTGCGCTGCGCGGTGTTTGGCCGTCACCTGGAGACTGTGAGGATGCTGCGTGGCGTCGGTGCTAAGATATCTGATGTGGAGTATGACATCGAGGACCCTGATGGTGATCACTGGGAGTGGTTAGAATACCTAGACTCAGAAATGGAGAGGGCCGGCAAGTACGGTGACGTCAGGGCCGTTAGAATGTGTTGTGAGCTGGGGGCCTGTTCGTTCTTTGAGCCGGCCACCGAGGCGGCCAGGTACGGTCGCATAGGGGTTTTAGAGGTGATGAATGACTACTGTGATGATGTGTATGTCTGGGAGGAGGCCATGATTGAGGCCGCGGGGTGGGATCAGGTGGGGGTGGCCAAGTGGTTAATAGAGAGGGGTGTTGGTGATTATGTTGGTGCTTACACCATTGAGGCGGTGTCCAATGGCTGCTATAGGTTTCTAAGACTGTTGAGGGAGAGCTTTGAGAATTTCGACCCAGACTACGCCCTGTTAGAAGCTACTAAATGTAATAATATTGGTATTATGAGGCTGTGCCTCGAGTTGGGTGCGGTTGACCTCGTTAGGCCTATGGTCTACGCGATCTACTGGTGGATGCGTGAGGCCCTAGATATACTACGCGAGGCGCAGGGATGGGTGTCCCTACATGAGGAGCTGTTTAGACACCACCACAAGCGAACGTTTCAGAAGCACATTGAGGACGAACTAATGCCAGTAGCTTGGCACCCGGACAGGTTTATGGATTGGTGCATTGATGAGGACCAGAGGAAGGAGTTGGGGGAGCTGTTCCGGGTGAAGTGAGAGCGTGGGGCTGAGGAGACGTTCCTAAATCTTTGAGAATTGATTTAAGAACATGAGGGCACCGATTAAAACGCGATGTCGTACTCGTGGAGCATATTCGGCGGTTCCTTTGCGGAGCCGCCTGAGAAAGATCGTGGTGGGATATGCGGGGTTTGTGGGTCGGAGTGCGAGCCGGGCCAGGCGCTGGATGAGATCGGGGACCTGGGCGAGAACGGCCTGCTGAGGCTAGATGTCGGCAGGCTAAAGTATTTGGCTCATAATATAGGTCTCAAAAACTTTGGTAGACTAGGAAAGACCAGACTCGTCGAACGTATAATAGAGGGTTCGGTCAGGTCCAGGGACGCACACGTATTGGCCTCGTTCGGGCCGGTCGGGTCGTGCGTTAGGGATATCGTTAATGACTGGAGGACCGATGACTTCAACCGGTATCTCCTCCAAGCTGTCGTCTACCAGAGATCTGACGTCGCGAAGGTGTGTGTTAGGCTAGGGGCCACCAATCTAAACAGTTTATCGCGGTTGGCGGTCCGGGCTGGTACGCCCGGTGTGGCGAGGGTGCCCCACGAGTTGAGGTTCAAGGAGTTGGAGGGTGAATTGCTCCGGGTGGCCTGGCACCCAGACAGGTTCTGGGACTGGTGTCTTGATGAGCAAGAGAAGGGAATGTTGGAAGAGTTTTTCGTCAGGTAGACGTCGGCCGGCTAGGAGGGTGAGTATCGAGGCGTAAAAAAATGAAAAGTGATTTAAGGACATGACCGGTTTGATAGAAATGGAGAACCAAACGGTGAAAGACCCGAAAGTATCCCCCGTAAAGCGAACAACGGATTATAAGTGTCTTCATGGCAGAGTGAAATATTATTGCAAAGATTGTCACGGATCGCAAATCTGCCCTCACAACCGGAGAAAAACGCGGTGCAGAGAATGTAACGGCGGTAGCATTTGTGAGCACAGACGAGCAAGATATGTCTGTAAAGACTGCAAGGGGAAAGGGATGTGTGAACACGGCAAACAGAGACCCTTTTGTAAGTTATGCGGAGGGTCTCAAATATGCGAACATGATAGACAAAAGCACCATTGCAGAACGTGTAACGGAAATTAACATTGACCCACTCAGTTTTGTAACGCGTCTCACGTTACAAAACACATACATTCCTAATCACCCTGACAACTAGCGATTCTGAAAATAGGTTTTGTATTTACATTGAGAGTTCGCGGTCGCCAGGGTGGTCTGGTATGCACACGTGAACAGGTATTGTCTTCTTGCGGTGCGTCACATCCGCCCACATGCACCCCGCATGTTACCGGAATAGATACCAAGCTAAACCAGCCGTAAAGGCTGTGATCGTGGCAAGGTTAGTTTCGTGCTGTGTGTTCGTGGGTTTAACCACGTCCGGCTTTGGGTTAGTTTTCGCCTCCGGTTCCGGTTTGTGAGCCGTGACTGACTCGGTATGAGGTAACACAATCTTTGAATGACCCATATTATGTTTTGGGATCGTTTTTATCTCGTTATTTATCGGATTCAGCCCCAGTTTCATATCAGTGGTGGCTTTTTGTAACTTGTTATTATAGCCAGCGATCGAAGTGTTGTTATTTATCACAAGATACGATGGACTTAACCAACAGCCGAGGGCGAAAGCCAGGTCTAGTTTTTGTCTCGCCTGTTGTAAAGCAAACTGATACCGTTGTATACTTTTCGATATACTGTTTTCCACCACCGCGCTTTCAAAGAGTTTCGTGAAGACCTGTTTCGTTTCCTGAGCTGAACCGCTATCACCGACGATTGACGACCGGGTCTGAACTTGCGCGCCTAGAATACAGTAAACAAAGGCTTCAATGCTCTGGTTTATCCTAGACAACCCAGCTTTGGTTAACCCCATTGATTTTTCCGGAAAGAACCACTCATACTGAAACCCAGTTCTAAGGTCTTTCAGGTACTCGATCTCAAAGTGATTCATGTGTTCGTGGTCGCTTTTGGCAGCGTCCCATTCGTCGTGTAATTGATCAATGGTGCCATAAGGCTTATACTTGTCGTTAGAAGATGACAAGCCGTGATAATCATAATTATAAACGTTCCCTAACCCATGATTTATCGGCCCGAGGAACCGGAAATCGTCACCAGTTCGGAATTCTGTTCTTAGTTTTTGGTAAGCCGCTTCGCTGTAAAAGTTTTTATTCCAACTAAAGAGCCTATCTTTTGGAAGAGGGCATTGTAGCTCGTTTAATATTCGTCTGATAGTGAAAATGATGTGAAATCTGTAGAATGACCCCACTTGAGAGTCGTCAATCATGTCACGCGTCACACCACATCCAGCAGTCGCGCAAAACATAGCAAAATTTAAGGCTTGACTCCAATAACTGAGGTTCGAGGCGTCGAGCCACCTACTAGCCTCCTTTGCTGTTCTGAATACTAGCAAGCTGTCGGTGAATATGTCCCTAAAAACAAAGTGTGTCTTCACCTTTGGTGTTATAAAAACATTAAAAGAGACGTAATTATTTCTCGTAGGGTTTTCGTCCCACGGCAATATCTTGTACTCTGCACGCGCGTCTAGTCTGTATTGTTTTGGGAACCCAAACAGTTGCTGGATCGTTTCCTTGTATGCTTGTGTGTCGTCAGCGACTAGAAAATCCTGGATATTCTCAGGTTTCCAGCTGTCACCGGGGAAGTGGTATAACGTCTTGACTAGATTCCCATTCTTGTCGAATGGATCGTATTCGTCCCCATTGAAAACGAATTGCACATCGCCATGCTCGTCGGCAGAGAACCTGAAGCGTGAATAGTAAGGGTACCTTTTCACAAATTCTGTAAACTTCATCTTATATGACATATAAGATGTTTTTAAATCAGTCCTTTACGCATCTCAATTCATAGATCCATCCGACGGGAGTTCTCTCGTACAGAAATTTCACCGAGCGGGTCGACTCGCCAGGTCTTTCAAAATCTCTTCTCTTACTGTTTCCCTCAGCTTGGTAATGTTTACGTTTTTTTCGTCCTCTCTTACCGACTTTTGACGGATCTGGAGCTTTAGAGCCTCAAACTTGTCCAATTCGTTCAAGATTAAAGAGAACTCTTCGTCTGATATTTTGTTGTCTTTTAAAGCTTTAGAGACCAGGTCGCGTATGCTATTTACTTTTGCCTTTGCCATCGCCGCTGTTTGGTCGTGCTTGGAGACTTTTTGCGACAGCCGTTTAGAAACCGCCGCACAGCCTACAGAGGTGAGACCGAAAACACCAGCCAGAGCGCCTAACGGGACTCCGACGATGATACCAAAACCCGACAGAGAAGTCCCCAAACCACTAGACCCAAGAATGACAGATATGAGTCCTAAGACCACACTCAACTTTGAAAACACGCTCTGCCCTCGTTTATACTTTTTCCTCACGTTCTCGTAATGTTTAACTTCTTGCTCCAAACTTCCCAAAACATCGTGGGTCTTTTGGAGTCTGAAGTTATCACCTGAGGGGCTGACCCCTCGGGGTACGTTCGGGTAGATTGAGTTGTACTCTTCCATAGCTTTATTATGGGGAGAGTTTATTCTTTAAGTGATTTCTAAAATTAGACGTATCGGGTAGAGACCGCGCTCTATTGTGTTTCCGTCACCACCCTTTATACTAAGACGGAGACTACTCACGTAACCGACTGATGTGGTGCTAACCCGTACCGGATCGCTTGGATTGAGGTATATCTTTCCTTCATCAAGCTCTACACTTGCTAGGATTTGTGAGGGCGCCCCTTGTTGGAGGGAGTCAGACGCGTTCACAAGATCGCAGTGGATAAAAATAGCCTCGTGACCTATCATCTTTATCTCGTGGCGAGTGTTTGCTTCCAGCTCCCTGGTCTTGAGTCCTAACAGGCAGGCGAGCGGCTCATTCAACGCGACGTTCCGGTGAACTTCGAGTGACGAGTCTCTAATAGAGACTGACTTTTCACCAAGACGCATACCCCCATCTATTTGACGTTTTAGCGTCTCGATCGTATACTGCCCCGCGGGGATCCTAAGGATAATGTTCTCACCGTCGGAGACCGTTCCCTCGCTTGAGAGACTGTTACAACGATTATGAAACGCACATCCTCGCAGCGCGATAAACCGCGGCTTTTCAATAGGTTGTTCTAAATAGACGGTAAAGTCACCAACGTTCCCTTCAATGTAGAGTAATACCATTTGTTATGATTTCCGTCTCCTTTTAAATCGTTCTACGAAATACAGGACGACAGCGACGATGAGAAGCCATGCGTTTTTAGCCAAAAAGCCTACGACTTCACCCGCCGTTCTAAAGATGAAACTGGCTATCGCACCAACCATTCCTGGGAGTATTTCTCCTAGTTTCTTGCCTATTGTTTTAAGACCGTCTCCAACGCCTTTTGCAACACTTGTCAAACCCGTCTTCAGGTTAGAGACAATAACACCGATAACAACGCCCACAGCGGTAACGACAGCAGCGACTGTAAATCCGTATTTCTTAAAAATCGCTTTGACACGATCTTTCAACGACATTCTCTCTTCAAGATTTTCTCTCTCCAATTGATTCTCTTCCAAAGTCTCATCTATGACAGAATTTCTTTCGCTGAGCTCTTCATTTTTACGATCTATAGCTCTTAGTCTTTCTTGGTTAGTTGTTTCACTTCGTTCCTCATTATTTTTTCTCATTTGCTCGGTGTTTCTCTCTTCTTCTTCTCTGAGTGTATTACCTGTAGCGTCTAGTTCATCGAGTTGAATCTGAATTTGCTTGTACTTTCCGGATCTGATTTTGTCGTCAACACTCTTCCGCACCGTTCTATCCTCATTATACAACCTTTCTGGTCTAGTCCAACCACCTTTTCTCGCAGAATAGAAGGAAATGAATTGTTTTCCTCTCTCATCCGTTGAAATCTGAACTAAATTTTCATCAAGATCTGGATATTTCGATAACAAAAGGTCTACCCTAAGTGTGTCCGTTGAAGGAGAACCTCCCATATTCTGTAACTCCATGTACTCGGGGACAGCCCTCCCGGGGTTTCGTGTTTTCCATAAGTCGGCCAACCTCCTACTCACATAGCTTGCACCTCTACCAAATCTGTTTGAAATCCTTTCATTCCATGATTCTCTTCCCTCACCATCGTTTGGAATAAGAGAGTCATAATCTTCGTCTACAGTAGTATTCAAATCTTCTCTACCTTCTTCTGTTGTGGGATCAAAATCTATGTCCATTTCTTATTTTGTTTGAAAATAAGAAATCTTTAAGTCGTGCCGGCTCATATCCACCTACTCGCTACATAGCCAAGGGCTAACATTCCACCTCCAACATATGCCATCTCTCCCATCTTTTGGTTGCTACTTGGTCTGTAGTAATCTGAGAGCTCAGGCTCTTTCAAATCAAAATCTGGATGTGTTTGAGCGTATAGTTTGAAGGCCTCATCCGTCTCTTTATCGTTCTCATCCGCACGAACTTTATTATTATATTCTTCCTCCAACCAATCCTGGTATTCCTGTCTTTTTTTCTGCCAATCACCCATTGCTTGTTGATACTTTTCGAGCGCTTTATCGTGTCTCACCTTCTCTTTATCAACGTGAGCAGCGTCAGAAGACAAGTATCTTGCAAGGTAACTCCCTCCGACAAACGCCGTCGCATTAATAAAAGCCCCACCAATCATAAATGCTATACTCGCCATTTATTAATCAATCTATAAGATCTTTAAGTCGCCTACAGCGGTTTTGGCAAAATCTTTTGTGTTTCCAGATAATCTTTCAGATACATACTACCGGACAGGACAGCAACCCATTTAGCGTAGTTTGTAACACTTGACGAAGGGTCGCTGATGAATGACTCTTTCATAGCCTTTTTAGCAACATAACCCATACCGGCGGCTAATCCGATGATGACTGCTGAGTCGGTGATCGTTTTCACAAGTTTGTTTTCAGTTGACATGATTTTATTTATTACAGATTCAGATAATCTTTAAATCACAACATTCCTATTTTTGGCGTCGCGTTCGGGAGGCTAGCCCCTCGAGCGGCAGGCCTCTCGAAAGTTTCAGTCTCGTTGGTGTTGATCTTAGGCGTCTTTTTGTAAAAACGCATATACATATCCAATGCGGTGAGCCCTATTCCGACTAGAGCCAGTACAGTTGTAAACGATAGCTCTGGAATCCAAGCGTCCGAGAGGCTATCCCCTCGAGCTCCCTCTTGGTGGGGTGTCTCCGCCTGTGTAGTGTCTTCTGAACTCGCCTCCGCCTCACGTTTCATTTCCCTAGCAAGTGCTTCTCTAGCCCTCCTATTAACTTCGGCAGCTCTCTTACCAGCAGCGACTTTTTTAGGATCTTTCTCCTTGCTTTTTGTCGGTTGTGGGTTCCTAGTAATCTGTTCAACCTCCTGATTTTCGTCAGACATTTCTTATTTCGATTTACAATAAGAAACAAATCTTTAAATGGCGTCTTAGCAGTTGTGCTCAAGAGTTTGCTCAGTTGTGTTCAGTTGTGCTCAAGAGTTCGCTCAGTTGTGCTCAAGAGTTTGCACAGTTGTGTTCAGTTGTGCTCAAGAGTTTGCTCAGTTGTGTTCAGTTGTGTTCAAGAGTTTGCTCAGTTGTGTTCAGTTGTGCTCAAGAGTTTGCTCAGTTGTGCTTGGAACTTCTTGAAGTTTGTTGGAAGTCTCCTGCGAAGAAGGTGTTAGTTTAACATGCTTAGCGACTCGGAAGAGACCGCTAGCAAGTGCTACCATCCTTCCTCCCTTCAATACCAAGAGACCTGCAAAGTTCGACAATTCGCGTTTAACCAACTCGTCGTTCTGTAAGTCTTTGCTAAGCGCTTCGGTGTCATCTACAGGAACCACATAGGAAATGACTTGAGACAGTACTTGAAGTGCTGATTCTACTAATCCATCAGTAACTTGTTTGCCTAAGACGGTCTGGTAGCGAACAAAGTATTTCTCGACGTCTTTCGCCGAGAGCTTCTTGATGTCCCCTAAACTCATGTCCACACCAAGAAATTCCTTCGTAGTCCCAAGAGATGCGAGAATAGCCAGCGATTCTCGTTTGACTTCAACATCATCTTCGGGAGGCGCACCCCTCGAACCCCCCTTAGACTCAGGCTCCTCTTCCATATAATCCTCAATGCTTGCCATCTTATTTTGTAAGTAGACCAAGATGTTTTTAAACCACTTCGAGGGGTCAGCCCCTCGAGCTCTCACCGCGTCGCAGGAATCTCCAAATAACGTTGGAATGGATGCCGTAGGCAGAAACAGAGTCTGGAATACTTTTCAGTTTTCAGCAGTTCTACGAACTTTTTACGAGTCTCGGCGTCTAAGTCACCCCCATAATCTTCAAACAGTGTTTTGGTACCGATTTGAGATGGATTATGGAATGTAACCACACAGGCGACGTTATCACGGAAGGGCTTTGCTATGGATGTTAATTGTTGCGTCAATACCCACACTGATAACCCATCGTGTCTCCCTGAGAACGCTAGATCGATAAACTTGTTCGAGCGTTGCTTTAGATCTTTCGATACAGCACAGTCATCCAAAACGAGTAACGTATTTGTACCAGAAAATAGCACCGCACAATCTGTTAGTAACTCGTTAATCTCATCGGTGTTACTAGAATCCGGTGATAATACCAAGAAACGTTTATCTCCGTGAGCAAATCCACGATAGGACTTATTTTTCGCATAAGTCGGACAAATCAACACAATGTATTCAAACACATGCCGGAACGGTCCCCGGAGCTGTTCCGTGAGGTACTTTGTCTTCCCACAATTAGTAGGTCCTGTGATAATACAATGAAAAGGAACTTTTTCCCGTAATTCTTCCATTCTTTTTGTATTATCACACAAGTCCTTTTTAATACATGATTGCTCTCAAATTCGAGTTCATAACCTCCATCAACGCGTCGGCTACTACAAACATGTAGCAGGTGATGTTTCCCGTTCCTCCAACTTTTCGTTTCATTTCTAGTTTTACTCCGTCCCGCGTGTTGTTCAAGACCAGACCTCCTCCGTGAATGCTGTTATCTGGATGTGCCCTCAAGTCGACCCACAGAGCAAACTTGTTATTAGCGTAAAAATCCTTTTGCTTAACACCCTCTCTACCGAAACGTTTCTTTACCGACTCCCAGAGGTCCGGCGGTGTCATCCCCTTGGAGTAGAGACGGTTTGGCATGCCATCCACATTAATGTTGATCGATGTGATACTTGGATTGACAAACTTTTCGGAATCCCTTGCTCCTCCTGTGTAGCTCTCTGTGAACAGACACAATATCCCTGTCATTGACCTCCTCGGCAGATTAATGTGCTCGTTTATGACACCATCATTAGGTTTGGAAATGGTGAACGTTTTGTGGAGAATGACGTTCTCGTAAAAGAATCCTCTACCAACCTGATAAGCCGACAACGCCTCACGAGCCAAGTATTCACTTGAGATGCAAGCATATTCCAACTCAAGGTTTGTGATTGTGTACGTTGGAGTCTTGACCGTGTCAGCATAAACAACGACGTCGGAAACTGGGGCTAGAGTTATTTCAAAGATTAGCGGATGAGGTAACGCCTTTGGATAAAAGACTCCATGCTCGCCGAGAATAGGATGGTCGAGTGGAATGCAGTACTTGGTGTTGTGAACTGCTGCAAGAGCTACTTCCTTAGCATCTGATGTCGCTTTGTCACCTGCATTTGTCCTGAGCTTCCTCATGTTTTCAGAGGAGATACCTTGTTTTATTCTATCCTCACGATCTTCAGCTTGTAAGTATAAGTCGTGATAGGTTTGGAAGAGATCGTATCTTTGAGTATCCTGTAGTGTTTCTCCACCGAAAAGAATCTTGAGCCTTGACACTAGGTTCCGACCAACGTTGTTGACGAGAGTATTATTCGCGTGTCCTGTGACGTTTAAGTCAAATAGTAAGGATACACTACCTGGAACAATCACTACATTTTCAGCAAGTTTAGGAATATTTATATAGAGGGTTTCTCCAGGACTTGCCGATGAGGGATTGAATGTAATCCGATTCAGCGACGATTCCGCTTTCAGGCCGAAGGGTTCCCGTGGGATCCTGTTTGGGTTAATTTTTTCTGATATCGCTTGTGCCATCTTTTATTTTAAGAAAAGAGAGATAATCTTTAAATGAGTAACGAAAGCAGGTTATCAAAAATATACTATTCCACCGATGGATACTGGAAAGGGTATTCAGCTATTTATAAGTTAGCTAGTGTCGCTAAAGTCAGTGAAGCCGAGGCTAAGAGGTGGCTTGAAAAACAGGCGTTGTGGCAGATCTATCTCCCAGCTCCAAAGTATGTCCCCAGACCGCATTGGACTGTGAATAAACCTAATCAGATTCACCAAGCCGATCTGTTGTTTATGCCCCACGATAACGTAGGCAGAAAAACCTACCGTTACGCGTTGGTCGTGATTGATATTGCCTCGAGATATAAAGATGCAGAAGCACTGACTACCAAGGATTCGAGTGGAATTGCTAAAGGGTTTGAAAAGATATACTCCAGAAAACTTAAATGGCCTCATACGGTGATTGTCGATCCGGGGACAGAATTTAGGGGAGAGGTAACGAAGATTATGAAAAAGAAGGGGGTTACCATCCAGCGAAGCGAAGCTGGGAACCATCGCGCACAGGCTTTTGTCGAACGCGCTAATAGAACACTTGCGGAGAGGTTGTTTTCTCATCAGTATGCTCAAGAAATGATTAGCGATGATCGATCTAGAGTTTGGGTGAAACGATTGCCAGATGTTTTGAAAACTCTGAATAGTCAACCCATAAGAATCACTGGCAAAGAGCCTGCAAAATCTATTGGTTTGAAAGAGGTTGATATCGATCCTCCAACGTATAAGCGGCCTGTTGGACTTGATGAAGTTAGACTACCACCGGGGGTTAGAGTTAGATATCTATTAGCTCCTGGAGAAGAGGAAGGAGGTGAACGCAGACGAGCCACAGACCCCATTTGGAGTTTGAAAGTGTTTGATCTATCACGCAGTGTTGTTTCGGTTGGGCAGCCTGTGTTGTATTACCTCTCCGAAGGCGCTCCAAGGAGGTCGTTCGTTAGGGAAGAACTTCAAGTCGTCCCTGAAGATACTGAGCCACCACCTAATAGCGTTCTGAAATGACCGTGAGCGAAGGTGTGAATACCATCATCACAGATGACCCGTTTATCATCCTCATGAGATAGAGCGACCTTGTTCACCGTTTCAGTGTAAACATCATGCTTATGACTTCTGATGACATTCATAAGTCTCATCTGAGGTTTCTTACCAAATAAGCAATCCTTGTAGTCATCGAAACCGATGCTCTTCTTGACGACTGCTCTCTTGACGCCCTTGCATTTCTTTTCTTCTTTACCTTCATCCATCTTGTACGAGTAAAGTTTGGCCCTCAGTCCTACAAATTCTGTGATTTGTTGGCCCCCAGCCTCATCTTTAAACATTCCGATGACTTTCTTGTTCACACCCACCTCAATACCAGATGGGTGACCCTTCGGAAAGTTGCTGGTGTCGAACATGGACCTCACATCCCCGCTGATGTCCTCGTAAAAGTCTTTCGTCTCGATCTCATACATCAGGCTGTCAGTATCAGTGAATAAGAGCTTTGCATCCTCACCGTACTTGGGCTTGACGAAGTTGTAGTGGAAATCGTACATGAGCGTCTTACTCAGGTCCAGAATGGACATGCCCAAGTAGACAGGCTTGTTGAAGATCAGCTTTGTCTTCTTCATGTGGATGGCGGCTAGATTCTCGCAAAAGATGGTGCGATGTTGATAGTTCGGCTTTGATATGAGCTTCTTGGCCTGCTTCTCGTCCGTCACCAACCGAATGTCCACCCTGTTCCTAATGTTCTCCATAGTCTTACCAAAGACGGAGTTGTTCATTAACTTGAAAAAATCTTTCTCAAAATCGTTTGTCGCCTTGGCTCTCAGATCGGTGTTCAAGTCAATGTAGGGCTCCAGCCAAGCAGACTCCTCAAAAGTGACACCCCTGTGAATCTTGGTGACTTTTAGCCCAAAACTCACATAAAGTCTCAGAGTCTCATGGTGGATAACGTACTTTGTCTTGTCGTTAAGGTTGGGGACCAACTTGTCCACATTGCCTAGCCCGATAGATTCCGGGGCTAGTGGGTAATCGTTGTGTAAGTCATGTAGGTGGTGAGGGTACTCCAAGTCAACCTCCAGAATGCATGGGCGGTCTCTCCAACCTGACAGCCCTTGGTCACCCATCCACCTGAAACCGTGAGTCGGTAAAGGGTTGCTCATCGCCCAGCCATACAAATTGTTAGCATCAAGGTAGGTGATATATTTTGTGGGTAGGTCAGGGTCATACTCCCTCATGTAAGGGTTATTTGCCTCCCCATGTCTGTTGCTTATCATGGAGACACCCCCACGGATGCCCTTCTCAATCATGAGCAACATGTCATAGTCCGTTAGAAGCTCTAGCCTCACCTTGGTGGTCTTCAACGCTGCATCCCAAGCCAACCCTGGCGCTGTGTAGTACCAAGCGGGGTCCAGACCGTAATTCTTGAGACAAACGTCCCTAAAGTTCTCGAAAACGTCAGCTAAAAGCAACACATCCGACTCTAGGTACAGATTGTGGTAATCCCTCATGGTCCCCATCCCAAAGACCTCCCACACTCTCCGCGCGTGCAGGTGATCCTCCTCCGATATGTCGGTGTCGTTGAGTTTGGAGTGGAATGCCTCTCTCTGTGGGAGCTGTGTTGCGTCGAGCTTGCTAAAGCCGTCGAACCAGTCGTAAGGGAAAACACCCTTCCTCAACAACAGCTGGAGCTCCTCCCCCTCATAGTACTCCGCCAGGTTTTTGAAGCACTCCCTTGACATATTACCCACTAGACTGTCGAGACTGGCCGACATAAACCTGAAACTGTCGATAAATCTGATATCACGTTTAACATCAATCTTGTTGCCCTCCTTGTTCGTGAAACTGTCGACTACAATCTGTTTTGTGAAAGAAATATACTTTTCCTCGTTATTAGGTATACAGTTTATTTTACCTTCCGATGTACCAAGGTTCTTGATAAATAGATGGCTGTCGTACCCAGACAGATTGTGAAAGATAACAGGGAAGAACTTTGGAATTTTGTGATCTAAGTTGCATGCGTTGTGAGCAGCACCTCTGTACTTTCCGGTGAGGTGGCAATGGTCCAAAACCTTGTCTTCCCCTAATTCACCCTCACAGATGTGACAGTGAGTGGCGCCGTTATAGGCGATTTTGTCCTTCGGAGTCATTTTCACCTTCTTAGGGAACCTGAACTTATCGTAAATTTTCTTAATGTCTGACTCCAAAGACTCTACGAAAAGCTGTGGGATATCTTCGTCTGGAGATTCAGCTGTGTATCGTACAAGCTCGGGTGGGGATATATCTCCGTCGAAACACTTAATGAGATAGCAGAAACCAGACGGTTTGTGCTTCTGGTATTGCTTAGTGAAGCTTTTACTCCCATCTGGGGAGCAAGTGTCTATATTCTCTGTGAAGCTCTCAAAGTCGGCATAGACAACAAAGGGGACGCGCATTTTTCTGTTGTAGTTTTTGAATTTAATGTGGGGTAGATTTCCATCCTTATCTATCTTAGGCATCTCTATTCCAACCGCTTCATGATTGCCGCAGCATTCAGAATGTTTTTCTAATGATTGTTTGCACCGAAACGAGTTCAGACATCTACAGCATAAAAAACGAGTATGATGAAACTCATCAATTTGAGTAGATACTAATCTCATCATATTCTTTATCCAGCAGTAATGATTCGTCTCATCATCCGAGATGAGAAGTAAGTTGATTGCATTATCTGGATCCTTCTCACTGATTCTCAATGGATATATTTTGGTTTCGTATCCAAACACATTAACCGTATACTGGTTCTGTTTCTCGAACTTGTCAATCTGTTTTAGTGAGACGGGGAACTCTATCCCTGACCAGTCGAATTTCTCAGAGTTCTCTATCATTTGTTTACTGAACCTTTGAGGATCTTTCTCCCTAGGACACACAGCAGAGGTCACTGCCCACTTGAAACATTCGTGATCATTCTCGTTCTTAACATTGATGATCGCCTTCTTAGACGCTAGTTTCGGCGGCAGCGGAATATAGGAAGACCCAGAAAGCGGTTCAAAGGGATCTATGTTGATGTCAAAGTATTCCACTTGGTCAAACTGCCATCCGGAGCCTTGCTTCTGGAACAGCTCAACTAATCCGAGTAAATAATTTGTCATCGTATCGAACAAATCAGAGAGATCAGTCGACTCTGTCACAATCTCGGGCTTTTCTGTATGAAAATATCCCAGTTCTTCTTCGATCTGAGCTGTAGCCGGATCCTCTTTTATAAACCCGCAAGTAAAGATAAACTTCACTTTGATAGGCTTTTTTTGTCGACTGATGAGCTCTAAGACTTTCGGTTTGATTCTGGCGATGAATGTCTTGGGGTCGTAACCTCTCTGCCCGGCTATTCCGTGGGTTTTAAGATACCCCTTCAACGCCGTCTGTTGTTCCTTGGGTGTGAAGCGATCTTCCACCTCCTCGTGTAGACGCTTAATCCTCTCCTTCAGACGTTTGACCCGTTTATCTGCAGCCTCTTCGACGGTCTTTTTGATGGGCTCAGGGACATAAGATAGTATCCAATCCGCAAACTTGTCTAACTCGCTCTTGATCAAGTTGGCCGCCCTGTTTGCAAAATGCTTGAGTGATTGGACGCGGGAACTCCGTGGGGGTTGGGAGGGTTTTAGAATAGGGACATTAATCTCAGGTATCGGGCCGTCGAGAATACTCTCCGACGTGTTGGACGGGGTAATGCGGGGTGGTCGTGGCAGCCCTTTGACAAGTTTGGGTAAAGGAGCCCGTCGGGGTGGTGGTGGTGGTGAAGTGCTGGTCAGCGCCCCGACGAGCTCGTCTCTCCGCATCCAGTAATATCTTGGGATACCCCGCTCCTTGGCGAGGGCTTTCAGATCTTTCACCTTCAGGTTCTCCATTTCTATCGAACCAGCCATGTCTTTAAACCACTTTTCAAAAGCTTTTTTAGATGTGAAGCTGAGAGGCTAGCCTCCCGAGCTCCTCCTAGGTGCGGCACGTGACAAAGTGATTGACAGGTTCTTGACAAAGTGATTGACAGGTTCTTGACAAAATGATTGACAGGTTTTTGACAAAATGATTGACAGGTTTTTGACAAAGTGATTGACAGGTTTTTTACAAAGTGATTGACAGGTGGGCGTGGCTATCACGTGACAAAGTGATTGACAGGTGGGCTTGGCTATCACGTGACAAAGTGATTGACAGGTGGGCTTGGTCGTGCAAGAGATCTCTGGCAAACTCGCGCATGCGCAGGTCGCGAGGCTTGGCGGAGGTGTGCGGAGACTTTTGCGCCACTTTTGGAATGAAATTTGGGGAGATCAAAAAGTTGCGCCAGCTGCGCCAAAACCCTACTACTAGAACAGTACCCGGAGGCAATAAATGAAATGGCCCGTTTTTTTACGAGAAAATATAGGTTTCCTCACGTTTACATCAGTGTTTATTGGATTTCGTTGTGACAGTTTGATTGACGAATATGCACTGTTTTTTTTTTTTTTTACATTTAGAGGTTGAGCTTTTAGGTGTATAAAGTTGAAGAAATTAAGAAATAGGAGACTGAATGATGTACGTGACTCGTGCCAGGGGTAATCAATTAGGAAGTACATTTAGGTAATTTCATGTTAATGTGTCGAATCATCACTGACTAATTTTGACTGACTGAAATTAAGATAGAGCAACAATTTCTTCTACTTTCTTATACAAAAGGTTTTTCATCTTAATCTTTTCACTCGCTGTAGTAGTTCAATTCAAAAGCTTTATGCCTTAATCTAGATCTACAGGGTGTTGGATTAATATCAATATGGCGGTGGCTTTGTCGGAGTGAAGTCTAGTATTTTTATCTGCTTTGACATATGTTGAGCCGTGGGATGAGCGAGATCGATCAATATTATACTAAACAGAAAACTGAAGAGGTTATTTTGCTGGGTGTTTGTCTGGATTTTTGATAAGCGAACTTGGGTCATGCGAAAAACAGAGCGATCACCAGTGTTATCTTTGACATTATCGCTGTCATCAGATAGACTTTTCTCCCGTATAACAGGGATTTTCTAAAAAAAAAACCTGTATAAAATAAGCGGCCACCCTCCATTCAACGGTCGCTAGTCAAAATGTTCTCTATTTACTGAAAAATTGACCCCCTATTTAGGGGTCACTAAGCGGGCGCGGTTGCCTAAAGATGATCTTAGTATAAAGATCTCCTTAGTAAAAAGATCATCTATATATAAAGTTCTCCTTAGTATAACGATCATCTAGTAAAAAGATCTTCTTTTAGTATAAAGATCATCTAGTATTAAGATCAACTTCATATAAAAATCATCTTGGAATAAAGATCAAGATCATCTTAGTATGAAGATCACCTAGGTAAATATCATCTTAGTAAGATCGTCTTAGTATAAGTACTCAAAAGCCAAAAAATTTGCCTTGAATGCAAATGACATTATGAAACTAATGATTCTCAGGCATCATTCAAAGAAGTAGATGGCCTTGAACATGCATATAAAGTTATTTGATATATACTATTTATTGGAATATTTGCCTGTGTTTTCGTTAAAATGTACGGGTCGAAAAGGAGATGGCAGGATTTCTTATTATAGCAATTAAGATATGTTGAAAAAAAATCGATCAGTAGAAACATCTGGAATTACAAATGAATGCCTTTTTTTCAAAATCCAGGTGAAACGCAGAAAAGCACTGAAACAGTGTTTGAACAAGTTTCGATAAAACCAAAATCCTAGAAGGGAAGTGAAAGACAATGGAGAAACGAGCCCTTTGAATCCATCAAACGGTGATCACACCATAAATGCACAAGTAACTCCTTAATGTGCGAAAACCTGTATCTTTTCACAACCAAAATACACCAACAATCAACTTTTCGTAAGCCGAGCACGCGAAACACAAAGCACAGACCGCAAAGCATTGATGAAAAGCATGTGCCATGAGTGACTAGGTACAGCGGTATTTGACCTTGACCGTATAGAACTCAAAATTGAGTGAAAGGATGCATCTCTTTTGCCCTTTGTTGTGCGCTAACTCTGCCCTTAAATAGCCAGCAGGGACTGGGTTAAGAAAGCCCATGATGCCTCCGTTATACGCATTTCCATCGGCTAATTTTTTCAAATGTAAACAATAACAAAGGGGCGGTTGATCGAAATTCTTTAATTGCAAACTCTCAAATCTGTCAAGGTGCCCACGGGAGCCGTGGTCGCATTGTTGTTGTCATATTGGTCGTCTTTTCGGTCGTGTATATCTTGGCCAAAACCATGATTTCCACGGTCATCTCGGTGGTACAGCGGAATCATTTCTCATTAGTGATTAGATATTATAGTTTTTTTTATGATCACACCAATTGGCCATCCTTTCTGTAACCACACCCCCCTCCCCCAAACAAAATGGTCTAGGCACGCTTGTAGGCTTCAAACCCAAATGCTAGCCGTGTAAAGTACAGTTAAGCAGCGTGTGTGCATGCGCTTAGCGATTCGTCTAGAGGCATTCTTCACAGCTGTGTCTCATTTGCATTTGTGCTTCCCTCTCGCCACAACTCGTCCGTTCCTGTATGTTGATTGACAGCCCAGCCAATGATAACAATCGCATGAAATGTGACCCGCGCCTTTTCTGTTCTATAAGTGGTATTTTTCTGTCTGCCTCTTTCAGGAATATTTAACTGAGGGCTTGAAAACTTGGACAAAATATCAGTGGGGTCGTGCAATAGGAAAGGTATGTTCTGGATTTGAGGTAGAAATAAAATATCTGCAACAAAATGTAAGTTTAACTGCAGGGCATAAAGTCACTAATGTCAGGTTTGATTTTCTTGTAGTTGTAACGGGAACTGTTTCATTGTCAGTGAAGCATGCATGTGGTTCATGCTCTAAGTTCTTTGTTAAGTCTTTATTCAATTTTCTTTGAATTGAAAGAGCTTTATGCAGAAATATCCGCTTAAAGGTTATCAGCAATATTATTGTGCTTGACTGCAGAATGAATGATCCTACTAGGCGAATTTTAAGCCATTTTTAATCCATGACTTACATTTGCAAGCTTGACGGTATCCAATCTTGTTCTATGAAAATTTGGAGATTGAAAACAGTTTGACATAATGGCTTAATTTGAGGTATGCTTGAATCAAGAATTATCTGAGAATCAGTCTTACAAATTCACTAAAAAATGCATAAACAACACATCATTGAAGCGCCGATTAAATGCACTGTGAATTATTCTGAGCCTAACAAGAATCCAATGGCAAATCCTCCCACAATACAAAAACAAACAGACAATAAACGAGATATGGAGTAGTTTTCATATTGACGCGAGCGCGGCGAAAGTGCAATATCTGATTGTTATTGTTATGGAATGAAATTCCTCTTTTCGCAGCGGACGCTATATAACTTCAGTTTCCCATTAAATGCGTCCACAGGGCTAGTTTCCCTTCTTCGTTGAGCGCAATTACCTCGGTGCCATTAGAAGCAAAAAGTGCCTTTAGGCCCTCAGTCTTCGCGTCAGAAAAGAATATAATGCGAAGGGAGTTTCTGAGCCATGAAATGTGCGCTATTTGCAATTGGGGTTTAGCTTATGTTTCACTTTCGATCGCACGCGTACAGGAATTAAAAATTGCGGCGTGGCTTTCACTCAACATAGCATCAATATTTCTGTCGTTTTATCGACACGGTGATACTGTCATTTGAAACCAATTTGGCGCCAATTCCTATTGGAATATTACTAGAACATACCTTATATTTTGATAGCCATATTATTATTTTTTTTCGGCTAGGGTTAAGTTATCTGTGGCAGATGTTTCCAGGAAGTTATCGTTTTCAGTAAAGAAAATGCCCTAGAAAAGCATCTCTGTAAACATTTACTTGAATAAGGTCTTGAATAAGGTTTAGTGGTACTTTGAAATTAAAAAACAAACGGAAATCTCGTTTCGGTTTGTCTTGAGTAAAGTGTAAAGGTTATTTATCGAAACGCGCGGAGGATAGCTACTATTTGATAATCGAATACATTTAAAATAAGATTAAAAGCAAATGCGTTTTGTATTCTGTGATGCTATCTTGATCAAACAAGTGCGAAGGCACTTTTCCGGCGACATATGACAGGGTGTTGGACTTGTTAAAATCTACGTTCGCGGCAAAGCACAGAGAAAAAGTGAATATACAAGCGTGTCAACACTAGCATAACGGATCTTATTCGATGCGCACGTGTGTGTTGACATGGCAACATCAAAGAAATACCTTCGTACGCTGAAGAGCACATAGAGAAATGGGAGTACGAGCAGTTTTAACTTTACGTGCGTACTCGTCATACGATGACTTGGCAACATGAGTGAAATTGCTAAAAGTTTTACGATACCACAGACGTGTGATGGGGCAGAGTCCATGATTTGTTCACGTGAGATCAAGCAAATAACATTAATTGATAACTGGATCAGTAGCGTACCCAGGACTGGCTGAACCATAGGTATCAAATCGAAAAAGCAAAGTATTTGAAGATTCCCCAGTTTGGCTTCCAGGGGGGGGGGGGGGGGGGGTTCGCGCGCACCCCGTGTGCGTAACTATGGGTCAGTGGTAAACTCGTTATCCTGGACAAAATTCACATTTCGTTTGATTTGTTTTATACAGTTACTGTATTTGCTACACTCAATATCTTCAAGATTACAAATCATAGCGTAAAACGATCCCGAAAAGCTTTGTCCTTTTCTACTTACTCTTTTTTGTTGGCGATTTTGTAGAAGTGATGGTATGCATAATAAAGGGGGAAAGGAATAAAATAGGTATTCGTGTACCCAGGGTAAGATACACGCCTTGGTATTTTGATGATAGGAATTGTTAGCCAATACGACGGCAAAAAGGGCGGCAAAGGTAAAAATCGGTATAAAATTCTAAACCAGCTCGTAGAAATACAATCTGTCTGGTACGTTAAAGCCGCTTCCCACCAAACCACGACGCGAAAATACCAAGTTTTAGCTTCTGTCGAGGACCGGGACGTTTGCGCTCCAAAAACAATTATCTGTGTTCGCTAAAGTAGAAATAAGTATGTTGTTTTATTTTGGTTCCTTTGGGAGTATAAACTATAAATATTATCTATGGGAAATATTTAAGAATTAAGCGCTTTTGGTCAACCTAGCCGTTGTTTTTGCTAAAACTTCCAAATACAGAGTGGCGCGGCCGTTCAGCATTCATTCGTCTCGCCTGTAGCACCGAGGGCGATATTGGGTTTCTGAATGACGAGAATCGGCGTGTTTCTGTATGTGCTTTTCGTGCGAGTTAAAGATAACGTGAATGCAGATATCATAATGGTCGCTTGTCGGCATCACAAAGACCCTAGATACACTGATAGTATATATGCGCCCTACCGCACCGTCACAAACATAGCCATAACATAGCCATAGAAGTTGTGATACCGACTACACTTATCTTTTATGCTTCCGATGGGCGGCGGTAAAATGAGGAATCTCCGGACTGTGGAACCGGTGTTCGGAATCAAGCATAATGTGGTTTCAACTTCCTTTTAACATAGCAGTAATAATATCCTATCACACTGCATTTCACAAATAAGGACATCGGTCTATTTTGCACTTGTTTCGAATTGATTTCCTTCGCAAATCGTGTCAAGGAGAAACTTATTTGATATTTCCTAGAATACATTTGTGCAGAATCCTATATTGCGCGCCATTCCGGAGTCCAACCCCGCACTCATTCATCCTCATTCATCGAACTTTTCGCTTCCGATCTACCTTTAGGATAGTAGCATCCCCTGGTCTAACAATCCTAGAGCCCGTGCTCGAGCAAAGGCACCAAAAGCAAATACACGCGCCAAGCGACACAAAGGTCCTAGTAGACACAAAGGTCTTAGTAGACACAAAGGTCCTAGTAGACACAAAGGTCTTAGTAGACACAAAGGTCTTAGTAGACACAAAGGTCCTAGTAGACACAAAGGTCTTAGTAGACACAAAGGTCTTAGTAGACACAAAGGTCCTAGTAGACACAAAGGTCTTAGTAGACACAAAGGTCTTAGTAGACACAAAGGTCTTAGTAGACACAAAGGTCTTAGTAGACACAAAGGTCCTAGTAGACACAAAGGTCCTAGTAGACACAAAGGTCTTAGTAGACACAAAGGTCTTAGTAGACACAAAGGTCCTAGTAGACACAAAGGTCTTAGTAGACACAAAGGTCTTAGTAGACACAAAGGTCTTAGTAGACACAAAGGTCCTAGTAGACACAAAGGTCTTAGTAGACACAAAGGTCTTAGTAGACACAAAGGTCTTAGTAGACACAAAGGTCCTAGTAGACACAAAGGTCTTAGTAGACACAAAGGTCTTAGTAGACACAAAGGTCTTAGTAGACACAAAGGTCCTAGTAGACACAAAGGTCTTAGTAGACACAAAGGTCTTAGTAGACACAAAGGTCTTAGTAGACACAAAGGTCTTAGTAGACACAAAGTTCTTAGTAGACACAAAGGTCTTAGTAGACACAAAGGTCTTAGTAGACACAAAGGTCTTAGTAGACACAAAGGTCCTAGTAGACACAAAGGTCTTAGTAGACACAAAGGTCTTAGTAGACACAAAGGTCTTAGTAGACACAATTGTCTTAGTAGCATTAGAGCATGTATGAACCTAATCGTAATCCAACTTGTGCTGCTAAACTGGCTCAATAAACCTATGTACTTATAACTCAAAGAGAACTCCTTTCAGCCTGTTTGGTAAGCAATTGTTCAGAAGAGCTTTAAATAGGAACGCGCGCTATAAAAGGGACTTATTAGAGAGCTTAAGATGGTGGCGCGCCGAAGTTGTTTTAGCTAAACAGCTTATACTAAGTTCCCTACAGAAGACTCATTTTCGGCGCGATTTTCTTTATCAGATTCCGCTAGATTCACTCTTCTTGGAAATCAAATTATTTTTTGTCATGCAAGTTAAAAGGATATTTTTATATTAAAATAAAAATCTCGAAATCTGCGCGATGAATTTTTTTCTAAATCTACAGGAACACCTAACAATACTCCAACTTGAAGCACACGAATTTTTGGCTTAAAACTGACCTGTCAAACTTCGGATTGATGAATCTTTATTTCACGCTAAAATTGTCCTCGCAATTGAAAAAATAAATGTACTCTTGCCTACAAAGATCCATCCCCGAATTTACGCCCCCTGCTAAGTCCAAACCCTAAGGCAACTTGTGTGAAAGGGGCAAGAGGACCAGTGTTGCACAAGAATGAATTCCAGATCCATTCGAGTCAATTCGAGAGTATTTTTGTTTAGATAATTAGAAAACTAAAGACAGGCAAGTTGTCATTCGTCATTTGACTTCACTCAGCAGTGCAGTGCAGAGAGAGGCCAGAAAGCTATAATAGTGCTCAAGATTTGTCGAAAACACATCATTGAAGTAAACAAAGTCTATTTATTAGCCTTTTGTTATAACACAACAAAAAACAAGGGTGGATTAGATAGGTTTTGCAGTGGTGAATTGTGTATATTTTGTTGTTTTTTCACGCCATTTCCAATGAGCGCGCGAACGCTGTTTTTGTATTTTATTTTTCAATTCAAACGAGCGCGCTCTGTGTTTAATTTCTCAATGATAATTTTTGCTCTTGTTTTTGTAGAGAATTGGCTCCAAACACTTTCCCGTATATGCCTGATAGTTCTTTAACAATCTCTTGTACTTTACAGTTGTCGTAGTTTGTCGTACGGCTTCTCTTTTTGCTATGTTTTTTTTCTGGAAGTTTCAGAGGTCCTCACTCAATGAAGTCTAGCTTTAAATGACGACGACTTGCGCGAGAGCGTGCGAGAAAGTGCGGAGCTATCCCTTTTATAGCGCGCGTTCGCGTTTAACAGGTGCCTTGATAGCTTTTCCAGCAAACCACAACGGTAGCATCCACATGGTAATATAATACACATCGAGGTAAACAAATATACGCTTGAAAATATTTACCTCACCATCTAGCCTTAATTGTACGAAACTGGCAATGAACTCACCAGATTTCAACTTAATGTCACCACTTAGATGTCATAAAATCGTCGTCAAGATAATTTCAAGTGTTAATTGAATAAAAAGCGGTGGCAAATTTCCTGTTAGAAAAGACGCGACGGCTAAGGGCTTGCTATCAACGGCGCCAAAGTGGCTACTGGCATTTAGCAGGAAATCCCCCCTCCCACTTGGCAGGCTATTTAAGGCGTTACACTTAACTTACACTTAAAAAGCGTAGGTAGCCGAAAAAGTTGAGTCCCACACACAGAACGATCTGTGAAAGAAAGAGCTAAGCAAATTCAGACCTAGAAATCAGACTTCAAGTTGTCTGACATGACTTGACATAAAACATTTAAAAAGTGATGGTTGGTTTAAACGAACGGCGAGTTACAATTAATGGAATAGCAAGATCTGACAAAGCTAATGCTTTTCGGGTATCATTTATGGTAGTTAAGCTTTTAAGCCGTTAACACAATTGACAAGCAAGATCTGTTTTTTTACGGTGTACCAGATGCGCAAACAGCACAATCTTACCAACTAAGGTGTAGAAAACGCGGACAAGTTGTGCAACTGTAATCGGCTTTAAGGCAGTCAGTTGGCAAGAGAAACTTGTGAAAATCGACTTCAAGACACACTTAACAACACCGGTAGGTAAAAGTAATATCCAAACTAAATAGGCAGCCAATAATCTAATTTGACAAGACACCACAGGATTTTTAACAGGAGGGGCCCTAAAGGACTTTCAAGGCATTTTCTCCTGTATTTTAGATAATGTCTCATACAGTTACTGTATTTTTGGCTGCTAGAAGGGGGGGGGCCCTCCTGGCTACGCCCCTGCACCATAAAACGAAATAGAGGTTGATTAGAATAGCTTTTGTATCGATAGAAAACTCAGTGAAAAAGGGATATTTGACATAAGACAGTGAAATTAAGGTTTTCAAAAGGATTTTTAAGAAAGCTCGGTAGACTGAGATATGCCAAGCGGAAAATTGAGAATATAAGCAGGGGCGTAGCCAGGGGGGTGGCCCAAGGTGCCCCCCCTTCTAGCAGCCAAAAATACAGTAACTGTATGAGACATTATCTAAAATACAGGGGAAATGCCTTGAAAGTCCCTTTTAGGCCACCTCCTGTTAAAAATCGTGGCTACGGGATAGGAAGTATTTAAATAACAGGAGTCTGCCGCTATTGCAACTCTACTTATGTACTCGTAGTGTACTAGTCATAAAACAAGAGCTAAAGGGTAAATATTTTAGATCAAAACATGAAATGAAAATGATGACATTCAAAAATAGATAGTAAAAGCCGGACAATAAAATTTATTTACAGAATATATGCATATCGGGAGAAGCCTTTGTCTCACAGAAAAAAAAGAGAGTAGCTGCTTCTGTTAATTGTGCTATTAGAAAACTTGTGGACGACTCAACTCTTCTTGTGGACGAGTGGGTTTGTTGACGAGTTGACTGGATAGCAACTGGAAAGATGGTTGTCACATTTGAAGCAAAGGCAGCTTAGACCTTACTGTGTTATTGTATTTTTGTACTTTTTCGAGTTTACATTTTTTTTGTAATTTGTCAGTTTACAGTTTACCTCTTTTAAATAGATTTTTTAACATAACTTCTAAGGTTAAATTAACGATTTACTCAAAATAAGTAGCCGCAAGAAAAGTCACATTTAGATTAGCGATGGAGATAAATATACCGCCTGTTTACATAGACTACCTAAAGGGATATGGTCGCTAAGCCAGGCGAATAAACAACCCGAGATCCTCCAAACGTCATCCCCCCCTAGGTAGGGCTATCTCTAATTTATGTGTTCGCATGGGCAAAGTTGGCCTACTACCAAACCTCATCCCCCCCCTAGGTAGGGCTATCTCTAATTTATGTGTTCGCATGGGCAAAGTTGGTCTACTACCGAGAGGTAGGAGAACCCTTTTCCCTCTAGAGGGAATAGAGGAGAAGGGAAACCCTACTTGGTAGGGACACACTCCCTCATGCAAACACCTCATCGAGTATCACCCTACTAGAGGGGGAAATTCTCCCTCATGTGAACACCTCATCACGTGTCACCCTACTAGATAGGGAGATTCTCCCTCATGTAAACACCTCATCGAATGTCACCCTACTAGAGGGGGAGATTCTCCCTCATGTAAACATCCCTTCACATGTCACCCTACTAGATAGGGAGATTCTCTCTCATGTGAACACCCCATCGAATGTCACCCTACTAGAGGGGGAGATTCTCCCTCATGTAAACACCCTTAACATGTCACCCTACTAGAGAGGGAGATTCTCCCTCATGTAAACACCCTTAACATGTCACCCTACTAGATAGGGCGCCCTTCCTAATTATGTGGATACACTCTAGTGAAATGGCGAGTGTACAAAAGCTTTATACTTCATCGCAGACGTCTTTTTTGTCGTTCCAGGGCACGTGTCTAGAAAAAAAATCCCGGATGGATGGTAACTTGACGTGTAACCTGAGTACGAACGGGTCAGCGGGCTTGCTCGAAGGCGCGTCGAGTTTCAGCATTGCGTTACAGGTGACGTTTCTGGCACTCGTCATCCTGATAGCCGTTGTGGCGAATGGCTTCGTTTGTTTGGTCATTTACAAGACGCCAGCTCTCCATAATGTCATCAACATGTAAGCCACGGATTTTAGGATAGTTTTTTTTTATTGTTTCGTTTTTGTTTTGCTCTTGCTATTACAGTTCACCTTAAGGTTTGAGGCCCTTGATCATTAGAGCCCTCAGCGCAAGCAGTGCGTCCTATGATAAGTGAACTCTAAAACACACTAGCTTAACACTCGTGGGCACGAGTCAGGCCAAAAGACGGAACGCAAGCAAGTCTTATTACCCGTGCAGTTCGGCAACCATGGCCAGCTGTTTCTTCGTTGTTAGGACTCATAAGCTTGAAAAAGCCGGGTAATAGAATATTCTAGCGTCCTGCCATTGGTCCGATTGGTGCTATCGTCAATTAACGTTAAACCGTAAGCGTCTGTTTCATCCTTTCTTTTTGCAGCATTTCCCCCTGAAGGTGGAGGGAGGGGGAATTGTGAACGAGAGGGGTTAGAAAAAAGATAAAAAAAAATTATTAAATGTTCAAGGATCAAACGTTTGCCCCATCCCCCTGATAAACACCTTTTTCGAAGAATGTTGCCAGTGCAAACAACAAATGTAAAATGACATTTCTACAAATAAAAGGTTCCTTGGGTCTCGTTATATTTCTGCTGAATGCATAAAAATGCGGATAAATCATGCGATAAAGTTATATATCATGGCAGTCGTAGGACTGCCATTTTCCATTTACACTGACAACGTTTTTGAAACAGGTGTATTCCAAGTAGCCCGACTTTGAGAGTTCACCCTCCAGTCTCAACTACAGCTTTACCATTTACACCCAAAATAAAAACAATGATTTCTCATGCATCCTTTGCAACTTCGTTTCCAGGTTCCTCGTCAGTATGTCAATCTCAGACCTCCTTCACGCCATACTCAAAATGAGCACCACCCTCGTTTCCACGCTGTATCGTGATTGGTACCCTCACAAAGCCATTTGTTACGTCACCACACCGTTTGGCGTGCTATTCGGCGCGGCGTCCGTCTTTAACCTCTGCGCAGTCGCAGTTAATCAATATTTCGTGATAGTAAAACCACTACATTACCCTCTCTTGATGACTTATACGCATGCGCGAAGGGTAATTACCGCTTTATGGCTGGGAAGTATCGTCATATCCACACCACCTATATTTTGGCGCTCGGCAAAAACAATTTGTCGAAGCGGGGCAGTGTCCCAACAGGACTATATTTCTGAGGTGTGCTACATAGGGGCTTTATGGACCTTCGTGATCTTCATCCCCTCTGTGGTTATGACCTGGGCATACTCAAACATCTACGTCACAGCTAGGAACCAAATCAAACGTATGCGCCTTCAGAATGGTGTCAGCGGTGGGATCACAAAGACTCGTAAAAAAGAGCTACGTGTAGCGGCACTGCTTGCGTTGATTGGTGGTATTTTCATCATCTGTTGGGTCCCATTTTTCATAGTTATGACTCTAGTCAAGTTTTCAGACATAAGCGTAGATAGGGAGTACTTTAAGATATTTCTATTTGTGATGTACGCTAAATCGGCTATCAACCCGCTACTCTATACAGTAATGAACTACGATCTCAAGCTGTCGTGCAAGAGGTTTTTGATGCGGAAAAGACTTGCACACAGAGAGAGCATGTTACTGATGAGGACGTATTCAGATAAAAGTCGTGTAAACGGCAGTAATGAAGAACCTTCGGCCGTGTAGCTTACCCCCCCCCCCCCCCACCCCCTAGGATTACCATCATTACTACAAGGCCAATGCAATGAAGTCTCGATGTTCAAGCCTGTGATCAATATATGTATTTAAGTGCCTTGGTACCAATCCAGTTGTGTTTCGAATCTGTGATAGCTGCTCTTTATTAAACCTTTTTAGTTCAAACCTGTTGAGTTCTTTAAGAATCCTCTTTCTTTCTTGGCCATCCTATGCCGGCACATACCAGACAACGCAAATACCAGACAACGCAAATACCAGACAACGCAAATACCAGAGCACGGCTGCGTCAGTCGTGTTTCAAGGCAAGAGCACAACACAGATTCAATGTGAACTTTAGAAGCACACTAGCATACACACATTGGCACCAGTCGGGCCAAGACGGGACGCTAGCACAGTCTATTACCCGTGCAGTTCGGCCGATGAAGTTTAACTGAGGCAAACCGGCTATGCCATGCTGACGATTCCTAATAAGGACGAAACAGCTGTCCATGGTTGCCGAACTGCACGGGTAATAGACTGTGCTAGCGTCCCGATTGAAGTCCACAGATTCAATCGTCGACCTTTTGTGTAAAATGAAATGCCATATCTTTAATTTGGGCAACAAAAACTTTACATCTAATGAGCTTTCGACACTAGCAACCTATTCAGCGCGACTCACTTGTGCGACGTCTAAATTAACGTTTAGCCCTATATATTTGTCTCGGGCTTTTTTTCAGTGCAGCACGACCGTTGCAGCTGTGTTCAGTGTCGTGCCGAAGTTATATTTACCATGCCGAACTTAAAGGGGCAGTGTCATGGTAAGAGCTTTGCAATAGCTCTCCGGCCCGGACACAACGAATTTCAGTCACATTCTAAAATTGACTTATGATCCTTTGGTACATGTGGGAAATTACCACAAACTGTCAATAAACATAGTTTTCAATAAAATATTGCATATTGTTATAACAAGGTATTAACAGCTTAAAGTTCAACTGTTGTAGACAATTAAAAACCTACAATAAACACTGACTCCAGATGTGCGCAGTACCATGACGCTTCCCCTTTAAGTGATTGAAACGTCGGACTGTTCACGTGACTCATCCAGACAATTAACTTTGACACGGCAGTAGTCTCCCGCGGCCGTCTTCGTGACGCGACACAAAGGGCGGCTGCGCGGGGGACTAGAAAGGCAGGAGCGCGACGTATGAATCGGTTCTTATCCGTGTTCCTGTCCCCTTTTAAACCACACTTTTGTTATTGTTTTCATTCAACATCGGAATAAAAATTATGTAAAGAAATTTCGAGCTGACCATCTATAAACAATGCTGAATATTTCGTTTACCAGATTTAGTCGGCAATATCACAATAGTTCCCTAAACTAGCCGATGGAAATGGATGCTTTCTTTCACTTGGTATTTTGCAAGGTATGTCTGTGACGTCTTACACGCATGTAATAGAAAAAATAAATTACTTAAGCCTGGGATTTATTATTTTATACAACATCCACACCATTACTCCGAACAAAAGACATTGCCGAGGACCTTAGGAAAAAAACGCGCGCATTTTACAGCCAAATTCGTTGTTGCGCGACCTCGATGTATCCAAAATCTTTGTCTCGTTTGGAAATAGCGATTAGTCAGACTCAAACTTTGAGGACAGTTTGTTTGGTTCTGATTGTTTGTTTGATTGACTACGCGCTATTCCTAAATGAAAAAAAGGAATTTTGGATTCTAGGAGGTCGCGCAACAAGGCTATAAACTGTTCTTTTGCAGGTGTGCGCACGCGCACTATGGCTCCATTTGCATGGTTTGCCGAGGAAGCAGGGCTTGCCTTTCGCTGGTGTCATTAGGGACCTCAAGCAACGACGACGGCGACGTGGACGACGACGGCAACGTGGACGACGACGGCGACGTGGACGACGACGGCAGAAAACAATAGAATTAGGGCGCGTTTTTTTCCTATCATTCTGAAATGGGAATGGTTGCTAGAGAATGTTCAGAATGGCATTCGAGTTATACTGCTACAGGTAGCAGAATGGGTGGAACGGCCTTCATTTCATTCCGGAGTGGGAACCCTAAAAAAAACCCCTAGATTCAAAATTCAATAGCAGCAAGGGGAAATACGTTCTGTCTGATACATTTCAGCCATTTTCCATAAAACCACGACGTGAAAACTCCAAGTTTCAAGGTCAATTGGGTACGTGGACGTTTGCACTGTAAACTCCTATAACCACGATATTCAATAGCAGCACGGGGAAATCCGTTCTGTCTGATACATTTCAGCCGTTTTCCATAAAACCACGACGTGAAAACTCCAAGTTTCAAGGTCAATTGGGTACGTGGACGTTTGCACTGTAAACTCCTATAACCACGATATTCAATAGCAGCACGGGGAAATCCGTTCTGTCTGATACATTTCAGCCATTTTCCATAAAACCACGACGTGAAAACTCCAAGTGTCAAGGTCAATTGGGTACGTGGACGTTTGCACTGTAAACTCCACTAACTACGTTCGTTACTGTAGAAATAATGTCCTTAGTATATTTTTATCTGTCTATAATGTTTTGCTTATTCCATTGCAATTAAATCATAATTGATTGCCACACGCGAAAAAATCTTCTTGATCGCGTTGTCCTAGCCGTTGTCGTCGTCATTGCTTATACCCCCTATTGTTGTATACTTTCTTTCTTATCGATAGACAGATCAATAGCTCACCACTGCAACGGATGGGCGGTCTTTTAGCAACAAATACGGGGAGACATTGTGAAATCATAAGAAAACTTTGCCTGCACGACATTTCATGCACGCGATACGCCGTCAATAGAGTGTGCGAGCGTGCGACAACCGGCACGATTAAAATCACTTCGATTAGAGTTTAGATCGTGACGATGCGGTACCTTTTTCACGTTACGATTAGGGGGCATTCATAGCATTAAAACATCTTTAAGATCAAGAAATATTTGATTCCAGAAAGGATTCAAACACCATACGGAGGGAATTAGAAACTGGAAATCAAAAGTGGGATGGGTCTTTCAGCGCCGAATTTCAGACTAAAACTCCCATGTTTCCAACTACCAAAAAGGAGGGATGATATGACGTTTAAAGCATTAATCCTTTTTCTACGACAAGTGGCAGATGAACTGGTTTTTTTCTTGGATAACTTTCAATGTATTGTAGATTTATTTCCCTTGCGTGAATCGGTCCCACCATCAATCACCGTTTTATCTCAAATTTTCATCACATCGACTCTTGACATCGAAAAGCCCCTATCAAATCTCGTGGTCGTCTCAATCCTTCTTTAGACCCAGGACGCCGCCTGTAATGGCACAATTGCGTGCACGAGCGTGTTAAGTTCAATTCCGTGCGTGCGCCGACAATTCTTCGCGAAAATCCGACTTGAAAAGATTTTAATTCTTTTATGTTGAAAGGGCATGTCGAAGTTGCGAAGGGGATTTCCCTGCGGGCATGATATGATCAATTGGAAGGTCAGCTTAGCGATAGCGCTCAATATACACGATATAAGATTTTTAACAACTCTGGATCCGAGGTGTGTAACGAACCATCAGCACCTGCCAGAATTGCTGGCGAATTCTTGCTCGACTGACCACAAGACAAAAGAAATGTCAGAAAGTCATTTTGACTATATGTCCTATAGTCAGTCAAGCGAAAATTATCCAGCAATGCTGGCAGGTGCATTTTAGTAACGAGTAAATAAACTAGAATCAACTATGAAATTCAACCACCCTGCAATAAAAAGAGCTTTATCTTTTATCTACATTAACAATAAATGGATAATTATATTTACCAGAACGATAAGATATTTAAGGATTTGAATAAAACCAAATAATAGTGAAACACTAACAGCCAAAAATTCCGGCATGCATCAAGTCACTCGCCATGAAAGAACTCGCGTCTTTCAACTCACGAATCTGGGGGCCTAATAAGATTACTAACAAGCGTAAAAAAAACGAGTTATGACTCTTTTAATGTCACTTGAATCTGAGTGATACATTTTTCAATTTTGTTCGTGATTATGAGATTACGATGATCATCATCAGTCTATTCAAACTTGAAATGAACTTGACATTTGTGTTCAGGAAGCACTCAAGGCAACAATCACTTTTGTAAGCTAATATGAATAAAATAAAACTCATATTTTGTCTGAACTTAAATGCTTAGCCTTTTTAATTATGAAAGCTCTGGGGTTGGTCGTCTTCCCGGAAAACCAGCTGAAAATCAATTTTTCTCTCACCTAATTACCGCGTTCTTGTAATTTGTTTGATTAGGAAAAGGCTATAGTTTTCGCTTATTTTAAGTGTGGGAATGAATGCTTTGCTTATTCAATTAAAGTTAAATTTGCGAGTATACACACCTTTTTTCAGGTGCTCCTCGTCACGTGTCCAAGAGATCACAGGTCAGTATTGAGTATCAAAGTATTTTATTTGAAAATAAAGCCTCGGGGTCCGAAAGATAATCCACACCACGGGATAAATGAAAATATATATATATATATTTATTTCTATAGGAAAAGTTCTTTGGTAGCGAGTCGCCGAAAAATAAAACAGTTATTTTCATATAACAAGTAGTGCAGCTTTGAGAAATTAAACAGCTACGAAATTATAAATAAAATATAATAAACAGTACCAGTGGTCATATCTTCGGCTTGTTATACATTATAAACTCTACGAAGTAAAGTATTTTTTTTCAAGAACGATACAGTAGTAGGGTTTTGGCGCAGCTGGCGCAAAGTTTTCATCATCCCGAATTTCATTCCAAAAATGGCGCAAAAGTCTCCGCACACCTCCGCCAAGCCTCGCGACCTGCGCATGCGCGAGTTTGCCAAAGATCTCTTGCACGACCACGCCAACCTGTCAATCACTTTGTCACGTGATAGCCAAGCCCACCTGTCAATCACTTTGTCACGTGATAGCCAAGCCCACCTGTCAATCACTTTGTAAAAAACCTGTCAATCACTTTGTCACGTGATAGCCACGCCCACCTGTCAATCACTTTGTAAAAAACCTATCAATCACTTTGTCAAAAACCTGTCAATCACTTTGTCACGTGATAGCCAAGCCCACCTGTCAATCACTTTGTAAAAAACCTGTCAATCACTTTGTCACGTGATAGCCACGCCCACCTGTCAATCACTTTGTAAAAAACCTATCAATCACTTTGTCAAAAACCTGTCAATCACTTTGTCACGTGATAGCCAAGCCCACCTGTCAATCACTTTGTCACGTGTCGCACCTAGGGGGAGCCTGGGAGGCTAGCCTCTAAGCTTCACATCTAAAAAAAAGCTTTTGAAAAGTGGTTTAAAGACATGGCTGGTTTGATAGAAATGGAGAACCTGAAGGTGAAAGATCTGAAAGCCCTCGCCAAGGAGCGGGGTATCCCAAGATATTACTGGATGCGGAGAGACGAGCTCGTCGGGGCGCTGACCAGCACGTCACCACCACCACCACCCCGACGGGTTCCTTTACCCAAACTTGTCAAAGGGCTACCACGACCACCCCGCATTACCCCATCCAACACGTCGGAGAGTATTCTCGACGGCCCGATACCTGAGATTAATGTCCCTATTCTAAAACCCTCCCAACCCCCACGGAGTTCCCGCGTCCAATCACTCAAGCATTTTGCAAACAGGGCGGCCAACTTGATCAAGAGCGAGTTAGACAAGTTTGCGGATTGGATACTATCTTATGTCCCTGAGCCCATCAAAAAGACCGTCAAAGAGGCTGCAGATAAACGGGTCGAACGTCTGAAGGAGAGGATTAAGCGTCTACACGAGGATGTGGAAGATCGCTTCACACCCAAGGAACAACAGACGGCGTTGAAGGGGTATCTTAAAACCCACGGAATAGCCGGGCAGAGAGGTTACGACCCCAAGACATTCATCGCCAGAATCAAACCGAAAGTCTTAGAGCTCATCAGTCGACAAAAAAAGCCTATCAAAGTGAAGTTTATCTTTACTTGCGGGTTTATAAAAGAGGATCCGGCTACAGCTCAGATCGAAGAAGAACTGGGATATTTTCATACAGAGAAGCCCGAGATTGTGACAGAGTCGACTGATCTCTCTGATTTGTTCGATACGATGACAAATTATTTACTCGGATTAGTTGAGCTGTTCCAGAAGCAAGGCTCCGGATGGCAGTTTGACCAAGTGGAATACTTTGACATCAACATAGACCCCTTTGAACCGCTTTCTGGGTCTTCCTATATTCCGCTGCCGCCGAAACTAGCGTCTAAGAAGGCGATCATCAATGTTAAGAACGAGAATGATCACGAATGTTTCAAGTGGGCAGTAACCTCTGCTGTGTATCCTAGGGAGAAAGATCCTCAAAGGTTCAGTAGACAAATGATAGAGAACTCTGAGAAATTCGACTGGTCAGGGATAGAGTTCCCCGTCTCACTAAAACAGATTGACAAGTTCGAGAAACAGAACCAGTATACGGTTAATGTGTTTGGATACGAAACCAAAATATATCCATTGAGAATCAGTGAGAAGGATCCAGATAATGCAATCAACTTACTTCTCATCTCGGATGATGAGACGAATCATTACTGCTGGATAAAGAATATGATGAGATTAGTATCTACTCAAATTGATGAGTTTCATCATACTCGTTTTTTATGCTGTAGATGTCTGAACTCGTTTCGGTGCAAACAATCATTAGAAAAACATTCTGAATGCTGCGGCAATCATGAAGCGGTTGGAATAGAGATGCCTAAGATAGATAAGGATGGAAATCTACCCCACATTAAATTCAAAAACTACAACAGAAAAATGCGTGTCCCCTTTGTTGTCTATGCCGACTTTGAGAGCTTCACAGAGAATATAGACACATGCTCCCCAGATGAGAGTAAAAGCTTCACTAAGCAATACCAGAAGCACAAACCGTCTGGTTTCTGCTATCTCATCAAGTGTTTCGACGGAGATATATCCCCACCCGAGCTTGTACGATACACAGCTGAATCTCCAGACGAAGATATCCCACAGCTTTTCGTAGAGTCTTTGGAGTCAGACATTAAGAAAATTTACGATAAGTTCAGGTTCCCTAAGAAGGTGAAAATGACTCCGAAGGACAAAATCGCCTATAACGACGCCACTCACTGCCACATCTGTGAGGGTGGATTAGGGGAAGACAAGGTTTTGGACCATTGCCACCTTACAGGGAAGTACAGAGGTGCTGCTCACAACGCATGCAACTTAGATCACAAAATTCCAAAGTTCTTTCCTGTTATCTTTCACAATCTGTCTGGGTACGACAGCCATCTATTTATCAAGAACCTTGGTACATCGGAAGGTAAAATAAACTGTATACCTAATAACGAGGAAAAGTATATTTCTTTCACAAAACAGATTGTAGTCGACAGTTTCACGAACAAGGAGGGCAACAAGATTGATGTTAAACGTGATATCAGATTTATCGACAGTTTCAGGTTTATGTCGGCCAGTCTCGACAGTCTAGTAGGTAATATGTCAAGGGAATGCTTCAAAAACATGGCGAAGTACTATGAGGGGGAGGGGCTCCAGCTGTTGTTGAGGAAGGGTGTTTTCCCTTACGACTGGTTCGACGGCTTTAGCAAGCTCGACGCAACACAGCTCCCACAGAGAGAGGCATTCCACTCCAAACTCAACGACACCGACGTATCGGAGGAGGATCACCTGCACGCGCGGAGAGTGTGGGAGGTCTTCGGGATGGGGACCATGAGGGATTACCACAATCTGTACCTAGAGTCGGATGTGTTGCTTTTAGCTGACGTTTTCGAGAACTTTAGGGACGTTTGTCTCAAGAATTACGGTCTGGACCCCGCTTGGTACTACACAGCGCCAGGGTTGGCTTGGGATGCAGCGTTGAAGACCACCAAGGTGAGGCTAGAGCTTCTGACGGACTATGACATGTTGCTCATGATTGAGAAGGGCATCCGTGGGGGTGTCTCCATGATAAGCAACAGACATGGGGAGGCAAATAACCCCTACATGAAGGAGTATGACCCTGACCTACCCACAAAATATATCACCTACCTTGATGCTAACAATTTGTATGGCTGGGCGATGAGCAACCCTTTACCGACTCACGGTTTCAGGTGGATGGGTGACCAAGAGCTGTCAGGTTGGAGAGACCGCCCATGCATTCTGGAGGTTGACTTGGAGTACCCTCACCACCTACATGACTTACACAACGATTACCCACTAGCCCCGGAATCTATCGGGCTAGGCAATGTGGACAAGTTGGTCCCCAACCTTAACGACAAGACAAAGTACGTTATCCACCATGAGACTCTGAGACTTTATGTGAGTTTTGGGCTAAAAGTCACCAAGATTCACAGGGGTGTCACTTTTGAGGAGTCTGCTTGGCTGGAGCCCTACATTGACTTGAACACCGATCTGAGAGCCAAGGCGACAAACGATTTTGAGAAAGATTTTTTCAAGTTAATGAACAACTCCGTCTTTGGTAAGACTATGGAGAACATTAGGAACAGGGTGGACATTCGGTTGGTGACGGACGAGAAGCAGGCCAAGAAGCTCATATCAAAGCCGAACTATCAACATCGCACCATCTTTTGCGAGAATCTAGCCGCCATCCACATGAAGAAGACAAAGCTGATCTTCAACAAGCCTGTCTACTTGGGCATGTCCATTCTGGACCTGAGTAAGACGCTCATGTACGATTTCCACTACAACTTCGTCAAGCCCAAGTACGGTGAGGATGCAAAGCTCTTATTCACTGATACTGACAGCCTGATGTATGAGATCGAGACGAAAGACTTTTACAAGGACATCAGCGGGGATGTGAGGTCCATGTTCGACACCAGCAACTTTCCGAAGGGTCACCCATCTGGTATTGAGGTGGGTGTGAACAAGAAAGTCATCGGAATGTTTAAAGATGAGGCTGGGGGCCAACAAATCACAGAATTTGTAGGACTGAGGGCCAAACTTTACTCGTACAAGATGGATGAAGGTAAAGAAGAAAAGAAATGCAAGGGCGTCAAGAGAGCAGTCGTCAAGAAGAGCATCGGTTTCGATGACTACAAGGATTGCTTATTTGGTAAGAAACCTCAGATGAGACTTATGAATGTCATCAGAAGTCATAAGCATGATGTTTACACTGAAACGGTGAACAAGGTCGCTCTATCTCATGAGGATGATAAACGGGTCATCTGTGATGATGGTATTCACACCTTCGCTCACGGTCATTTCAGAACGCTATTAGGTGGTGGCTCAGTATCTTCAGGGACGACTTGAAGTTCTTCCCTAACGAACGACCTCCTTGGAGCGCCTTCGGAGAGGTAGTACAACACAGGCTGTCCAACTGAAACAACACTGCGTGATAGATCAAACACTTTTAGACTCCAAATAGGATCTGTGGCTCGTCTGCGTTCACCTCCTTCCTCTTCTCCAGGAGCTAATAGATATCTAACTCTAACCCCTGGTGGTAGTCTAACTTCATCAAGTCCAACAGGCCGCTTATACGTTGGAGGGTCAATATCAACCTCTTTCAAACCAATAGATTTTGCAGGCTCTTTGCCAGTAATTCTTATGGGTTGACTATTCAGAGTTTTCAAAACACCTGGCAATCGTTTCACCCAAACTCTAGACCGGTCATCGCTAATCATTTCTTGAGCATACTGATGAGAAAACAACCTCTCCGCCAGTGTTCTATTGGCGCGTTCGACAAAAGCCTGTGCGCGATGGTTCCCAGCTTCGCTTCGCTGGATGGTGACACCCTTCTTTTTCATAATCTTCGTTACCTCTCCCCTAAATTCTGTCCCCGGGTCGACAATCACCGTATGGGGCCATTTAAGTTTTCTGGAGTATATCTTTTCAAACCCTTTAGCAATTCCACTCGAATCCTTGGTAGTCAGTGCTTCTGCATCTTTATATCTCGAGGCAATATCAATCACGACCAACGCGTAACGGTAGGTTTTTCTGCCTACGTTATCGTGGGGCATAAACAACAGATCGGCTTGGTGAATCTGATTAGGTTTATTCATAGTCCAATGCGGTCTGGGGACATACTTTGGGGCTGGGAGGTAGATCTGCCACAACGCCTGTTTTTCAAGCCACCTCTTAGCCTCGGCTTCACTGACTTTAGCGACACTAGCTAACTTAGAAATAGCTGAATACCCTTTCCAGTATCCATCGGTGGAATAGTATATTTTTGATAACCTGCTTTCGTTACTCATTTAAAGATTATCTCTCTTTTCTTAAAATAAAAGATGGCACAAGCGATATCAGAAAAAATTAACCCAAACAGGATCCCACGGGAACCCTTCGGCCTGAAAGCGGAATCGTCGCTGAATCGGATTACATTCAATCCCTCATCGGCAAGTCCTGGAGAAACCCTCTATATAAATATTCCTAAACTTGCCGAAAATGTAGTGATTGTTCCAGGTAGTGTATCCTTACTATTTGACTTAAACGTCACAGGACACGCGAATAATACTCTCGTCAACAACGTTGGTCGGAACCTAGTGTCAAGGCTCAAGATTCTTTTCGGTGGAGAAACACTACAGGATACTCAAAGATACGATCTCTTCCAAACCTATCACGACTTATACTTACAAGCTGAAGATCGTGAGGATAGAATAAAACAAGGTATCTCCTCTGAAAACATGAGGAAGCTCAGGACAAATGCAGGTGACAAAGCGACATCAGATGCTAAGGAAGTAGCTCTTGCAGCAGTTCACAACACCAAGTACTGCATTCCACTCGACCATCCTATTCTCGGCGAGCATGGAGTCTTTTATCCAAAGGCGTTACCTCATCCGCTAATCTTTGAAATTACTCTAGCCCCAGTTTCCGATGTCGTTGTTTATGCTGACACGGTCAAGACTCCAACGTACACAATCACAAACCTCGAGTTGGAATATGCTTGCATCTCAAGTGAATACTTGGCTCGTGAGGCGTTGTCGGCTTATCAGGTTGGTAGAGGATTCTTTTACGAGAACGTCATTCTCCACAAAACGTTCACCATTTCCAAACCTAATGATGGTGTCATAAACGAGCACATTAATCTGCCGAGGAGGTCAATGACAGGGATATTGTGTCTGTTCACAGAGAGCTACACAGGAGGAGCAAGGGATTCCGAAAAGTTTGTCAATCCAAGTATCACATCGATCAACATTAATGTGGATGGCATGCCAAACCGTCTCTACTCCAAGGGGATGACACCGCCGGACCTCTGGGAGTCGGTAAAGAAACGTTTCGGTAGAGAGGGTGTTAAGCAAAAGGATTTTTACGCTAATAACAAGTTTGCTCTGTGGGTCGACTTGAGGGCACATCCAGATAACAGCATTCACGGAGGAGGTCTGGTCTTGAACAACACGCGGGACGGAGTAAAACTAGAAATGAAACGAAAAGTTGGAGGAACGGGAAACATCACCTGCTACATGTTTGTAGTAGCCGACGCGTTGATGGAGGTTATGAACTCGAATTTGAGAGCAATCATGTATTAAAAAGGACTTGTGTGATAATACAAAAAGAATGGAAGAATTACGGGAAAAAGTTCCTTTTCATTGTATTATCACAGGACCTACTAATTGTGGGAAGACAAAGTACCTCACGGAACAGCTCCGGGGACCGTTCCGGCATGTGTTTGAATACATTGTGTTGATTTGTCCGACTTATGCGAAAAATAAGTCCTATCGTGGATTTGCTCACGGAGATAAACGTTTCTTGGTATTATCACCGGATTCTAGTAACACCGATGAGATTAACGAGTTACTAACAGATTGTGCGGTGCTATTTTCTGGTACAAATACGTTACTCGTTTTGGATGACTGTGCTGTATCGAAAGATCTAAAGCAACGCTCGAACAAGTTTATCGATCTAGCGTTCTCAGGGAGACACGATGGGTTATCAGTGTGGGTATTGACGCAACAATTAACATCCATAGCAAAGCCCTTCCGTGATAACGTCGCCTGTGTGGTTACATTCCATAATCCATCTCAAATCGGTACCAAAACACTGTTTGAAGATTATGGGGGTGACTTAGACGCCGAGACTCGTAAAAAGTTCGTAGAACTGCTGAAAACTGAAAAGTATTCCAGACTCTGTTTCTGCCTACGGCATCCATTCCAACGTTATTTGGAGATTCCTGCGACGCGGTGAGAGCTCGAGGGGCTGACCCCTCGAAGTGGTTTAAAAACATCTTAGTCTACTTACAAAATAAGATGACAAGCATTGAGGATTATATGGAAGAGGAGCCTGAGTCTAAGGGGAGTTCGAGGGGTGCGCCTCCTGAAGATGATGTTGAAGTCAAACGAGAATCGCTGGCTATTCTCGCATCTCTTGGGACTACGAAGGAATTTCTTGGTGTCGGTATGAGTCTTGGTGATATCAAGAAGCTCTCGGCGAAAGACGTCGAGAAATACTTTGTCCGCTACCAGACTGTCTTAGGCAAGCAAGTTACTGATGGATTAGTAGAATCAGCACTTCAAGTACTGTCTCAAGTCATTTCCTATGTGGTTCCTGTAGATGACACCGAAGCGCTTAGCAAAGACTTACAGAACGACGAGTTGGTTAAACGCGAATTGTCGAACTTTGCAGGTCTCTTGGTATTGAAGGGAGGAAGGATGGTAGCACTTGCTAGCGGTCTCTTCCGAGTCGCTAAGCATGTTAAACTAACACCTTCTTCACAGGAGACTTCCAACAAACTTCAAGAAGTTCCAAGCACAACTGAGCAAACTCTTGAGCACAACTGAACACAACTGAGCAAACTCTTGAACACAACTGAACACAACTGAGCAAACTCTTGAGCACAACTGAACACAACTGTGCAAACTCTTGAGCACAACTGAGCGAACTCTTGAGCACAACTGAACACAACTGAGCAAACTCTTGAGCACAACTGCTAAGACGCCATTTAAAGATTATGTTTCTTATTGTAAATCGAAATAAGAAATGTCTGACGAAAATCAGGAGGTTGAACAGATTACTAGGAACCCACAACCGACAAAAAGCAAGGAGAAAGATCCTAAAAAAGTCGCTGCTGGTAAGAGAGCTGCCGAAGTTAATAGGAGGGCTAGAGAAGCACTTGCTAGGGAAATGAAACGTGAGGCGGAGGCGAGTTCAGAAGACACTACACAGGCGGAGACACCCCACCAAGAGGGAGCTCGAGGGGATAGCCTCTCAGACGCTTGGATTCCAGAGCTATCGTTTACAACTGTACTGGCTCTAGTCGGAATAGGGCTCACCGCATTGGATATGTATATGCGTTTTTACAAAAAGACGCCTAAGATCAACGCCAACGAGACCGAAACTTTCGAGAGACCTGCCGCTCGAGGGGCTAGCCTCCCGAACGCGACGCCTAAAATAGGAATGTTGTGATTTAAAGATTAACCAGGCCTTTAATAAAAAAGTCATGTCAACTGAAAACAAGCTTGTGAAGACGTTTACCGATTCAGCGGTCATCATCGGGTTAGCCGCCGGTGTGGGTTATGTCGCTAAAAAGGCTATGAAAGAGTCATTCATCAGCGACCCTTCGTCGAGTGTTACAAACTACGCTAAATGGGTTGCTGTCCTGTCCGGCAGTATGTATCTGAAAGATTATCTGGAAACACAAAAGATTTTGCCGAAAGCGCTGTAGGCGGTCTAAAGATCTCGCAGACTGATTAATAAATGGCGAGTATAGCATTTATGATTGGTGGGGCTATTCTTAATGCGACGGCGTTTGTCGGAGGGAGTTACCTAGCGAGATACTTATCTTCTGACGCTACTCATGTTGATAAAGAAAAAATAAGACACGATAAAGCGCTTGAAAAGTATCAACAAGCAATGGGTGATTGGCAGAAAAAAAGACAGGAATACCAGGATTGGTTGACTGAACAATACAACGATAAAGTTCGTGCGGATGAGAACGATAAAGAGACGGATGAGGCCTTCAAACTATACGCTCAAACACATCCAGATTTTGATTTGAAAGAGCCTGAGCTCTCAGATTACTACAGACCAAGTAGCAACCAAAAGATGGGAGAGATGGCATATGTTGGAGGTGGAATGTTAGCCCTTGGCTATGTAGCGAGTAGGTGGATATAAGCCGGCACGACTTAAAGATTTCTTATCTTCAAACAAGATAAGAAATGGATACAGATTTTGATCCCACAACAGAAGAAGGTAGAGAAGATTTGAATACTACTGTAGACGAAGATTATGACTCTCTTATTCCAAACGATGGTGAGGGAAGAGAATCATGGAATGAAAGGATTTCAAACAGATTTGGTAGAGGTGCAAGCTATGTGAGTAGGAGGTTGACCGACTTATGGAAAACACGAAACCCCGGGAGGGCTGTCCCCGAGTACATGGAGTTACAGAATATGGGAGGTTCTCCTTCAACGGACACACTTAGGGTAGACCTTTTGTTATCGAAATATCCAGATCTTGATGAAAATTTAGTTCAGATTTCAACGGATGAGAGAGGAAAACAATTCATTTCCTTCTATTCTGCGAGAAAAGGTGGTTGGACTATACCAGAAAGGTTGTATAATGAGGATAGAACGGTGCGGAAGAGTGTTGACACCAAAATCAGATCCGGAAAGTACAAGCAAATTCAGATTCAACTCGATGAACTAGACGCTACAGCTAATACACTCAGAGAAGAAGAAGAGAGAAACACCGAGCAAATGAGAAAAAATAATGAGGAACGAAGTGAAACAACTAACCAAGAAAGACTAAGAGCTATAGATCGTAAAAATGAAGAGCTCAGCGAAAGAAATTCTGTCATAGATGAGACTTTGGAAGAGAATCAATTGGAGAGAGAAAATCTTGAAGAGAGAATGTCGTTGAAAGATCGTGTCAAAGCGATTTTTAAGAAATACGGATTTACAGTCGCTGCTGTCGTTACCGCTGTGGGCGTTGTTATCGGTGTTATTGTCTCTAATCTGAAAGCTGGGCTGACTAGTGTTGCAAAAGGTGTTGGAAATGGTCTGAAAACAATAGGCAAAAAATTAGGAGAAATACTCCCAGGAATGGTTGGTGTGATAGCTAGTTTCATATTTAGAACGGCGGGTGAAGTTGTTGGCTTTTTAGCTAAAAACGCTTGGCTTCTCATCGTCGCTGTCGTTCTGTACTTCGTAGAACGATTTAAAAGGAGACGGAAATCATAACAAATGGTATTACTCTACATTGAAGGGAACGTTGGTGACTTTACCGTCTATTTAGAACACCCTATTGAAAAGCCGCGGTTTATCGCGCTGCGAGGATGTGCGTTTCATAATCGTTGTAACAGTCTCTCAAGCGAGGGAACGGTCTCCGACGGTGAGAACATTATCCTCAGGATCCCCGCGGGGCAGTATACGATCGAGACGCTAAAACTTCAAATAGATGGGGGTATGCGTCTTGGTGAAAAGCCAATCTCTATTAGAGACTCGTCACTCGAGGTTCATCGAAACGTTGTGTTGAATGAGCCGCTTGCCTGCCTGTTAGGACTCAAGACCAGGGAGCTGGAAGCAAACACTCGCCACAAGATAAAGACGATAGGTCACGAGGCTATTTTTATCCACTGCGACCTTGTGAACGCGTCCGACTCCCTCCAACAAGGGGCGCCCTCACAAATCCTAGCAAGTGTAGAACTTGATGAAGGAAAGATATACCTCAATCCAAGCGATCCGGTACGGGTTAGCACCACATCAGTCGGTTACGTGAGTAGTCTCCGTCTTAGTATAAAGGGCGGTGACGGAAACACAATAGAGCGCGGTCTCTACCCGATACGTCTAATCTTAGAAATTACTTAAAGAATAAACTCTCCCCATAATAAAGCTATGGAAGAGTACAACTCAATCTACCCGAACGTACCCCGAGGGGTCAGCCCCTCGGGTGATAACTTCAGACTCCAAAAGATCCACGATGTTTTGGGAAGTTTGGAGCAGGAAGTTAAACATTACAAGAACGTGAGGAAAAAGTATAAACGAGCGCATAGCATGTTTTCAAAGGTAAGTGTGGGCTTAGGACTCGCATCCGTCATTCTTGGGTCTGGTGGTTTAGGAACTTCTCTGTCAGGTTTTGGTATCGTCGTTGGAGTTCCGTTGGGTGCTTTGGCTGGTGTTTTTGGTCTTACGTCTGTAGGCTGTGCGGCGGTTTCTAAACGACTGTCGCGAAAAGTCTCTAAGCACGACCAAACGGTGGCGATGGCAGAGGCGAAGGTGAATAGCATACGTGATTTGGTTTCTAAAGCTTTGAAAGACAACAAAATATCAGACGAAGAGTTCTCTTTAATCTTGAACGAGGTGGATAAGTTTGAGGCTCTAAAGCTGCAGATCCGTCAAAAGTCGGTAAGAGAGGACGAAAAAAACGTAAACATCACCAAGCTGAGGGAAACAGTAAGAGAAGAGATTTTGAAAGACCTGGCGAGTCGAGCCGCTCGGTGAAATTTCTGTTCGAAAGAACCCCCGTTGGATGGATCTATGAATTGAGATGCGTAAAGGACTGATTTAAAAACATCTTATATGTCATATAAGATGAAGTTTACAGAATTTGTGAAAAGGTACCCTTACTACTCACGCTTTAGGTTCTCTGCCGACGAGCATGGCGATGTGCAATTCGTTTTCAATGGGGACGAATACGATCCATTCGACAAGAATGGGAATCTAGTCAAGACGTTATACCACTTCCCCGGTGACAGCTGGAAACCTGAGAATATCCAGGATTTTCTAGTCGCCGACGACACACAAGCATACAAGGAAACGATCCAGCAACTGTTTGGGTTCCCAAAACAATACAGACTAGACGCGCGTGCAGAGTACAAGATATTGCCGTGGAACGAAAACCCTACGAGAAATAATTACGTCTCTTTCGATGTTTTTATAACACCAAAGGTGAAGACACACTTTGTTTTTAGGGACATATTCACCGACAGCTTGCTAGTATTCAGAACAGCAAAGGAGGCTAGTAGGTGGCTCGACGCCCCGAACCTCAGTTATTGGAGTCAAGCCTTAAATTTTGCTATGTTTTGCGCGACTGCTGGATGTGGTGTGACGCGTGACATGATTGACGACTCTCAAGTGGGGTCATTCTACAGATTTCACATCATTTTCACTATCAGACGAATATTAAACGAGCTACAATGTCCTCTTCCGAAAGATAAGCTTTTTAGTTGGAATAAAAACTTCTACAGCGAAGCAGCTTACCAAAAATTAAGGACAGAATTCCGAACTGGTGACGATTTCCGGTTCCTCGGACCGATAAATCATGGGTTAGGGAACGTTTATAATTATGATTATCACGGCTTGTCATCTTCTAACGACAAGTATAAGCCTTATGGCACCATTGATCAATTACACGACGAATGGGACGCTGCCAAAAGCGACCACGAACACATGAATCACTTTGAGATTGAGTACCTGAAAGACCTTAGAACTGGGTTTCAGTATGAGTGGTTCTTTCCGGAAAAATCGATGGGGTTAACCAAAGCTGGGTTGTCTAGGATAAACCAGAGCATCGAAGCCTTTGTTTACTGTATTCTAGGCGCGCAAGTTCAGACCCGGTCGTCAATCGTCGGTGATAGCGGTTCAGCTCAGGAAACGAAACAGGTCTTCACGAAACTCTTTGAAAGCGCGGTGGTGGAAAACAGTATATCGAAAAGTATACAACGGTATCAGTTTGCTTTACAACAGGCGAGACAAAAACTAGACCTGGCTTTCGCCCTCGGCTGTTGGTTAAGCCCATCGTATCTTGTGATAAATAACAACACTTCGATCGCTGGCTATAATAACAAGTTACAAAAAGCCACCACTGATATGAAACTGGGGCTGAATCCGATAAATAACGAGATAAAAACGATCCCAAAACATAATATGGGTCATTCAAAGATTGTGCTACCTCATACCGAGTCAGTCACGGCTCACAAACCGGAACCGGAGGCGAAAACTAACCCAAAGCCGGACGTGATTAAACCCACGAACACACAGCACGAAACTAACCTTGCCACGATCACAGCCTTTACGGCTGGTTTAGCTTGGTATCTATTCCGGTAACATGCGGGGTGCATGTGGACGGATGTGACGTACCGCAAGAAGACAATACCTGTCCACGTGTGCATACCAGACCACCCTGGCGACCGCGAACTCCCAATGTAAATACAAAACCTATTTTCAGAATCGCTAGTTGTTAGGGCGATTAGGAATGTATGTGTTTTGTAACGTGAGACGCGTTACAAAACTGAGTGGGCTAATGCTAATTTCCGTTACACGTTCTGCAATGGTGCTTTTGTCTATCGTGTTCGCATATTTGAGACCCTCCGCATAACTTACAAAAGGGTCTCTGTTTGCCGTGTCCACACATCCCTTTCCCCTTGCAGTCTTTACAGACATATCTTGCTCGTCTGTGCTCACAAATGCTACCGCCGTTACATTCTCTGCACCGCGTTTTTCTCCGGTTGTGAGGACAGATTTGCGATCCGTGACAATCTTTGCAATAATATTTCACTCTGCCATGAAGACACTTATAATCCGTTGTTCGCTTTACGGGGGATACTTTCGAGTCTTTCACCGTTTGGTTCTCCATTTCTATCAAACCGGTCATGTCCTTAAATCACTTTTCAATCCAACACGCGATACCCGCCTTCTAGCCGGCCGACGTCTACCTGGCGAAGCATTCTCCCAACATTTCCTTCTCTTGCTCATCCATGCACCAATCCCAAAACCTGTCAGGATGCCAAGCTACTGGCATTAGTTCGTCCTCCAGCTTTCTACGGAATCTCACCTTGTGTAGCTTCTCCGGGAGCTCCTCATGCACGAGACCCCACCTCCACGCCGCACGTAGCACCGCGACAATTTCGTGTAGACCCAAAAACCGCGCGTAGTTCATATGTACAATGAGATCGGTCGCGCCCCACTCCAAGCACAACCTCACAATCTCGAGGTTGCCAGATTCGGTGGCCGGTGTTATAGCATAGTCCGGGTCAAACTCGCTGAAGTTTTCTCTCAGCAGCTTTAGAACCTCAACGTGCCCATTGTACGCCGCCTCGGCGGTGGCCCAACCGACATCGACATCGGCACCTAGATCTATCAACAACTCAACAACCCCCACCTGACCTTCCGCCGCCGCAGCACCCATGGCCTCGGTCATGGCCTCTCCTCCGTCGGCACAATACTCGCCCATCACCTTCAAAACCTCTACGTGCCCGCCTTTCGCGGCCATGGACGCTGGATACACGAAGTCACAGGCGCCCGACTCACAACACATCTTAACGATCTCGGTGTGGCCGTTCATTGCGGCCCTGACCATCGGCTTTTCGAAATCCGTCGCACCCCAACTCTTACACAACCTCACGGTCTCGACGCACCCCTCCCACGCCGCGCGCTCCATAACGGCGTCAAAGTCTGCGGCTCCCCACCTCGCTAAGGTGGCGGCTTGATCCTCCACGGTGAGATTTGTAAGACTTCCAGCACTTTGCATATCCATTTTGTTATTACATCCACGTCTTTAAACCACTTTTTTCGAATTTTTTTAGACGTGTTAATTCACATCTACTCCGAACTGACAGTTTTCTGGAAATCCTGATTTCTCTGGAAATCAGGAAACATCATACCACACCAGGCGTACCCAGGACTGTGGCCACTTCTCTCGCTTTCCTACTGATGGTCAACTCGGAGACGCCCGTTCTTTCGGAGAATTTTTTAAGCGTAATATCGATCTTCTTTTGCCGTATCCAGTAATAGGTTAAAGCGACCGCAAAGGATTGTGGGCGAGCGCGATTCAACTCAGACGAGCGGTTCTTAGATCTGTAGTAGAGCTGGACCACCTCTCCCTTCTGTGCGGGGGACGCCGAGAATCTATCCATCACATCGCGAATGTGGTCCACGACGGTGGGAGACGTTCCGTGTAGTAAGTAATCTTTAGGCATGTTAATACTGAAGATTTTCAGACCCTTAAGGCAACTCTTCTTGCTCAATCCAAAAGTTTCCATCAAGGTTTTCGGTGTCTGACACTTACCAGACATCTTGTAGGCGTAGTAAATACACGCAAAGACGATCGCCTTCCGTGGGTCGCCGCGAAAAATCTGGCCTTTCGTCACCTGAGTGTATATCTCGTTAGCTTTGGCTACAATTACCCCGCTAAAACCCATGTTTTCCACATCCTTGTCAATATTTCTGTCCTCAGACCTACGTACCTGGACCCGACTTGGGTTCGAAGACCGTTTGCCGTCGGAATGTCCGTAAAAACCCCATTCCCTTTCGTGCGCGATCGCGCGCTGCATCTGTTCCCCGCACTCTAAGCAACTAGTGACCCCGTCTTCTGTGACTAGGTCGTCATGATTGCAAAGGGTGTTACTACTATCCTCGTCTCCCAAGGAGGCTCTACTAGTCTCGTATTCGGTGAGGGCTCGGTCAAACAGTGCAAATTCCGGCATGAGGGTGGGGATGTCAACCCTGGGTACAGGTCCGCCGGGGATATTGTATGGTGGTGGTGACCGATCTTCAACCATACGTTCAACCGTTTGTTCCTCCATTTTATTGAACTGTCCACGTCTTTAAGCCACTTTTCAATCCAACGCGCGATACCCGCCTTCTAGCCGGTCGGCGTCGAGGTCGGTCGCGCCCCACTCTTTACACAGCTCGACGATTCCAACGTGGCCATTCTCTGCCGCGTACGCCATGGCCCAGCCGATGTCCGTCGCACCCCACCCCCTGCACAACTCAACGATTCCGATATTACCACCCCCCGCTGCGTACACCATAGCCCAGTCAAAATCCGACGCCCCCCACTCTTTACACAGCTTGACGATCTCGCCGTGGCCGTGGAGTGCTGCGTTTATCATTGCGCCGTCAAAGTCTGTCGCACCCCACTCTCTACACAGTTCGACGATCTCGCCGTGGCCGTGGAGTGCTGCGGCCACCATTGCGCCGTCAAAGTCTGTCGCGCCCCACTCTTTAAACATCTCCACGATCTCGACATGCCCACCACACGCCGCCTGCACCATGGCCTCGTCGGAGCCCGTCGCGCCGCGCCCTCTACACACCTCTACGATCTCGATGTGACCACCATACGCTGCGGTTGCCATCGCTCTGTCGAGGTCCTTCACCGTAAGATTCTCCAACTGATCCACTGTCTGTTCCTTCATTTTATTAGACTGTTCATGTCTTTAGACTACTTTCTCAAGTTATTTCTAGACGTGAGCTAAAGTCTCCGCACCACATTCGTGGACTAGTATCTTATCCATCTTTTTTCGCCATACCGTGGCATGGAGACTAACATTGCTAGAGTACCAAGGACAATTGTCGCCGCTCCGGCCACAAACCCAACGGGGTCGAAGCTTCCGTATTCTGAGTCTTCATAGTAATCAGCGTTACAACAGCAGTGTTCAGGCCCCGCATCCGCAGTGTCACTCACATTCACCTCCAGCACCGGACAACCGCCGGCTGTAGCCGCATCGTTTTTAATCTTCACCTCCGTCTTTAATGTCATTTTATCTAGGACCCCATACGTCTTTAGACCAGAATAGCCCCCAGGCTCCCCCTAGGTGCGACACGTGACAAAGTGATTGACAGGTTTTCGACAAAGTGATTGACAGGTGGGCGTGGCTATCACGTGACAAAGTGATTGACAGGTTTTTTACAAAGTGATTGACAGGTGGGCTTGGCTATCACGTGACAAAGTGATTGACAGGTGGGCTTGGTCGTGCAAGAGATCTCTGGCAAACTCGCGCATGCGCAGGTCGCGAGGCTTGGCGGAGGTGTGCGGAGACTTTTGCGCCATTTTTGGAATGAAATTCGGGATGATGAAAACTTTGCGCCAGCTGCGCCAAAACCCTACTACTGATACTTACTTGTCCAAATATGGTTAGCGTGAAACATTGTTTCAAGAAGCATCATTTTCTGGTGTATCCTAAAAGCAGGGGCATGGGTGCGTCCTTTTCTCCTTTAATGGGTTTCTTTAGATGGATGAAACTTAGTTGTCCAAATATGGTTAGCATGGAACACTGTTTCAAAAAGCATCATTTTCTGATGTTTCCTAAAAGCAGGCGCACGCGTGCAAGCTGTCCGTTTCTCCTTATGCGTTTCCTTAGATGGATGAATGAGTCGGCCGCACCTTAGACCAAGGCAAGGATTTGTTTGAAGCCGACGTAGGGACAGCTTTTTTACGCTATTATCGACCTCACAGGCATGTAGAGCGACACGTACCTACAGTTAAGACTTTCTTGACGCTTTTAACCTTTCCTTAAATCCATTTGAAAGGCCTTAAAAGGTCAAGCATTGCACAACTGCAAAACATTATCTACATTAAGCTACATTAGCTTCAGCTACAGGAGCATTGTAATTAAAGTACTTAAAAACACAATAAAACCATTTACATTGTGCAAGTAATAGTGTATACTTAAACTATTTTGAAATCCTAGGTAGTATATTACATTCACAAGCAAATACACTTGCAAGTACATATTCAATAATGAAAATTTCTTCCCTTTTGCCTATACGCCCCTTGAAACTATCATTGCGTGCCGTATGATAGAATTACGTACGTCTAAAGTGTAGAGTGTAAAGTTGATATGCAGGATGACCTCTAATTATAATCACGAAATACTACTTAGAACAAATGGGCCTCTTAGAAAGTGACAATATTACATTTTATAAGATCAGTAAAACAAGAGAGAAAATTGCCAATGCAAAATTTGTAGGTACGTGTACTATGTACTGCATTTTTCGAAGTTTGTATAGAATAATGAAAAAAAAATGTGTTGCAACTACAAGCTATAATTCGAGTAAAAATAACACAAAGTTAAAAATGCTAAAACATGAAAAATTTTAATACGACGAATTGAACAATGGCAAACACATTTAATAACTATTTATTTATTTAAATGTGTTTAAATAATCCAATATTCCAACCCATGAAATATTGAGTGACATCTTATGTGACAACCGAATGCAGACAAAGTGTTTTTATTTTGCAAAATCGAATATGGTTTTCAGTTTGTTTTTTATCCCAACGTAAATGAGCTCAAAGAGATTACACGAAATATGAAAAAGTGAGATGATAAAAAAAATTATCACAATTTACTATGACCCAATGATTGGACACGTACTTTTTTCTGTTCACGAAATAATGCTGCTTCATAATTTAAGGAATAAATAAGGAAAAGCAAAAAAAAGACCATTTAATTTCATCAAGATTTTAAAAAAAGTGTAAGCACAAGCTATATAAAAAAATGTATGTTTTATGTTAAAAACATGAGGTATACTAAAATACATATATCAGCGATGTGACATACCAAACAATAAGGAAAAAAGGAATTATTATGAATGTAAAGAAAAGGACGTCAGACATAATTAAGAGTTTCCATTAATTCAGATCAAGGGATTAATTGGGGGAATATAGTCAGGTGTTAAGCCTAAGGTGCAATGTATTATTTAGATAATTCATTTTCTGATTATCTTGTTCCTACATGCTTTTCAAGTTTGCAATCGCTCGACTGAAATCGTTCTTGTGATAAAAGCAACTTTGCGATGCTCTTTTCATTTCGGAGATCAGATGTTTCAAGAAGATAAGTGTTGCACAATCGACCCTGAGGAAACAGCTTTCAACTACATTTTGGCCTGCGAACTGCGCTGAAAATTTAATCATTGTTCAAAAGACACTTTGATGTTACGAAGCTCTTTATATTTAAAATGACAGGTTGAAGAGCGAATTCAACTCGTAATAAGACGTGCCCTCTTCCAACAAATGTATCAAATGATTTGTTTGAAAATGGTATTAGTAGAGGCTTAACATAAAGCTCATGTCCTATTAAGGATTACATAACGCTATTTCTTCATCGGCAGAGGTGAATCTTGCAAAGCAGAAAGACGCTAAAAAGTTTAATGACATTTTATTTATCAGTAGATTAATACTTCTATATTCAAGGAAAAGGCCTATTTTGCATGGAATGCTAAACGTTATCCAACAAAAAAGTTAACCTTCAGGAAATTATGGAATAGGAATAAGTGAAATGTACAACAGAATATGTCATCGCGTCAATTATTGCATATTTTTTTTGGAAATGGAAGTGAAGGGCAATTTCAAACTCACGGATCTTACGGTTTAAGCGTCAAAACGTGAGGTGTGTTTATCTGCAAGCGCACTTTTCTTGATTTTCCAAGATTAGAAACAAAGCTCACACAATACCATCTCAAAAAACTGGGAAAATTGATTTGTCATTAATAAAAGCTGATAAAAAGCAGAAAAGGACTTTTTGTTCATTTATGAGTGGGCTTTAGGCTTTGCTCGGGGGCTTCTGCTGTCACGAAATCTTAAAGTGAATTTCATTTAAAACATTTTAAATAACAAGTTGCAGTATTACTTAAATAAGCGTATAATTAAAAAAAAATCGAACTGGAACCATACAACAGTTCTAAAAGTTACCGCTGTAGAGCTTTTTATATCAAAACGTTAAACGAATCATCGTTTTTAAATCAAACAAAGTGCGCAATTAAGCCTTCTAAAATCATATTGTAATTTGATTGGTGACATTGCGAAACGCTCCGTGTATGTTTTGGTAAACTACCCCAAGTTTTTATTAGATTGCTTGGGGCTACGGTGAACGAAAGATTCTCAACACATAGTTTCACGACTGTATAGGCAATTAAAGCAGCGTTTAATATTCCCTCAAGATATCAATCAGTTGCTCAGAAAAAGTCTTGCAGTGTTCAGAATATAAGCACTTTAGATAAACCGAGCCAAACGCAAATCCTAATGGAGAACAAGGTCGGGATTTCATTGGTTGCCTTAATTGGCTTGACCTAACGTGATGTAGAGCGAAACATCAAACAAAAACGAACAGGGTCTACAGAATTACGGAAAACTGTTTGATGTTCCCACGGCGCCCCTATTGTATTTCAACCCAAAATAGCTTAGTGGTTCAGGAGCCGTAGCGGAAGCAACCGCGTATGTTGATGTATGTTGAAATCGCGCACGTGATCGGGATGATTGTAAACTTAATCTTACACTCTTCCTCCCGTGTATCCATAAAGACCTGCGATCGGAGAGCAAATTAGTCACTTCTTCACGCCACAGAGTAGATCAGGGAGCGAAACGGAAACGACGAGGCGATCACAAAGAACATCACCATGGGCTGTGCTTCATCGCTAGCCACTCAAACGAAACTTCTGAAGGGACATCTACCAACTTGCGAGACGCAATATTTGACAAAAGTTGATCAACTTCCGTTGACAGAGACGCAGAAATATTATATCAAGCAGTCTTGGATGGGGCTAGAGAGTAATAAAGGGGAACTTGGGATTGAGATTTTTCTAAGGTGAGAGATTCCCTCTTTTTTAAGTTCGCACACAAACTTTTTTACTCTTTTTTATTTAGTGAGGAAGGATGTCGACGATGAAAAAAAACTAATTTACTTCGGTCCCCTTTGCATTTCATTCTATCTGTTCTTCAAACCTGTCTCTCTCTGTCTTTCTTCATATATAAATATTTGTGTTTCTAAGAAAAATTCCAAATTTCCGAGTCGATTTTTGGAGTTATAAACATATTTACCATGACGCGGATCAGTTTAGAATTATGTACGGATAACTAAAGTAATGCCACAGAGGTCCTAATCAAATGGTTTAACTGTGCACTTTACGGCGTCAAATTGATAGCCATCGGAATTTTTTATAAAGGGAGGAAACATTTCTGGTCAAACAAAAGGCACTTATCGCGAGAGAAAAAACACAAAGAAAATTGAATGAAATTACGGATAAATTCATTCTCTAAACACCGGCAGTAATGTCACTAAATTTTCACTTAATGTATCCGACATTAATCAGTTTTCTATATTGATCGTGGTTTGGTGTATGCGATAGTGTCATGGCTACAAGGTATTTATTAAGTTGACAAGTCTTGTAGGCGGGCTGCAAGACATCTAACCGAGTTATTTAATCAATGACAATTCTTGTGCGGGAAGGTACTAATCCAGAATCGTAAAAAATACACATTAATAAACCTAACTGTTTGTTTATAATGATTAACATAATTTTGCTTAGCCTTTATATGATTATCATCGTTATTTATCATTATTATATCGATTAAATCATTGTGTGCTTACAAAAATGAAGCGACAGCGGTTAGCATAAATGAGGCTTGTAGTAGGGAGGAGGGGAGGGGGGGGTGACTTTGTGGCTGCTTACTTTAACAATAGCCATATTTTAGACGTTTTTGTGTAATAATTACAAATAACAGAAAAAAAAGGATGTTGTTTTTATTGTAAATCAGACATTTTCTGTAAATATATATTTTGGGAATTGTAAACATGTTGGGACGTGCGGCTCCATTCGGCTCCACTTGATCGAGTTAATGATGTTTTGAGATATAAAAGGCAATACCCTTGTAATTCATAGTACCAAAAAGGAAGGAAATGAAGTCCTGTGACGGTCTTTATATTTCCCAGCGTGGATTCCTTGCTTGTGATTGCTTTTAATAAGGATTATATGGACGCTGAACATCTTCAGAATACCAAATGTATGGCAACAACGGAAGCAAAGAGCAGCTAACTTTTTTTTAAGACAGACATGAACAGACAATTATATAGATTCCGTCTGATGTGTTTCCCACGCGATTGAGAGAACTATGAAAACATTCGTTTGGTATTTGGTTATACTATGTTTGGGGAAGTTGGTATTGTTAAGTTCAATTTGTTTTTCCTTTTCGAATAAGCTAACAATCTGACATCTCACCATCAAATGTCTAAGAAATCTCAGCAAAGTCTAAGAAATCTTTGCGTCAAATGTCTAAGAAATCGCACACAAAAAGTCTATATCAATTGCTCATCATTTGCAAACAAACAAACCAGAAAATCGAGTCAATAATACAAGATCAAGTTTCGCAAAATTCAAGTATTTCACTCTTAGGTCCACTTGTAAAAATATTAGATGACCTTTTCAGTTTCGAAGGTTATTAATGGCATTATCATTAACAAAAAGTTATAAGATCAGAATCAAACTAAGTAATCATTTGTGACCATGCTAGTCACAAATGATCAAGTTTTAGACGGGGCGGTTCTCAATTTATAATTTACTAGCGACCAGCTATTACTAAGAGAGCAAATGAAGAAATGAGGTTTTCAAGCCGGAAAAAAGCACCGATCGGTACTTGTAGACTAAAATGGACAGGAAATAAACACATTCCAGAAAAAAAAGAAAAAGAAGAGTTGATATGGAAACCGTTTTGTTATAGTTTTCCATTTGTGTCTCAAAATTTTAAAGTGAAAAATCATTAATGTGAGAAACAATACGTGACATGCTCTTAGAGATCACGTGTCCTTTTGTGTGGCAAATTCAAACAAAAATAATATATATATATAAAGACATAAAATCTTTAAATGAAAATAAACCCTTTCTGAAAAAAAAAACCTTCTTCGTTTTATTCGTTAGCGCTGAATAAGTTGCTTTTTGTTGTTGCTATTTTGCCGCCAAAAAGCCGGAAGCGCGCGCGTTTGGCACCCAAACAGTCACGTGATCTCTTAGCGCAAGTCTTATTATGCACAAACTCAGCCAAATAGGATCATAATTGTTGTTTATTTTATAGAAATTTAAAATTGATTAATCTTAGTTCTATTCTATAGGGGCTTTCCTAATTTTCCAAAGTGGATAATAAGGCTCATACAAGTATTAGTCTTCATCGGAGCACTTCTTTTGCAGTTCTCGAATTGCATATTTCTTGGTGGTGATCAAATACTCGTAGAAAAAAAATTCTTTTGTCAAAGAGACGTTTAAAGCCGATAATTTGAAGATAGGCAGATTCTTGCTTTTGACTAGTTGCAATCATTGGTTTACAAGGAAGCCATATATTTTTAAATGATATCTGTTATTAATGTTTCACCAAGAAATATTTAATGTGCTTTCAGCTCGATATAAAATAGAATAAATGCTTGACATTCGCACAAAAAGGTTCTTCAAAGCGCCAAGAACAATCCAGTGGCCCTTGAGGCTATTTTGTTTTACACTGTATTTGTTCCGTAAATGCTTCTATGATTCTAGCAATCCAATTGTAATTGTTCGAAAAACAGATAATGGCAAGAGAGTATGCTCTCTTGGTAGAAATTAAACATATAATCTCACGGTCATCCTTCTAAAATACTCCCCCCCCCCCCCTGCAAATAGACAACCACTAAGCAACATCTAGGGTCTGCTACCCTCCAGCGCAGAGCTTTCTGTGTCGCACGTTTCCATTGCTTCACGTTATTGATGCGGAGCAAAGGAAACGAGCGAAGCGACACAGAAAGCTCTGCGTTGGAGGGTAAGTGTTTGCACGAGGGCGTGTAGACATCATCCAAGACCCGGTCATTAACTCGTGGGTTATACCTCATAACTAAAGAAGAAGTATCAATGACGTTGGTCTTATGGGCTAGCTTAAGTCGTTTACCTGCCATTTTCGCAAAGACGTCTATGCTTTTACCAAAAATTTCTTAGAGTCTTTCCCAAGCAAAGTAACAGAATCCTTATAATACGAGGGCGTGTAGACATCATCCAAGACCCGGCCATTAACTCGTGGGTTATACCTCATAACTAAAGACGTTGGTCTTATGGGCTAGCTTAAGTCGTTTACCTGCCATTTTCCAAAAAATATTCCTAGAGTCTTTCCCAAGCAAAGTAACAGAATCCTTATGATATTTACTTGGATGCAGCATGCCGAAAATAAGATAAAAGCAGGGGCGTATGCGTTATATATTATTCCATCCCCTTCCATATGGTCAGTTTAATTAACCGTAGATTATTTGCCATATCAATAAAGTTACCATATATCGGTATTTTCTTATATCAAAGACATCGAGGGTACAATATCTCGACACCATTTTTGCTAGGCTATGGCTTTTTCAAAAATGTATCAAGAATGCGCCTATAACTACCTTTTAAACAGCCTAAAGCGCGGTCTTAGAAAATCTATTAATGTTCCGGGATCCGAGTATTTAAATTCTCCTTAGGGCAACTTTGGCATAAACAATTCCTACGTGAATCATTAACGAAAGGCAAATATGGCGAGCTTTCATAGAATACTGCACTACAATACTGTATTGCATCAAAAAAGGTTAGGAAAGTCAAAGAAGTTTTTCGAGCTCTATCGCATCTATAACTGTTTGACTGAATTTTATTTTACCCGAGGCATTTTATGAATATATGGTGGGGATACATTAGGAGGAACTGGTACTGAATCATGAAAATGAGAGCCCATTACTTAGGAAGTAGAACGAGCGATAAATCCTTAAGAAATCCATCAAACAAACAAACACACTCGTCGGTTTTATAGCTTGTCCCTGCTATATCAAGTAAGCTTAACCTTTTTAAACACCCCCCTCTACCATCTCCATCAACATCAAAAAGCCCCTCTTTATTCCTTTGGAAGCATACAAAATATAATGTTACATTTTTACAAGAGAACAAATGATTTTGTAGAAATATACCTATTTCAATAAACGTTGTCATCGCGAACGTCAAATGGCAATTGCCAAATGGCAGGTCTACGACCGAAAGGTGTTTATGGGTAGTAATTATTTGTAAAACACTGTACCCAACACTGTACCCAAATTTTCTGCCATGTTGTGAATTCGGCGATTTCATCAATTTTTTTTGTTCAGATTATTCTCAGAGAATCCTACATTGCAACTGATGTTTCCGGAATTCAGGGAATACTCCACATTAGAGGAACTGAAGGAAAGCCGGAGCCTACAGGGACACACAAAACGCGTGATGAAAGTGGTGGAGAACGCGGTTAACAGCCTCGAGGATGGACACGCCCTAATGGAGTATCTACAAGAACTGGGCCGACGACACAAGACCAGGCAGATCAAGCCAACAGTGTCCAACGTAAGTCAAGGGCGGATCCAGGAGGGAAGACTATGGGGGTGGGGGTTGATCACCCCCATTATGGATGAATTACTGGTACGCTCTTTATACTCTCGAGCCTAAAACGTCATTTTTGTTCTTCATAACATAGTTGACCTAGTCCCCTCTTCTAACGATTAAAAGTTAGGGTGCACAAAACAGTAAAACAACAGGAAATCGACTCGATTGAACGACATTATGATAAAACAGTGCAAATTTTCCAGCCTTCTTGGTATGATCGATGCATAAAGGTTCCATTCTATATGTAACAGGTTACAAAGTGAAGTAAATAGCAAGGAGGGAAAGTGTAGAGTACAGGAGATTAATGTAATTCTCACATCAGAAGATGGAGGAAAGGTGGCGACCGAACAGTTTCAATTTTTCAAAGTCCTGGAAAGCCATTTAAGCTCTGGAAACTAAAGTTGGCGAATGGATAAGACGAGATTTTCCGAGATAGCGATTTCAGGGTTTTAAAATCAGAGTCAATCTATAAAGAAAATCATCTGATTTTGTATTTAATATCTAAAATGTTTGGGAGGTTTTGGGCATTGATAGTGCCCAAACCATTCGCTACTTCTCCCTCTAAACAAGAAATCTGACGCACTGAGAACCTTTCTAAGCTAGAAACAATAAGCAATTAGCGGATGAGTACTTTTAGCTGATTTTTTGTCGAAATGAGCCGATACAGTTCGATTGCCTTGACTTATGTCATTACATCGGAAGATGATTACTGTTTTGAGCCTGGTAGGGGGTTAGGGCTAATTAGCTGTCATATCACCGGTAATGTGCATAGGTTTAGGCTAGAATCCAAGATAACATTGACTATGTCTTGATTAAGGAGGCTCCCTACAGTTTTTTATGGTAGCCATTCCACTTATATTTGTAGGTTGCAGTTCTACTAACGCAAAATCACCTTGTTCACCCAATATTGTAGGCCGAATTATTTGATACAATATAACCATCTGAAAATCATCTAAGTTTGATACTACGTTTGATACTACATTTATGACCGAATTTAATAGAAAATATCGCAATAGCAATAGAAATGGCAGCCATCTAACACTTTGCTAAGGTGACAAAATTCTGGCCGACAGAGAGGCTTTTCCAAGTACCTTGATCTATTACTTGTGTGCGTTTCTAATGGGGATAAAATAAACAGGGTTGTTCTTCTAGAAAATCACATTCGTCACACTCGAGTGGAGAAGTGCTCTAGAAGATAGCAGAGTAGACTTCCTGAGTATGTAGTATGATCCGTTTTCAGGTTTCCATTTAATGGCGTACAAATTTGATTCCATTAAAAGTGCAGTTATTCTAGAAACAAATACGTCCCAAGTGTTAAAAAAAAGAAGAAATGTTTATTTACCTCCCAGAATATAGAATTTGCTTCCCTCGAAGTGCAGTTCTTCTAGAAAAAACATTTTTCAATTGTCTAGCATACACATCTCCGTAGATACATCTGCTTCTCTCGCTTTAACCCAATTGTAGCCTTCCGAAATATATAGAAATTGGTGTGGTCGATGGGCTAAATTAAAAATGACGATGTTCTCTTGTAAAACAAGAATGGGTAATCGCTATATTTTTTTTACTTCAATTGCAACATGAACACGATTTCCTCATTCTTAGAAGTCTCCAGTATTAATTAGAGTTTCTCGTTAATCTGTTCGTCAATATCCCCCCCCTCAAATTATCAGTGCTTTAAAGCAGCCAGGATATCAGATCGTGTAACAAATAGCATGACGGATTTGCGTAGTTTCTGACCTTTCTCCTCTTTTCTACCTTCTGATCAGCAAGGAGGGTGGGGAAAGAGGCTTTTTTATGAGAAAATTCTGGTAGAAATCTCTTTGAAATGAACAACTAAGACCCCGACAGTGGCAGCAACACATTTTTTACCCAAAAATTCACATACGATGCATGCTCAATGAATGGTGTTAGAAGTATCATTAAATATTTGATCTTCATGTAAGTCAGTAGCTAGGAAATGGGAAAACCATTTAAAAATAGTCCGTGTAAATTTTACTTGGTAGTAGCAGCCTAGCAATCGGCTAGTTAAGCATTTTTTTTATCATTGTAAGTTAAATAGATAACACTAACTACAAACGAATTAGGTACATGAAGGTAGCCCAAAGCTTTTAGATAAATAGTAAGAAAAGTTTAGTTGGGTAATATTATCATCGTCATTATCATTGTTTATATACTAAACAGCGACTTCTTGGGATTCAAGAAAAACATCGAAACCGTCCATGTTTAGGTGCTGAATTCACTAGTGAAAAAAAAACCCGGCGGTTTCAGCTGTTCATCGCAAGTGGAAAGCAATACTTCCTGAAACATCTTACTTAGTCTCAAGCACGCCTGTGCGCAATTTGTTACTACACTCAAAAGAACATACACATCAAGAAGTGCATTAAGAGGCTTCCCGCTTAGGGTAGCATTTCTTCTCATCGGTACGCACACGGGTGAAAGGTAGTAGGTTATTACAAGCACCGTATTTGAAATAGAATATGAAGCTTTGTAGACCGAGGCACGTACGACGGAAAAGACTCTTAACCCGATCTTTAGTTTTCGAAAACGAATTAACGATGGATTTACAGTGATAAATAAGCGGTTTATGTTACGAGAAACAACACGTATGGAGAATCTAAAAAGTTCATAATTACATACTGTAATAACAATAATAATGATAATGAAAAGAGATAAGATAATCTTTTTTTGTGATGTAATTTATTGCACCAATTAATTCTTGTCGGTCTTTCTGTTTTGGCGAAATAGACTATGCGACCCAGTTCAAAACAGAGCTCTGTCATATTCTTTTCATTTCATTTCAGCTTCAGGAAATCTCCCAGGCAATAAACGAAACATTCGAAGAAAATCTCGGAATTAAATGGACTGTGGAAATAGCGGAATCATGGAAACTTCTTTTGGACTATGTGATGGCGATGATCATCCGGGGACTACGATCGCCTTAATCACGTGACAAGAGATGACATAAGCTAACTAATGTGCCAGATGATTAGGGTGAAATTCTCTTTGGCCTGGTTCCCAAGCAATAAATCTTCTAGTCTGGAGGCAAGAGATGCACATAAAAAAACAGATTTCACTTAAAAACATGGAAACAATGTGCCTGGTTGAGTCGAACAGGACGTCGTGGAAACAATACGTTGATAGACAAGTTGCTGATGAGAGTGTTGATAACATCGATGCCAGTGATGGTGATGGCACGGATAGTCATGATGACATTGATGATGGCACTGATGATCATGATGACACTGGTGATCATGATGGCACTGATGATCATGATGATACTGGTGATGGCACGGATAGTCATGATGACATTGATGATGGCACGGATAGTCATGATGACATTGAGGATGGCACTGATGATCATGATGACATTGATGATAGCACAGATAGTCATGATGACATTGATGATGGCACTGATGATCATGATGACATTGATGATGGCAAGGATAGTCACGATGACATTGATGATGGCACGGATAGTCATGATGACATTGATGATGGCACTGATGATCATGATGACATTGATGATGGCACGGATAGTCATGATGACATTGATGATGGCACGGATAGTCATGATGACATTGATGATGGCACTGATGATCATGATGACATTGATGATGGCACGGATAGTCATGATGACATTGATGATGGCACTGATGATCATGATGACATTGATGATGGCAAGGATAGTCATGATGACATTGATGATGGCACTGATGATCATGATGACACTGAGGATCATGATGACATTGATGATGGCACAGAGAGTCATGATGACATTGATGATGGCACTGATGATCATGATGACATTGATGATGGCACGGATAGTCATGATGACATTGATGATGGCACTGATGATCATGATGACATTGATGATGGCAAGGATAGTCATGATGACATTGATGATGGCACAGATGATCATGATGACACTGATGATCATGATGACATTGATGATGGCACAGATAGTCATGATGACATTGATGATGACACGGATAATCATGATGACACTGATGATGGCACGGATAGTCATGATGACATTGATGATGGCACGGATAGTCATGATGACATTGATGATGGCACGGATAGTCATGATGACATTGATGATGGCACGGATAGTCATGATGACATTGATGATGGCACTGATGATCATGATGACACTGATGATGGCACGGATGGTCATGATGACATTGATGATGACACTTATGATCATGATGACATTGATGATGGCACTGATGATCATGATGGCATTGATGATGGCACTGATGATCATGATGACATTGATGATGGCACTGATGATCATGATGACACTGGTGATGACACTGATGATAACACTGGTAATCATGAAGACAGCGATGACACTGTTTATCATGATGACATTGATGATGACACTTATGATCATGATGACATTGATGATGACACTGATGAACATGATGACATTGATGATGACACTGATGAACATGATGACATTGATGATGACACTGATGATCATGATGACATTGATGATGACCATGATGACATTGAAGATTACCATGATGACACTTATGATTATGATGATACTGCGCTGATGAACAAAACTACAATCATGGTCAATTTTGGGGGGGGGGGACAAAATCCGAAAACGAATATCTTTTATATGGATTACCAGCCTTCTTGTAATTATATAAAAATCAACATCCACTCCCCTCTCCTTGCAATTATTTGAAAATTGACCTTCCGGCTCTCCTCTTCTTGTAATAATTTGAAAATTGACTTCCCCTCACTCTCCAATCAACGTTAAAACGACAGGCGAATCTCCCGCAAACTACACTGTCACCAAAATATCCAACATTGATCGGTAAGGAAAGGGAAGTGGAGAAGGACTTTGTGCAGAAGTTTGTCATCTGAACACCTTTGTTCCTAAGTAAATTGCGCATGAATGTATCATGATGGTGATGTTGCTCATAAATAAATAGATGATGACGAAATTAGTGAAGGCACCAATAACCATGAAATTGGTGATGATATTTCACTAATGATATACAATCAAATATGATGATAACACTGATAATAAAAAAAAAATGTATGAACATTTTGAAAATATACCTATTGTGGTTTGGAAAAAAAACTGAACTGTTTATATACGATAATGTTTGATGAATGCTGATTTATGCATCTTCAAAGTTTTTTTTTTCTTAAGAGCAAACATTATTTCGGTGAGATTCACATATGCTTTTAACCTTGGCTGCAAGATAAATTATTCACAAAATACTTATGACCAAGTACTTGTAATAAGCAATACAGAATTTATTATAAGATTTTCTCTATTTACACAACGAAGCTGAAATAATGATTAAGCAAGCAACTAAATACAAATTAGAGACTATCAACAAATAAAAATAAAAAGCTTCCTGTTCGCCACATCAGAAAGAAACTTTCTAAATATTTTAAATAAACTCTCTTCCACCATGCCATGAATAGCTGCGAAATTGCTCTAGCAATAGCAGCTTGTTTAAAGATCTGATTTACGTTTTAGAAGCTATTTTGCAGTGATTTAAAATCATCGACTTGAATTGCCAATAGATTGAATGGCATTGGTCCTGACCCATACACATCTTAAAAACACCCAAGAAAACTGTTATTGCATCACTAAGCATAAGTGAAAAAATAGCATTAGGAGAAAAATGCAAGCGTACTTAAAAAGATAACTCTGACGTGATGTAAAAAAAAAAAACACGTACATATACAACGGATAAAACTCCGTTCTTTGTGTTGAATATAAACTTCTCTAGTACTTAGATGGTCTGTTCATGGACGTGCTGTGTTGTAAGGCGGATGTTATGTTATGGTTTATTGCCATATTCTCTCGGGGTCTAAGACTCCACAGTCGGCTACCCTGCACTCAACCTTTGGTCGCTCATTGAAGGTTTCTTGTCCCTCCAATACATCCAGAACATTAAGGCCCTCAATTACTTGACTGCATATGAAATACGAAATAAGAAGATTGCTAAACTGAACTTTAAAGCATTTCCAAAGCAATGAAACGTTTTTACCAAACATGGTACCCCTGTGTTATAAAAGAGTGCTAAACCGGCAATAACTACAGAATGCTAAAAATTTACTTTTTGTTTCAGTCAAAGAACTTTAAAATTCAATTGGATTCAGAAATTTCTGCGTGAAATGTTCGTATTGTTTTTAAATTTGTCATTCTTGCATGTAGTTTTTTTCAGATACAATTGTCATCTGATGGTTGGATTATTTTGGTAAAATGTATAGGGAACATCACCAATACTCAAAGCTTCAACCACAGGTAGCCCAGGCAATGGTTTTGCAGCTTGATCGTAGCTTGGACCTTGTTCTAGTAGAGGTGAAACGAGTGGATTGAAGTAGCAATTATTTTGTGGAATTTTGCCAATAAAATTGCCTTAAAACTTAGGAAATGTCTTGTTGTTGCCAAATGTATGTCTAATAATGATTTGGGGGTGGTTTTCTTCGCGAAATATACAGCTTCACTCACCCTACCTACTAAGTAGGCAATTTTATTGGCAACATTTCACAAGAAAAAATCGCTACTTCAATCCATTCGTTTTACCTCTACTAGAACAAGATTCCAAGCTACGGTCAAGCTGCAAAACCATCGCCTGGGCTACCTGTGCTCCACCCAAACAATGTTGAGCTCATCTGGCAATGGAAGCTGGAGACAGAGAAGCAAGAAGGGCAGGGGATGGGGGCGGTGGTATTTCGTGAGAAAAGGAAGGATGACTCACCCAAAGGCCACATATTTGGTATCCATCCACGGGGCAGGCTGCAAAGTGATGTAGAATTGTGATCCATTCGTGTGTCGGCCTTTGTTTGCCATACCAACTACACCACGTCTGTTGTGAGCTACACTGAAATCTTCATCTAGAATAAGAGACACAGTTAAAAATGGATACAGAACAGGAAAGGGGAATAAATAGCGTAATGCAACCTGTGGATGATCGCCTTACCCAAGTAGTAAGGTGATGTGGTATACCTTGTAGAACCTTTGGGTTCTTAAAATTGTTCTTATTAGGGTGCCTCAGCCCCAGACTGAACACAGATACCTCCGAGTAAGTACGCAGCTGCTTTGTCTCCTATTAACTTTGTTCTACAAAGGAGTTCTTTTGTCTCTATTCTTTTCGTTCTTTGTGTTGAGGTGCGGATATTGTTCATTTGCCCAATCAAATTGCAGCTTGTAAGAGCTGCGTACTGACCCATACCTCCCCCCTACTAATATGAGCACAAATTGATGGCTGCTTGTATTTTTTATAAAACATACAGCTATGAGCATATTGGGAAACATCATGAAGTCTATTGGGGCGTAATTGAGTGCTGTGCTTATGGATATTTGCAAGCAAAGGTGGATTCATGGTGATTTTTTCTAGTTTGGCTTTGCCTGGATGAGAAAACAATTTCCCAATGAACCACCACAGCTCTCCTAAATGCTGTCTTTTCTGAAACCAAATTGATTCCAATTTTTTTTTACACTGCTATTCTGGGTCTGTATGATCTGGAATTGATTTGTTTGGTTTTGGGGTGAAAAGACTTATAAAAAACATCTGATTTTTGGGAGAGGAGTGTTGACTGGCCCTCCCCTTGTGGATTTTACCCCGGATCTCCCAGAATGCTTTGCAATCCGTAACGACATCCAAGTGGTTTCACAAGCCTTCAAGGATTGGACATTTTGTTTTGAGGCCATGGAAATTGACCTGGAGGATCAGAATAAAGGTATCTATGTGTGTCTTGAGCTGTGTTTGCTGATCTCTCTCCCTTGTGTGGTATTTTGAGCGTTTTGTTGAGAAGGGTGATTCTACTTTTTTTCCTTGTATGATTTGAAATTTGTCAAAGAATCTGAGCTATTATTTGGCTAAAGAGTAGTTGCTATCACCTCGGTTGGATGCATATCTTCAAGACCATTTATCCCTTAGACTGATGCCTGAGTATCTTCATCTCGTTGTGTTTATTTATGTTTTTTGGGTTGTGGGCACTTCTCAAGGCCGGTATGGGCCAGTTGATGGGGTTATGATATACACCTATTTCAATTAAGTTTGACGGTAAGAATATTGAAAATGGAACAAACTTTGACTAACAATGTTGTTTCTTGTGTTAAGTGTGCATTCACTACATGGGCCTTACTGGGAGCTAGATAGCCTCACTGAGAATGCCATAATCAGGAGCAAGGCTTGTATTCTCTAACCAGTGGTGTAAGGTCTTTGTCATTTTCCATTTTTTTATAGTTGAAATAGGTGTACATCAAATGTATGAAGCATTCTAGTCCTAATGCACCCTTATTTGGAAAGGCCACCCAAATATAAGATATAAATGTCAAGCTGCATTACCTTCAAATAGAGGCCCATAAACAGATTCTCCACCAATTCCCCTGCCACCTTCAATATCTGTAAAGAAAAAAAACAGAAAACATCAGAATGCAATGAATTATGGGCTCTGACCCATATATATTTTTCCCATTTTTTCTGCATTTTCACTTGAACCATTCTAGCATCATAAGGAGACATATCTCACTTTCAATTTTGATTAAATTATCAATAAATTTTGTTGGTGACAGGCAATCATTGCTAAAATTAATGGTTGGCCTTTGACTTTGCTAAATAAAAATGAGTTCTATAACACCATTACTAGATTTTGCTACTAGACTCAAAACGTTTTTTACCACTGGTGACAACCACTGGTGACAACCACTCGTGACAAAACCACTGGTGACAACCAATCGTGACAACCACTGGTAACAACCACTGGTGACAACCACTCGTGTGACGGCTGCTATTTGAAGACCGTTCGTGACAATCGCTTATTAGATACAAACGTAAAATTTAACTCAATACTTTAGCACCATAAAAAATAGCGTAATTATTAATTTGCTTCATTGTTTAACAATTATAAGTTTGTTGTCGGCATTTATCAGCAGCTTAAATTTTTCGAAGCAGGAAAGAAATGTCATACCATAACATGAAAAGTATCTGTGTAATTAAATCCTTAGATCAAATCCTTATACGCAACTTCGTGTTCAATTCTATATTATGAGAAACATGAAAGTAATAATAAGTTTAATTCAACCTCTCGAAGTATATACTAGATTACAGGTGAGTCAGAGATACAAGTAAGCACTACAACAAAGTACAATTAATTTAAATGTAATCAGCATATTTAACAGTAACGAACTCGTTGAAACGACTCGTATTAGTAGGCCTCTGATACGATGTAGATTTAGACCTGAGGTTACCCTGAATCATGTGTAATGCGACGCCCTTTAATGATAGGAAAAAGAGGATTCTGTGGTTTGATTCTGGAAACGAACCGCCGGCATGCAATATTTCTTCGCTCGTGCAACGTTGGAAGGTTTGCAAGCGTGAGTGAACCCTCATAACTACGACCTGGGAAAGTAAATGTTCACTTCATACTATTTCATTCCTGTTACCTAAGTCACTTGGTAACGAGGTTTGAGACCTCGAGGGGTAATAAAAATACTTTAAAAAAGTAATGTTTTTTTTTTGTAAACTAAAACTCGCTGCGGGTTAAAACTCCACGGGTTTCTTTGGTATTCTGTTTAGTATCGCGGTGTTATTTACATACATTTAGGGCGCCTGTCAGGGAATGCGGCGCTTATTCATTCATACTAAGATATGGTGAGAGGTGAAAATTTATTTATAATGAGGCTGTCAATACATACTACAGTGTATTGCCCCAATTACGGACGGTTTTTTGCATTTACCACCATAACTTCATAGAACACTTAGAATAGAACACTTTTGATATTTTTCCAGTAACAAGATTAGACGTTAACCTTATAAATACTTATAATATATTTACATATTTTTCAAATTTTGGGCGCCGTGCTCGAAAAGTATGGGTCACTGATTTGCCCTAATCCCGGTCTTCGGAAGATCTTTCATCCACGTTAATTACATTGAGATCGCTTTATTTTCCTGGAAGAAATTAACAGAATACCACTCGTGACAATTGGCTTTAATTCGATAGCAATTGATCCGAATCAAACCAAATTCATACAGATGAAGGGTCTTAGTAAGATCTTTCATCCACGTTAATTAGATTGAGATCGCACCAATTTCCAGGAAGAAATTAACAGAATACCAATCGTGACAAATGGCTCTTATTCAATAGCAATTAATCCGAATCAAACCAAACTCATACTGATGAAAGGTCTTGGTAAGATCTTTCATCCACGTTAATTAAATTGAGATCGCACTAATTTCCAATCAAACAAAACTTATACAGATGAAAGGTCAATACAATGTAGTATGTATTGACAGCCTCATTATAAATAAATTTTTACCCCTCACCATATCTTAGTATGAATGAATAAGCGCCGCATTCCCTGACATGCGCCCTAAATGTATGTAAATAACACCGCGATACTAAACGGAATAACAAAGAAACCCGTGGAGTTTTAACCCGCAGCGAGTTTTAGTTTACAAAAAAAAAAACATTTCTTTTTTAAAGTATTTTTTATTACCCCTCGAGGTCTCAAACCTCGTTACCAAGTGACTTAGGTAACAGGAATGAAATAGTATGAAATGAACATTTACTTTCCCAGGTCGTAGTTATGAGGGTTCACTCACGCTTGCAAACCTTCCAACGTTGCACGAGCGAAGAAATATTGCATGCCGGCGGTTCGTTTCCAGAATCAAACCACAGAATCCTCTTTTTCCTATCATTAAAGGGCGTCGCATTACACATGATTCAGGGTATAACCTCAGGTCTAAATCTACATCGTATCAGAGGCCTACTAATACGAGTCGTTTCAACGAGTTCGTTACTGTTAAATATGCTGATACATTTAAATTAATTGTACTTTGTTGTAGTGCTTACTTGTATCTCTGACTCACCTGTAATCTAGTATATACTTCGAGAGGTTGAATTAAACTTATTATTACTTTCATGTTTCTCATAATATAGAATTGAACACGAAGTTGCGTATAAGGATTTGATCTAAGGATTTAATTACACAGATACTTTTCATGTTATGGTATGACATTTCTTTCCTGCTTCGAAAAGTTTAAGCTGCTGATAAATGCCGACAACAAACTTATAATTGTTAAACAATGAAGCAAATTAATAATTACGCTATTTTTTATAGTGCTAAAGTAATGAGTTAAATTTTACGTTTGTTTTAATAAGCGATTGTCACGAACGGTCTTCAAATAGTAGCCGTCACACGAGAGGTTTTGTCACGAGTGTTTGTCACGAGTGGTTGTCGTGAGTGGTTGTCACGAGTGGTTGTCACGAGTGGTTGTCACGAGTGGTTGTCACCAGTGGTTGTCACGAGTGGTTTTTACAAGTGGTTGTCACCAGTGGTTTTCACCAGTGGTGAAAAACGTTTTGACCCCTGCTCAGATTTTGGGCTTTGTCAGCACCCTGCATCCATACATAGCTAAGTACCTCCCTGGAAATAAATCACAGTGTTACCAATACTGTTTGTAGAATACACTTTACAGACCTCCGCCCTGTATCCAGCCATTGGGCACTATCCTATGCAGGGTAGAGTCTTTATAGACCTATACATTACTGACCTCCGCCCCGTATCCAGCCATTGGGCACTATCCCATGCAGGATAGAGTCTCTATAGACCTATACATTACTGACCTCCACCCTGTATCCAGCCATTGGACACTATCCTATGCAGGATAGAGTCTTTATAGACCTATACATTACTGACCTCCACCCTGTATCCAGCCATTGGGCACTATCCTATGCAGGGTAGAGTCTTTATAGACCTATACATTACTGACCTCCGCCCTGTATCCAGCCATTGGACACTATCCCATGCAGGGTAGAGTCTCTATAGACCTATACATTACTGACCTCCACCCTGTATCCAGCCATTGGACACTATCCTATGCAGGATAGAGTCTTTATAGACCTATACATTACTGACCTCCACCCTGTATCCAGCCATTGGACACTATCCTATGCAGGATAGAGTCTCTATAGAACTATACATTACTGACCTCCGCCCTGTATCCAGCCATTGGGCACTATCCCATGCAGGATAGAGTCTTTATAGACCTATACATTACTGACCTCCACCCTGTATCCAGCCATTGGGCACTATCCTATGCAGGATAGAGTCTCTATAGAACTATACATTACTGACCTCCGCCCTGTATCCAGCCATTGGACACTATCCTATGCAGGATAGAGTCTCTATAGACCTATACATTACTGACCTCCACCCTGTATCCAGCCATTGGGCACTATCCTATGCAGGGTAGAGTCTCTATAGACCTATACATTACTGACCTCCACCCTGTATCCAGCCATTGGACACTATCCTATGCAGGGTAGAGTCTCTATAGAACTATACATTACTGACCTCCGCCCTGTATCCAGCCATTAGGCACTATCCCATGCAGGGTAGAGTCTCTATAGACCTATACATTACTGACCTCCACCCTGTATCCAGCCATTGGACACTATCCTATGCAGGATAGAGTCTCTATAGAACTATACATTACTGACCTCCGCCCTGTATCCAGCCATTGGACACTATCCTATGCAGGGTAGAGTCTCTATAGAACTATACATTACTGACCTCCGCCCTGTATCCAGCCATTGGACACTATCCTATGCAGGATAGAGTCTCTATAGACCTATACATTACTGACCTCCACCCTGTATCCAGCCATTGGACACTATCCTATGCAGGATAGAGTCTCTATAGACCTATACATTACTGACCTCCACCCTGTATCCAGCCATTGGGCACTATCCTATTCAGGATAGAGTCTCTATAGACCTATACATTACTGACCTCCGCCCTGTATCCAGCCATTGGGCACTATCCTATGCAGGATAGAGTCTTTATAGACCTATACATTACTGACCTCCACCCTGTATCCAGCCATTGGGCACTATCCTATGCAGGATAGAGTCTCTATAGACCTATACATTACTGACCTCCGCCCTGTATCCAGCCATTGGGCACTATCCTATGCAGGATAGAGTCTTTATATCTTAGTTTTAATGGTGGATCATGGCGCTCACTCTCCTCAAGGTTACCCGCTATCAGAGATTTGAAGTTTCCACAAGTCCTAGGCAGACGGTCAGAATATAGCTGGAATAAAGAAAAGAACCTGTTCGTTTATAAATTCAAGGCATTTTGCTAAAGTTTGTGAGCTAGCAAAAAAATTTGGTCAATGTTTCTGAGTTTACTTCAGAGAACACCTAAATCTCACTCGCCAACAAACTCAAGGTTATGAATATTTCATGAGTCGATACTCTAGAGCCACTCTCAAATATGCACGAGTCTCAGGCTTGTAGTCAGGATTTTTCTTGGGGGGTGCAAAATCTGAGAAAGTGGACCTAATTTGTCTGGGGGAGGGGGGAGGAGGGAGGGAGGGAGGTAGTTTTCTTAAATTTAAACAACTCCGAAAGAACAAAAATGGATTTTATTTTTGCCTTTGCAGTATCTCCACGGGACATTTATTGTAGGATTTGGAGTAATCTAGCTTATGATTTTGAGTTTTGTCTACAAATAGCAAGTCTATTGAGAACCAAAAGTGGACTTTCGGCCGTTGTGGGGGGTGCATTTGCACCCCCTGCACCCCCCTGGGGAGACAGGCACGGGCGTGAGTCTCCAGTGCTTGGGAGTGAAGGTTATGTCACTCTAGGCCTGTACAGTAATTTCAACTTTGAGGCACATTATCAGACTGCTGAACAAATAACCCTTTTTTATTTAGCTTTCCATAATTTCAAGGCAGAAAGTCCGAGTATAGATGAAAAATAACTTTTTTTCAATTAAAATTGCTTTACATTAATTGTAGGCAAATGCTCAAAATTAACCTGAAAAATATAATTGTTTTCTATTTTTCTTTCACAGGGTCAAGGCAATAACATATGAATTTTACTAATTTCAGTGGGAGAGTAGAGAGAAAATATTTTAGACATATACCCTCGCATAAGATAAGCTTGCACAATTAAGGCTTCAAAAACACAAAATTATGGGACTTTAAGCACCCAAGACAGTAAAGTAAATGCAGACAAAAGAAAGCGATTGAAAATTCAAAGATGCTGACATAAAATGCACTGAAATGGATTCTGTCTGATATATTTAAGCATAAAGGCATTTTTTGGGTCCCTTTTTCCTGCCATTGCAGTTGCTTAAACCCCAAATATGAAAAGAAGTTAGAGAGTCCAGAGAAGGATGATGTGGTCTATGTTTACCCACCTCTATAATAAGTCTTCCAATACTTTTTGCTCCAACAGCTATGTCAAAGTAGACAAACTCATGCTTTGAAGGAAAAAAAAATCAAAATGGGAATAAAAAGTTCAGATTATGGATTTAAACAAAAGCTCAGATCAGGGAATGGAAGGAAAAGAAAAAAAGAAATGTTGAGCATATGTAGTATAGTGCAAACATGGAGAGATGGTCCTGACTGTACTCGTCAGTGTGTAGATACGGACTGCTCCACATAGTTTACAATCATTAGTGTGAGTTAGTGAAAATGGTACCACAGGCCAGAAGCCTGATACAGGTTATGAGGTACGGTGAGAGAAAGACCCTTTGGTTTAATGTCCTTATCCAAAAAGACATTCCCCAATGATTTTAATCTCATGATCAAGAAGTACAAATGGCCTTGAGCTTAAAAGCTTTAGTGGTATGACTCTATACAGTAGGACCTACATTACTGCATTACAGGGCTACCATAATTATTTGAAATTTCCTTAAAAATCTAATAAGATGTAAGACCAAGAAGACCATGGTAAGGATGGAGTGGTTTTAGTGCACATGCATCAAGGATGGTAATGGATGGGGCTTTCACCAACCTTTAAACTCAATAAATGATCCTTGTAACTTGCCTTTGCCATAGCATACCATAGAGGGAGGGATCTAAAGAAAAAATAGGGAAAGAAACAGTAAATTTCGTTTTGGATTTGGATTTGGGGGTTTACACTGTATTCTCTGCATAGCCTCACTTGGCCTCTAGCATTACACCATACTCTCTGCATAGCCTTGTTTGGCCTTTTTCAACCATAGCATTACACCATACTCTCTGCATAGCCTCGTTTGGCCTTTTTCAACCATAGCATTACACCATACTCTCTGCATAGCCTTGTTTGGCCTTTTTCAACCATAGCATTACACCATACTCTCTGCATAGCCTCGCTTGGCATTTTTTAACCATATCAATACACCATACTCTCTGCATAGCCTCGCTTGGCCTTTTGCAACATAGCATTACACCATACTCTCTGCATAGCCTCGCTTGGCCTTTTGCAACAAAGCATTACACCATTTTTTCTGCATAGCCTCGCTTGGCCTTTTGCAACATAGCATTACACCATACTCTCTGCATAGCCTTGTTTGGCCTTTTTCAACCATAGCATTACGCCATACTATCTGCATAGCCTTGCTTGGCCTTTTGCAACATAGCATTACACCATACTCTCTGCATAGCCTTGTTTGGCCTTTTTCAACCATAGCATTACACCATACTATCTGCATAGCCTCGCTTGGCCTTTTGCAACATAGCATTACACCATACTCTCTGCATAGCCTCACTTGGCCTTTTGCAACATAGCATTACATCATACTCTCTGCATAGCCTCGCTTGGCCTTTTGCATCATAGCATTACATCATACTCTCTGCATAGCCTCGCTTGGCCTTTTGCAACCATAGCATTACACCATACTCTCTGCATAGCCTCGCTTGGCCTTTTGCAACATAGCATTACATCATACTCTCTGCATAGCCTCGCTTGGCCTTTTGCAACCATAGCATTACACCATTCTCTCTACATAGCCTTGTTTGGCCTTTTGCAACATAGCATTACACCATACTCTCTGCATAGCCTTGTTTGGCCTTTTGCAACCATAGCATTACACCGTTTTCTCTGCATAGCCTCGCTTGGCCTTTTGCAACCATACAGTGGCATTACATCATACTCTCTGCATAGCCTCGCTTGGCCTTTTGCAACCATAGCATTACACCATACTCTCTGCATAGCCTCACTTGGCCTTTTTCAACATAGCATTACATCATACTCTCTGCATAGCCTCGCTTGGCCTTTTGCATCATAGCATTACACCATACTCTCTGCATAGCCTCGCTTGGCCTTTTGCAACCATAGCATTACACCATACTCTCTGCATAGCCTCGCTTGGCCTTCTGCAACATAGCATTACATCATACTCTCTGCATAGCCTCGCTTGGCCTTTTGCAACCATAGCATTACACCATTCTCTCTGCATAGCCTTGTTTGGCCTTTTGCAACATAGCATTACACCATACTCTCTGCATAGCCTTGTTTGGCCTTTTGCAACCATAGCATTACACCGTTTTTTCTGCATAGCCTCGTTTGGCCTTTTGCAACCATACAGTGGCATTACATCATACTCTCTGCATAGCCTCGCTTGGCCTTTTGCAACCATAGCATTACACCATACTCTCTGCATAGCCTTGTTTGGCCTTTTGCAACATAGCATTACAACATACCCTCTGCATAGCCTCGCTTGGCCTTTTGCAACCATAGCATTACACCGTACTCTCTGCATAGCCTCACTAGACCTTTTGCAGCCATAGCATTACACCATATTCTCTGCATAGCGTCGCTTGGCCTTTGCAACCATAGCATAATGATATCTAGTTCCCCAGGATTGGCTCCAACCATATCTGGTAATCCTGATGTAATCACTACTCCATAGCTGTCATCTGTCCAACATTAGGCTGGAGTCTAAAGATTTTGAACCTTTTCTTGCAAACCTAATTTTCTTTTTAAAATATCCATACATTTACTGTATTCTCTCGCATTAGCTGCCTGTATTGCTAAAACGAGGTTGATGGCTATGCTACTCATCTTAAAAAAAACATTTATCTGTACAAAAACTTTATTTAAAAAATGTGTGGCAATCAAATCAGGCATTTAATACCCAATACATTTACAATTACAAAATCAACAAGAGATGTGGTAATCATAGATCTTTGATAATAAATAATGTTTTCTATGCTTCATGGCAAACTAAAATGCCCACTAACAAACTACTAAATTTCCCTTACAAACCATGTATAATAATAAAAAAAAATCATATATACCCTTACTGTAATTAGAACTGCCCCCTAACAAACTACTAAATTTCCCTTACAAACCATATAATAGTCAAAATAAAGTCATTGTACCCTTACTGTATTTAGAACTCATTTACTGTTACCTGAAATCCTGAAAGTTGAAACTCTCCTGAGCCCATTTTAGAAAATCTTCTTTCCCCCCTATGGGTTGTCCATCAATGAATACCAGCACACTCTCCTCAAATCCCCACATCTCTCCCTTGATCTCCTACAAGAAGGAAACAAGGGTCAAGAAAGGTCACACTACTTATCAGGCTATGAGCATGAAAACCAGAAGTCTGATTTGATTTTAGCATGAGATAAGTGCTCTTTCCAATACTTCTATTACTTCTCTCTAGGTTTGGGTTATATTTGGTCATAACCTAGTGACCATTTTTTCTGCTTTATGTTCTTGGTACAAATACACACATCATGTTATAAACAAAATACATACATCACAGTTGGGGTTCATGTTCTACAAATAGATTAATCACAAATTGCATAACATTGTTTCTAGAATTACAGCAGAACAGTCTCAGTTTTGGCTACATAATTGGTGAAAGTAATCATGGCATGATCTTAGGAATATTGGAGTTTTAGGAAATGTACATCATTGCAGGCAGTCTTGTTTCATATAATCAAGTCTTTGGTATAGACTATCATGTTTCAATAATGAATTTACCCACAAAAAGAAGCAGAATGATGCTAAAACAGTATTGGATCACTGACATTGTTACTTTTAAAACCCTTGCCTTAAGAACACCCCCGCTATTTTGGACACCTCCTTATAACAGACAGAAGTGTGATCCTAAATAAAAACTAAATACAAAGACTGACATGTGAAGAAGATGACTTCAATCTTTCATTGTTATATGGCTTTAATAGAGCCTAAATTACAGTACAGATGTGAGGTGTCCGTAATTTCGAGAGGTGAGTGTGGTCACTTATTATAGGAAAAATAAAAAATGTTGTGTGAGTCAACTACTTGGTGCACTGTTAATTATCAAAATTTTCATATTTTGGTCTTACACCAGGAAGAGGATAATGTTAAAGAAAGGGATCGTATCTCCATTTTAATAACAGCCCTTGACAGTTCCTTAAAAATTATTCCAAAACAGCTCAAATTAATGTGTCTACATAATATAAAGTAAACCATTTCAAATTTATAGAAATACAGAAATACAATTATATATTAAGAAAGTGTGCACCAGGCACATACTGTAACAATTAAAAGGTTGTGTTCAAAACTTATTTAAAACATTAGTACCACTGCAAATAGAAAATATAACCTACATATGACTAAACTTTAACTAGTTTCAAATGTAGAAATTCTTTGTGTAGACATTTTAATAACACCGATTGTTTTTTTTTTAAACTTATTTTCAAGGCTCCTAGCTTCAAAACATAACAAAAATGATTTTCCAAATCTATGATGAATTAAACAGGCAGCACGTTTGATGCCTAATTGATGTTCGTACCTTTTTCTTTCCTTGAATGAAAGAGACCCAATCACACTCCAGAAGTCCGAGGACATTTGGATCGTAAAAAGAGTCCGGCTCTTTCTGACGCAATTGCTACAAAACAAAACAACAAAAACCAAGATAAAAATAAATTTTCCTAAAGTATATAGCGACAAACAAACATGTAGAATATTACCAAGACTGCCCCCTTCGCTATGTGGAAATCCACGTCCTTTAGCAGACCCACAACTGACACTTCATGTTTGTCCGCCATTTTGAATGTTGTGCCAGTGAAATGGAATTTGGACTCGTTACTGTAGTAACGGTAATGGAGTCCAGTCTTTACCGCGCGTCTTGTGGTTATCAGTGCGTGATTTTCACGTGTTCCGAACAGGTAACATGTTAAGAAATTTGACAAGATCAGCGGGAAATTAAAGACAGGGGGCATTTTGCATTTCTAAGGAAACTTGGTGTGGGACGCACGAAAGCAAAGCAACTCTATGATTTATAATGGTTTGCGGGGCAGTCCTCGCCGGGAAATCGTGTCCATTCGCCTTTCCCTCTCTGCTCTACACTTATTCTTGTCTTTTTTTTTTTTAATGTATTTTGTTGTATTTCTTTATATATAAGTGTCGAGGAAGCCTCAAAATAAAATAAAATAAAATAAAATAAAATAAAATAAAATAAAATAAAATAAAATAAAATAAAATAAAATAAAATAAAATAAAATAAAATAAAATAAAATAAAATAAAATAAAATAAAATAAAATAAAATAAAATAAAATAAAATAAAATAAAATAAAATAAAATAAAATAAAATAATAAAATAAAATAAAATAAAATAAAATTAAATTAAATAAAATAATAAAATAAAATAAAATAAAATGAGGTCGACTTAACATTTTCATTACCATGGGTACCAGAGCCTCCAGACAATAGTCTCGCCCAGTGACACTCAGCCAAGCATTTTGGCTGAGCGCCATCACTGGACGAGAGAAGTCTAGAGGCTCTGGTACCCAGGGTACTTTTTCATCAGCCACTGAGTTTCAAATGCACTCCTTACTAGGGGGTAAATAAATTTTAATTTACCCATTATACATTTCTTTTAATTACTTATCATGAAACTACTTTTTCCACCCTGCTTCCTGGTAAAACAAAACCTGGACTGGTGGTGATGAAGTGTAGAAACCCGCTTGTAAGGCCTAACAGGATAGGCTGGGTCATCTCATTGTATTGTTTGGATTCCCATTGTCTGTGATGCATCAACAGGGCCGTAGCAGGCCTAGAAATGTATATATTTTTTTAAAGGGGGGGGGGGAGGGATGGGCACAGTACAGAAACATTTTGAAATATTGGGGGCACAGCCACGCCCCTACTGGTCATTTTCTTCTCCACCCCCTGCTACGGCCCTGATCAATCCAAAAAAAACCCCGAGTGCTGCAAATAATAACAACAAACACTCCCTTTCTTGCAATATTATACATCTAGCTTAATTTGATGAAAGGGGAAATGCCACAGAAAGCATTTTGAGTGGGGGGAGGGAAGAGGGACTAAACAGACGTGTACACTGAGGTGTGTGCACCCATCCTTGGCGGCCAAAAAGTAAGGAATGAAAGAATCTTCAAATACTATGCTTTTATTCCAAATGACACCCAGAGTGTGCCCCCCCCCCCCCCCCCCCCAAGCCAATCCTTGGTACGTGCCTGCTGGAATGAAAACAATAATCCAATTAGTAATCCAGGAATTGCCTGTTATCATCTGTTATCAAAGATTTTCATAGATAATAGAACACTTGTATCCATCATATTTTCAAGTGGGAAGGGCTGGATCTGTGAAGCATATTTTCATACACTCTAAATGACAAAAAATAATAATAAGTTCTGCTTTGTTTATGCCAAATTCAATGTGGTATTGGATAATAAAAACCTAGGTTATCCCTAGAATTCTTATAAATAGCACTTACGAATTTGTAACCACCTACCCACCCCTCCCCCCTGAAACCACTACAAGCCCCTCCCCCAAACTTTCACCCTCCCCCCCCCCCCCTTATGGGACCACTCCACCACCCCTGTAACTCGCACAAGAACAAAGCATTCATTAGATTACATATTACATGAGAGTATCTATCACAGAAAGGAGAAAAAGGTGTCTTGTAGCTGCTATTTTTCTAGCATTTTTAGGGGACCATAGCAGAGTTTAATGAAAACGCATATGATAACCATTCATGATTTTACAAAAATCAAAGAAATATAATTTAATGTTTGGACTTGGGGTGGAACTTATCCTAAAAATTCAATTAAATATGTGTCATCTTCTAGGTTTGCTTTTGTTATTATATGTGTCAAATTTAGTGTCAGATATGAAAGGCATGCCATTCCTAGGTACATACCATTGAATAACAAACACCCCATGTTTTAATAATGAACTATATATTACTTTATTCATCACAAACATATTCTACAGGTATTCGGAATCTTTATGGTTTACCACAGTTAATGTAAGTATAACTTAGGATATATAGGTTTCATTGCTGGACTGAAGACAAACACATAATATAGAAGCTGCAATAAACTTTTTATTCCTCAAATTTAGTTGTTTAGACTGGGGTAAATATGGCAACATGCAATTTTAGTAAAGTCCTAAATTTGATGAGCAAATGCGGTCCAGCATAGAAATATTAAATACTTTCACAATAAAAATACCTATTCTCTCAGGACATATGGCTAAAAGTATTCCACTAAATCACTCCTGGTATTTTGAAACATTATAAATCACAGTTGCTTGTGTGCTGTATTGTAAGAATGACAAGAATTCCAAAGAGCTTTTTTCAGACAATAATCCACGACTTTGAGATTGCACAAATTTTATCTCAGAAAGGGCAGAATTTTGGAATACTGTAGTTATTTTGAAAGAACACAGGTCTAAACATGGAATATGGTAATTGCCGGTGACTAATGAGCTAAAACCTTATTATATTCTTGTTAATGGAGCTTTTCTTTACAGGAAACATATAGTGCATTGCTTTTAATAGAAACTTTTAGTGCTAGCAAAACACTGTAACCTCCGGACTGTTTTCTAAACAAAACCGCAGGGAACAACGGCTAGACCTGTAAGAGGGTGTGAGTAGAAAAACACTTTCAAATCACAAGAAGTACAACTTAAAAGGGCATAATTTAAAACTACTCTATGGTTGACCTATTTTACTATAAATGAAAGATTCCAATATAAGTTTTAGCGTAGCGCCACAAACAGACACGTGTTTCAAAATTCATTGAACAAAATGTACACGCAACGTATTTGTTTTACATAATTGTAATGTCGGACCCCATTCTTTGCCCAAAATCATAGGAATCAAGCCACTTTCTAAGGATATCTGGCTTGCAGTTCGCTTCTCGTCTTATTCGCGGACTTGGTTTGATTTTCTCATCGCTTCGGCGTCATCCATGCCAGCTTGCCTACAGTAAAAATGCACTATATCAGCTTTCTTCGGACATGTGCTTTGGAAAGCAGAATGCTTTCTTCCAGACTCGAGATAGCTCTCAATTCCCGTCAATTCTTCCATAGGAAACTCCTTTACCACCCCAAGACACACATAAATATAGTGTAGCTTGGGTAGTAGAGTACAGTCTGGTAATCCCGGGCTCTCTCCGCTGAGGAACATCTGATTTCCTTCGCCATCTTTGGGCATCTTCGCTGACATCAAGAAAGCGTTTACTTTTTTCAACTCCTGTAAGAGTTGCGTTTTTAGTGCCTCTTCGCCCTCCTGTGCCCGGTTTTTAATAAAGTAGTTGAATTTTTGGTAGATTTTCGATCCTGGTCCTACATTAACGAAGGACAGTATATCTTTGTTGGTGCATGCAAGCTTTGGAATGGATTGGTTGGTTTCGGAAAGTTTCTCAAATCTTCTCTCAATCTCGTCAAGGTCGTCCAAAACCTCTGCCCCGTTATCGAGGGTCAATGTTGGAAAATTCTTGTACGGGAAATGAAGTTGTACATTTGTCTTCTTTATGGTGTCCACGTTAAAGGTTTTTATGGGGAGACCTTTCAGAGCGAACATCATCATAATTCTGTGACACTGGATGTCGGCTCCGAGAGATTGGCAATCGAGTGTAGATGCCTATAACACAAAAACAAGATTTAAAACGTATTTAATTGTTATTAAGGATATACTTCCTTTACTGCCTACCTTCACGAAGAGTTCGACTCCAGGTATAGTTTCTTCCGCCATTTTTTCAAGGCTTTTTCCTTACGAGTCTCGAACACGTCTGTTGATCTCGAACGTTTCAATCGAAGTTACACCCTCGCTTTCCTCCAAGCGAAATAAATAGCCCCTGGGTACCCCCTGTGGAAACAGTCACGGCAGAAAAGACAGACAGTCAAAAACAAATTAGAAATGACCAAATAAAGCACTCAATTGAATTAAATTCTGGATAAACACTTAACGAGTAATCGCAAAAGTATGCTAAAAAGGACTTTGGGAAATTTAATCTGTAATTTGCCAGTAACAAACGGCTTGTTGTGTGACAATTCGCTAGTGTGACACTGGCTGAACAAGAAAAGTACCCGTATGTAGCCGAGCCCGCGTTTTTTTCAGAGGGCGCGTAAATAAGTTTTGTTGTCTTGACGACCGTGACGTGTAAATAGTCCTTTAGCAACGCCATGTTTTGGATGTAAAAGACAGCCATAACCAAAGAGCTCAGGAAATTCGCCTTTTCCTCCAGTAGATTTGATTTCCCGCTATAATATCTCTGCCCCACTTCAGCAGGGATATATTTTAGATAACTGTGTAGTATTTTGTGAGATTTTTACTGAAAAATGGCTGCTGCAGTAGCACAAAAAGGCGACGCATCGAGAACTTACACTTTCGCAAGCCAACCTCGACCCGTTCAACAACGAAAGAAATTCAGGGATCCTCTTACTCAACAGTAAGTAGTACCAAACCTCTCCCATGTTATATATTATTCTAAGCTAAATTCTTATGATGATATTTTTAATAGATCAAGCTACTACTCTTTCCTTGTCACGCTGATACATATTAGCACGACATCGTTGTTGAGTGCTATTCTTGTCCTCAATCATCAAAAGGAAAATCTGATTTTCCCGTACTGTTTTTACAGTTGTTATTTTTTAAAGTACGGCGATATACCAATCTTTTATCTGTTATCATCGATTTGATATCATTTGAAAGTTTCTTTCAAAGGAAAAGACAGGAAATGAATTCCAAATCAAATCTTAATCCAAACGAATTTATTCTATCTTACAACTTTTTTTACTTTCAATCCGAATGCAAGAAGATCCTACTTTTAATGTTTACGATCTCAGTGGTTATCTACTCATCTACTTAATTGTGAATGTAAGCTACGTGGAATTTGATTTTGGATGTCGATTTTCAGAAATGAAGCATCCATGCCCTATGGTAATATCATGTACGACAGAAGAATCGTGAGAGGCAACACATATGCTCAACGAACCCTCCCAGCGGTAAGATCCAATTATATAAAAAATCTTGCATGTATGTAGATAGCAATTTTTGACAGAGAAACAGAATCCTATTCTTTTAAATTAAATCTTGTTTTGTAATTTCCTTTGGTATATTATTAAATGTAGATGAGGGTTGATGTTTTATTTGTCAACCTTGTACTTTGGTGAGATTGCCTAAACAGAATTGATAACTCAAATAAATTAGATCTTTGTCTGGTGTTTTGATCAGGCATATTTTACCTTGCCTGCATGTGTCTCATAATAGCTTGAACATATTTTATTCTAGACTGCCCAACCAGACCCAATTGAAATACAAAAGCAACAAGAGGCAAGAAGGAGAGCAATTGCCAGGAAACGAGCAAAGCAACAACTTCAACCACGCTCACCTGAACCAGTGGAAGGTCGCAAACACATTGATGTTCAGACAGAATTGTACCTAGAGGAACTCAGTGATCGTGTAGAGGAGGCAGAGGTTGAGACACAAACCGATGCATTTCTGGATAGACCACCTTCGCCCCTCTTTATCCCCGCTAAGACAGGGGTTGATGTCGCTACACAGATTCTTGAGGGCGAGGTGAGGATGGCTTGCAGTAGACAAACTTTGTGTTTTAACTGCATTAAAGAATATAGAGTGCATATCACTGGGTATTCTATATGGTTTCTGAAATGCAGTGTTGAGTTCTTTTATATAGGGGATTTCATGTAACTTTTCTTATTTTCACAGCTTTTTGATTTTGATATTGAAGTCAAGCCAATCTTGGAAGTGCTTGTTGGTAAGACCGTAGAACAAGCTCTTCTAGAGGTCATGGAAGAAGAAGAACTTTCAAATCTCAGAGCCCAACAGAGACGATTCGAAGAGCTTCGAAATGCTGAACTTGTGGAAACACAAAGGTTGGAGGAACAGGAGAGGAGACACAGGGAAGAAAAAGAACGACGCATGCGACAACAGGCACAGGTTTTAAAAAAGGAGAAAGAGACTGGAGAGAAAATTGCAGCCCGGGCATTTGCACAGGTAAGCTGTATAGCTAAGCATGTGTTTGATTTATTCAAACTTGACTCTATCTTTTGCTACAATTTTGAGTATTCTGAGAACTCTTGTAGAAAAATACGGAAATTATAAAAGTGCTTCTCACTTCCATCAATCAAGTTTGGGATTTTTAAAGGAACACATTTTGTACCATTGGCCAATGCACTGCGGTGATATGGCATCATTGGAAGATGTGACTGATGAGAGCCATATTCTATTTGGACACTTGGAATTCATGAACTTGAATTCACAGATTACTCAAAATTGTAAGAATAATATTTTAGTGTAAAGAAGGAAACAATGTTTTAGCATATGTGCATTTCAAGTGTTAATTTTAACTTACGAACACTTATTTAAAATAATATAAATGGATCTAGACATGAAAATGATGAAATAGCTTTTTAGAGCATTGTTGCCTTATTTAACAGCCCTCTTGTACAATGTTTGAAAATGATTTTCAAAACATACTCAAACCATTATCTTATGTTTTTTGCAGAGTTATTTGGCAGACCTTGTACCATCAGTATTTGGATCACTCAACGAAAACGGCTACTTCTATGATCCCGTCGAAAGAGGTGGGCGTGAAAACCTAGACAATTCAAATAAAGAATTACATGTAAAGGAAATAGCTAAATTGGAATTTCTATCTCAGATGTGGAAACTTATTTCATGCCTTGGCTGATGGGACGAGTTGATGTCAATCTGAACAGATCGTTGGTTGCAAGAACAGTTCTTGATGGTAAGATTCTTTGTTCTCTGGTGTTTTTTTGTGTTTCTCTTTCAAATATGCACGTTTTTCCAGCTCCATTTGCATACTGTAGTTTTTGATTGATTTGTGTATTAAAACTCACAACTTATGCTTTTCTACAGCTATTATTCGGCATGTTGTCACAAAACGTCAACAAGTGTATGGGAAACTTGATGAGGAACTTAGACTATCTATGGAGAAAGAAATCATGGCTCGTGCGGCTGAGCAGAAGAAAAAGATAGAAGAAGCAACTCCAGCTCCACCACCAGAAGAACCCAAACAAGAAACACCAGTAGAGCCAACACCTGAAGTGCCGGCAGAAACCCCCAAGCCAGACGAAGACGATACTGCAAATGCAGAAGAGCCAGCACCAGAGGAGGAAGAAGAGACATAAATTCGTTCTTTTTTATTTATAGTGAGAAATTCTCTAGTCTGTAAATAAATTTAACCATGAAATTTAATTCACTTTTTGTTTAGAGCTGGTATAATTTGTCTTGAAGACAAATTTTTTGGCTGATAATTCAGCAGACTTTATCTGGTGATGTGGACAAATAACCCTATTACCAGTAACCTTTTCTAATTGTATTTTGGTACAGACATGTAAATATATGAACTCCCTTACATTTGCATTAGAAGCTACTGTTATACAGAGGGTAGAAAAAAAAGGAATTGATAAAAAGGTGTATTCTTGTTGTTACATGCTTTTATTTACTCAATAGTTTCTGAATAAGGGTGCGAGATCATTGGCCCTACAACATTTTAAATAAGTAAGAGGTTCCACATGAACATGTCACTTAATTGGAACACTAGGTAGGTAGATGACATTTGAAACAACATGAAAAGACATACTTTTTTTCAATTATTAAATTTAATAATGGCTGCCCTCTCGACCCCAGGGTCTTCTAGGTAATTCACCTTTCCCACATTTTCCCACAACTCTTTGCGACACGCACGTGAAACGAAGGATAAAAACAAACTTTAAAATTTTGACGCCCGACCTCGGTTTCAAACGAGTGTCGCAAAGTGTTGTGAGCAAGTTCGGCGCTGGAAAGTCACGTGCGTTTTACGGGGTCAAAGTCCAACAAATTGTAAGCCCGCGGAAGTTCAGACAAGTCAAGAAGCGTGTGCTTTCGTAAGAACAAAATGGTGACAACAAAGCATTGCGCTAATGGCACCTGTAGAAATGATTCTAGATTCCCGCAGTTATGAAAGACAAATGGCAATGTAGACTGTGTACTATTCTTCCATTTTTCAGGAGAATAAAAGAAAGATAGAAAGAACGAATAAAGCGGTGCAAACACAGTGATTTAAGTGTGGCAAGGATATAGCACCACAGAAGATGATCCTGATTCTATACCTGCAGATGTCTAGATTACCCAGAAGACCCTGGGGACGAGGCTGCGGCTGCGTGTGATTTTGATTGTTGCATTATTTCAGTAGTGGAAATAATTTATTGAGGTTGTCAAAATAAACATGCAAAGCATTTGTAACCTATTTTTGGTCAGTAGTTCCTATCACATTGTTTAGATGAATGTTTTTAAGACTATCTACACCTTAAATATTTCCGAATTTCTTAAGCTTATTGTAATCATTTTGCATTAATACTTGTGCGTACTGCTCACGGCCGGAATTGGCCGGCACGCGAGTCAATGGGTTAAATACACCAAACAGGATAAATATTCCAAATAGTATATTTAAGAGAAAAAGAGACATTCCTTCCCTTGATTGGATGTTTCACTCGTTGTTATATTTTTCTTGCCAAATGTGTTTGTTGAAATTGAAAATCATATATTTACAATTAACAAATCGTATGACATTATATTACTACATTTTATTCCGTAAAAAAATCCCGAACAACCCAATATGTGACTGTGTATATGTTTGACATACTTTTGAGAATTTATTAACTTTTATTACAGTTCATTTTTTTATGAAACAATGAGTACAAAGTTTGTACTTTACAAGCCCTCCAAAATAGCCTCAACTTGCTAATAATAATAATGTCATTTCCCGATACCGTTTTTCCGATTTGCGTCTTCTCATGTGGGTTTCCAAAATCAGCCGTACTGTATATAGGAAGAATGGCAAAACTCTATGGCCCTACTTGATGCAGTTTTTTCCGACATCCAGCTTAGTAGCGAATCTGGGGGGAGGGGTTAGGGGGGTTTAACCCCCCCCCCCCCCCCCCTCTTGGGCTGGCAGAAAGCCATATGCAACAAAACAAAATTACCCCCTCCCCCCTTTGTCACTGAACCAAACCCCGCCTTGAGCGGAAAGCTAGATCCGCCCCTCCAGCTTTTATTTGGTAAAAAGACAAAGTGCACTGTCAATTTAACCTAAAACACGTTCGGCCGCTACAATGGCACAGAAAAAAATGTATGATTCCAGAGAGGGTTTTGAAAATTCCGGGGTGTGAGGAGTATTAGAGATTGGTGGTCCCAAAACCCCATGGGGTGGCTCTCATGAATCAGACGCTTCCAAGGGTCCATAATGCAAGAGTGATATTAGCTGCAAGTAACAAAGTTCCCATTGTCAATATAACTGTGCACAAAGTGCTTCTTTGGTCTTCATTCGGTATAATGTTCCCTAGAGTATGATCCACAAGAGCAAACAGGGCCCACTGGCCATCCAGCGAGTAACACGGCACAATGTTTAGCAGTGCTAGCGCTCCTGATAGAGAAATTAAATATCTGCACATTGATGGTTAAAGAAGGTTAAATAATGTTACTGAGATACTCCTTTTTATTGCTTACATTTTAAAATACAACGGTCTGTTTAAAAAAGGACTTAAAAATAACCATCCACGACACTTCAATAATACAAAAAGTAACTTAGTTACTAGCTTTTATTGGCCAATGAAAAAGGATGCCTTTTGTCACTCAATATTGTGAAGGGATGTAAAATGGATCATAAAACAAAACTCCATTTTTCATATACTTTTTCCAAAGAAGTACATATGTTTTTAGATATGTTATAATAGCTTCCCAAAATCAGCTGATGAAAATGGATGCTCTCACACACTTGATGTTCTGCAAGGATGACGAAATTGCTGATGGCCAGAACTCTTAAAAGATATTTAAATACAATTCGGAAGAATCCATGTACATGCATGATTGACAAAGGATACATTAGGAATGTTTCTATGATAGTTGGGAGTTCCATAGGTAGGATGGGACTTCGAGGTGAGTAGTTAACAACAGCAACTGAAAGAGAGAAAATAAATTATGTTAAGATTCTCACACATTGTTATTTTTTCATTTTCTTGGGTTGCACTACAGACTGACTGCATACCATTCCCCTTTTACTTTGGGGAGGAGAGAGCTCCAGGGAGTCCAGCAAGTTCACATGTTAAAAAGGCCTTCTTAGCCAAACCTTTGTTATTGTTTTCATTCGACATTGGAAGACAAAATGTGATGAAATTTCGAAATAAACCCCAATAGAAAATCAGCCCATGGAAATAAAAGCCTTCCCACACTAGGTATTTTGCTAGGACGACAAATTTTACAAATTTTCACTAATACTTAAGCTCAATCCTACCTGTGTACTGAAGTAATATAGGGTCCCCCACATATAGTACATCAGGGCCACCAAGTCGCCGTACCCTGATCAGTCGACTGGAGTTGTCAAGCGATGGATGAACACAAGCTTTATTACCAGGCCCATGGCAGTGCTCAGGTAAGCTACAGAACTGAGATGCCTGCATGATGCTACGAGCCGCAAGACAAGCATAGCCCTGAGAAAATGACACAAATTGAATAGGGGGTTTGCATGGTTCAAGGGTGATTTTTAAACCCCTTAAAGTGTTTTTTTTTTTTTTTGGGGGGGGGGGGGGTTGCTTGAAAGAAAAAAAAATCATGCGGGATAATCAAACAAATACCAGATTTATAAACAACTTAGGGCTTGATACACAAAGTCTGGTTACGCTATCTGTTTAGGGGTTTTATACAGTGAATAGGACTTATCCGGGCTTTGTGCAACCACCCCAGATAAATACAATATATAGCTTGACTCTGCAATGAATCTGCCATTTGCTTGTGAAATGGTAAACTAAAAAATGTTCAGTACCTTTTCACTTTTTATTGACTCATATCTAAAGCAGAGCCTTGATGAGGTAGTCAGGTTACCACAACATTCATAGACACCATCCGTAAAACTTCCTCCTGGTAAAACAAAAAGGTATCAAATTTAGAAGTGAAGAATAGAATTAAAAGTTAAGGAAATTAGAAATAGAAAGGCACATATGATTTATGTGCAAGAGGTAGAACAACTGTAGCTTGTGCCCAGATGCATTGTGCATTTTTCCAGTGGTTTCTGCTTACTGTATTATCTATACAGTATCAATGATGTGTTAATGTATAATGCACACCTAACTTTTCTTCAAAAACCTCTTCTACAAAAACCTCCCTGGGTTTCCCAGTGAATGGGTAAATCTGTTGCACAACCTGTGTCTGTTTTTCTTTGTCTCTGAATTTCTTCTTCCAAGCTGGCGCTAGCACAGCAAATATTTACTTGACAGCTGAAATCTTTTGTTCGCATAGCCAGAGTCGAATTTTCCAAAAAAATTGCTTGTTTTCTCCAATCTTGTTTTGCAGCAAGCCTTGCTTTTTTATTTAAACAGACTCGTGTCTGGTGGCTTTCTAAGAGGTCCAGGTAACAATCATTCCCTTATTTAATTAGAACAACCTGACCAGTGCAAGTGAAGACTACACGGTGTGGGCTATCTTGGCTGAGGCGCATGACGAGTCACATCATGATCATTGTATGCATACCTTGTGAGGAGTTCTGTCTAGTTACGGTAAACATGTTGCTGCAGTAGCCATGTTGTGGTGAGTTTAGAGTTCTAGACACACATTGTATCCAGTCATTCTTGTTGTTAACTGGGCAGCCATAGACTGAGTAGATTGTGTCTCCCCTGTTGATACTCCCAAAGACTGGTGAGTTCTAGAAAAAGCACAGAACAAGATTTAAGTCAAAAGGTTCCCATGACTTGAAAGAGCTACACTGATTGCTTATTGCCTCTCTAAATGAGTATTCTTAGCTCGCTCTGTTACATGTACTGTGGCAGGGTTTGCAACCCTCTCACATACCTGTCAGCCTCTGAAAATCTCAAGGCTTGAGAATATTTGGGGGAGAGGTGGGGTATATTCATTTTTGAGGGGGAGGGGTGGGTTTAGCCTTGCAGGCATTTGCAGTATAGTAAGCTCTCACGAACAAATCCACTTATTGATCTCACAAGGGTGTTAGATTAATTGTGCTACACAAAGGAATTATTGTTTCAAATATTTTTTTATAGAATAATTTTTTGGAAGCGATAAAAATCGCTAAAAAGTGGGAGATTCGGTGCTCAACGCGGGAGAGCGGGAGAAGGGGTCCAAAATCTTGAGACTCCCACCTAATGCGGGAGAGTTGATAGGTATGCTCTCATCACAATGTGATAGAAGCCTCTGAATAAATATAAATAAAGCTGAGCTCACAAACAAGGGGAGAGAACACATATGGACCCCCATCATAACAGTTACCCTGCCCCCCCCCCCCACCCACCCAGAAAAACAAAATGAAACTACTGCACTGTTATTTAGGTCAATTGAACAAAAAAATGGGAAATTATAACATATAAGAAATTTTCAATTATGAGTTTGAGCTAGTATGTAAGCGCTGCTATTGAAGATGGTACCAGGGGCTAACCTCCCCAGCAGTTCTTTTGCATTCTAACAATACAGGCTAATGGAGTACAAAGAGAGACTCCGGCTAAACATCCTCCTTCAAAAGGATAAGAGATCCACAGTGTAGAAAGCTTTTAGCCTTTTGACCCCTGGAATAATACAGCGGAAGAGCTAGTTGTTTTGACAATACTCACCCTCGACACTTTAGTGACCACTGCTCCTTGATCTGCCATATAGAGCGGCACTAGTAAATAAGGTAGTGACCATAGCAACAACAGCCCTAGCAACACAAGGATGACATTATGCCAGACCCCTGCACAGTATATCCTGAGCTGTCTGATTGGAGAGATCATCGTCAGGTGGTCTGTATACAAATCAACATATGCACCAGGGTAGATGGCCATAAAGAACATGCCAAAGCCGTTTACACGCACCTGCTCTCTGTGAAATACAAGATGAATATCAGGGTTTCCTGCTTGCCTGATGTTACCTCAAAAGATTATTTGTTTCTTTTCAATTTGCTATTTTGATTTAAGTCTAGTAAGCCTGCAATTACTAGCCTTAAAGCTAATTTGATAATGCACATGCACTGTAGTATTGCCATTCAAAGCAAGCTATACAGTACATCCTGTTTTTCAAATCTGAGTAGTTTCCCAGCTGAAACTCTTTTATTTACAACATTGCTTAAAGCTTCGTCTTTTTTCCCTTCCCAGTTCTTGAAGCTGTAGGACTGAGAAACTAACCTGACGGCAGCAACTGCATGACCCATCTCATGGAAAACTCCGCTGACTGCCAGGGTTATGAGGTAATACATTAACTGACTCCATGGCAGGTTCACCCCAGGCATCTAAAACAGCAGTCGTTACATGATGAAAAACAGAAGTTCACATAATTTGAAAAAAATGACTTTTGGTTAGTTTGTAAAAGTACTGGGGAATGAGGACCCACATCAAATACATATCAATAGTGACAAAGGCATTTAATAGTTCCTTGTTCATTAAAATTGAAACAAAAGAAATTACTTGCTTTTAAAATCTAAGCTAAGGGCTTATTTCTGAATCTGTGGGCTTGGCTCATTCAAAAAGGGACATAGCTTATTTGGATTAATCAGGTGGTAATAAAACTGAACCTTATTTTTCTTGAATTTGTGAAATGAGTGGCATACAAGCACAGACAACATCCCTACTTTTTTCTAATTCTTTTCTTTTAATTTTTTTTTTGATGGGGTAAATGAAGCAAAAGGAATCACTAATACTGCTTTAAAAAATCAATACATCTACTGAGCTTTGGCAGTATAGAATAGTCTCAGTGACTTAAAACTTACAACTGGTGTTAAAACTTGTTCCGGGGCCTCCTTGGTGAATGCTTGATACAGAGTCAACGAGAGTACCATTACCGATAATGCCATGAGTCCAACACCTACAAACACTCCTAAGCTAAACCACAGGTGTAAAAGATACGGGTGAAGACGGCCAAACCAGATGAACCAGCGATTGAGCTGTGTGGTGTACCAGCGAATCTGGCAAAGTGACATAGTAATGCCATGGTCTTCCAGAAACTCTTTGTATCGACGGGAATACTTGCGGTAGTTCTGTTGGGTTAAATATGTTTAACATTTAAAGAAACTTAGCATGCAAACAGTGTGACCCACTTTGACAGTTTTGTGGGATGCTGGAAACATTCAGAAATGTTCAATTGCCCACCAGCGAGACAAATAAATGCTTTGATGCATAACATAACCTTTAGTTATAAAGTTCTTATTTATTAGACTGGGGTTTTCACATGCTAATTGGCTTTCTTCAAACTTTCAATTGGTAGCTGCAGTAGCAAGCATCCCCATGGACACTATCAGGCATCTTTTTTTCCGGCACAGGAAATCAAATCAGAAACCAAGGCTACTATGCTAATTTTAATTTAATTCCTATTTTTCCTACAATTGGGTAATAAGTCTAACAATATAGGTATCTAACAATGATTTAAAAGCAAAGAGGCAAAGGAAGGATTGTAGCTAGTCTCAGAGGGGAGGGGGGGGTGATGATGCAGTGCTTTAAGCAATGAATCTTATGAATTCAGGGTCGTAGCAAGGGATGGGGCACTGGGGCATGTGTCCCCCCCCCCACCCCGAATATTTTCAACAATCAAAAGGAAATGACCAGAATGGGCGTGGCTGTGCCCCCCATCTTATGTTGCCTGCTATGACTCTGGATTTATAAAGGTCTATAACAGCCAATGGCTGAATTTGAAAGATCAATGTACAATGCCATGAATTTTTTTATGGATGTTTGATGGATTGTTTATTGCAATGGATTGGTGTTTATTGATTTTCATTGATTCTCAAAGCCTTCTAAAATTTGTGGTTTTTTGCTTCCTCTGCAGATGTAACTATAAGATGCTTTTCAAGAGGAGATTCAACTCTTTTATGGATGTTCAGAAATGGATTCCTCCTCCTTTATTTGGACTTTACCACATTGAGCTTGTTTTATTTAAGATGTGTTGGTTGTTGTTGCTTAATGCCTCATAGAAGTTGTCTTTTCTGTTGCATGTCATTCAACAGGATTTGGCACATTCATGTTTGAGTGACATATTTCAAATTCAGCCAATCACGAAGCCTACCTTTATTGCAAGCAATACCTAATGCCTAGTGCACACTAGCAACATAACAACATAACGACATGGGCACATGCACTATGTTTAGCCCAACATAATGACATAAAAGAAAAAACATGTTTTTCTCTTATGTCGTTATGTCCATGTCGTTATGTTGAAGATAAGAGTGCGCGCGTCCACGTCGTTATGTCGCTAGTGTGCACTAGGCATAAGAAATCCTTACCTTTAGTACCGCGTTGACAATGAAAACAAGCGTCCAGAAGAATATTACTAAATAAATACTAGATGATCGAAGCATGCTAAGCCAGTAAGGTCGGTTATCCTTTCATAAACAGCTCCCTTTCTCTTCTTCAGCTACAAACACGAGAAATCGCTGACACAGCTTTATATATCTATTACTGTAATCCAAACAATCTTCAAAGAACTATACATTTCCCGTCGCTTCCACTTTCCAAAGAGGAATTTGTTGCATTTCGTACTCCTGAGAGACGCAGAAATCGCGCTACACTTGAAAAACAAAGCTGATAACTCAAACAGTCTTCTTGCAAAGCATTGGAATAAAACCGAATAAAAAAAAAAGTTCACGTGCATCCAGTTTCCCCCTCGAGCTATCGCAGTTTATCGTGGTCTCTACTTCCACCGAGAAACCATTTCACCAGTGTGTCCTTAGGACCCTGAGAGACACACTGATTCAAGCCGCAGAAAACCAATAACACATTAAGGAACAAAATCCCATTGAAGCTAAACACGTTACCAAGTGATGGAGTAAAAGGAACTCTTTCTCCATCAATGTTTTGAAGGAAATAGGGTCCAGTCCTTCTCGGGAATCGTACGCTATTCTTTTTTGGGATACCTGTGGATTCATGCTTGGACATACAGCGGAATGCAGGAAAAAAAATTGCTGGGAAAATAAGGCAGGGTTGACTCTTCGGGGGCTCCCTTAGGCTCGGTTTCCAGCCGTGGTTACGTCATGCTCTGCTCCTCCAATGACGCGATTGGAGAGGATCGCGGGCGCACCAAAACCACCACGGCTGGAAACCGAGCCTAGGGTCCCCTCTCCCTGAGAGAGCGTGGACCAAGACGCAGGGGGAGGGGGGGGGTCTTAACAACCCAAACGTTTTTGTTTTTATCACTTTTTCACTTGCAAATTACTGAAACATAATATAGCAAGAGCTTTCCCAAACCAGCCGATGGAAATGGGTGTTCTTAGACATAGCAGTTGTTTAGTAGGATGACAAAATGACAGCTGAATGAGAATCTTTACACCTAAGGCGCAAATTTGGATAGTCGGAAACAAAGCATGACTTTAAATTACGCTACCATGTCTAATGGCTAATAAAATCCCCATCAATGGATGACACACTTGAGTATATCCAAGTAGCCCTCGAGCAAATAAAAAAAAACGTGACTCGGATGGTCAAACAGGCGTATGTCTACACCCAGGACTGGTCAAAAGGGGGGGGGGGGGGGTCCGAAGGGTGCAGACCACACCCTACTCATGTAACGAGATTAGTTCGACTTTGGTTGGTAGTTAACGTAACATTCACCGATGATTTTCAACGGGAAAACGCGAAAAGTATTGAAAAATTGTAAAAGCAGTGTGTCTATTGGAAGTTTCTTGGAGGATTTGACTTATAATTTAGAACCTTTATAAGAAAAAGTCGACAACAACGCAGATTTATGTTTTTTTAGAACGATATTTCGGCAGGCCAATAACCTGCCTTCTTCAAGTTATAAATGAGTTACAGTGGCATGTTACAGCTAGTATATGTACAAAGTTTATTGATGATTAACTAACAAAATGTAAAAATAGTAATTGAGTAATGAGTAACTTAAGGAAGATTGTAAATAGGGTGGTGTGTATTACTAAACAGCTAAACGGTTTCTTCACGCCGGTTGAGGCCACCGGGTTCAAGAGTGCCAGCGCGAGCTATCTGTGTGGATTCTCTTGCCTTGCGGATGGAGTCACTGTTATTTGTTATTTTTAAGTAGGTATGAGCTCTATGTCAGAAGCGGTGTGGTTAGGTTTTAGAAAGTGTTAAGCGGCGTGGGTTGGTATGGATCGAGATTGCGAGTCTACAGTTCTGCGGTGGTAATTAAAGCGTTTTTTTAATTTGCGTAAATAGTAATCCACACCACCCTATTTGCCTTCTTCAGACGATTTTTTAAATAAAATGACCCGCGATAGGCCTTAAGAATACGGTTAATTTTATGTTTTTTTTTTCCCTACCAGATTTTTGCCTCCCGGCGTAACTGCTGAGGTTTCAATTACTCTGATAGAGGTACTGGTACAACTGTGATACAGGTACTATGAGAATGCCCATCATAGAAGCGTACAACTGTGAAACAGGTACTATGAGAATGCCCATCACTAGGAGCGTACAACTGTGATATAGGTACTATGAGTGAGCCCATCACTAGGAGCGTACAACTGTGATACAGGTACTATGAGTGAGCCCATCACTAGGAGCGTACAACTGTGAAACAGGTACTATGAGAATGCCCATCACTAGAAGCGTACAACTGTGATATAGGTACTATGAGTGAGCCCATCACTAGGAGCGTACAACTGTGATATAGGTACTATGAGTGAACCCATCACTAGGAGCGTACAACTGTGATATAGGTACTATGAGTGAGCCCATCGCTAGGAGCGTACAGCTGTGAAATAGGTACTATGAGTGAGCCCATCATAGAAGCGTACAACTGTGAAACAGGTACTATGAGAATGCCCATCACTAGGAGCGTACAACTGTGAAACAGGTACTATGAGAATGCCCATCATAGAAGCGTACAACTGTGATACAGGTACTATGAGTGAGCCCATCACTAGGAGCGTACAACTGTGATATAGGTACTATGAGAATGCCCATCACTAGGAGCGTACAACTGTGATATAGGTACTATGAGAATGCCCATCATAGAAGCGTACAACTGTGATACAGGTACTATGAGAATGCCCATCACTAGGAGCGTACAACTGTGAAACAGGTACTATGAGAATGCCCATCATAGAAGCGTACAACTGTGAAACAGGTACTATGAGAATGCCCATCACTAGGAGCGTACAACTGTGAAACAGGTACTATGAGAATGCCCATCACTAGGAGCGTACAACTGTGAAACAGGTACTATGAGAATGCCCATCATAGAAGCGTACAACTGTGATACAGGTACTATGAGTGAGGCCATCACTAGGAGCGTACAACTGTGATATAGGTACTATGAGAATGCCCATCACTAGGAGCGTACAACTGTGATATAGGTACTATGAGAATGCCCATCATAGAAGCGTACAACTGTGATACAGGTACTATGAGAATGCCCATCACTAGGAGCGTACAACTGTGATACAGGTACTATGAGAATGCCCATCATAGAAGCGTACAACTGTGATATAGGTACTATGAGAATGCCCATCATAGAAGCGTACAACTGTGATACAGGTACTATGAGAATGCCCATCACTAGGAGCGTACAACTGTGAAACAGGTACTATGAGAATGCCCATCATAGAAGCGTACAACTGTGATACAGGTACTATGAGAATGCCCATCACTAGGAGCGTACAACTGTGAAACAGGTACTATGAGAATGCCCAGCATAGAAGCGTACAACTGTGATACAGGTACTATGAGTGAGCCCATCACTAGGAGCGTACAACTGTGATGTAGGTACTATGAGAATGCCCATCACTAGGAGCGTACAACTGTGATATAGGTACTATGAGAATGCCCATCATAGAAGCGTACAACTGTGATACAGGTACTATGAGAATGCCCATCACTAGGAGCGTACAACTGTGATACAGGTACTATGAGAATGCCCATCATAGAAGCGTACAACTGTGATATAGGTACTATGAGAATGCCCATCATAGAAGCGTACAACTGTGATACAGGTACTATGAGAATGCCCATCATAGAAGCGTACAACTGTGAAACAGGTACTATGAGAATGCCCATCATAGAAGCGTACAACTGTGATACAGGTACTATGAGAATGCCCATCATAGAAGCGTACAACTGTGAAACAGGTACTATGAGAATGCCCATCATAGAAGCGTACAACTGTGAAACAGGTACTATGAGTGAGCCCATCATAGAAGCGTACAACTGTGAAACAGGTACTATGAGAATGCCCATCATAGAAGCGTACAACTGTGATACAGGTACTATGAGAATGCCCATCATAGAAGCGTACAACTGTGATACAGGTACTATGAGAATGCCCATCATAGAAGCGTACAACTGTGAAACAGGTACTATGAGAATGCCCATCATAGAAGCGTACAACTGTGAAACAGGTACTATGAGAATGCCCATCACTAGGAGCGTACAACTGTGAAACAGGTACTATGAGAATGCCCATCACTAGGAGCGTACAACTGTGAAACAGGTACTATGAGAATGCCCATCATAGAAGCGTACAACTGTGATACAGGTACTATGAGTGAGGCCATCACTAGGAGCGTACAACTGTGATATAGGTACTATGAGAATGCCCATCACTAGGAGCGTACAACTGTGATATAGGTACTATGAGAATGCCCATCATAGAAGCGTACAACTGTGATACAGGTACTATGAGAATGCCCATCACTAGGAGCGTACAACTGTGATACAGGTACTATGAGAATGCCCATCATAGAAGCGTACAACTGTGATATAGGTACTATGAGAATGCCCATCATAGAAGCGTACAACTGTGATACAGGTACTATGAGAATGCCCATCACTAGGAGCGTACAACTGTGAAACAGGTACTATGAGAATGCCCATCATAGAAGCGTACAACTGTGATACAGGTACTATGAGAATGCCCATCACTAGGAGCGTACAACTGTGAAACAGGTACTATGAGAATGCCCATCATAGAAGCGTACAACTGTGATACAGGTACTATGAGTGAGCCCATCACTAGGAGCGTACAACTGTGATATAGGTACTATGAGTGAGCCCATCACTAGGAGCGTACAACTGTGATATAGGTACTATGAGAATGCCCATCACTAGGAGCGTACAACTGTGATATAGGTACTATGAGAATGCCCATCATAGAAGCGTACAACTGTGATACAGGTACTATGAGAATGCCCATCACTAGGAGCGTACAACTGTGATACAGGTACTATGAGAATGCCCATCATAGAAGCGTACAACTGTGATATAGGTACTATGAGAATGCCCATCATAGAAGCGTACAACTGTGATACAGGTACTATGAGAATGCCCATCATAGAAGCGTACAACTGTGAAACAGGTACTATGAGAATGCCCATCATAGAAGCGTACAACTGTGATACAGGTACTATGAGAATGCCCATCATAGAAGCGTACAACTGTGAAACAGGTACTATGAGAATGCCCATCATAGAAGCGTACAACTGTGAAACAGGTACTATGAGTGAGCCCATCATAGAAGCGTACAACTGTGAAACAGGTACTATGAGAATGCCCATCATAGAAGCGTACAACTGTGATACAGGTACTATGAGAATGCCCATCATAGAAGCGTACAACTGTGATACAGGTACTATGAGAATGCCCATCATAGAAGCGTACAACTGTGAAACAGGTACTATGAGAATGCCCATCATAGAAGCGTACAACTGTGAAACAGGTACTATGAGAATGCCCATCATAGAAGCGTACAACTGTGATACAGGTACTATGAGAATGCCCATCATAGAAGCGTACAACTGTGATACAGGTACTATGAGTGAGCCCATTACTAGAAGCGTACAACTGTGATATAGGTACTATGAGTGAGCCCATCACTAGAAGCGTACAACTGTGATATAGGTACTATGAGTGAGCCCATCGCTAGGAGCGTACAACTGTGATACAGGTACTATGAGAATGCCCATCATAGAAGCGTACAACTGTGATACAGGTACTATGAGAATGCCCATCATAGAAGCGTACAACTGTGAAACAGGTACTATGAGAATGCCCATCGCTAGAAGCGTACAACTGTGAAACAGGTACTATGAGAATGCCCATCATAGAAGCGTACAACTGTGATACAGGTACTATGAGTGAGCCCATTACTAGAAGCGTACAACTGTGATATAGGTACTATGAGTGAGCCCATCACTAGGAGCGTACAACTGTGATATAGGTACTATGAGTGAACCCATCACTAGGAGCGTACAACTGTGATATAGGTACTATGAGTGAGCCCATCGCTAGGAGCGTACAGCTGTGATATAGGTACTATGAGTGAGCCCATCATAGAAGCGTACAACTGTGAAACAGGTACTATGAGAATGCCCATCACTAGGAGCGTACAACTGTGAAACAGGTACTATGAGAATGCCCATCATAGAAGCGTACAACTGTGATACAGGTACTATGAGTGAGCCCATCACTAGGAGCGTACAACTGTGATATAGGTACTATGAGAATGCCCATCACTAGGAGCGTACAACTGTGATATAGGTACTATGAGAATGCCCATCATAGAAGCGTACAACTGTGATACAGGTACTATGAGAATGCCCATCACTAGGAGCGTACAACTGTGATACAGGTACTATGAGAATGCCCATCATAGAAGCGTACAACTGTGATATAGGTACTATGAGAATGCCCATCATAGAAGCGTACAACTGTGATACAGGTACTATGAGAATGCCCATCACTAGGAGCGTACAACTGTGAAACAGGTACTATGAGAATGCCCATCATAGAAGCGTACAACTGTGATACAGGTACTATGAGAATGCCCATCACTAGGAGCGTACAACTGTGAAACAGGTACTATGAGAATGCCCAGCATAGAAGCGTACAACTGTGATACAGGTACTATGAGTGAGCCCATCACTAGGAGCGTACAACTGTGATGTAGGTACTATGAGAATGCCCATCACTATGAGCGTACAACTGTGATATAGGTACTATGAGAATGCCCATCATAGAAGCGTACAACTGTGATACAGGTACTATGAGAATGCCCATCACTAGGAGCGTACAACTGTGATACAGGTACTATGAGAATGCCCATCATAGAAGCGTACAACTGTGATATAGGTACTATGAGAATGCCCATCATAGAAGCGTACAACTGTGATACAGGTACTATGAGAATGCCCATCATAGAAGCGTACAACTGTGAAACAGGTACTATGAGAATGCCCATCATAGAAGCGTACAACTGTGATACAGGTACTATGAGAATGCCCATCATAGAAGCGTACAACTGTGAAACAGGTACTATGAGAATGCCCATCATAGAAGCGTACAACTGTGAAACAGGTACTATGAGTGAGCCCATCATAGAAGCGTACAACTGTGAAACAGGTACTATGAGAATGCCCATCATAGAAGCGTACAACTGTGATACAGGTACTATGAGAATGCCCATCATAGAAGCGTACAACTGTGATACAGGTACTATGAGAATGCCCATCATAGAAGCGTACAACTGTGAAACAGGTACTATGAGAATGCCCATCATAGAAGCGTACAACTGTGAAACAGGTACTATGAGAATGCCCATCACTAGGAGCGTACAACTGTGAAACAGGTACTATGAGAATGCCCATCACTAGGAGCGTACAACTGTGAAACAGGTACTATGAGAATGCCCATCATAGAAGCGTACAACTGTGATACAGGTACTATGAGTGAGGCCATCACTAGGAGCGTACAACTGTGATATAGGTACTATGAGAATGCCCATCACTAGGAGCGTACAACTGTGATATAGGTACTATGAGAATGCCCATCATAGAAGCGTACAACTGTGATACAGGTACTATGAGAATGCCCATCACTAGGAGCGTACAACTGTGATACAGGTACTATGAGAATGCCCATCATAGAAGCGTACAACTGTGATATAGGTACTATGAGAATGCCCATCATAGAAGCGTACAACTGTGATACAGGTACTATGAGAATGCCCATCACTAGGAGCGTACAACTGTGAAACAGGTACTATGAGAATGCCCATCATAGAAGCGTACAACTGTGATACAGGTACTATGAGAATGCCCATCACTAGGAGCGTACAACTGTGAAACAGGTACTATGAGAATGCCCATCATAGAAGCGTACAACTGTGATACAGGTACTATGAGTGAGCCCATCACTAGGAGCGTACAACTGTGATATAGGTACTATGAGTGAGCCCATCACTAGGAGCGTACAACTGTGATATAGGTACTATGAGAATGCCCATCACTAGGAGCGTACAACTGTGATATAGGTACTATGAGAATGCCCATCATAGAAGCGTACAACTGTGATACAGGTACTATGAGAATGCCCATCACTAGGAGCGTACAACTGTGATACAGGTACTATGAGAATGCCCATCATAGAAGCGTACAACTGTGATATAGGTACTATGAGAATGCCCATCATAGAAGCGTACAACTGTGATACAGGTACTATGAGAATGCCCATCATAGAAGCGTACAACTGTGAAACAGGTACTATGAGAATGCCCATCATAGAAGCGTACAACTGTGATACAGGTACTATGAGAATGCCCATCATAGAAGCGTACAACTGTGAAACAGGTACTATGAGAATGCCCATCATAGAAGCGTACAACTGTGAAACAGGTACTATGAGTGAGCCCATCATAGAAGCGTACAACTGTGAAACAGGTACTATGAGAATGCCCATCATAGAAGCGTACAACTGTGATACAGGTACTATGAGAATGCCCATCATAGAAGCGTACAACTGTGATACAGGTACTATGAGAATGCCCATCATAGAAGCGTACAACTGTGAAACAGGTACTATGAGAATGCCCATCATAGAAGCGTACAACTGTGAAACAGGTACTATGAGAATGCCCATCATAGAAGCGTACAACTGTGATACAGGTACTATGAGAATGCCCATCATAGAAGCGTACAACTGTGATACAGGTACTATGAGTGAGCCCATTACTAGAAGCGTACAACTGTGATATAGGTACTATGAGTGAGCCCATCACTAGAAGCGTACAACTGTGATATAGGTACTATGAGTGAGCCCATCGCTAGGAGCGTACAACTGTGATACAGGTACTATGAGAATGCCCATCATAGAAGCGTACAACTGTGATACAGGTACTATGAGAATGCCCATCATAGAAGCGTACAACTGTGAAACAGGTACTATGAGAATGCCCATCGCTAGAAGCGTACAACTGTGAAACAGGTACTATGAGAATGCCCATCATAGAAGCGTACAACTGTGATACAGGTACTATGAGTGAGCCCATTACTAGAAGCGTACAACTGTGATATAGGTACTATGAGTGAGCCCATCACTAGGAGCGTACAACTGTGATATAGGTACTATGAGTGAACCCATCACTAGGAGCGTACAACTGTGATATAGGTACTATGAGTGAGCCCATCGCTAGGAGCGTACAGCTGTGATATAGGTACTATGAGTGAGCCCATCATAGAAGCGTACAACTGTGAAACAGGTACTATGAGAATGCCCATCACTAGGAGCGTACAACTGTGAAACAGGTACTATGAGAATGCCCATCATAGAAGCGTACAACTGTGATACAGGTACTATGAGTGAGCCCATCACTAGGAGCGTACAACTGTGATATAGGTACTATGAGAATGCCCATCACTAGGAGCGTACAACTGTGATATAGGTACTATGAGAATGCCCATCATAGAAGCGTACAACTGTGATACAGGTACTATGAGAATGCCCATCACTAGGAGCGTACAACTGTGATACAGGTACTATGAGAATGCCCATCATAGAAGCGTACAACTGTGATATAGGTACTATGAGAATGCCCATCATAGAAGCGTACAACTGTGATACAGGTACTATGAGAATGCCCATCACTAGGAGCGTACAACTGTGAAACAGGTACTATGAGAATGCCCATCATAGAAGCGTACAACTGTGATACAGGTACTATGAGAATGCCCATCACTAGGAGCGTACAACTGTGAAACAGGTACTATGAGAATGCCCAGCATAGAAGCGTACAACTGTGATACAGGTACTATGAGTGAGCCCATCACTAGGAGCGTACAACTGTGATGTAGGTACTATGAGAATGCCCATCACTATGAGCGTACAACTGTGATATAGGTACTATGAGAATGCCCATCATAGAAGCGTACAACTGTGATACAGGTACTATGAGAATGCCCATCACTAGGAGCGTACAACTGTGATACAGGTACTATGAGAATGCCCATCATAGAAGCGTACAACTGTGATATAGGTACTATGAGAATGCCCATCATAGAAGCGTACAACTGTGATACAGGTACTATGAGAATGCCCATCATAGAAGCGTACAACTGTGAAACAGGTACTATGAGAATGCCCATCATAGAAGCGTACAACTGTGATACAGGTACTATGAGAATGCCCATCATAGAAGCGTACAACTGTGAAACAGGTACTATGAGAATGCCCATCATAGAAGCGTACAACTGTGAAACAGGTACTATGAGTGAGCCCATCATAGAAGCGTACAACTGTGAAACAGGTACTATGAGAATGCCCATCATAGAAGCGTACAACTGTGATACAGGTACTATGAGAATGCCCATCATAGAAGCGTACAACTGTGATACAGGTACTATGAGAATGCCCATCATAGAAGCGTACAACTGTGAAACAGGTACTATGAGAATGCCCATCATAGAAGCGTACAACTGTGAAACAGGTACTATGAGAATGCCCATCACTAGGAGCGTACAACTGTGAAACAGGTACTATGAGAATGCCCATCACTAGGAGCGTACAACTGTGAAACAGGTACTATGAGAATGCCCATCATAGAAGCGTACAACTGTGATACAGGTACTATGAGTGAGGCCATCACTAGGAGCGTACAACTGTGATATAGGTACTATGAGAATGCCCATCACTAGGAGCGTACAACTGTGATATAGGTACTATGAGAATGCCCATCATAGAAGCGTACAACTGTGATACAGGTACTATGAGAATGCCCATCACTAGGAGCGTACAACTGTGATACAGGTACTATGAGAATGCCCATCATAGAAGCGTACAACTGTGATATAGGTACTATGAGAATGCCCATCATAGAAGCGTACAACTGTGATACAGGTACTATGAGAATGCCCATCACTAGGAGCGTACAACTGTGAAACAGGTACTATGAGAATGCCCATCATAGAAGCGTACAACTGTGATACAGGTACTATGAGAATGCCCATCACTAGGAGCGTACAACTGTGAAACAGGTACTATGAGAATGCCCATCATAGAAGCGTACAACTGTGATACAGGTACTATGAGTGAGCCCATCACTAGGAGCGTACAACTGTGATATAGGTACTATGAGTGAGCCCATCACTAGGAGCGTACAACTGTGATATAGGTACTATGAGAATGCCCATCACTAGGAGCGTACAACTGTGATATAGGTACTATGAGAATGCCCATCATAGAAGCGTACAACTGTGATACAGGTACTATGAGAATGCCCATCACTAGGAGCGTACAACTGTGATACAGGTACTATGAGAATGCCCATCATAGAAGCGTACAACTGTGATATAGGTACTATGAGAATGCCCATCATAGAAGCGTACAACTGTGATACAGGTACTATGAGAATGCCCATCATAGAAGCGTACAACTGTGAAACAGGTACTATGAGAATGCCCATCATAGAAGCGTACAACTGTGATACAGGTACTATGAGAATGCCCATCATAGAAGCGTACAACTGTGAAACAGGTACTATGAGTGAGCCCATCATAGAAGCGTACAACTGTGAAACAGGTACTATGAGAATGCCCATCATAGAAGCGTACAACTGTGATACAGGTACTATGAGAATGCCCATCATAGAAGCGTACAACTGTGATACAGGTACTATGAGAATGCCCATCATAGAAGCGTACAACTGTGAAACAGGTACTATGAGAATGCCCATCATAGAAGCGTACAACTGTGAAACAGGTACTATGAGAATGCCCATCATAGAAGCGTACAACTGTGATACAGGTACTATGAGAATGCCCATCATAGAAGCGTACAACTGTGATACAGGTACTATGAGTGAGCCCATTACTAGAAGCGTACAACTGTGATATAGGTACTATGAGTGAGCCCATCACTAGAAGCGTACAACTGTGATATAGGTACTATGAGTGAGCCCATCGCTAGGAGCGTACAACTGTGATACAGGTACTATGAGAATGCCCATCATAGAAGCGTACAACTGTGATACAGGTACTATGAGAATGCCCATCATAGAAGCGTACAACTGTGAAACAGGTACTATGAGAATGCCCATCGCTAGAAGCGTACAACTGTGAAACAGGTACTATGAGAATGCCCATCATAGAAGCGTACAACTGTGATACAGGTACTATGAGTGAGCCCATTACTAGAAGCGTACAACTGTGATATAGGTACTATGAGTGAGCCCATCACTAGAAGCGTACAACTGTGATATAGGTACTATGAGTGAGCCCATCGCTAGGAGCGTACAGCTGTGATATAGGTACTATGAGTGAGCCCATCACTAGGAGCGTACAACTGTGATATAGGTACTGTGAGTGAGCCCATCACTAGGAGCGTACAACTGTGATATAGGTACTGTGAGTGAGCCCATCACTAGGAGCGTACAACTGTGATATAGGTACTATGAGTTAGCCCATCACTAGGAGCGTACAACTGTGATATAGGTACTATGAGTGAGCCCATCACTAGAAGCGTACAACTGTGATATAGGTACTATGAGTGAGCCCAACAATAGAAGCGTACAACTGTGATATAGGTACTATGAGTGAGCCCATCGCTAGGAGCGTACAGCTCTGATATAGGTACTTTGAGTGAGCCCATCACTAGGAGGGTACAACTGTGATATAGGTACTATGAGTGAGCCCATCGCTAGGAGCGTACAGCTCTGATATAGGTACTATGAGTGAACCCATCACTAGGAGCGTACAACTGTGATACAGGTACTATGAGTGAGCCCATCGCTAGGAGCGTACAGCTGTGATATAGGTACTATGAGTGAGCCCAACAATAGAAGCGTACAACTGTGATACAGGTACTATGAGTGAGCCCATCACTAGGAGCGTACAACTGTGATATAGGTACTGTGAGTGAACCCATCACTAGGAGCGTACAACTGTGATATAGGTACTATGAGTGAACCCATCACTAGGAGCGTACAACTGTGATATAGGTACTATGAGTGAGCCCATCACTAGGAGCGTACAACTGTGATATAGGTACTATGAGTGAGCCCATCACTAGGAGCGTACAACTGTGATATAGGTACTATGAGTGAGCCCATCACTAGGAGCGTACAACTGTGAAACAGGTACTATGAGAATGCCCATCACTAGGAGCGTACAACTGTGATACAGGTACTATGAGAATGCCCATCATAGAAGCGTACAACTGTGATATAGGTACTATGAGTGAGCCCAACAATAGAAGCGTACAACTGTGATATAGGTACTATGAGTGAGCCCATCACTAGAAGCGTACAACTGTGATATAGGTAGTATGAGTGAGCCAATCACTAGGAGTGTACAACTGTGATATAGGTACTATGAGTGAGCCCATCACTAGAAGCGTACAACTGTGATATAGGTACTATGAGTGAGCCCATCGCTAGGAGCGTACAACTGTGAAACAGGTACTATGAGAATGCCCATCATAGAAGCGTACAACTGTGATATAGGTACTATGAGTGAGCCCAACAATAGAAGCGTACAACTGTGATATAGGTACTATGAGTGAGCCCATCACTAGAAGCGTACAACTGTGATATAGGTAGTATGAGTGAGCCAATCACTAGGAGTGTACAACTGTGATATAGGTACTATGAGTGAGCCCATCACTAGGAGCGTACAACTGTGAAACAGGTACTATGAGAATGCCCATCACTAGGAGCGTACAACTGTGATACAGGTACTATGAGAATGCCCATCATAGAAGCGTACAACTGTGATATAGGTACTATGAGTGAGCCCAACAATAGAAGCGTACAACTGTGATATAGGTACTATGAGTGAGCCCATCACTAGAAGCGTACAACTGTGATATAGGTAGTATGAGTGAGCCAATCACTAGGAGTGTACAACTGTGATATAGGTACTATGAGTGAGCCAATCACTAGGAGTGTACAACTGTGATATAGGTACTTTGAGTGAGCCCATCACTAGGAGGGTACAACTGTGATATAGTTACTATGAGTGAGCCCATCGCTAGGAGCGTACAGCTCTGATATAGGTACTATGAGTGAACCCATCACTAGGAGCGTACAACTGTGATACAGGTACTATGAGTGAGCCCATCACTAGGAGCGTACAGCTGTGATATAGGTACTATGAGTGAACCCATCACTAGGAGCGTACAACTGTGATATAGGTACTATGAGTGAGCCCATCGCTAGGAGCGTACAGCTGTGATATAGGTACTATGAGTGAGCCCATCATAGAAGCGTACAACTGTGAAACAGGTACTATGAGAATGCCCATCACTAGGAGCGTACAACTGTGAAACAGGTACTATGAGAATGCCCATCATAGAAGCGTACAACTGTGATACAGGTACTATGAGTGAGCCCATCACTAGGAGCGTACAACTGTGATATAGGTACTATGAGAATGCCCATCACTAGGAGCGTACAACTGTGATATAGGTACTATGAGAATGCCCATCATAGAAGCGTACAACTGTGATACAGGTACTATGAGAATGCCCATCACTAGGAGCGTACAACTGTGATACAGGTACTATGAGAATGCCCATCATAGAAGCGTACAACTGTGATATAGGTACTATGAGAATGCCCATCATAGAAGCGTACAACTGTGATACAGGTACTATGAGAATGCCCATCACTAGGAGCGTACAACTGTGAAACAGGTACTATGAGAATGCCCATCATAGAAGCGTACAACTGTGATACAGGTACTATGAGAATGCCCATCACTAGGAGCGTACAACTGTGAAACAGGTACTATGAGAATGCCCAGCATAGAAGCGTACAACTGTGATACAGGTACTATGAGTGAGCCCATCACTAGGAGCGTACAACTGTGATGTAGGTACTATGAGAATGCCCATCACTAGGAGCGTACAACTGTGATATAGGTACTATGAGAATGCCCATCATAGAAGCGTACAACTGTGATACAGGTACTATGAGAATGCCCATCACTAGGAGCGTACAACTGTGATACAGGTACTATGAGAATGCCCATCATAGAAGCGTACAACTGTGATATAGGTACTATGAGAATGCCCATCATAGAAGCGTACAACTGTGATACAGGTACTATGAGAATGCCCATCATAGAAGCGTACAACTGTGAAACAGGTACTATGAGAATGCCCATCACTAGGAGCGTACAACTGTGATACAGGTACTATGAGAATGCCCATCATAGAAGCGTACAACTGTGATATAGGTACTATGAGAATGCCCATCATAGAAGCGTACAACTGTGATACAGGTACTATGAGAATGCCCATCATAGAAGCGTACAACTGTGAAACAGGTACTATGAGAATGCCCATCATAGAAGCGTACAACTGTGATACAGGTACTATGAGAATGCCCATCATAGAAGCGTACAACTGTGAAACAGGTACTATGAGAATGCCCATCATAGAAGCGTACAACTGTGAAACAGGTACTATGAGTGAGCCCATCATAGAAGCGTACAACTGTGAAACAGGTACTATGAGAATGCCCATCATAGAAGCGTACAACTGTGATACAGGTACTATGAGAATGCCCATCATAGAAGCGTACAACTGTGATACAGGTACTATGAGAATGCCCATCATAGAAGCGTACAACTGTGAAACAGGTACTATGAGAATGCCCATCATAGAAGCGTACAACTGTGAAACAGGTACTATGAGAATGCCCATCACTAGGAGCGTACAACTGTGAAACAGGTACTATGAGAATGCCCATCACTAGGAGCGTACAACTGTGAAACAGGTACTATGAGAATGCCCATCATAGAAGCGTACAACTGTGATACAGGTACTATGAGTGAGGCCATCACTAGGAGCGTACAACTGTGATATAGGTACTATGAGAATGCCCATCACTAGGAGCGTACAACTGTGATATAGGTACTATGAGAATGCCCATCATAGAAGCGTACAACTGTGATACAGGTACTATGAGAATGCCCATCACTAGGAGCGTACAACTGTGATACAGGTACTATGAGAATGCCCATCATAGAAGCGTACAACTGTGATATAGGTACTATGAGAATGCCCATCATAGAAGCGTACAACTGTGATACAGGTACTATGAGAATGCCCATCACTAGGAGCGTACAACTGTGAAACAGGTACTATGAGAATGCCCATCATAGAAGCGTACAACTGTGATACAGGTACTATGAGAATGCCCATCACTAGGAGCGTACAACTGTGAAACAGGTACTATGAGAATGCCCATCATAGAAGCGTACAACTGTGATACAGGTACTATGAGTGAGCCCATCACTAGGAGCGTACAACTGTGATATAGGTACTATGAGTGAGCCCATCACTAGGAGCGTACAACTGTGATATAGGTACTATGAGAATGCCCATCACTAGGAGCGTACAACTGTGATATAGGTACTATGAGAATGCCCATCATAGAAGCGTACAACTGTGATACAGGTACTATGAGAATGCCCATCACTAGGAGCGTACAACTGTGATACAGGTACTATGAGAATGCCCATCATAGAAGCGTACAACTGTGATATAGGTACTATGAGAATGCCCATCATAGAAGCGTACAACTGTGATACAGGTACTATGAGAATGCCCATCATAGAAGCGTACAACTGTGAAACAGGTACTATGAGAATGCCCATCATAGAAGCGTACAACTGTGATACAGGTACTATGAGAATGCCCATCATAGAAGCGTACAACTGTGAAACAGGTACTATGAGTGAGCCCATCATAGAAGCGTACAACTGTGAAACAGGTACTATGAGAATGCCCATCATAGAAGCGTACAACTGTGATACAGGTACTATGAGAATGCCCATCATAGAAGCGTACAACTGTGATACAGGTACTATGAGAATGCCCATCATAGAAGCGTACAACTGTGAAACAGGTACTATGAGAATGCCCATCATAGAAGCGTACAACTGTGAAACAGGTACTATGAGAATGCCCATCATAGAAGCGTACAACTGTGATACAGGTACTATGAGAATGCCCATCATAGAAGCGTACAACTGTGATACAGGTACTATGAGTGAGCCCATTACTAGAAGCGTACAACTGTGATATAGGTACTATGAGTGAGCCCATCACTAGAAGCGTACAACTGTGATATAGGTACTATGAGTGAGCCCATCGCTAGGAGCGTACAACTGTGATACAGGTACTATGAGAATGCCCATCATAGAAGCGTACAACTGTGATACAGGTACTATGAGAATGCCCATCATAGAAGCGTACAACTGTGAAACAGGTACTATGAGAATGCCCATCGCTAGAAGCGTACAACTGTGAAACAGGTACTATGAGAATGCCCATCATAGAAGCGTACAACTGTGATACAGGTACTATGAGTGAGCCCATTACTAGAAGCGTACAACTGTGATATAGGTACTATGAGTGAGCCCATCACTAGAAGCGTACAACTGTGATATAGGTACTATGAGTGAGCCCATCGCTAGGAGCGTACAGCTGTGATATAGGTACTATGAGTGAGCCCATCACTAGGAGCGTACAACTGTGATATAGGTACTGTGAGTGAGCCCATCACTAGGAGCGTACAACTGTGATATAGGTACTGTGAGTGAGCCCATCACTAGGAGCGTACAACTGTGATATAGGTACTATGAGTTAGCCCATCACTAGGAGCGTACAACTGTGATATAGGTACTATGAGTGAGCCCATCACTAGAAGCGTACAACTGTGATATAGGTACTATGAGTGAGCCCAACAATAGAAGCGTACAACTGTGATATAGGTACTATGAGTGAGCCCATCGCTAGGAGCGTACAGCTCTGATATAGGTACTTTGAGTGAGCCCATCACTAGGAGGGTACAACTGTGATATAGGTACTATGAGTGAGCCCATCGCTAGGAGCGTACAGCTCTGATATAGGTACTATGAGTGAACCCATCACTAGGAGCGTACAACTGTGATACAGGTACTATGAGTGAGCCCATCGCTAGGAGCGTACAGCTGTGATATAGGTACTATGAGTGAGCCCAACAATAGAAGCGTACAACTGTGATACAGGTACTATGAGTGAGCCCATCACTAGGAGCGTACAACTGTGATATAGGTACTGTGAGTGAACCCATCACTAGGAGCGTACAACTGTGATATAGGTACTATGAGTGAACCCATCACTAGGAGCGTACAACTGTGATATAGGTACTATGAGTGAGCCCATCACTAGGAGCGTACAACTGTGATATAGGTACTATGAGTGAGCCCATCACTAGGAGCGTACAACTGTGATATAGGTACTATGAGTGAGCCCATCACTAGGAGCGTACAACTGTGAAACAGGTACTATGAGAATGCCCATCACTAGGAGCGTACAACTGTGATACAGGTACTATGAGAATGCCCATCATAGAAGCGTACAACTGTGATATAGGTACTATGAGTGAGCCCAACAATAGAAGCGTACAACTGTGATATAGGTACTATGAGTGAGCCCATCACTAGAAGCGTACAACTGTGATATAGGTAGTATGAGTGAGCCAATCACTAGGAGTGTACAACTGTGATATAGGTACTATGAGTGAGCCCATCACTAGAAGCGTACAACTGTGATATAGGTACTATGAGTGAGCCCATCGCTAGGAGCGTACAACTGTGAAACAGGTACTATGAGAATGCCCATCATAGAAGCGTACAACTGTGATATAGGTACTATGAGTGAGCCCAACAATAGAAGCGTACAACTGTGATATAGGTACTATGAGTGAGCCCATCACTAGAAGCGTACAACTGTGATATAGGTAGTATGAGTGAGCCAATCACTAGGAGTGTACAACTGTGATATAGGTACTATGAGTGAGCCCATCACTAGGAGCGTACAACTGTGAAACAGGTACTATGAGAATGCCCATCACTAGGAGCGTACAACTGTGATACAGGTACTATGAGAATGCCCATCATAGAAGCGTACAACTGTGATATAGGTACTATGAGTGAGCCCAACAATAGAAGCGTACAACTGTGATATAGGTACTATGAGTGAGCCCATCACTAGAAGCGTACAACTGTGATATAGGTAGTATGAGTGAGCCAATCACTAGGAGTGTACAACTGTGATATAGGTACTATGAGTGAGCCAATCACTAGGAGTGTACAACTGTGATATAGGTACTTTGAGTGAGCCCATCACTAGGAGGGTACAACTGTGATATAGTTACTATGAGTGAGCCCATCGCTAGGAGCGTACAGCTCTGATATAGGTACTATGAGTGAACCCATCACTAGGAGCGTACAACTGTGATACAGGTACTATGAGTGAGCCCATCACTAGGAGCGTACAGCTGTGATATAGGTACTATGAGTGAACCCATCACTAGGAGCGTACAACTGTGATATAGGTACTATGAGTGAGCCCATCGCTAGGAGCGTACAGCTGTGATATAGGTACTATGAGTGAGCCCATCATAGAAGCGTACAACTGTGAAACAGGTACTATGAGAATGCCCATCACTAGGAGCGTACAACTGTGAAACAGGTACTATGAGAATGCCCATCATAGAAGCGTACAACTGTGATACAGGTACTATGAGTGAGCCCATCACTAGGAGCGTACAACTGTGATATAGGTACTATGAGAATGCCCATCACTAGGAGCGTACAACTGTGATATAGGTACTATGAGAATGCCCATCATAGAAGCGTACAACTGTGATACAGGTACTATGAGAATGCCCATCACTAGGAGCGTACAACTGTGATACAGGTACTATGAGAATGCCCATCATAGAAGCGTACAACTGTGATATAGGTACTATGAGAATGCCCATCATAGAAGCGTACAACTGTGATACAGGTACTATGAGAATGCCCATCACTAGGAGCGTACAACTGTGAAACAGGTACTATGAGAATGCCCATCATAGAAGCGTACAACTGTGATACAGGTACTATGAGAATGCCCATCACTAGGAGCGTACAACTGTGAAACAGGTACTATGAGAATGCCCAGCATAGAAGCGTACAACTGTGATACAGGTACTATGAGTGAGCCCATCACTAGGAGCGTACAACTGTGATGTAGGTACTATGAGAATGCCCATCACTAGGAGCGTACAACTGTGATATAGGTACTATGAGAATGCCCATCATAGAAGCGTACAACTGTGATACAGGTACTATGAGAATGCCCATCACTAGGAGCGTACAACTGTGATACAGGTACTATGAGAATGCCCATCATAGAAGCGTACAACTGTGATATAGGTACTATGAGAATGCCCATCATAGAAGCGTACAACTGTGATACAGGTACTATGAGAATGCCCATCATAGAAGCGTACAACTGTGAAACAGGTACTATGAGAATGCCCATCATAGAAGCGTACAACTGTGATACAGGTACTATGAGAATGCCCATCATAGAAGCGTACAACTGTGAAACAGGTACTATGAGAATGCCCATCATAGAAGCGTACAACTGTGAAACAGGTACTATGAGTGAGCCCATCATAGAAGCGTACAACTGTGAAACAGGTACTATGAGAATGCCCATCATAGAAGCGTACAACTGTGATACAGGTACTATGAGAATGCCCATCATAGAAGCGTACAACTGTGATACAGGTACTATGAGAATGCCCATCATAGAAGCGTACAACTGTGAAACAGGTACTATGAGAATGCCCATCATAGAAGCGTACAACTGTGAAACAGGTACTATGAGAATGCCCATCACTAGGAGCGTACAACTGTGAAACAGGTACTATGAGAATGCCCATCACTAGGAGCGTACAACTGTGAAACAGGTACTATGAGAATGCCCATCATAGAAGCGTACAACTGTGATACAGGTACTATGAGTGAGGCCATCACTAGGAGCGTACAACTGTGATATAGGTACTATGAGAATGCCCATCACTAGGAGCGTACAACTGTGATATAGGTACTATGAGAATGCCCATCATAGAAGCGTACAACTGTGATACAGGTACTATGAGAATGCCCATCACTAGGAGCGTACAACTGTGATACAGGTACTATGAGAATGCCCATCATAGAAGCGTACAACTGTGATATAGGTACTATGAGAATGCCCATCATAGAAGCGTACAACTGTGATACAGGTACTATGAGAATGCCCATCACTAGGAGCGTACAACTGTGAAACAGGTACTATGAGAATGCCCATCATAGAAGCGTACAACTGTGATACAGGTACTATGAGAATGCCCATCACTAGGAGCGTACAACTGTGAAACAGGTACTATGAGAATGCCCATCATAGAAGCGTACAACTGTGATACAGGTACTATGAGTGAGCCCATCACTAGGAGCGTACAACTGTGATATAGGTACTATGAGTGAGCCCATCACTAGGAGCGTACAACTGTGATATAGGTACTATGAGAATGCCCATCACTAGGAGCGTACAACTGTGATATAGGTACTATGAGAATGCCCATCATAGAAGCGTACAACTGTGATACAGGTACTATGAGAATGCCCATCACTAGGAGCGTACAACTGTGATACAGGTACTATGAGAATGCCCATCATACAAGCGTACAACTGTGATATAGGTACTATGAGAATGCCCATCATAGAAGCGTACAACTGTGATACAGGTACTATGAGAATGCCCATCATAGAAGCGTACAACTGTGAAACAGGTACTATGAGAATGCCCATCATAGAAGCGTACAACTGTGATACAGGTACTATGAGAATGCCCATCATAGAAGCGTACAACTGTGAAACAGGTACTATGAGAATGCCCATCATAGAAGCGTACAACTGTGAAACAGGTACTATGAGTGAGCCCATCATAGAAGCGTACAACTGTGAAACAGGTACTATGAGAATGCCCATCATAGAAGCGTACAACTGTGATACAGGTACTATGAGAATGCCCATCATAGAAGCGTACAACTGTGATACAGGTACTATGAGAATGCCCATCATAGAAGCGTACAACTGTGAAACAGGTACTATGAGAATGCCCATCATAGAAGCGTACAACTGTGAAACAGGTACTATGAGAATGCCCATCATAGAAGCGTACAACTGTGATACAGGTACTATGAGAATGCCCATCATAGAAGCGTACAACTGTGATACAGGTACTATGAGTGAGCCCATTACTAGAAGCGTACAACTGTGATATAGGTACTATGAGTGAGCCCATCACTAGAAGCGTACAACTGTGATATAGGTACTATGAGTGAGCCCATCGCTAGGAGCGTACAACTGTGATACAGGTACTATGAGAATGCCCATCATAGAAGCGTACAACTGTGATACAGGTACTATGAGAATGCCCATCATAGAAGCGTACAACTGTGAAACAGGTACTATGAGAATGCCCATCGCTAGAAGCGTACAACTGTGAAACAGGTACTATGAGAATGCCCATCATAGAAGCGTACAACTGTGATACAGGTACTATGAGTGAGCCCATTACTAGAAGCGTACAACTGTGATATAGGTACTATGAGTGAGCCCATCACTAGGAGCGTACAACTGTGATATAGGTACTATGAGTGAACCCATCACTAGGAGCGTACAACTGTGATATAGGTACTATGAGTGAGCCCATCGCTAGGAGCGTACAGCTGTGATATAGGTACTATGAGTGAGCCCATCATAGAAGCGTACAACTGTGAAACAGGTACTATGAGAATGCCCATCACTAGGAGCGTACAACTGTGAAACAGGTACTATGAGAATGCCCATCATAGAAGCGTACAACTGTGATACAGGTACTATGAGTGAGCCCATCACTAGGAGCGTACAACTGTGATATAGGTACTATGAGAATGCCCATCACTAGGAGCGTACAACTGTGATATAGGTACTATGAGAATGCCCATCATAGAAGCGTACAACTGTGATACAGGTACTATGAGAATGCCCATCACTAGGAGCGTACAACTGTGATACAGGTACTATGAGAATGCCCATCATAGAAGCGTACAACTGTGATATAGGTACTATGAGAATGCCCATCATAGAAGCGTACAACTGTGATACAGGTACTATGAGAATGCCCATCACTAGGAGCGTACAACTGTGAAACAGGTACTATGAGAATGCCCATCATAGAAGCGTACAACTGTGATACAGGTACTATGAGAATGCCCATCACTAGGAGCGTACAACTGTGAAACAGGTACTATGAGAATGCCCAGCATAGAAGCGTACAACTGTGATACAGGTACTATGAGTGAGCCCATCACTAGGAGCGTACAACTGTGATGTAGGTACTATGAGAATGCCCATCACTATGAGCGTACAACTGTGATATAGGTACTATGAGAATGCCCATCATAGAAGCGTACAACTGTGATACAGGTACTATGAGAATGCCCATCACTAGGAGCGTACAACTGTGATACAGGTACTATGAGAATGCCCATCATAGAAGCGTACAACTGTGATATAGGTACTATGAGAATGCCCATCATAGAAGCGTACAACTGTGATACAGGTACTATGAGAATGCCCATCATAGAAGCGTACAACTGTGAAACAGGTACTATGAGAATGCCCATCATAGAAGCGTACAACTGTGATACAGGTACTATGAGAATGCCCATCATAGAAGCGTACAACTGTGAAACAGGTACTATGAGAATGCCCATCATAGAAGCGTACAACTGTGAAACAGGTACTATGAGTGAGCCCATCATAGAAGCGTACAACTGTGAAACAGGTACTATGAGAATGCCCATCATAGAAGCGTACAACTGTGATACAGGTACTATGAGAATGCCCATCATAGAAGCGTACAACTGTGATACAGGTACTATGAGAATGCCCATCATAGAAGCGTACAACTGTGAAACAGGTACTATGAGAATGCCCATCATAGAAGCGTACAACTGTGAAACAGGTACTATGAGAATGCCCATCACTAGGAGCGTACAACTGTGAAACAGGTACTATGAGAATGCCCATCACTAGGAGCGTACAACTGTGAAACAGGTACTATGAGAATGCCCATCATAGAAGCGTACAACTGTGATACAGGTACTATGAGTGAGGCCATCACTAGGAGCGTACAACTGTGATATAGGTACTATGAGAATGCCCATCACTAGGAGCGTACAACTGTGATATAGGTACTATGAGAATGCCCATCATAGAAGCGTACAACTGTGATACAGGTACTATGAGAATGCCCATCACTAGGAGCGTACAACTGTGATACAGGTACTATGAGAATGCCCATCATAGAAGCGTACAACTGTGATATAGGTACTATGAGAATGCCCATCATAGAAGCGTACAACTGTGATACAGGTACTATGAGAATGCCCATCACTAGGAGCGTACAACTGTGAAACAGGTACTATGAGAATGCCCATCATAGAAGCGTACAACTGTGATACAGGTACTATGAGAATGCCCATCACTAGGAGCGTACAACTGTGAAACAGGTACTATGAGAATGCCCATCATAGAAGCGTACAACTGTGATACAGGTACTATGAGTGAGCCCATCACTAGGAGCGTACAACTGTGATATAGGTACTATGAGTGAGCCCATCACTAGGAGCGTACAACTGTGATATAGGTACTATGAGAATGCCCATCACTAGGAGCGTACAACTGTGATATAGGTACTATGAGAATGCCCATCATAGAAGCGTACAACTGTGATACAGGTACTATGAGAATGCCCATCACTAGGAGCGTACAACTGTGATACAGGTACTATGAGAATGCCCATCATAGAAGCGTACAACTGTGATATAGGTACTATGAGAATGCCCATCATAGAAGCGTACAACTGTGATACAGGTACTATGAGAATGCCCATCATAGAAGCGTACAACTGTGAAACAGGTACTATGAGAATGCCCATCATAGAAGCGTACAACTGTGATACAGGTACTATGAGAATGCCCATCATAGAAGCGTACAACTGTGAAACAGGTACTATGAGAATGCCCATCATAGAAGCGTACAACTGTGAAACAGGTACTATGAGTGAGCCCATCATAGAAGCGTACAACTGTGAAACAGGTACTATGAGAATGCCCATCATAGAAGCGTACAACTGTGATACAGGTACTATGAGAATGCCCATCATAGAAGCGTACAACTGTGATACAGGTACTATGAGAATGCCCATCATAGAAGCGTACAACTGTGAAACAGGTACTATGAGAATGCCCATCATAGAAGCGTACAACTGTGAAACAGGTACTATGAGAATGCCCATCATAGAAGCGTACAACTGTGATACAGGTACTATGAGAATGCCCATCATAGAAGCGTACAACTGTGATACAGGTACTATGAGTGAGCCCATTACTAGAAGCGTACAACTGTGATATAGGTACTATGAGTGAGCCCATCACTAGAAGCGTACAACTGTGATATAGGTACTATGAGTGAGCCCATCGCTAGGAGCGTACAACTGTGATACAGGTACTATGAGAATGCCCATCATAGAAGCGTACAACTGTGATACAGGTACTATGAGAATGCCCATCATAGAAGCGTACAACTGTGAAACAGGTACTATGAGAATGCCCATCGCTAGAAGCGTACAACTGTGAAACAGGTACTATGAGAATGCCCATCATAGAAGCGTACAACTGTGATACAGGTACTATGAGTGAGCCCATTACTAGAAGCGTACAACTGTGATATAGGTACTATGAGTGAGCCCATCACTAGAAGCGTACAACTGTGATATAGGTACTATGAGTGAGCCCATCGCTAGGAGCGTACAGCTGTGATATAGGTACTATGAGTGAGCCCATCACTAGGAGCGTACAACTGTGATATAGGTACTGTGAGTGAGCCCATCACTAGGAGCGTACAACTGTGATATAGGTACTGTGAGTGAGCCCATCACTAGGAGCGTACAACTGTGATATAGGTACTATGAGTTAGCCCATCACTAGGAGCGTACAACTGTGATATAGGTACTATGAGTGAGCCCATCACTAGAAGCGTACAACTGTGATATAGGTACTATGAGTGAGCCCAACAATAGAAGCGTACAACTGTGATATAGGTACTATGAGTGAGCCCATCGCTAGGAGCGTACAGCTCTGATATAGGTACTTTGAGTGAGCCCATCACTAGGAGGGTACAACTGTGATATAGGTACTATGAGTGAGCCCATCGCTAGGAGCGTACAGCTCTGATATAGGTACTATGAGTGAACCCATCACTATGAGCGTACAACTGTGATACAGGTACTATGAGTGAGCCCATCGCTAGGAGCGTACAGCTGTGATATAGGTACTATGAGTGAGCCCAACAATAGAAGCGTACAACTGTGATACAGGTACTATGAGTGAGCCCATCACTAGGAGCGTACAACTGTGATATAGGTACTGTGAGTGAACCCATCACTAGGAGCGTACAACTGTGATATAGGTACTATGAGTGAACCCATCACTAGGAGCGTACAACTGTGATATAGGTACTATGAGTGAGCCCATCACTAGGAGCGTACAACTGTGATATAGGTACTATGAGTGAGCCCATCACTAGGAGCGTACAACTGTGATATAGGTACTATGAGTGAGCCCATCACTAGGAGCGTACAACTGTGAAACAGGTACTATGAGAATGCCCATCACTAGGAGCGTACAACTGTGATACAGGTACTATGAGAATGCCCATCATAGAAGCGTACAACTGTGATATAGGTACTATGAGTGAGCCCAACAATAGAAGCGTACAACTGTGATATAGGTACTATGAGTGAGCCCATCACTAGAAGCGTACAACTGTGATATAGGTAGTATGAGTGAGCCAATCACTAGGAGTGTACAACTGTGATATAGGTACTATGAGTGAGCCCATCACTAGAAGCGTACAACTGTGATATAGGTACTATGAGTGAGCCCATCGCTAGGAGCGTACAACTGTGAAACAGGTACTATGAGAATGCCCATCATAGAAGCGTACAACTGTGATATAGGTACTATGAGTGAGCCCAACAATAGAAGCGTACAACTGTGATATAGGTACTATGAGTGAGCCCATCACTAGAAGCGTACAACTGTGATATAGGTAGTATGAGTGAGCCAATCACTAGGAGTGTACAACTGTGATATAGGTACTATGAGTGAGCCCATCACTAGGAGCGTACAACTGTGAAACAGGTACTATGAGAATGCCCATCACTAGGAGCGTACAACTGTGATACAGGTACTATGAGAATGCCCATCATAGAAGCGTACAACTGTGATATAGGTACTATGAGTGAGCCCAACAATAGAAGCGTACAACTGTGATATAGGTACTATGAGTGAGCCCATCACTAGAAGCGTACAACTGTGATATAGGTAGTATGAGTGAGCCAATCACTAGGAGTGTACAACTGTGATATAGGTACTATGAGTGAGCCAATCACTAGGAGTGTACAACTGTGATATAGGTACTTTGAGTGAGCCCATCACTAGGAGGGTACAACTGTGATATAGTTACTATGAGTGAGCCCATCGCTAGGAGCGTACAGCTCTGATATAGGTACTATGAGTGAACCCATCACTAGGAGCGTACAACTGTGATACAGGTACTATGAGTGAGCCCATCACTAGGAGCGTACAGCTGTGATATAGGTACTATGAGTGAACCCATCACTAGGAGCGTACAACTGTGATACAGGTACTATGAGTGAACCCATCACTAGGAGCGTACAGCTGTGATACAGGTACTATGAGTGAGCCCAACAATAGAAGCGTACAACTGTGATATAGGTACTATGAGTGAGTCCATCAATAGGGGTGTATTGTTTGATATAGATACAATGACTAAGCTCAGCTTCGATCATACAAAATCTCTTATTGACCACCCCTGCATGCACGTGGTTATCCCCTATACGCACGTGATCATCCTCTATACGCACGTGAATATCCTCTATACGCACGTGATTATCCCCTACACTCGCGTGATCATCCACTATACGCACGTGATCATCTCATATACGCACATGATCATCCTTATACGCACGTGATCATCCACCATCCCCTACGCACGTGTGATTCTCTATAACGATCCTGCTCATGTTTAATAATTACTTAGAGTCAAGGTTCCGCGTGTGACTGTTGCAGAATACATCAAATTATTTGAAATAACTGAGAGCTAATTGAAGGACGTCTTTCTTTTGCTGGCGTCATAAAAATCCATGATGGTGGTGGGCTCTTGATGTGCACGGAAATAGAAACTTGTCTTCCATTCCATTAAATTCTCAAAAAATATTATATAATTTTAACGTTTTGCCTTTAGGATGGTATTACTCGAGATTTTAATACAATAAAGTTATCAAATAGTGTTCTGGTACAATAAAAAGTTAAGGAGATCATGCGAAACAGTATAACATTATTTCTTAGATATAATAGGATTTGGCTCCAATAGCTTGGGCCTGGTTCATAGAAAGCAGGTTAGTGCTAACAGAGGGGAATAAGTAGCGCCATACTTTGGGACATTTGATTGGATAAGATTATTATTTAATCCTGGTTTTACACTAACCTGCTTTCTAGGAACCGGACCCTTGTAAATATATCCCTTAACTCCACAAGGCGTCGTTACGAAACTGGACAAAGGTTGCAAGCCATGGAGAGTTGAAGGCGGTCGGAAAAACAGAGAGCTAATGTTGCGTGGACACCAAACCAAAACGTAAAATTCATCAACAGCATCAGAGTCATACATATTATAAAACCGAGATAATACGAGACATTTCTACACAGCATCAACAGGTAAAAAAGGCTCAGCGGATAAATGCACGCCCAAGTTTTTTTATTTTAACAATGTCTGTTTTATGTTTTTGGGATTAAACAATTATTTGTCTTGCAAATGACAAGGGAATAAAGAGGCAGTACGGTTCATCGTCATTATACCCAGCAGCAGGTTACTATGTATTCCTTTAGGCGTATAATCTCCAATAAAATGACATGTAAGCCCCAGACGCCTTACTTAAAGAATGCCAATCAGTCCCTTCTTTGTTATTGTTTAAAATTGAACATACACCAGTTTATTTTCAAGAAAACTTCAAAATGACCATCCACGATTGAAGTCTGATACTTTATCAATGATATTTAATTGAAAGTTCCTCGGTTGTTTGAATTAGCCAATGGAAATAGATGCTTTGAGTCACTCGGTATTGTGTGCGAGCATAGAATGGCGGCGTGATTGGCCTTCTTTAAATCTATTTTCCTGATGATATCTATGACTTAGCCAGAATACCAGCATGGAAAGCTATGTGCCTACGACAATTGAATAAATATCATAAACGATCCTTAATTCATATGATCTCTCGATGAAAGCGCGTACATAAATAGTCCAGCCTTCTCCATTCCTGTGGGTTTGATTAAAGGAGATAAAAACAGCTGCCAATTTTTTCCCATTTTATTTGTCTCATGAAAATATTAATCATCTTTGTGGGCGGACAACAATAACGGATACTTTTTTAAACCCCGAAGGTGAAATAATTACTTTCTGTTTAACATATCTGCGTTTTTTAGTTTCGAATATATGCATTATATATAAGCCATAGTTTGATAAACGCTTCAATTTGCTTCATTACTGGGCTGTTTCATTTTAAAACAAAACAAACATAACGAAGGTTTTTATCAATTTCCCGGGAAGTTACCCGAGTTTTTATCAATTTCCCAAAAGTTTCCCCGAAGTTTTTATCAATTTCCCCGAAGTTTTCCTATTGTTTCTAATAGAGAGCGGGAATCGCTGGATGCTCATCCCCTTAAAGCCACAAAAAAAGTTTTAGGAAACAAATTGTAAGGTGCTTACAATTGGCGCAAATATTTCGTGACCCTTACACAAAAAACGTGACCGTCGTCAGTTTTTTTTTTTTCGCATTTAGCGCAATTCACAGTGTGAAAAGCGAGCTATATCCGTATAGAACACAAGATTTACCCTTGGATAACATAGTAGGCCAAGGTCATTCATATCCACACAATATATTAGATACAAATTATATATGAGGTATTTATGAGGTGTTTAGTTTCCTCGGGTGCACGAGGAAACAAGTTTAACTGTGTGGTCCGCGTGGTCTAATTTCTTGGTGACACTTTGTGAAAGTTGTCTTCGCCTGGCTATTTGACACGTTTCTCTGGTTCGCAAGACAAAAAAAATCCAGCAAATAACCACCTTTGATCTCGATGAAAAGCATTAAAGCACAGCATACTATACAATGCGAGCACAGCTAAGAAGAGGGGCGCAATCATGCGAGCACTAGGAATGTATTACTGCTACTTTTACTGCTACTGTTGTGATTTAGAGGAATACGCCGGGGCCCCTTATTTTCGGCATGCTCGCCTTATTATATTATTATTATTGTTCGCTATACACATGTATATGAGAGGTGCGCCGGATTTCTTTTCTTATTCTTTTTGCCTTCCCATCCCAGTTTCAAACTTCTAAATAACATCCATTTTATTCCAACAAGCAATGTCGATCCCTAAGGAATATTATCATAGAATCTTTGCACGTGCAAGTCACTTCGTTCAGGATACGTTTTGCGTTTCAATTAAGCAAGTAGGAATAAAAATCTGGGGTTTATTTAATCGATGTTTTACGACTTCCTGAAAGGGAAGTGGTAGGGTGTGTAATTAACCGCTGACGTCAGCCACAAGAGGTAAATAGACTCGCATAAAACACCGAAAAATCATAAAATTCAGATTACTGAAGGGGGAAATTTGCTGAACAAGACGCAGCCGATTCACGAAGGGAAGGTAGGTGGAAACTTATCTTTTGCACTTACAATAACGTGTTTTTATGTTTTTCTTTCCTCTTCTTTTTTGGCACGGGAAAGGCAAATGTGAAATGCGCACACTTATATTGGCTATTACTTATAGCGTTAAACCAAAATCTCTTTTTTACCTATCCTTGACGCTTACAATAAAGTTTATCTGATTTTTTTTATCTTTTATCTAATTATCTTTTATTTCTTAGTAAAAGCAAGTGCGCAGATTTGTTTTGGTTTTTATAGCGTTTAAGCAAAACCTTTCATTTACCTCATATTTTGATGCTTAAAATGACGGTTCAATTAATCAATGTTCTTATCTTTGCTTGGGGAAGTTCAGGAGAAAAACTTTTAACTAATTTTTAGCTTGGGGAAGCTGAAGATGGAATGTGTTGACTCGTTTTGGCTGTTTCTTACAAAGCAAAACGTCTCCTTCGTTAATCTTTAGACACAATACCGTTTTCAATCCATGAAGTCGTCTGCTTTTTTTGCTTGGAAGGGCTACGGAAAGGCGAAATGCGCGCACCGCGTTGGCTATTAATTCTATTTCTTATCGCGTAGCGTTAAAACAAAACGTCTCCAGAGCCAATATTAAAAATGGTTGGTTAAAGACCATCATATTTTCTTTTATCTTTTTAATTTTTGCACTGTAAAGGGGAAATCGCACATTTTTTGGCTATTCACATTTGACGTTAACTATAATTTATCTTTAAGATAGTTGCACTCAAGGTTCCGGACCATAAAGTATTATTTTTCTTTGCTTGGGAAATGGTTAGTGGAAAGATAAAAAGAAAAGTAAGATGGGCAAAGTGAATGGGGAAGCTATATACAGTACATTCTTGTGGAGGCAATAAGTTCTTCTTTATTTTTGATAAAGAAGAACTTTTTTGTTCAAGAATTCAAGCAATAGAGCTCTCCTTAAATTTTACGACCCTGTGGTTTTAAAACTCTTGAGTCTTCAGACTGTCATCGAATGCGTGTTTTAACTGCCTCGTAGCGCCAGAACTGATGACCAAAACAGACGGCATTACGTCCCAGCAATGCTGCCACCGTTTATACACCGCAAATGCTATCCTTTGTTTTGTGATCAGCTGAGCGGGGTGGTTTCTACAATGCCGGCCGATTTTTGCACTGTTGGTTTTAAAGTATTCCAGCTCTATCGACGTCCTTTTTTTAAGACCGCAAAAGACACCAAGCCGAGAAAGGTATTTACACGAGGTTCATAGAGTGCGAAAAGAAGACACCGCAAATGAAAACACCTTAGATTCCCCATACTCAAACTCTTAGAGAAACAAACATAAGTTAGAACTAGCGGGGACGCTAGTGTCGAGTTATCGGATTTATAGATTGTAAATAATAGCCGCTCATATTTTCATAAAAAATCATGAACAAAGTATTTTTATCCATAAACGCGCGATGGAACCCAATCAAGACGACGGGGTAAAATATGGCCACGGGAGACGGAAAGGTGTTAGTAAAGTAGTAGCGGGGAGTGGTATAACACGAGTCCGGTTCGAGTCATCAGACTGAAATGTAGGCTAGATTTAATGAAAATTTAGTTGAGCACAAGTTAAGTATTTTTTTTTTTGGCTTCGCGCGCATGAATTCTCAGATTGGAGAAAAGTGCCCACGATCTGCCCTTAATAAACTCACTCGTGAGACGCTAGCCTGTCATTATATATGAGAGTAATTCTAAAAAAAGACGTGACACATTTAACTGGATGATATATCATAAGCAGAGCTTGTCGATGCATTAAAAAGAGTATTGATGATAATAATGGCAAAGTGAGCCAATAGAAAGCACTCTTTCTAATTGGATAAGTACTCTAATTGATGTTTTATTAGGGTTAGTTGCTTTAAAGAATGTCGATGAATTACCTCTTATAATTGATAATACAGCGATCTATCTGCAAGAAAAAATTAACATCCCAGTTACTAGCTCAGAATAAGCCGATGGAAATGTTTGCCTTTGGAGGACTCGGGAGCGTATGGCGCCCTGATTGGCCTTCTTCACTTTTCGACGCGCGCTATCGTGGCCACCTTGACAGTTGTTTAAAGTAGGCAAAAAGGTTGCGAGAATCATTGTGATTGACATGAACGTCACAAGCCAACCAGAAAGAAAAGCTTCAGTGCAAGCCGGGAAACGAAAGAATGTCATATTCTAGTTATAAATAAAATAAAGTTCATGTTAATCAAAACATTGAATCATCTTTGTTTTTGTTGCCACGGTAGCGCGCGTTGCAGCGCAGCAGTTTTGGGAAACAATAGGGACCTTAAGCAACTACGTGGGCAACCTTGACGATGACGGCAGAAAACAATGGAATTTGATTCAGAGTTCAATAGCAGTACGTGAAAACGCGTTTTCTGTGATATCAGCCGTTTTTCCCCCAACCACGATGTGAAAACTCCAAGCTTCACGGTCTATCGAGGACGCGGACGTTTGCCCTGTAATTCCTCTAACTACGTTCTTTATTGTAAAAACAATGTCCTTAGTTTATTCCCATCTGTTCCTGACACTGGTAATTCCCTTGAAATAGTTCTACAACCCAGAATTTTTTAAAACTTGGCATAAACATTTTTGAAGTTAGAGCTTTCAAAAAATGTAATAAAAAATGGGGGTACCGACCTCGTTTTCACAACAGATGGGCGTAGAGTTGACGCGTTTTTACTGATCGCGCGAGGAAAAATCCCAACTCTTAGTTTTCAAAAAGAGTGCCTATACGAGCTGCCAAAATCCGATCTCCCATTTACGAGATCGCACTAAAAGACACTGTTTTCGCCATTATTTATACGGTAAAAAGCGCCATTTTTTAGTATTTTTACGGTTATTAAGAGAACATAAACAAACTTCTACAAGCCAATTTTTTTTCTTCTTTCGGTATATCATTTTTCCGTATATATTTAACTATTTGAGAAAATAAAAAATGGGGGTAACCGACTTTGTTTCTCTGGCAAAGCGATTTTAAGTAAAACACACCTGCTTACCAGGTGATACCTTGCTACTCATGCTATTCGTCGCGTTTTTTTTAACTGCTAAAGGGAAGTCATCAGACTAGACCCTGCTCACGAAAACATCAAATTCTCTCAGAAAAATCTGTCTATGAAAAAGAAAATATATTGTCTCGTAGACTTCCAAGAAAAAAAAAGCAAGTTGTGAACGACACTTATGAGTTCGCAGAGCAGTACACAATACTAAAAAGACGTGTAGCCTGGGGCGAAAATGGCCTCCGCACGCATCTAAAAGACATGTCTCTTTTAGTCCTCCTCCTGCTCAAGTCCTCACAGGAAACCCATCCTTGCACTTGTTTTCTTATAAATTTGTTTTGTTTTGTATAACAGGGAGTCCAAGGTATGGCGTGTCTTGCTCTGGTTGCGGTACTAATCTTGTCAATATCCACACATCCAGGTGAGCCGCCGTTGCCATAGAAATGAGCCCTTGTCAGCCACGCCTTTGTTGTCGTTTTCATTCAATATTGGGAGCCAGATTGTGTGACGGAAATAACCAACTAATACAGAGTTTTATAATAACCTTATCTGTTCAATTCAATAGCAAATCACATGACAGATCCAAAAATTGGCGATAGAAATAAATACCGTTTGAATGACCTAAGCCTGCTATCTAATGAACGCCACCCCTCCCCCCCCCCCAAGCTTGCTTGTTTGTACTAAACGCCCTTCTCTAACATACTACCTCCACCCTTCACTCCCTTCCAGCTTAAAACAAACGACATAGGAATTCCAGTAATATAAATCAAATTTAATGGCCTTCTTGCTTAATGTGAGCTTGGCTTCTACTGGGTGAGACTTGCTCAATGTCAAGAAACGCTTGCTACGCAGACTAAAATTTACCGCCGTGATCCTGACTGAAATAAGAACACCACTGCACTCGAGTTTTATTTATTGTTATAGTTTAAAATGCGCTCTCCTCTCTCCTTAACGCCTCCTATCTATTTAAAACCTTTCCTCGGAACATCATAATTTACCGGCTACTAGATTGGACAAAACAGCCCGAGACCTTCATGGGGCTGTACCACTTGGCGTGGGTTAAGGGTTTGAGAAAATCGGATTGTTAGGGGAGAGATTCCGGGGTTTAAAGAAGCGCCTATAATAATGGCGCCATCTCTTTAACAGCATATGGCCAGCAGACCTCCCAAGATGGTATGTTTCCGTGTCCGGCCGGACAAAAAGAAGATGGCACGTGTCATAACGCCTGGCGGGTAGGCCGATCGGAGGAGAAGAAATCCGTTTTACGGGTTTACAGACGACAGACAAATTGCGATCCGCAGCATGTTCCACTCTGTCGCTTGACACTTGGTAAAAGGTGAGTGTGGGAACCCTGTGGTACTCTTTTCTATGTTGGGTTTGCTGTGCCTATCAATTGTTACCGGGATTCCTGTGATAGAATAGCAAGCTTTTTCTAAACATCCTGCATAAGAAACGAATATAGAAGAAGAGCACGATTGCCTTGATATGTCCGTGTACTAGGCGACTTACCAAAGATACGTGACTTTGGGGTTTTAAACTCGCGCGTGCTTCTTCGGCTCATCCAGCCATTACGAATAAACCAAGGGGTTGCTTATTTTAAATAAAAGATTTTGACATTTCGTCGCTCTCTGGTGTGTAGGAGTTGAAGCCATTTCTATATTCATCTTGTCTTTAATTCACCACTCAAAAGTTCACATGATTTTTAGTGCGAATCGCCTATAAAAAAAACAAGCCTACGGTTGTGGAGTATTGCAGCATTGTTATATCTATATTCATCTTGTCTTTAATTCACCACTCAAAAGTTCACATGATTTTTAGTGCGAATCGCCTATAAAAAAAACAAGCCTACGGTTGTGGAGTATTGTAGCATTGTTATGCTGTGTACCTTAAAATGAGATTTTTGTTTTATAACAATATTTCACATTTATTGCAAGAGCTACAATCAAAAAACAAACCCCAAGTTGTGGAATATTGAAGCATGGTTATGGTGTGTAATGGTTTTTTATTTTTTTTTATTTAATTTTTTATTTAAATTTCACATTCATCCCAAGAGCAAAATGGCTCTTCAAGAGGACTTATGCCAAAACATGAGTTCTAGAACGACGTATATTCTCGAATGAATGTGCGAATTATCCATCATATTTTGATATATTTTCGTATTTTTATCACAGAAGTGTCGACGAGGAAGAAGCACAGGATACGCGCCCACGATCAGTATGCGAGCGGTCAGTGGGTCGCGACAGACTTCGATGCGCGTTACACCTGACGCTGCGTCGGCTTGGTAGCCGCGCCACTGAAAGCGGCAATATTGTTTGCAGGAAGCGCTCAGGAGAGTGCGTTTACACTGACGGTAACCAGGGCAACGCTGAACAAACAAGTCGAAGGGGGATAGGTCAAGGTCAGGTGCCGTACGAAAACCAGATGCTCTCGTGCGAGGAAACGCCCCAGTCCCCGTTCTGTTACGGGATTGGCAAGAAACGTCACGGCTCAAAGAATGAAACGCCGTTCAAACGAGGATCTTCTTACCAGAAAACCAAAAAAGAGAATCAACCCAGTCCAATGACACGTGACTTTAAGGAGCACTTGACCCTTACTAACACCGGAAGTGGTTCCATATCGTTGGGTGTTGTCCCGGAAGTGCTGATACCGGAAGTGAGTCCCGAGGATGAGTTGACGGGTGGTGGAGAACCCGGCAAATGCGACCCGAACAACCTCTTCTGCCGCTTTAGGGTACCAGGCGACGAGGTAAAGATCTCGGAAGGCAGAGAGGGAGGGGGGGTATCATGTTATCCTTATTCATCAGGCACCGACCATTTGATATCTGACGGTAACAAAATTACCACCTCGGCTAAGCCAAAATCTCTATTAAATAGCATTCGAGCAAGCAAATTTTGGCTAAAAGGCACAGGGAAATTCCGATAAAAAATCCAACTGGTTTCAACGATATTTGTATAGTAATCAGGGGCGGATCTAGGGGAGGACCAAGCTACCCCCCCTCCCTATTTTCAGATATTTGGCTTAGAAATAACAAGAATTATAAGGAAATTCAAGGAAGAACAATGAACCCGGCACCGCCTTGTTTCGCCCCCCTCCTTTTTTGGAACACCTGGATCATCTCATCCCCTTGTATTGCATCAGAATTAATATCGAGAAGAAAAACAATGTCAGATACCAAATGGTAGGAAATCTTCTATCTTCACCGGGTGCCTAGGTTGACTGGTGTTATGGGTCTTGGAAATTTTACAGGTGGGAAAGTGGGTAGACGCTGATGCAATTTAGGGATTAGCTTAATTTGGTACGGCATTGTTGGAGCCTAGGAAATTCATCCTTTCTCACTCTCTGTCAGGCGACGAGATACGGGTCTCGCGTGCTCCCTGATTTTCGGGTCCGTTGTATGAAAATAAGAGACAAATATGGATGTTTGAACAAAAATCGACTGAAAATGTAAGAGATTTTCCTAGGGAAGAACTAGACCATGTGCAAAGACGTCTGCGACCCTACAATTCTCTTTTCTTTTTCTTTTAGATCCCTAAGCGATGCAAGGCTGATGATATTGACTGTCTACAGCAGTTAACGTTTTGAACAAAGTTCTAACATAGAAACTAATCAAATATATTTTTGTTATTTTTTCTTTAAATTGCACATAATAGCTGGGAGAAAATAAACGGATAATCATAATAAAGTTATGTATATTATGTACACTTAAGAGAAAAAAAAATGTAAAAAAATGTGAGCAGGCTGTTAAAAACATAATTGACTGGATAATTTTCTGCTAACTCCTGCCAGTGCTGAAAACCGCAAGATTAGTCCCAGTACCGCGCGGTTAAACCTAGCCTTTTTGTTTTAAAATGGCGGCTTTTTATCGGAGAACTGTCACATTTTGGGGAACGATAAGTAAACTAGCGCAAAGCTAAGGCTATAATTTTCTTTATGACTCCCTCATTATCAAACAAATCTGTCATCTTTTGTACATAATGGTTAAATGCTGTACAGTTAGTCAACACAACGACTGAAATCATCCTTTCGTACCTTTACTCGAACGATTCCACACTACGATTGTGTTTGTTTTCGTCAGAACACGCGCATGCGCATACGTTATTCAGCACTGTCAATAACAGTAGGGAGGGGGAGGGGCTCCAAATTCTTATTTATTTGCAATTTGGCGACGGAAGCCAGGGGTGGTATCTTGCAGTTGGATGTCGATAGTGAGAGATCAAAAAATATTGGATACTTGTACAGTTCTAGGTGGTGTGTTTATTGCTACATGATGCTTCCGTGATTTACTTGTGTTTTGAGTATTCCAAAAACTCTCGACAGAGTATCGCGAAATCCAGTATTTGAGCAATTCAAGAGTCTATCAGCAACACCTTTATTACTGCTTTCAACTGGACAAGTTAATTGAAGAAATAATTTCATACGTCATTTACCAATTTCCGTCGAAATATCGCAACACACTTGCTGACCCTTTAACCAAAGTTTTATGTTTCTAACGACGCTTATCTTATTGACAACAGAGAAGCGTCACATCCACTCACTTTTTATCATGAGCGTAGCAGCTGTCAATCACCCACTCACGAATTATGTGTTGCCAGACAAAGCAAGCACTTTAATTGCTTTTGTGTGACAACTTGATCAATCACCAATTTTTGTCGCACTTGTGTGACATCTGTCAATCACCCACTCACGGACTCTGTGTTGCCAGGCAAAACAAGCACTTGAGTGGCTTGCGAGTGATTATACACTTGGCCGCAAGCAAGAGGCCGTACAACCGGTGGCTCCTTTGGTACAATTTTCTCAGGTTTCTTTCTCTGTTCAATTTTATCCTCACTCTTTTCAGATCCCGGATGTTCAAGGTCTCCCGCCTTGATACCCTCTGTCTTGTCATAACATTTCAGTTTTACTTCCGGTAGCGGTAACCTTCCGCCGGCCAGGGGCATTACGTCCAGTGTGACGTCACAAGTTGCCATATAGACCGTTTCCAAGGTGACGACACCACTGTTCTTCCCAGACACCATCCATAAATTTGTGTCCACGTCTACTTCGTATAGTAAGTCACGCGAAGAGTTTATTGCGTTACTATGGGTAGCGTTACCTTGTGTGACGTTTGTGAAGGTTACGCGGTACTTGCACATGTTGCCCACTTGTGGACACTTTGCTGGACCTGACGGTTCCACTCGCGACTGGATCGTAAACAGCGTCTACATCAAGAGAATTAAAGCGTGTCAATCAGCCATTCCTCTGCTATTGTTTACATTTGAAATACAACGGTCTCTTCAATAAAGCTCTAAATAACCATCCACTAATTGAGTAACAAAATATGATTGAAAATATCTCATTTTCTTGATAGAAACGATCTAAGCTGATAGAAATTTATTCTTTGAGTGACCACTTTGTGTGTTTAGGAAGACTAAGAGCGTGGAAATTTTTGCATATTTTGGCGGCAAATAGACACAATAAATTCGGAAGCCTATAGGTCTTGAAGTAGTTTTCGTGACCACCCAATTGGCGAACGTAGCGATTTCTTCAATGCGCACAAAACCCCTTTGGCAATTGTAGAAAGAGCCTAAACGTAAAGGGAAACCGTTTTCTAAAACGATAAAATATTTTATTCTAATTTGGACATTGTATAAAATGTGTTTACTTCACTTAGTCAAAGAAAAAGAAACAAATGTTAAAAGTTCGTCAGTTTTTTCAGGCCATACCGTGACCTTCCTTGCGTATCATTTGCGATATGCATGCAGGGTGTTGTGCAGTCTAGGCAAGGACCTGAAACAAAGTTCGTACCATAGCATTCCTAAAGGAAGATGGTTTCACTTTTTATTGTATAACAATAGGGTTGGGACCAGGCACACCAATATCGCTATTCAGTAGACGAACTAGTAGTATATGGTGTCACGTAATGACCAAAAAACTGAGGGATTGGAAGAGAGAAACGGTTATCCCTTTAATATCACTTTACACACCTCTGTGTTTTCAATTTGGAAGTCGTACACGTAATGGCAGCAAGTCTGAGAGCAATTAACTTCCTGAAACAACAACAACGAATACTCATGAGTGCCTTGTAGCTTTCTTTTTGGCGGAAAGACCAGAAAAGGCTGTCGAGTTTTCAATGCGACGCACACTACAGTGGCCACCTCTTTCCGATTGACATCATCGTCATATAAGCCTGGTTGCACACTAGTCATAACGACGTAACGACATAGGCGAGCGCACACTTATGTCCATAAGTGTGAATGGTTCGACATAAGGACATAACAACATAACGACATGGGCGCGCGCACTATGTTTAGCCCGACATAACGACATGGACATAAAAATATAAAAGAAAAAAAAACATGTTTTATTTTTTCAACAGTCCATGTTGTTATGTCGTTATGTCACTAGTGTGCACCAGGCATTATGTCATAAAATTACTGGACTAAGTCCAACCCACTACAGACATCAAACTCAAGACATGAATTAAAAAAACTCCCTGATCCCTGAAACAGTTTTCTTATATTATTGTTTAAATATATTTTGTCGAGAGTTTGCCCCTACATCTCAACAGGGAATCTCGCTAGTTCGGACTCGGGTTACAGCAGTGAGAAGTTAGTCTGCTATACCGTAAGCCTCCTGTAATGCAACACCGGAAACCAAGAGAGCAACTTCTCAACAGGAAGTGACGTCACGTGCACAATTCATACTGATAACTTACGTCAGGGCGAAAGACTATGCGCAGTTCGCAGTCCAGTCTGGGCGGCCTCTCCTCGCCAGCTGTGAAGATTGTCAAAAAAAAACACAGACTTTTAATACTAAAACTGTTATAAAACATGGCTATCATAAAATAAAACTGTAATAAAACAAGGCTGCTATAAAACAAGGAGAAAAATCAGCACTAGGTAAAAATAGTATGTTTTACACCTCTGTAATAACAGGCTTCGCTGACGTTTCGAGTATTAGCCCTTTGTCGGAGCAAAAGAATTGCCAGTTCATTGTTTTCCGGAGGTTTGAAATATGCCAACACTAACGTTTCTTTATCTTCAACAACACGTCTGTAGCATTTGTACATACCATTATAAAACAAGAGTATTATAAAACATACCATTATCAAACAAGAGTATTATAAAACATACCATTATCAAACAAGAGTATCATAAAACACACCATTATCAAACAAGAGTATTATAAAACATACCATTATCAAACAAGAGTATTATAAAACATACCATTATCAAACAAGAGTATCATAAAACATACCATTATGAAACAAGAGTATTATATAACATACCATTATCAAACAAGAGTATCATAAAACACACCATTATCAAACAAGAGTATTATAAAACATACCATTATCAAACAAGAGTATTATAAAACATACCATTATCAAACAAGAGTATCATAAAACATACCATTATCAAACAAGAGTATTATATAACATACCATTATCAAACAAGAGTATTATAAAACATACCATTATTAAACTAGAGTGTTATAAAACATACCATTATCAAACAAGAGTATCATAAAACATACTTGTCCATTTTCAAACAAGGCTAAAAAAAAAAAAAACAACTCCCTACAAGCGTGTTCCCTTGATTGCATCCAGACCCCCATACTTATCAAGCTTTCATAGGTCAATTGGGTTTCTCAAGTACTAGCGAAACAGGGACTCAACCGGGATTACCTGCGCCCGCCATAAAACTAATGCAAATAAGATGTAGATTTTAGTAGAGAGCTCAATCAACTAGAATTATTCAATCCACCACCAACAACAACAAAAAAGCCCCATTCCTTTGCGGGTAATATAAAAAAAAAATCACAAAAAAATCTGATAAATACATTTTTTTGATAAATTTCAATATTCTAATTACATGGGTGTACATCAGTGAATGTTTTATAATACTTTTAAAAACAGCTGTGCAATGCAACTTTACCTCGGTCATTTCGAATCTCCCACATGAAAGAAATATCTTGACCATTTTTAAGGACCTGGAGTTAAACAAAGACTTTAGGGCTTAGTGCGACCTCTTCAGCTTTCCGCTTATCCCCCATAAGCAACTCCCCATCCTTACCACAGCCCAATAGGCCTTATTACAGTTTCCGCCCCAATTCTGTTTGTATTTCTGAAACTATGTACAGTTAGGCAAGCACCAGTTACAAACAAACATGGGAAAAACACCCTTGTAATCTCTTTTTTTATAATAGCTGCAGGTCATAAGTTTGAAGACTTCCCTTTTCTATCTCAACAAAATAATAATTCAATAAATAAAGGTATTGATCCATGTTATAATACTGTAATTATACTGTAATAATACTGTAATTATACTGTAATAATACTGTAATAATATTGTAATTATACTGTAATTATACTGTAATTATACTGAAATTATACTGTAATAAGGCCTTTCTGGTACACATTTTTATGAATCTGGTGAAGTAGTAGAGTATGTCCTAAGATAAGCCTTAAATAAACGAGGGGATTTTACATTAAATACTCCTTAAAGATCCAAAGCCAGACACTCCATTGCTGTTTTCACCAAAATAAAAGGCAATTCGTGAAATAAAATCTCTAAAAATCTAACCTAAAGACAAATTTTCATACTTCACAATCACTAATAGGCATGACGGAAAAACCCTGAACATGTGAACTTCGAAGAAATGGCCATTAGTTCCTCGTATTCCGGACTGATTTTCCCTTTTCAAAACACAAATAACGTGCCCAGATTTTGGCCATTTAAGATATTTTTTTTCCTTGATCATCCTTGCGCTATGTATGGGCTCAGGAACGAAAAGCTCAAATTTCAATGACACTTGATTTAAAAGAAGTCGCATTTGATATTTTGTTTGATATTATTACTCACTAAGTACTAAGTGGAATTTTCCACCTTATCGATGTGAAATGAGCTTATTGGAAACGTCAAGTCATGTTTTTCCGTCATGTCTCACAAATAACATAATTAGTTCCCCCAAATTAGCCGATGGGAATGGACACCTTCCCACAAATGGTAATTTTCTAGATGATATAAAGGCGTACGCTATCGAAAGAAATAGCGCCAAAAAAGGAAGAGAAAGCACTAATGGGAGAACCGCTACCTTATTAATGGGGATAATTACTTATGTACACTTTTACAACCCAAGTAATTGCTGTAACCTATAAATAGAAGGATTACTCCAACAAGTAAATTATTCTATCAGTAGATTTGAACAAGAGCATTTCAGAGACTGTCTATTATTTGATTTGAACAAGAGCCTTCAGTAGATTTGAACAAGAGCATTTCAGAGACTGTCTATTATTTGATTTGAACAAGAGCCTTCAGTAGATTTGAACAAGAGCATTTCAGAGACTGTCTATTATTTGATTTGAACAAGAGCCTTCAGTAGATTTGAGCAAGAGCATTTCAGAGACTGTCTATTATTTGATTTGAACAAGAACCTTCAGTAGATTTGAACAAGAGCATTTCAGAGACTGTCTATTATTTGATTTGAACAAAAGAAACCCAGGCTCACAGATGCAGAAGGTCGATAAGTGTGCAGAGCGAGCCGGGCTTGATGTAAATACGGTTAAAAGATAATATTATTGCCAGAAATTTTCAGTTTAAGCCATTCTAACTGCTATGAATAGGCCATTCCAGCTTTAAGCATGCGCACGCACTCATCATGAGAACCTACCGGCATGAAGCGAGAGCTTCGTTTGGTGCAAGCTCAAAAATGCGCACGCTGCATTCTCGTAGTTGAGGTAGGTTTCTATGGTAATGCGCGCGCAAACTTTTAGCTGGAATGGCCTATTCTTTCCGTGTATCATTATTTGATTTGAAGAGTGTACGCTCCTATAACTGACTCTAGTCATAAAATAAAATTCAACTTACAAAGGGCTTGTTCTCATGCAATGGCAACGCGGTGACCGAAGTGCAGCCTGGGATTACGAACCCGACCGACTCAACGTGAAGATTAAGTGGGTTGCGACTGCTGACTACGCCTTGTAAAAATCGCCTGCAAAATGGTCAAAACAGTAATTTATTCTCATTTTTTTCTCGCTAAAACGGACACCTTCGGGGTCGCAATTTAGTGTCCGTGATAAAGAGAGTCGGTTATTTTGGTCTCGTCAGATATTGTATTTGTGTCCGTAATAGCGAGGTGACCGCAATGTTAGGGCTAAATGAAAGAAGAGTAAGTTGGAGGAAAGAGAGATTTTCAAAGAATGCACGTAATGCAAAAACAATTTTGTTTCCAGCAAGATTGAAGTCAACAACAATGTTGCCAAAAATATTGTCATCTAGGATGTTGTTGCCAATAATGTTGTCGTCTACCCTGGTTCCAGAGCCTCGTGCATCTCTTTAGTGGTCAGCGAGGTCTCAACCTCGCTGGCCACTGAATAGAGAGACACTCGAGGCTCTGGGACCAGGGTAGTTGTCGTCTGGAATGATGTTGCTAACAATGTTGTTGTCTAGAATAATGTTGCAAATAAAGTTGTCGTCTAGAATAATGTCGCAAATAAAGTTGTCCTCTAGAATAATGTTGCAAATAAAGTTGTCGTCTAGAATGATGTTGCCAACAATGTTGTTGTCTAGAATACTGTTGCAAACAATGTTGCACATGTCTTACTTGTCGTTACAATAGTGCAGCGTGTGCCATGCAGTCAGCGGTCGATTGAACGCGCATGTCAGCTCGGAAGTGGAGCAAGGCTGCAACCACTTGCAACACGCCACTAGCTGGTGATCAACAACCACATCCTGCGAGCTTTGGCTTCCCAGCGGAGCCTCGGCCAAGAGTTCAAACTCCATCTTTTGGTACGGGCCACAAGCAGGAAGTGTAACTATGGCAACACTGTAGTCATCCTCTTCTTCAAAGGGTCGAGCAGTGATGGAGTAGGAAAGTGGAGTCTTTGCGCCTTCCATTTCAAGGTTGGAAGAGATAAGGGCAGTGCCGGAAGTGACGTCATGAAATCTAAGGCCTGACCCGGAAGTGACGTGTAAGATGGAGTTACCGGCGATGGAGCCTGGGCCGACTGAAATAGCAAGTTTGATACGCTGTGGTAGCCCAGCTAGAAGAAGGCCATCTGGGAAAACAGGAAATTTATCTTATTTTATTTCATTAGCTTTGCTACAAAGGTTATGTACTACAATACACTAACAATACAAACTAAAGAAAATGTATGTCAATTTTGCGATTTTCGTGAAAAATGTTTTTCCCTAACAATGACAATCTAAACAACATGGCAAGAACAGCTACACTAGCGATAACCAATAGCAACAGTAAATACAAATAAAAACAATACCAGTCAAAATCAACAACAGAAAGAACAACAAAAGCATCATTATTTGACAAAATCAGCAGTAGCACCAACAACAAAAGCACATTAATTGTCACGTGACCACGGTGGGATTACGTGACGTGACATATGTTTATTATCACGTGACCGCTAAGGGATTGCGTGACGTGGCATACCTTTATCGTCACGTGACCATATTATTCTTGGCGGGTCTGAGACAATAGCGAATCCCCTGGCCTCCCGGGGTAGGGTAAGCTGGGGCCAGATGAAGTCAAGCTGGCCAATTTCTACGCACAACTGCTTCAGGAAGTATTGGCCTTCATCGGGGACCTGACAAGGATGAGAATAAAGCACCTTTAAATATCATCGACAGACATATGTGTTTATTCTAGCAAACATGACCTGTTATGTTCATTTAGGTACACATTTAGGTACAACATCAGTAATGCATTTGTGATCTTTCAAAACCTGGGCACCCTACAGCAGTCTAGACAGGTCGAAAACACCATCATTCCCCACACCTTTACCTACCGTATACCCCTACTCAACCTTAAGAATGTCTTCCCTACTCGATCAATACACACCTGAACAGTTAACACAAAGTGTTGACACAAACATGCATGGGCATCCTACAGCATTCTAGACAGATGTTTGTAGCACCCTCATCACCTTATTCCCACCATACGGTCTGCATACTCATATATTCCCACACTTTCACCAGCAACATCGGTACACACCTGAACAGTAAGCGCAAAGGGTTGACGCCGTAATGCATGGGCATCCTACAGCATTCTAGACAGATGTCGATAACATCCTCATCCCATCATTTCCATCCATACGGACTGTATACTCAAATACCCCCACCCTTTTACCAGCTCCACCAATACAAACCTGAACAGTAAGCGCAAAGGGTTGATGCCGTAATGCATGGGCATCCTACAGCACTCTAGACAGATGTCGGTAACACCCTCATCCCATCATTTCCATCCATACGGACTGTATACTCAAATACCCCCACCCTTTTACCAGCTCCACCAATACACACCTGAACAGTAAGCGCAAAGTGGTTGACGCCGTAATGCATGGGCACCCTACAGCACTCTAGACAGATGTCGGTAACACCCTCATCCCATCATTTCCATCCATACGGACTGTATACTCAAATACCCCCACCCTTTCACAAGCTCCACCAATACACACCTGAACAGTAAGCGCAAAGTGGTTGACGCCGTAATGCATGGGCACCCTACAGCACTCTAGACAGATGTCGGTAACATCCTCATCTCTGACTAGCTCCTCAGTGCTGCGCAGGACAGACTGTGCTGAGTCGACCCGGGCAAGGCGGGGGTTGACTGGGGCCTCTTCCACACTTACAACATCTAATGAACCATCTGAGGAAATACACCCAGATCAGTTCCCCATCCCCCTACTTTCCCACTGACTTGCATGTATAACAAGAAAATCAAACCGAGTTGATCCCCAAACATCTGATTTCAGGAAAACCTTATTCCACATACCAACCTTGATTTCTACCTGGTCTCTTACTTGGATGGATAACTCGTATCCCATGCTAACCCAATTTTCTCTAAAAACTAGTGTTTTTGTAAAGAAAATTCTAATTTACAGAAACATAAAGATGTTGCCTTATAAAAATAAGCCTTTTTTATTTTTGAAAATAAAAAAATTGTGATACTTGTGATAGTGATAGTCAAGTCTATAGTAATTTCCGATGCTTGAAAATCTTATACACACTAAGCCTCTCAGCTCATTATTCAACTAACTATCACTTTATAAATCTTCGCTTAGCCTGTCTGTCTGTCCTTATAAATCTTCGCTTAGCCTGTCTGATAAATCTTCACTTTACCTTCACTTAGCCTGTCTGATAAATCTTCACTCTACCTCCGCTTAGCCTGTCTGATAAATCTTTACTTTACTACGCTTAGCCTGTCTGATAAATCTTCACTTTACCTTCACTTAGCATGTCTGATAAATCTTTACTTTACCTTCGCTTAGCCTGTCTGATAAATCTTCACTTTACCTTCGCTTAGCCTGTCTGATAAACCTTCACTTTACCTTCGCTTAGCCTGTCTGATAAATCTTCACTTTACCTTTGCTTAGCCTGTCTGATAAATCTTCACTTTACCTTCACTTAGCCTGTCTGATAAATCTTCACTCTACCTTCGCTTAGCATGTCTGATAAATCTTTACTTTACCTTCGCTTAGCCTCACCTTCACCTAGCCTGTCTGATAAATCTTCACTTTACCTTCGCTTAGCCTGTCTGATAAATCTTCCTCTGATAGTGCAGTAGGGGAAAGAACTGCGTTCTCCTGGATGGTGACGGGGGAGTTGGTTCGCAGGGAGCGTCTACTGGAATATGCACTACTACCACGCCTTAGGTCAGGCGTGTGGAGACTGAAGCTGATTCGGCGACACGTCACTTCCTGAGGATAAATGGAAATAAAGTAGACACAATTTAAAAACAAAACGAAAAACAGACGTAAATTCCTGAAATTTTATTTTCTACTTTCCACCGGATGTACTCTCACCTCTTGTTATCCATTGTGCAGAGTTAGAACTCTAGTGATCTGCCCCCATCCCCTCCCACATGGTACCTCTGTACAATCTACACGTGTTAACCCGGACCTAGCACCCCCTTATGTAAGTAGCATGTCCCGGATGTACTCTCACCTCGTGCAGACCACTGTACAGAGTCAAATCAACCGTGATCTGCTCTCCCACGCTACCAATACCCTTCAGGAGCTTGATCTGAACATCCTCAACACGAAGAAGAGGCTCCGCACGGATGATTATCGGTTGCTCTAGTTACAACAAAACTTTGATTGACATTAAGTAATGCTTAGACAAAGAACGAAAGTAAAGACAAAAGGACTGCGGCACATATAAAATATGACATAAGATATCAATAATATGTTTGTCTGTATTTGTGAAATGCTTGCAATCAACTGTAGCGGAAAACAATCTTCTTTTAGCTCTTTTACAGGAAAACATCAAAACATTTTTCAGTCAACAGGGGTGAGAAAAAAAGCCATTTTAAACAATAAAACGGAAACAAATCTCTTCATTGCTTTACTATAGCATTCCAAGATATTTACCAATAGAAAACCGATTTGAAAGAATAGAAAATTAAAAAAATTTACATTCCATCGCCATTGGTGATTTCGTTCTTAGTGGGGACGTTAGTTAAAAAGCTAAACTTTTGATTATTCCCATTTTCCTGGCTCGTTTTTTTAGAAATCGAGGTTTGAGGTGCCATTGGGAACCCTTTGTACACAGGTATTCTGAAGTTGCTGAGGCGTCGTTAGTTCAGGCCCGTAGCCAGGGGTGCTTGGAAGTTCGGTCTAATTAAGGAAAATTAAGTACCACTGCGAGCTAGGCCAAGCTACCTCAGCCTAAAATGGTCCAATAAATGAGTAAACGAACTCCCCTCCCCCCGCTCAAAAACCTGTGGTCAGGCCCGTACCCAGGGGGGTGCAGGAGGAGCATATGCACCCCCCCTCACAACGGCCAAAGGTCCACTTTCGGTTCATAATAGGTGTGCTATTTGTAGACAAAACTATAAAGCATAAGCTAGATCACTCAGGTATGTAGCCAAATCCGACAAAAAACGCCCCGTGGAGAAACTGCAAAGACATAAAAAAATCCCTCGTTGTTTTTTCGGGAGTGGTCAGATTTTTATCAGAGATCTTACTCCTCCCCCCCCCCCTCCGGGAAAATTAGGTCCACCAGGTATGGGCCTGGTGGTGCACCCACCTAGGTCGAGTGTGTCGCGGATGACCTGTAGAAGTTCCTGTGCGTAATGAGCTCTCTTATCTGGTGGCAGCGACTCTTCGCACGCCAGCACTGAGCACGAGTACGCATGCGTATTACAGTCAAGGATCCAACGCAAGATAGCACAAATACGACGGGAATTTTTTTAGCTCTATTATCGCTATGTCACGAATATGGAATGAAAACAAATGTGTGGTTGACTGGGGCTCTTTAAAGAAGGTCAATCACGCCGCCATTTTATGCCCCCGCTCAATGGCGAGTCACACAAAGCATTCATTTTTATAGGCCAATCAAGCAAGTAAACAAGATATTTTTAATCATATATAGTCAATAACATATCAGACTTTATTCGTTGATTGTTATTTTTAAGTTTCCTTGCTGTATTTTTTCCTTGCTGTATTTTCAATTATTAACAATAACAAAGAAGTGGGTGATCGACATTCCTTAATAAATAAAGGATATTTCTCGATGAAGCCGAGTTTTTTCTGACAAGCAGCGAGCTTTATAAGGGCCTGTGTGGCAAGGAGCGTCCATCTCTCATGGCGATACATCTTATATACGTCCACGAGAAGGGGCTCAGCGCGGTCAAACTCATTCCGAGCCCTGAAGAGAAGGAAAGAATTAATGCCACGTTTACACGTCCAAAAGAAGGGGCTCGGCGCGGTCAAACCCATTCCGAGCCCTGTCAGGGAAGGATTAATGTCAAGTTTACACGTCCACAAGAAGGGGCTCGGCGTGGTAAAACTCATTCCGATTCCTGAAGAGAAGGAAAGAATTAATGCCAAGTTTACACGTCCACAAGAAGGGGCTCGGCGTGGTAAAACTCATTCCGAGCCCTGTGAGGGAAGGATTAATGTCAAGTTTACACGTCCACAAGAAGGGGCTCGGCGTGGTAAAACTCATTCCGAGCACTGTGAGGGAAGGATTAATGCCAAGTTTACACGTCCACAAGAAGGGGCTCGGCGTGGTAAAACTCATTCCGAGCCCTGTGAGGGAAGGATTAATGCCAAGTTTACACGTCCACAAGAAGGGGCTCGGCGTGGTAAAACTCATTCCGAGCCCTGTGAGGGAAGGATTAATGTCACGTTTACACTTTCACAAGAAGGAGCTCGGCGTGGTGAAACTCATTCCGAGCCCTGTAGAGAAGGAAAGAACTAATGCCACGTTTACACGTCCACAAGAAGGGGCTGGGAGCGGTCAAACTAATTATGAGCCCTGTAAGGGAAGGATTAATGTCACGTTTACACGTCCACAAGAAGGGGCTGGGAGCGGTCAAACTCATTCCGAGCCCTGCAAGGGAAGGATTAATGTCACGTTTACACTTTCACAAGAAGGGGCTCGGCGTGGTGAAACTCATTACGAGCCCTTGACTGATTATAGGAAAAAGGAAATGTCAAAATGGGTAATGGACTTTTTGACATTTCCTTTGTCTTGTGGTCAGTCGAGCAAGAATTCGCCAGCAATGCTGGCAGGTGCTGGCGCAGTTTGCATGGGGCTTAAGAGAAGTATTAATGACAGGTTTTGTAGTGTCATCCCTGCTTAAGATTGTGTAGACAGGATAATACCATTTTATTGTCATCTTATATCTTTATCTGTCCTCTGAAAGGCTTCTGAAAAGTTCAACTTGTAAAAGATACAACAAGATGTTGGTATTTGGTGGCTGGTGGCGCTTGGTAATAGAATAATTAATAGATTTGTCAAGAGGGTTGGAAAGGATAGATATTGCAGATGTTTTCGAGGCTCCTCCCTCTTCATTTTTCTAGTCTTCCTATTCCTCCTTCTAGTCCTCCTTATAAGTTTAACCATTCCAAACCCCTTCTTGTTGTCGTGTAAACGTGACATTAGTCCTTCCCTTCTGGGCTCGTAATTAGTTTGACCGCGCTGAGCTCAGAATAAGTACCCTTGCATGTGGGCACAATTTTACCAGTACATGCCATGGTATACTAAAACAACCCTTGAAAGTCACTGCTACGAACTCACGCATAGAACTGTGCAAGATCCATCCCAAGGGACTTAGCGGACCGGGCACGCCCAATATTCTTGTAGATTTGGATGGCAAGCTCGGCCAACTCCTATTGAGAGATCAATAAAATATATTAATCTCAGGTGATAAATGACTTGTGTACGAAAAACGAATTGCTTGTTGTTCGAAAGGTCGTTCTAAATACGCGAGGAACGGAGCTATCAAAATGAATGAAAACGAGGCCAGCTTCTATTGAGAGATCAATAAAAATATTAATATCAGGTGATGATTGACCTGTGTACGGAAAAAGGAATTGCTTGTTGTTTGAAAGGTCGTTCTAAATACACGTAGGAACGGAGCTATCTAAATGAATGAATACGAGGCAGCTTCTATGAAGAGATCAATAAACAATATCCATTTCATCATTGTATTTGATCCTTGTATTGTGTACCATGAATGAATTGTTCGTCGTTTGAAAGTTCATAATAAGTACGCATAGGAACAAAGCTATAACGAAAACAAGGTAAATACAGTACAACCAGTACTGGTGTGCGTTTATTCACAGCTGAAAATACAAACAAACATTAGATTCTATTTTAGAGTAAAATGCATCGCATTTCAGAACGACTTTGGACAGCATTTAGAGTAATTTTCATTCTCCGAATTTCTAGGTTTCAATTTAGACAAGGGATTTAGAATAGTCGATAAGGCCAAAGTATCTTCTGCTGTAACTACTGTATCCTAAAGCCCGTATCATGCCCATCTACCACCATTGATATACGGAGATGTGAAAAACTATCAAGCAATATCTCAGGAATGTCCATGTATACGGTCCAACCATTACCTCATATCACCTAACAAATTCACTTTTACAAACCTCGTCTTCTCATAATTAAAATTTATTGAGAAATCAACACAGTTCTCTTCATCCCTTTCAAGCCGCAAATTCTTACCAAATATAGTCGTTCTTACCGTCATTATTGACAAATGTAGCCATTCTAACCAAATCATTGTCATTCCTGACAATATTATAGTCATTTTCACAAAATATTGCTATTTTTAACTAAAAAAAAGCAATTCTCACCAAATATAGTCATTCTTACCAAATATAGCCATTCTATCAAAGTATAGCCATTCTTACCAAATATAGCCATTTTAACAAAGTACAGCCATTCTAACAAAGTACAACCATTCTTTTCAAATATAGCCATTCTTACCAAATATAGTCATTCCTACCAAATATAGCCACTCCTACCAAATAGAGCCATTCTTACCAAATATAGCCATTCCTACCAAATATAGCCATTCCTACCAAATATAGCCATTCTTACCAAATATAGCCATTCCTACCAAATATAGCCATTCTTACCAAATATATCCATTCCTACCAAATATAGCCATTCGTACCAAATATAGCCATTCCTACCAAATATAGCCATTCTTACCAAATATAGCCATTCCTACCAAATATAGCCATTCTTACCAAACATAGCCATTCTTACCAAATATAGCCATTCCTAACAAATATAGCCGTTCTTACCAAATATAGCCATTCCTACCAAATATAGCCATTCTTACCAAATATAGCCATTCTTACCAAATATAGCGACTCATAGGCATGCTTGGATGATAACGCCTCTTGTAGCCTCTTGGCCGGGCCCCAGGGGTCGACAGAAGCTGCAACACAGAAATCAAAAGGCCTTACACTGAGAATTGCAGGGACAAGACGCTTCAAAGAAGCCTTGAGTTCACAGTCTTTGCATCTGCTTTGCTTTGAGTTACCATCATCCTGTGTTTGACCGATCCCCGAGAGTAACTTGCACACAGTCTGGAGCTCGGTCTCCGACGGAGTCAAGCCCGGCATCAGACCACACAGGCGGCCCACATCCTCTAGCTAGTTTAGAAAGAATGAAAGATCATGTAAATCATGTGTCACAAAATCAAAACAAGACCCCACAGGTGCCCTGCATCCTCTAGCTAGAAAACATATGTTGCAGATAATTCCTGGTAAGGGACATGTAAGTTTTTTCTAGGCCTAGTACTAGAGAATTTCTGGCAAGGGACATGTAACTTTTTTCTTGGCCTAGTACTACAGAATTTCTGGCAAGGGACATGTAACTTTTTTCTTGGCCTAGTACTACAGAATTTCTGGCAAGGGACATGTAAGTTTTTTCTAGGCCTAGTACTAGAGAATTTCTGGCAAGGGACATGTAAGTTTTTTCTAGGCTTAGTACTAGAGAATTTCTGGCAAGGGACAAGTAACTTTTTTCTTTAACCTTTTTCTTGGCATACTGGTACAGAAGGGCAACGTGCAGGCTGTAAGACATGGAATCCTCGTCATCGTTATGTGCTCTACATGCCCTCAGCACTTCCAGGATGCTTAGTATGATACAACAGGCCTCCCCTCCTGAGGGCATCACAACCTGAAGACATTACAAAAAGGTCAATACCTCACAGCAACACCACCTAAATCTTTACACGAGGGTGAATATCTACCCCACGGCATCACCACCTAAATCTTTACATGAGGGTGAATATCTACCCCACTGCATCACCACCTAAATCTTTACACGAGGGTGAATATCTATCACACGGCATCACCACCTAAATCTTTACACGAGGGTGAATATTTATCTCACGGCATCACCACCTAAATCTTTACACGAGGGTGAATATCTATCCCACGGCAACACCACCTAAATCTTTACACGAGGGTGAATATCTATCCCACGGCATCACCACCTGAATCTTTACACGAGGGTGAATATCTATCCCACGGCATCACCACCTAAATCTTTACACGAGGGTGAATATCTACCCCACGGAATCACCACCTGAAGACCTTAAAGAAAGGTGAATATCTAACATATTACCAAGTTGAAGCACTTCCATCTATATGGAATGCTATGATTATACAATCAAGTAAATAAGGTATACAGCTTATGTACATGATTGTCCAAGTTTGAATTAGCAAGGTTCTAATAGTATTGTCAAAAAATATATTGGATCCAGACTTTTCTACCCCTGAAAATATCAGCCAAATTTAAACACCAAAAATATCCCCCCCTCTTGTCATGCTGATATTGAAGTACAGTTGCCCCTTCTCTCCCCCACCCTTGTTATTATGTATGTATGTGCTTTCACCTTCAAGGTTTTGATCTCATGGACCAGGTTGTGTAAGAAGTCTAGCATTCTCAACGCTATCTCCCAAGGCCTGCGGAGCAGCAGCAACAGCTTGCACTGCCGAGCAAATAGGTAGTTACGCAGATCAATAAATGTTGCATCTTGTGTCTTGATGAGGACTCGGAGGTATTCCTGCTGCCTTTGGGCCATGGGGACGCCATCACAACACTTGGACTCACGCAGGAAGATATCGATGCATGTTAAGGGCTCTGAAAATACATACACCATTCATTATGACATAGATGATGATGAACAAGATGATGATGATTATATAAATGATGATAAGCAGTACTGTAGAACCCTGTAATATTAAACTTGATGTTGATGATGATACTGTATGATAATGTCGATTGATGGCGATACTACATGTGATACATCATGATCATGATGATTGTTGGTGATAGTAAAGGTGACAGAGATGATTAAGATGACACTGTATGGGAATAATGGTTGCAGGTGATACCAAAGGTTGTGATGTTAATGGTGGCAGCGATAATACAAATGATGAGGATGATGATAAATCCATTTACCGCTAAACTTACTGATAATCATCCGAGTGTAGACTGCATACAGAATGTCATACTCATATATTACTATTGATGGTGATGATGATGATGATGATGATGGTGATTATGATGATGACAATGAATATTATATTGTACATAGTTACCTCCAAACTTAGAGTTGATAATCATCCGAGTGTAGACTGCATACAGAATGTCACACTCATATTACTATTGATGGTGATGATGATGATGATGATGATGGTGATTATGATGATGACAATGAGTATTATATTGTACATAGTTACCTCCAAACTTAGAGTTGATTATCATCCGAGTGTAGACTGCATACAGAATGTCATACTCATATATTACTATTGATGGTGATGATGATGATGATGATGGTGATTAATGACGATGACAATGAATATTATATTGTACATAGTTACCTCCAAACTTAGAGTTGATAATCATCCGAGTGTAGACTGCATACAGAATGTCACACTCATATATTACTATTGATGGTGATGATGATGATGATGATGGTGATTATGATGATGACAATGGGTATTATATTGTACATAGTTACCTCCAAACTTAGAGTTGATAATCATCCGAGTGTAGACTGCATACAGAATGTCATACTCACATATTACTATTGATGGTGATGATGATGATGGTGATTATGATGATGCAATGAATATTATATTGTACATAGTTACCTCCAAACTTAGAGTTGATAATCATCCGAGTGTAGACTGCATACAGAATGTCACACTCATATATTACTATTGATGGTGATGATGATGATGATGATGGTGATTATGATGATGACAATGGGTATTATATTGTACATAGTTACCTCCAAACTTAGAGTTGATAATCATCCGAGTGTAGACTGCATACAGAATGTCATACTCACATATTACTATTGATGGTGATGATGATGATGGTGATTATGATGATGCAATGAATATTATATTGTACATAGTTACCTCCAAACTTAGAGTTGATAATCATCCGAGTGTAGACTGCATACAGAATGTCACACTCATATTACTATTGATGGTGATGATGATGATGATGATGATGGTGATTATGATGATGACAATGAATATTATATTGTACATAGTTACCTCCAAACTTAGAGTTGATAATCATCCGAGTGTAGACTGCATACAGAATGTCACACTCATATTACTATTGATGGTGATGATGATGATGATGATGATGGTGATTATGATGATGCAATGAATATTATATTGTACATAGTTACCTCCAAACTTAGAGTTGATAATCATCCGAGTGTAGACTGCATACAGAATGTCATACTCACATATTACTATTGATGGTGATGATGATGATGGTGATTATGATGATGCAATGAATATTATATTGTACATAGTTACCTCCAAACTTAGAGTTGATAATCATCCGAGTGTAGACTGCATACAGAATCTCACACTCATATATTACTATTGATGGTGATGATGATGATGATGGTGATTATGATGATGACAATGAGTATTATATTGTACATTGTTACCTCCAAACTTAGAGTTGATAATCATCCGAGTGTAGACTGCATACAGAATGTCATACTCACATATTACTATTGATGGTGATGATGATGATGATGGTGATTATGATGATGCAATGAATATTATATTGTACATAGTTACCTCCAAACTTAGAGTTGATTATCATCCGAGTGTAGACTGCATACAGAATGTTATACTCATATATTACTATTGATGTTGATGATGATGATGATGATGATGGTGATTAATGACGATGACAATGAATATTATATTGTACATAGTTACCTCAAAACTTAGAGTTGATAATCATCCAAGTGTAGACTGCATACAGAATGTCATACTCATATATTACTATTGATGGTGATGATGATGATGATGATGATGATGGTGATTATGATGATGACAATGAGTATTATATTGTACATAATTACCTCCAAAGTTAGAGTTGATAATCATTCGAGTGTAGACTGCATACAGAATGTCATACTCATATATTACTATTGATGGTGATGATGATGATGATGGTGATTATGATGATGACAATGAATATTATATTGTATAAAGTTACCTCCAAACTTAGAGTTGATTATCATCTGAGTGAGGAGTGCATCAATCTCGTCGTACTGGATCAGAGCCTCCTCATACAGCCCCATCATCTCAAACACAAAAGCAAGCTCCTCCTGCCGTGAATTTAAACAAAAACAAAATAAGACAAATGCCAACAGAATTTCAAGCAATTTCCCTCTATTGCTGCAAAAAATGTTGTACCAGGATCATTTGTGGCCTGCAGCTTATTTAAAGCGCTTTAAAAAAAGTCAACATGTCAGTAGTGTGTCAATAGCATCGGAAGCTGTTTAAATTAAATTTGGATTCCTCAAAAGGCATTCCTGTCTATTTTCTCACAATTTGAAAATTTTTTGTCATGGTTGTGCCAGTAGTATTGATTCAGTTTGAACAAACATTCAAAGCTACAACCTAAGACCATGCAGAATCATGGAAACATCTTGCTTATGATTTTGAACCACAGGGGCTGTTTGAAGAACTTATGAATTCTCTCTCAAACATTATATATAAGTAAGATTTCTGTTTTTGTTCACTGTTGTAGATACTCTAGGGAGATCTTGTACATAACTTTGACGTGATACTGGGTGCAATGCATACAGTGCATGTAGAAGGATGCATTGAAGGACGAACTAAATTTCCAGGAGTAATTCAAGAGGGTTTAGTCCACTTCAATGTACATTCCATTTGATCTCTTTCTGGGGGTCAGATTCAGTTTTTATGCAAAAGGGGCTATTCAGCCTCCTGTGGGCAGTTCAGACATGAGCCAGATTGCTTAGAATCCCTCCCAATTCTTCCTCAAAGCCAAGATAAAAGTAATGAACGCCATACTCTTCCTATACTAAGCAGAAAAATATGTTGAAGGCTTACATGCAGTAGGAAGTAGGTTGTGAAACTCCACATAGGTTCTGTCCTCCGCTCTCTTAGTGCACGCACCCTGTCCTCAAACTTGCCGAGGTGGCGGTTGAATGAGATAAGAAGCAGCTGGCGTAGCTTGGTAACCAGGGATTGCCAAGACTCTACTGAACGCGTAGAAACACCCTCTTTAAAGGGCTCCCAGAGTTGAATTATCCTATTATCAATAACATATCATAAATCACCCCATTTGTAGGGCTCCCATAGTTGAATAATCCTAACTGTATTATCATCAATAACATATCATTGTTCACCGCATTTGTAGGGCTCTAATTGTTGAATAATCCTTAAAGCAGTAGATGTTTCAATCAAAATTTTGCAGGATTCTTTACTGAATTACGCGCTAAATTACACGGAATATCAACTGTTATGCCCAAACTACATTTTGTACCGAAAGAAAGCATTGGCTTCTAGCCACCAGCCAATTAAAAAAGGTATTTTATTGTTAGTCCTAGGCCTTCGCGGTTTAGCAAAGAACGCCTAGTCATTTTATTTGTTTTCGAAATTCAGTTCGAAATATCACACTTTACGAAGAATATATGTCTCTTTTTAACGAGAAATAGAGGTAAAAACCCTAAAAGAACACATCAGCTGTGCACTAAAATGTTTTGTCTTTCAAAATTTAGCCAAATTATGTGGATAACACGGAAATTTGTGGTTTACACGGGTTACGCGGAGAAAGCCAAATTACGTGCTTCCACACAAGTGCGTAATTCCAGAAGCCATGTTAAAGAAAATCGATCAACATACAGTAACACCTTCTGTACATTGTGCATAGGAATGTACAGAATTGGAAAAAAGCCACATTTTTGCTGTTGATTTTGCTCAATATTGGAAGATGAATTATAAAATATAATCTCCAAAGTGCTACAATTTCTTACTGAACACAGGCAAGCACATTAGGATTTACAGAGGGGTGGTGCACAGTCCTTCAATAGCCCGGTCGCAGCTCTAGATCCCACATGGATCTAAGCTGTGGTTTAAAGCACTTCGTTCGAGTCGAAGTCGCCCTGCAGTTTTTTTGCCGATGAAGTTTAACTGAGGCAAACCAGCTATGCCATGCTGACGAGTCCTAATAAGGACGAAACAGATGTCCATGGTTGCCGAACTGCATGGGTAATAGACTGTGCTAGCGTCCCGTCTTGGCCCGACTGGTGCCAATGTGTGTATGCTAGTGTGCTTTTAAAGTCCACATTTATGTATACATACTCGCAAGGATAGTTTGGCTATCCGACAGAGTTTTAGACTAGCAAAGGTCGCATGCGTGATCCGCACAATTGGCATCACGCTAGCCCGGTCGCAGCTCTAGATCCCACATGGATCTAAGCTGTGGTTTAAAGCACTTCGTTCGAGTCGAAGTCGCCCTGCAGTTTTTTTGCCGATGAAGTTTAACTGAGGCAAACCGGCTATGCCATGCTGACGAGTCCTAATAAGGACGAAACAGCTGTCCATGGTTGCCGAACTGCACGGGTAATAGACTGTGCTAGCGTCCTGTCTTGGCCCGACTGGTGCCAATGTGTGTATGCTAGTGTGCTTCTAAAGTCCTTCAATAAGAAATAACCCGCTTTGTTGGTGCCAAGGACACACCTACAGTAAGTACCTGTCACTGCTCTTTCCTCCAAAGTCACTCTTGATTTTGTCAAATACAGAACCCCGTGGGAATTGCAGCTTAGGTTTATTGCCCTTGACGGCGTCCTGCACAACCACTTGGACGATCAGCCAATCAACGATCCCCCTGTCCTGGAGCTTCTGCTGCCACTCTGCGACGCTGTTTTTTAAATTGTTTTTATACTCATCAGTATCCTGCGAACAAAGGATTCAAAATTAAAATTGGTTTACCCGCGGGAAAGGGGAGCGGGTGCGAGGGGGGGGGGGGGGGAGAAGGGGGGCATACCTGCATATGGTTACCGGTCTTTAGGCACAAAGTCATTCAGCAAATGTGCACTGGGCAACCAATTGCATAAGGATTTAGGGCAGTTGTCTAATGACTTTCATAAATATAGCTTTTTGGATAATTTGCGATAAGTCAACTTTTCTAGTCAAGTAATGAGAAAGCACATCATCAGACAAACTTATAAATCTATTTTTTACTGGAATCTGATGGTGGTTTTGTGTTTTTTTGTTCAAATGGCAAATCATATTGTATCAGCAAAAGGTACACTATTGTAACAAACATACTGATGTAAACCTCTAATAAAGATAGATCATCATTCAAGCTTGCTCTGAGGGTAAGTACATATCATTGTTCTACGTTTATTCATGTCATTTAGCAGCAGACAAGGGTATACATAAAGCATTTTTTAAGGAATTTTATAAGTTTTTTGGCTTTATCATACCATATCATGTGATACTTGATAAGGTAAAAGTAAAAGTCAAAACAATTTTGGCAAAATAAGAACTATCGAAAGTTCTAAAAATGGGTCACTCAATTTGTCTCATCCGTTTTCCCTAAAAAAAAAAACCTTTAAATATTATAATTGCCAATAGAGCGAGCTAATCCCTTGATGAATAGCTCTGGCCTTTCACACCTTGAGAATTATGGAATGAACACTCTACTTGTAACATTCATAGAAACCTTCAGCAGAATAAAAAAAACAAGAATAGACTGTCCTTGTTTTATAAAAACATTTTTGCTAAAGCAATGCTGAAATCTCTAAAAAGCATGTGTTATCAACCCTCTTCTAACCTGGCAGTCTGTCCAGAACATGTGAAAAAATGGCTGTCGGTGAAGACTCGAGGCATTCTCTATGTTACCAACAAGCAGACTGTCATGAAGACGTACAAACCGAGCCTTCAGACGGACAGTCTTTGGTGGTCGACCAAATGATCTAGAAATAAAACAATGAGACTTTTTAATTGAGTTTTTTAAGTGGTGTCTTTGTCGCTATATTATGTAAATTTGAAAATGTTGACACTACAGTAATTTGAAAATGTTGCAACTACAATAAGTCATTTTTTTTTAGTTCAACCCCAACGAATAACCAACCAAGCTCAATAATCACTGGTTTTATGTCATCTACCCTATATGCTAAAAGCTCCACCTGAACTACTGAATGAGTATTTCATGATGTTGCAGCCCAAGATGTGGGTTGGCTAAGACATGTCACGTCCGACCTCATCACAAGCCTAATTTTTGTGAGAATGTTCATACATTGTCTGTATTCACCCCACCCGCATTGGCTCTCTTGGGTTTTTTCACATATTTACTGTACTTCAAGTTGGGTTGACAGCTATGCACATACAGTAACGACACTATTTGTGTCTCTTTTGTTACAAAGCCCACTTAAAAATTACAACTGCTAAAATCGACTGAAGAGGGTTTCTTGCTCATGACGCCCTCGCTCACCCACCGGTATTTCGTTTTCGCGCTTTCGAGTTATCAAATATTTGGCGAGGTGAAAACCTTTGGAAACCAGGTAGGAAAAATTTGAGGCTTTACCTTCTCCATTCAGTGGCAGTTTCTGGCAGCCTTTTTTCGAGCTCAGGGTTCAGCTCAGTATAAACATGCTTGTCTCCATGGCCTGGCAAGAACAAAACAGTATTCATAAGCTTTTATGCGTACATTATTCTCCATTCCATCAGATGCGATATGAATGAAGCAAGACACACTTTTTTTTCAACTTACAAGTGACAATTGGCTTCAAGTCCATTTTTATACAATGGTTAAGTCCTTAAGGAATTGTTAGCTATTTGTCAAGTGCGAAACATCGATATAAATGAGCCGCGAAACGCCATAATTCTAAAATACTTCACACTTTCTTCTTCTTATTCCTTTATTATTCCGCCATTTTGGATAAACTTTTGGCACGCGCCTGCACTTTTGAGCACTGCCGCTGAACGCAATATTGCAGTCGCTAGAAGTTATTTACAATATGGCGGCCGCGTGACTTATTGAGAACATTTTTTTTTCAATTCAGTTATTTTCAATATGATTTGGCAGTGGAATGAAATTCAATAGTCTTAAGGAATGTTAACAAACGCTGATACTGGATTTAGATGACATTTTAGAAAAAAATATAGCAAGACAATTTTAACTAAATTTCATATGTTCAAAAGAAAGACAAGATTGCTTCAGTCTGCGATATATATTATTGGTCTTCTTACCGTCATTGCTTTAAAAGGCTTATAAAATTTGACTTTAATGCGAAGATGCCTCGCCTCCTACGACTAAGTAAACGAGTCGGGGTTCTTGCAATCGTGGCTATGCTGTTTATAACTGGATGTTTTGTGACGATGCAAAAGCTGAGTTTAAACGAAAGAAAATCAGAAATAACTCTTGAATCTGCACTTAATGTCAAAGAGGATAAAGAAGCAATAGGTTTACCTGACACAATTCTAAAAAGTCGTATTGCCTTTAAGACTGCAAATGTTCTCAGAACGACAGACCACAGCAAGGAAATCTTGAAAACTGAAAAAGTATTGAGTGATGTGAACCAAGTGCCAGATGTTAACACTGTGGGTACGGTGACAGGGCTGGCAACAGTTGAAGTTCCTCCAAGACCTAACTATAACGTTCATATATTTTACTACGCTTGGTATGGCAACCCTGAAGTGGATGGCAATTATATGCACTGGGATCACAAATATTTATCCCATTGGATTCCAGAGATTGATCAGCGTTATCGGCATGGGAAACACAACCCCCCTGACGATATAGGGTCAAATTTTTACCCAGCACTTGGACCGTACAGTTCCCGAGACCCAAAAGTTATTCATGATCACATGAGGCAGATGTGTGCGGCTGGTGTTGGGGTGATGGCTTTGTCCTGGTATCCACCAGGAAAAGCAGATGATCAGGGATTTTACTCAGATAAAGTTGTGCAACTTTTGTTAGATATTGCCCACCTGTATGACATGAAAGTGACTCTACATATTGAGCCTTACAATGGCCGCAATGATGAAACTCTTCACCGAGATGTTAAGTACATCATAGACAAGTATTCCACCCACAATGCATTTTATAAATATAAACATAAAGATGGTAGGATACTGCCCTTTCTCTATGTTTACGACTCATATAGGACTTCTGCGTCAGACTGGGCAAGGCTTCTTAAGCCTGAAGGGTCCCACTCAGTGCGCAATACAAAATATGACTGCATTTTTATTTCCCTTATGGTGGAATCTACCCATAGAGACGCTATAACAATTGGCGGCTTTGATGGCTTCTACACTTATTTTGCTACAGATGGCTTCACTTATGGCTCAGCATGGCGCAGATGGGGGCAACTTGCATCCTTTGCAAGGCAAACAAACACACTCTTTATCCCAAGCGTTGGACCTGGATACATTGACACCAGTGTGAGGCCATGGAATTCTAAAAACACCCGACCTCGTCTGAACGGAGAGTACTATAAGAAGAGTTGGACTGCAGCATTGAGTGTACATCCTGAAATTGTGTCAATCACGTCCTTTAATGAGTGGCATGAAGGGACGCAGATTGAGAAAGCCATACCTAAGTCAGTGCTTGGACAGGTTTACAACAATTACAGCCCTAATGAGCCTGACTTTTATATTAAACTGACAAGGGAATTTGTAACAAAATTGGCTCATAAATAGCACTTCCTTTGCAGGTATCTCATATTTCTATCAGATCGAGTAGTCTGATTTATCAGATGGCACATGATCGTTTGTTTCACTTCCTATCCCTTTCCAGAGAGGAAGTTAAACGAACAATCACGTGCCATCTGATAAATCAGGCTACAGATCAAGGTGAGGGCTTTTCATAGGCGGGTTCCCAAGGGGGTTGCGCAGTCCTAGGTATAATATGGAAAAAGCATAGTATTTCAAGATTCCTCAATAAGAAATAACCTACTTTTTGGCTGCCAAGGGTGTTGTGCGTGCGCACCCCCCCCCCCCCTTTGTATGCGCCTGTATCATGCGCCCACCCCCCGTAGATTTTCTCTCTCCTCTTTGTTAGTTACTCACGACATTTCACATCTTAATTGGAGTTCCCTACTATATTTTGTGTTTAGCGTATTAAGAAACAATTTAACATTGACTAAGTATCTTAATAAAAAGGCTCAATTCTGTTTAACCTTCTCCTGTATATAAAAAAAACTAACTTGACCAAAAACACGTTAGTTCAGTGGTTCTTCAGGGGGGGTGGGGAGGGGGTTGTTCCTTGTTCCTATTATTGATCTTTACCATTTTACGAAGTCCGGAAAAGATTTTAAAACGTTTGGGTTGCAAAGGAACACCTAATGCACCACCAAAAACGCGTAAACAGCTTACGTGTGCTACTAAAATACGTGGAAATACTTATGCAGTGTGAATGTCTGTATTTGGGTTTCCTGTGGTAGATTTACATAAAAAAGGTATATGCTAAAAAAACACATGCAAGATGGCTCTGTCGCTGATACGCAATGGTGAGCGCAAAGCTGCTTTATTTCGCTTTTATGTAGCCTTATCAACTCGCTCGTCTAAAATTTAAATACCTATAACACCTATGATATAATACCTATAATAAAATGAGTTTAAAATGAGGTGAAGTGTTTGTCTAGAATTAAAAGCATAAAAGATATTCGAGCATCTGATCTGTCAAACGGAACTGGTATCAAGATAAAAAATAAAAATAAAAAAGTTAAATTTCCAATTTTCTGTCTTAAATTCCAGAACGAAAACTTAAGTAATAACTTTGTTTTTCTTATAAGGCGGAAATAGTGTCTTTAAAATTTTGCGGTGTTGCCGTTCTATTGCACTCGTTGTGTGACGCAAATATTTAAGTGCATATGCTAATTTCGTATTTTGATAGCGTGCGTTTATTTATTCACGTGTCCAATATATGTCAGTAATGCTTCATTTATATTTTAAGGCGGCTAGACAAGTCATTCTGATAAACTCAAATGTAGACTTAAAATATGTAAACAGCCGCTAAACTTGCAAGGAAATTTACGTTTTAAAAATGTTATATGTAGACTAATCCCTTCTAGCCAAGCACCCTCGACAGTTGAATCTCTCTCAGACATGCCATTGGGGCTTGACCTTAAAGCTGCCATTTCACAAACTCTGGAGCCGTCAATCTACAGCATCAGTCACGTACTGACGTAGTTATAGAGAGGAGGGGCCCTGGAGAATCAAACTAAATTATTTGAAGGGGGGGAGGGGAGCAAACTCCAGTAGGCTGGGGGGAGGGGGGGGAAGGCGGGAGCTGAAAAAGTTGACACTTGAATAACAACAGCCCCTTAGCAGCTGGCATGGCCGTTAATTCCGTTTTAATTTCAGCTCGACCACGCCCTGCTGTTTTTCTAGGAGGGTGGGTTGACCTTAGCCATGCGCGGGCTCTTGGTAGAGCTGGGCTGTTGCTTCGGCCTGCTTCACTAAGGTGAAATGTATGCATTATTTATGAACACATCGCACGGCTTATGTTGTCCCATGTACCTCAACTCCTCCATTAGCCTCCCCTTCCCCCTGCCTATCCCGTTTTTTTTCTTATCTTTCAGACTCATGAAAAACAAGACCTCCACTTCGTCTGCCGTTTCACCAAAAGGACGTTTTGACGCCACTGTAGGTACGAGGCGCTTTTCTGGGGCCAAGGGCGACGCGCGGTCTTCAACAAAGGGAGGAGGGGGTAGGGGTGCGCCCAGAGTTGCATATCAAAAAGATTTAGCCAAAAATCGTCGTTTTCCCCAGACGCGGTCACTTCCATATAAGGAAACTAATATATTCCTTATTTGGAAAATCTGCATGATTCTTGTAATTTTTGAGGTGAGCGTACCCCAGGGGCTTCGTAAACACCATGACTTGTAACCAGAAGAGAAGAACAGTTACTGTGACCATCTTCAGTTAGTTGAGAAGGTCCCTGATAAGAAACTAAGTTTCCTCGGTACCAGACCCCCGATAAGACAAAGTTTTCTTCAAAGTTAATCATTTTCAATGGAATATGTTTGTGGAATATGATTGGTTATCTGACGGGGAAGAGGTAACAAATTTAATGGCGGGAGAGGGGTCCCCGACGGTCAGACACCGAATGGTCGGCCCATTTTTAGTTCCGGACTATAGTGTCCAGAATGAATTTGTTCCGATTCATCTGTTCAACGTTTTTGTAGGTTACGTGGTGACGAAGCTAGACGACCTCGTTAACTGGAGTAGAAGGGTAAGTGTAATGAGTTCAAGAAAAAAGCATTTTTTCATCTAGATATGGTGAAGATTAAATAATTCTATCAGGATCCTAACATTAGATTTAGATACCTTGGCGATATTTCGCGACACTATTTTTCGCGATTTTCCTATTTTCGTAAAAACCAGATCACTTTTGCTATTTCGCGATTTTGGGATAATAAATTCAAGCAAAACAAGTGGAATAAAAATGTGCTGTAATCATCAAAACTGAAACAATTGGTAACAAAAAGATGCGTGGGCTAAATTTAGTTTCATTAGAAACTATAAATACAAGTCCAACACAACCCCTTACCGTACTAAAGTACATTAGATGACTAAATAGACAAGGTGTTTACATAAGGTTTATAAAAAGGCCAATATTCCCCCAAAGCCTTCTTTGTGTACTTACTTAATTTTAGCGCATCCTTAATTTTCGCGTCACTTTATTTTCAAGAATATTTTAAAATCGCGAAATTCGCGAAATTAAAATGACGCGAAAATTAAATGTAATAATCTAGAGAGTTGATACGTGGACTCGATCATATTTAGTATGTTAATGCAATATTAATTAATACACATTATAATGATGATGATGTTGATGTTGTTGATCATGATGATGATAATTACGGTATAGTGCTAGTTGTTATGATGGCTCCATAGTAATGATCGTGTTTTTGGCTTTATACAGAGTTCTCTATGGCCGTTGATGTTTGGACTGGCTTGTTGTGGGATTGAAATGATGCACTTTGCAGCTCCGCGGTAGGCACATATATCCGAACTATATAACGATCATTATCAATTATAACAAACTATACAACATATACATTTTCAATTAAAACAAATCATACAAGCGGAGAAATACCGATCAAACAACCATCACCTCTTCTCTCTTTTCACAATAGCTCGGATCACCAGGGTGATTGAAGGAAATGGTGTGTCGAGTTTTTATGGGGTTCCAGAGATCGGAGATCTACTATAGTACTAGAAAAGTACTCGAAGAAAGAAAGAAGTAACTCCGAGTTAGAGTGATTTCGAGTAACTAGGATATATGAGCTAGCAGAATTCCACTGAGGCCCGAGACGCCGGCGAAGACGTTATGTGCTTTTGATTATTTTTCTTACCAGGTACGACATGGATCGGTTTGGAGTCGTGTTTAGAGCCAGTCCGGTAAGCGACAACTTAAAGAGATATCTTTTCCATTTCTTTACAATTGTTTTGCTTATTTGTCCAATTTATGCCTTTTCTAGCAAAACTCAAAGGGACAAACACAAAGAACATGTTTGTCAAAAGTTAATAGATATATTAAACCTATTGGTTTGTCTGTCAAATGGAGATTCTTTTACTGGATTTACCTGGATTCGATCTCCAATCTACAAATCTGATGTTTAAGCATTTCAAAAGCTACTATAAAAGCATTTTCCTCTCCGAAGATTGATTTAACAAGAATCGGGAAAAGGAGGATGACGAAAATTTCGCAATTTCAATGATATTATTCTTTTTCTGCCTCGTTAACGCCTTCCAAAATAAGGTGGAGAACCCGGGAATTTTGCTTATTTCGTGTTTCCCATCTGCCATTTTTCGCTTTTATTTGATCATGCTCTGTTTTCGTTTAGTTATTTTGTCCTTTTTGGTCGTGTGGTCTTGAATCCGTGATGATGGTATCTTTTGTTCTCTTTCAGCGTCAGATAGATGTCATGCTTGTTTCGGGAACAGTCACAAACAAAATGGCGCCTGCTTTAAGACGGGTAACGAGAAAGTTAACTAAAATGGTGCTGTGATAAGTGGGATTAATTCCTCTCTTTTTATATTCCGCTCAGATTAGAGTTTCTCTAGTCGATAAGAGCATCTTCGCATTCTCAGCTCCAAACATTGTATAAAGAATCTTAAAGTTCTATATTTTTGTCAGTATACTCGTTCGGTTTTCTAGTTTCCCTTCTCTGCCCTCTTCATGTCTCCCTCCTAGAATGTCACTAGTCAGGACCACAGGCTTCCCACCCTTGTTAGTAAAGGAATATTGTGAAGGAAGTTGAGTACACTTGAGCCCAAAGATTTCTACGGACATACGGATTCACGAAAATAATTATCCATGAATTATATCTTCATGCCCTAGTTCATAAAATAAGCTAACCGGGCATGTAAATGCATCTGTCTGTGGTAATGTGTCTCCCAAAGAACCTCAAATGTACGAAACAATACCTACCAATATTGCTGCTTACTCAACCTCGTTTCCCGCTACTTCACTGACAAGGGTGGGAAGCCAGTGGGTATTTATGTTTATCTTTCGCTATTTCAGCTTTATGACCAAATGCCTGAGCCACGCTGGGTCATATCTGTAGGAAGGTGAGCTCGGCTAGTACTTCATGTGTGACCCTATGAAAGTCACTATCTTCGCGCGCCACAGGATCCCCAATATTCCAAAACAAAACATTACCGAATAACCCCGATTGAGCAGGCTCTTGCAAGTGCATACCGGAGAACGCCCCTCAGCTTAGTTAGCTTTGATGGTACACAGCTCACTCGTACTTTCGGGACAGCCTCGTTTAGTGTTATGTGACCATCACAGAATTCCTGTGTTGTGTGACCACATTCTTTATCTTTCTCTATCCTGGCCAATAAATGTGATTCGCTGCTTAATCCTTCGGCTGTTACACGTGACCTGTATAGTAGTGTTATGTGACCATCACATAAATCCTGTGTTGTGTGACCACATTCTTTATCTGTCTCTATCCTCGCCAATAGTGATATTCACTGCTTAATCCTTCGGCTGTTACACGTGACCTGCATAGTAGTGTTATGTGACCATCACATAAATTCTGTGTTGTTTGATCACATTCTTTATCTGGCATTGTCTTTGCCGGCAGGGTTTTGTATGTTAGTGTTGTTTGATGACTCATTTGATGATTCATTATCAATCTCCAGCTGTGCAAATAGCGGTGGATACTATTACCATTCGTACTCCGTTGTCCGTGGCTGTGACCGCATAATCCCGGTGGATATCTACGTGCCCGGGTGCCCGCCCTCCGCCGAGGCGCTGCTGTTTGGGGTACTGCAGCTGCAGAAGAAAGTCCGCCTCAAGCATCATCCAATAGCTATGTGGTACCGGAAGTGACGCATCATCAGATAGCCATGTGGTACCGGAAACGACGCATCATCACATAGCCATGTGGTACCGGAAAAGACGCATCACCAGATAGCCATGTAGTACCGGAAGTGACGCATCACCAGATAGCCATGTAGTACTGGAAGTGACGCATCATCCGATAGCCATGTTACACCAAAAATGATTCACCATTAGATAGCCATGTGGTACCGGAAGTCACGCATTACCCGATCGTCCTGTTATACCGTCCGGAGGTGATGCAATAACCGATAGCCATGTAGTGACGTGCCGTAAAAGCGATGCATCCTTATAACCATGTAGTACCGGAAGTAATGCATTGCCTCTCTAGCCATATTGCACCGGAAACAATGCATTATCTCATTAGTCATGTAGCACCGGATTTATTGTATTTCCACCTTATCTAGCCATATACATTACATATGACACAATCTTATGTTATTGAAGATGCATTTTTAAAGAATTGTGAAACCATTGTAAAGGTACTTGGAAATTTTTTAAATGATACTAGCAATGAATATTAATAAACACTAAAATTCAGTTTTATTTATTTGACTTTTATCGAAAAAACGCCTTTTTACAAATACACACTGCATGTCTTCTGAATTATCATTTTCACAATTTCTATGGAAAAATTTAAGCACTCAATTCAAGGTTGTGCGTGATGTACATACTCTTGGTGGTTGACAAGTCAAAATCTTGCCAGCGGTGTCTCCCGATGTGCATGCGCATTGACCCTCCACTAAAGCTCGTGTTTTACTCTACATCCCGCTTGAAATGCACATAGTCTAGCCCCATTCCCTCTCCCGCGTGTACCACCTCCACCTCCGCTTTATGTATAATGTCTTTCACTTCTGCTTCCTCTGACGTGCCCTTCTTTTTCTCTTTGGCTGCTTTCTGAGCCAATAAGACGTAGCCCTTGGCGATTCTGAGCTTACGGCGGGCTTTGTTGAGCTTCCACTTGACTTCCTCAGTGACAGTCTTAAAATGAGGGGTCTGCTCCAGGACAACGCGTCCACTTTTTCCCTCTGTATCAGGCTCCTCGCGTTCTGCCTTTTGTAGTAGGTCTAAAAGGGATTTGTTGCTGTCACGCGGTTTAGGAGGTTTCTTTTTGCCTGCACAGTGCGATGCAATGAATACACTATTTTAGTCCTAATCACGCCGCCATTTTATGCTCCCGCTCAAGCAAGTAAACAAGATATTTACAATGAATCAATCAATAACATATACTTCATTTTCAGACTGCTACTTTGACCCTCCTTGCAAATAAATCGCTGTATTTCTTATAAAATCAAAAAGCCCAAACTGTCGCGATGTCGTACCAGAACAATGAATACAATACTCTGCCCTGAAGAAGTCTTATTAAAGACGAAAATTTGGCAGAGTCGATTTCCAGTTTTTGGTGTGCTGTATTTCGTATGATATACAATAACAAAGGCGTGGGTGACATTATCACTGTATAAATATTTTTTTATTCAATCATCCCAAAATTTTATGATTTCGATAGTTCGACATATCCCGAGAGAAACGAAAATACCGGCATATCTATCCCATGTCTTGTTCCAAATGTCCCAGTTTCATCTCGTTTCTCGTTTTATTGCCTCATGGGTTTGTTGCCTTGTTTGGAGAGGCACACAAGAATAACCCAGGGAGTGAGAAATGTCAAACACAGGTATCCCAACATCTCAAAAACATTTTACAAAGGCAACAGGTACTTGATAGCAGAGTTCAAGATAATGTCTTTGGTCCATGAAACTGTCAAATAAACAAGAGAAAATAAAACAACTGATTTGCCGAAATCCCTGGAAAACGTCTGCTTATAGAATTCAACAAAATGTTTTTTTTTTCAAAATCATACAATTTTGTCAATATCGATGTGTACCTTGATCGCCTTTAGTTGAATGATCTGAGATTTTTGAAGCTCACTGATTCACTGCGGTCTGTCCACAGCATGACATACAAATACTAAAACAGTGCATCAAAATACTTACTTTGCTTAGTTGAGTTTGCGGCTACTAAGGCAAGCAGCAAAATCACCGCACGTATTAGCCTGGCCATTATTAGTAGAGTCTTGAAGGGGACAAGCTATCCGCAGCGAGGGATGCTCGAGACGTGATGTCATTAGTGAGCTGGAGGGGGTTTAATATTGATTGGATGTTTGTGATTTTATCTGTAAATATTTATACAAGTTTTGACATATGTGAACAGGTACTTTAAAAGGTAAGCTGTTTACGATGAGTGTATTTGACGCCGAATCAAGGAAGTTCCTGGTGCGTGCGAAAAATATTTATCAGAAGCTAATGAAGCTAATGTTAGACGCCGACAATCTATGGCTAGATTGCGTGTCTCGGCACACAAACTAGCAATTGAAACAGGCCGCTGGATTTGTGAAAAATGTGAAAAAAAAATAAGGTTGGGGATGAGTACCATACCTTAATGGAATGCGACTATGTCAATGATATACGTCGAGTATTTTTTAATGATCTATTTGCAATCAATAACTCTTTCAAACTGTTAAGGCCAAAAGACCTTTTTTTGTATATTATGAGCTTAACAGATGACTCCATTACGAGCCTAGTCCTGAAATTTTGTGATGATGTAATTAAATATTATGAATAGAGGATAGGCATATAAGCCAACCTACTTTGTATATTATACTAATATACCTGTATTGGTATTTATTGGAATAAAGTTATTATTATTAGTTTCATTTCCTATTGAGGGACGGACTTTCAAATACTATGCTTTTTTTTAACAGGACCGTAGGAATGGGTACTTCTTGGCCCCTCCACGGTAGTCTTTAGAAAGATTCTAGAACTGTCTTGGATTGAATTTCACAGTGAAACAAGTGGTTTAGCCTGCTAGCCGGCTCTCATTGTGGGAACCCTGTGCGCGTGCGAAGGCGTACCTCGTCCTTCGCGCGCGCACAGGGTTCCTAATATTCATAAATAAAACCGGCTAGCAGGCTAGATTTAGCTCGGTAGCAGGGGCTCATAAGTAGGGGCAATCATCTGTATTATATAAGTGTCACGGCGTTTCCGAGGATCAGGCTATTTTTAGACGCGCGCGCACGAACGGGCAAATCAATTACGTTGACGTTGGCCGCGCGCGCGAGTGACGTGAGGCTGCACGCGCAAATTGCAGTTATAAAGAATATTTTTTTATCCATCATCCGTCGGTTTATTTTGTTTACCAAATGAATTGCAAGCTAGAATTGAAAGTCGTAGGTAGGGTTGGATTCATATAAAAAGATAGAGCAACAAAAGTCAAAGTACCGAAAAGAGACTGCGCGTGAAGTTGAGCTCAGCCAAAACGTCAACACAAATGTCGAATCTGATTGGCTAATCCGCGCGTCTAAAAATAGCCTGATCCTAGGAAACGCCGTGACACCTATCTAGTACCAGAATGTGGGGAAGTTGATTGCCTCTACCAAGAGAGCATAAGATAAGAGAGGGACCCTTTGGTATTACCCTCGCGCCATGTCGATTCCGAATCCGGCTATTTTTAGTAACCACCACCCCACCACTGCGCGTGAGGATTTGCTCCTTTTATTTTGTCCTACTCCCCCGCGGGTTGCGTGTTGTTGTTTTGCCGACTCGATAGGAGAAAAGAGATCATGTAAAATAACTCGGAAGAAGAAAACAGGTCTAACTTAAGTTACCAAGATTGGCAAATATACTCACAGAAAGCTAAATCCCTGAATGGTTTGACTGTTTTGTTTGTCTGAGCGGCGAAGTCAAATGAGAAAGAAAAAACCGACGAGAGATAAAATGGCTGTGATACTGCGTTTGATTCAAATCCCGACACCAGCTTGTATAATAACAGCATAATAATATAACATATAATAATAACAACATCATAGAAATACAGTAATATCTCCCTCTTTATTTCCTCACTTTTACAAAAGCTCAGATACTTCAGCTTGCTGGCTTTGATCATCACAAAAATTCATTCCCTCGCTACAAGGTTAACTTTTATGAAATGTATTTTTCTTGGATTCCTTCTCAATTCACAGAAAAATACTCACAAAAATCAATATTATATCTAACTTACAGATTTCGTCTGACCATTAGGAAGATAATGAATGTTGAGAAACCAGGAAGAAGCAGCAAGTTAGAGCAAAATCGGTGATTGAAGCACGAGGTTTTCCGCTCTTGATTTTGAATGAAGTCTTGCAATCCTCGAAGTACTACATCCCCTTAATAAACCGCAAGTGCCTGTATCCTTGATGCTAGAATGAAATTTTCGATGGTATTTGTGCAAATAGGGTGTTTTTTTTTTCGGTTTCAAGTCACAAAACAGCGGCAAACAACAAGATGTAAATGCCAAAGCGCGGGGGTAGGGTGAGTAAAAATGCTCACGCGCAGTGGTGGGGTGGTGGTTACTAAAAATAGCCGGATTCGGACGCGACATGGCGCGCGGGTAATACCAAAGTGTCCCTCTCTTATCTTATGCTCTCTTGCCCCTACTTATGAGCCCCTGTCGGTAGTGAAATATTTTTTTTTCGCGCAGTAGAGGACTCGTCCTTGTTCAATCAAAACTAGACAGTTTTCTTGCTTCATAATTTATTTATCTAGTTTTCACTCTGTTTGTTTACAGATCTTTGTTTCTCGTTAACGTATAACGTACATTAACGCAGTTCGCGGCTGATACTTCGTGTCCACGAGGTCAGTGTCTTGCTGCCGAGACCCACTGAAGCTAAGAGAAAGTTGCACCCTACACCAAGTACTAATGCTAACGATTTCCAAACTATATTCAAATCAATTACCAAGCAACAGGGTTGGGGATGGAGAGAGTTGTAACGTGCAAGGAAAATGACGGAAACTGTGCAAGCCGACCAACTGCCGAGAATCCCGAACTTCGGGACTTTCGGATAGTATCGAATCACGCCCGAATGGTCCCGACTGACGCCCGAATAGTAACGAGTCACTGACGAGTAGTACCATTTCACACTAGTTCTTCGGGTCCTGATTGGTTGGGTGTAAAAGCATCTAAAGTAGGAAGTATTTGACACTAATACATATAAATAAGGCAGTACTCAACGGAATTAACCAGCAGCAAATGCCGTAACCACTAAGCACAAGTTAGTGCTGCTTTCTGTTCTACTGCACGTCAAGCAGATAACGCCACAATTAACGCGTGAAGTGCTGTCACGCAATACTGAACGCTAAAGGGTAACGCCAAACCTGACGCGTGACATGTTCACGTAGGTCACGGGGTGGGGATAACACGTGAGGGTAGAGGTATACGAATGATTAGGTAGTTAAAGGTTAAAGAGATGGATAGACAGTCAAACAGAGAGGAAAGATTGAGAAGAGCATAATGGGGATTTTGATTTGAGTATTTTCAATGAACTCTTATATAAATAATTCCAATCGACAAACTGTGGCACACTTCAATTAAAACATCTCATCAAGAGCCTTGAAGATAAAGACGGAAACTTTGAGAGAGTTGAGGCGAAGCTTATTTGATACTCTGTACCGTGTTCTCGACTTCTTGGGTTCTTTGATTATCCAATTGGAGTAAGTATATGAGAAAGGAAAGTGTGGATGGGGAAAGGGAAACATGAGAGGGGGTGAGTGAGGGAGTGAAAGAGATACCAGCAAGGGACGAAAAGAGAATACGTGTAAAATAGAGAAACACGGGCGGAGTGAGGGTAGGAAAAGGTAGTGAAAATGGGAAAAGGATCACGCATTACGCCAGCACAAGAAATGCCTCCGACAACTGTAACCGAACTATAAAGCCTTGCTAACGCCTAACAAACCAACTAACCTAAGTGGGGTCTCGGCAAGTGAGTGATACGAGCTCTTCAGAGCAAGCCGTTCTGTTTGTTTGATGGTATGTAACAAGGCGCACTCGGGTCCAGCGCGCTGGACAGGTCATGCGCAGACTGGGAATGCAGGTGATTGGCCGAGAAGCGCCCCCCAGGGGAGTCCCCAGGGTAGGACGTGGCGGGCATGACGGCCATCACCTCCGCGATCTTGGCTTTCAGGGTTTCCACGTCCCGCTCCTTGCTGGAGAGTTTGTTTTGAGTGATCTCGAGCTGTCGTCGAGTGTCGCCCAGTGCGGAGAATAGATCCAGCTTGAGACGGGTCTCGGAGCTAAGGCTGTTCTCTAAGTGGGTGTTCTTTCCCTGCATGGCAGTCAGCGCGGTCATCAGGACCTCGGTCTCCTTCTTCAATTGCATACTGTCGTTCTCCTTGGTCCGTTTCCTCAATTCCTCCGTCTCTCGCTCCAGCTGTTCTAACTCCTTGTCTTTGTCGGAGAGCATGGCTCGCAGCTGACGGGTCTCGAGTTCAATCTCCTCGCGAAGCGCGATGCATGGCTCATGCAGGTTACTGTCGTCTCGTTGTTTGGCCGCCGCGCCCTCGGCTTTGTATCGTTTGCGATCCTCACGAAGCTGGGTCTCGGCGAGCAGTCGGGCGTCGCGTTCGGATTTGAGCTTCCGTTCCAAAGACGAGATGGCGCTCCGATCCTGCTGCCTTGAGCTCGTGAGGGACTGGATCCTTGAAAACACGCAACGGACGGGTTAGTGACGGGATAAACTTTTTACCAGGGAACCCGCATGTTAACGCGTATGCTAATTGGTAAAAGTTTTTAAAACCATATCTTGGCGGCCACGGTAGCGCGCGTCGCATAGTTAACCTTGTCTTAGTGGCAACGGTAGCGCGCGTCGCATGGTTAACCTTGTCTTAGTGGCCACGGTAGCACGCGTCGCATGGTTAACCTTGTCTTAGTGGCCACGGTAGCGCGCGTTGCATGGTAAGCTTTGTTTTACTGGCCATGGTAGCGCGCGTTGCATGGTAAGCTTTGTTTTACTGGCCATGGTAGCGCGCGTTGCATGGTAAGCTTTGTTTTAGTGGCCATGGTAGCGCGCGTTGCATGGTAGGCTTTGTTTTAGTGGCCACGGCATGGTAGGCTTTTTCTTGTGGCCACGCCTTATTGCACTTACTTGTGCTGTAACGAGTCGTTCTCTGCCTTGAGCTGTGACAGCTCCACCTTGGCCGACCGCTCGTTGGCCATCAAACTGTGCATGGTTGAGCGTAGCTCCTGCTCAGTCTGACGACTTGCTTGCAGCTCCACCTTTACTCTCTTCAGATCATTCTCGAGGATAACACTAGTGCTCTCAGCGCGCCTGCGCAGAGACTTTTCCTCCTTGAGTTGAGCCAGCATGCTGGGCCCGTGATCAGCTGCCTTCAGATCCTGGCTCTGTCGAGTGATAGGCCATTAGCAAAGTCGAGATTTGGAGAAAGCAAAAATTCACAACGGGGTGTGTCTATTGAAAAGCCCTTAAAATAATGTTAGAAGGGTGTTTATTAGTAAAATAAAATAATATAATAAAATGTCACATAATATATAACAATGGTGATCATCGTACTTGCTAGACAGCATCCATCTCAGTACTAATCTAGGGGGAGTTACTATATAATAACAGTAAATATAATACTTGCTAGACAGCATCCACCCGTACTGACCTTGGGGGAGTTACTCCGGCTGCTCTTGCGACTGTTTCCCATAGAGTTACATGATACACCCAGAGAGTCACTATCTGTGTCGTCCTCCTCTTCCTCATACTCCTTTATATGACCATGGACACGCCCATTCATTTTAGTTGAACCTCTGCCCAAAGTACCATTACTTGTGACACGCCCCTTGTTACCACGACCGCTTCCTTCGGATGATATCTTTTCAAGTTCATTTAAGTTGTGGTCCTCACTGGACTTTTTTGAGCTCATGGTAGATAAAGCATCCAGCTCTTTTAGCAAAGCACTGTTGCCCGTACGCACCCCAGTGCTTGCCTCCAGATCACTCAGCTTAAGCCCTCGACGACCCGCCTCGTTCGCTATTAAAAGTTCAAGGTCTGACTTGGTGTTTATACCATTTGTCATGACCGGCGGGTGAAGAAGACGGGTCTTGGTGGACACTGATTCACCATCAGGTATCCTCCCATTTGCTATGGCTGCATGCAATACAAAATCCTTTAGACTTTATCCTTAAAACTTAATGAATAATAGAATGTACTGATAACACTTGCTGGGGTATTACAGTGTGAAAAACATCAAATCAATATCATGATTTTTAAATGCAATAATAATTGGAAACAAGGCTTTCATTAACTTTCAGAGTAGGGGTTGCAGTCATTTTATCTTTTTAGTTCAAATAAAACTTAAGTCAACTTTAAAAAAAAAGGAGCCAGCCCTCGGGGCATGCTGGCACTAACGCCAGCGGTCGGGGCCTAATAAAACCCCTGGAAAATGGTATTTTTAGTAATATTTCAGCTGAGATTGTGACAGCCCTAACTTGTTAACTTGCTATGTGTTACCTCTTGTATGTCTTTCTGTTGTATTATCAGCTGCGGTTGCCACATCTGTTGGCAATGCCTGGTTTATCAGCTGCATGTAAAACTCATTCTCTTTTGAGACCTGAAGCATCTTGCGCTGGAGGAGAGAGGTGCAGTTAGAAGAAATGAAGAGTTTTCTCCAGACAGTTTTGCCAACTATTACCCCCCCATCTCTAGTTCTGCTATCTATGCTTTCCAATTCCCTAATCCCGCCTTCTTTGTACTCCCCGTCCCTAGTACCACCATCATCTTTGTACTCCCCCCTTCCCTCCCTAGTTCCATCATCTATGTACTCCCCCTCCCCTCCCTAGTTCCATCATCTATGGACTCCCCCTTCCCCTCCCTAGTTCCATCATCTTTGTACTCCCCCTCCCCTCCCTAGTTCCATCATCTATGGACTCCCCCTTCCCCTCCCCAGTTCCATCATCTATGTACTCCCCCTCCCCTCCCTAGTTCCATCATCTATGGACTCCCCCTTCCCCTCCCTAGTTCCATCATCTATGTACTCCCCCCTCCCCTCCCTAGTTCCATCATCTATAAACTCCCTCTCCCCTCCCTAGTTAAGCCATCTATGTACTCCCACTCCCCTCCCTAGTTCTATCATCTATGTACTCCCCCTCCCCTCCCTAGTTAAGCCATCTATGTACTTCCCCTCCCCTCCCTAGTTCAGCCATCTATGTACTTCCCCTCCCCTCCCTAGTTCAGCCATCTATGTACTTCCCCTCCCCTCCCTAGTTCAGCCATCTATGTACTTCCCCTCCCCTCCCTAGTTCAGCCATCTATGTACTTCCCCCCCCTCCCTAGTTCAGCCATCTATGTACTCCCCCTCCTCTCCCTAGTTCCATCATCTATGTACTTCCCCTCCCCTCCCTAGTTCAGCCATCTATGTAACTCACCTGTCTCATCTTGTAACCAACATAGCTTTTAACACCATAGCCAAGTGTGACCACAGGGTACCCAATACTGAAAGAAAGACATTTAAACAAACACATGAAAATACAGAAGTGTTGCTCATTTTGTGATCACATGAATATGGATATCAATCAAATCATCTCATTTGATGAAAATAGGTATACTCTAGATTTCAGCGGAAAAAAAGCATCAAAATCTAAAATACGCCACTTGATATTCAAGAAAAACCAAATTCAAACATCTGGGCAACTTTGGTTTACGGCTTTCCCCTTATTAGTATACGCAGGCGTCAGTATTATTATCGACATTCCACATTTCTTCTTGTAAAGATGGCAGAAGTCCCAAAACGTTTTCACTCCTACTTTTGACAATGATTATTCATAAACGAGGCTGTGTTACGCCAAAACAAGACACAGTCTATTAGTTTATTATGTGACGAAGGATATAAAGCAGATCCTGGGAGGATCGCATGTTTAAAAGTGGTCGATTTTGCACTCCAGACCCACAAAAACCACTCAAAATTGAGCGCATAAAAAGTGACTATTATAGAAGGAAAATACAATTATTAAGCTTTAAACTGATATATAGTTGTTGGTGTTTGCTTAAACTTGATGCGAGAATGAGCAATTTTTGTGGGACGATCAGGGTGATTACTTCCTGGGTCTACGGTATCCTTAAGGGCCCCAAAAGTCCAGTGGGCCTTAAATTTGTTTTAGTATCAAATAAACAGACAGGCTATGTTAACTCAGAGATACTCAGACCTAAACAGACATCAAGCTTGAAATCAATACCATGACAATGCAAATTCAGGACATCAAATATCAATTAAAATTTGGGGGTTTAGTTCATGCATCATAACGTCATCACATGAATATCAGGGAATTTCCACAGTTCTTACCAATCTTTGTTGTAATAGCAGTCATTTTCACAGTCGCAATCACAAAATACTAGTTAAATACAAAGGGAAGTCTTTTTACTTTTAAGCATACTAATAAAATTCAATCCCTTCAATAGACTAATATACTTGTATCTTGATTGATTAAAAACTATTTCATTCGCCAGCTTATATATTACCTAAGCAAACTTGTTTATTAAATTATTCTATCTGCTTATTCAGTAAGCAGGCAACAACAATAACCCTGCCAAGAAACTATCAACATTTGTGTGGGAAGATAATCAAAGCGAACACCTACTTCAGATTCAATAAACCTGGATTAGAGGGTTCACGCTCAATTGCTCACAGCTCAAATATCATCAAAGTGTTATCATGAATTCTCGGTGTGTTTCATATCGCGAAAGATCTGTTATAGCTAGGATAGCGAGCATTAGTTTCTACGGGGGGTAAGGTTTTGTAAAGGAAGCACAAATACAGCTTTTTGACATGTATCAACAATCGGTTGAAATTGAGAATATTGGAACAAAATCTCGCGCCAAATTTTTAAATTAAAAAGAATGAAATGTGTTTAAATTTTGGGGCCAGGTTTCACTGTGGTTGTGGATTTAGCGATCACATTTTATTTTCGGAGAGACATCAGCTGTAATCAGCGCAGATGTTTTTCAATGGTTTCCATCGACGAAACGGAAGTAGAGCAGTGTATTGTTGTGTTTGCGGGCGAATTTTCACGAATTAATCGTGAAATTCTAAACAGCGCAAGAGCATCCCAGACAAAAAGAAGCACTTATTTTTTTAAGTTTTTTACCCTATACCTTTTATACCCAATCTCAAGATAACGAGAGGGAATCAAATGGAACAGTTGCTGGTCGAATTGACATTATGCAAATGCCACTAATGTACACTCGAGAAATGAACAGCGCAGTTCACGGTGTTTTATCTAAATATTCTAGGAAGTACAGTGGGGATCTAGCTAGAGTAGTTATATCTAGAGAAAATTGTTGAAAACTCACCAATGCGCAGCGAATGGTCGACAGAGGTCTAAATGGAATGGTAGACTTTTTAGCTCTCGAAGACGGACAGATGCTTCGACATATACGAACAAAAGCCATAGGCTCACCGTCGGTAAGCATAGACCTCGATCTGTAGAAGAAAAAGATAGGGTTTAGAGTCATGGTAACTGTGTTTAATGGACTGGTACTGCTAGAAAACAGGTAACAAAGGTCAAAATACAGGGTTCACTCGGCGAGACATAATCGTCTGATGGTAAACACAAGCGCAAGCGAAGCCGAACTGCATGCTTAATAATCTCGAAACTTTCTCAGATTAAATCTCAAAGATGGTTAGGGAAGTATGAATAGCTTACCTGTGTGCCATACAAACTGTACCCATACATATGTACTTGCAGCGAAAAATAACCAATGTACGGGTAGTAAAACAAGACATATTAGATCCGAACAAAAGGCCAGTGTGAGAAACAAGAGAGAGAATGCCTGTTGAAATGAGGAAGGAGTAATATTAGTAAGCAATAGACGGGTAGTCTATAAAGACAATTTTACAGGGATGATAGAACGTCTGGATGGCATCCCAGGCGATGATAATAGTAGCAATGATAGATATTAGTGAGGTGGAAACACTTACCAGCCCTTGGTACTTGAATGAATCGTATGCACTCCTAAGCAAAAGCCAGAAAGGCCACAGATATTCGAAGCGAAACTCGAGCAAGAAGTCCGCCGTTAACACTAGAATCCACACCAGAAAGAATCGAACATATAAGAAGACACTGCAAAGAAAAAAAAAATGCATACGATGAGGTCGGAATATTTAAAAGAACATCGCTGGATCGACATCTACATAATAAAATGCCGTTCGGTTCGTTTGAACATAAGCGATTTTCTTCACCTTCCATAGATAGATTCAGTGATCCGAGATCGCTTTAGCGGTCTCCGTAGCTTGGACGGATCTATGCTTCTTCTCTTCATAGTGTTTTAGGAGTCATAGAGTAAATATTCATATGAAAATAGAGCGAGTTTTGTGCGAGTGTATGAGTGAGTCAGCGTTGTATTAGAAGCGAACCACTGTTCTAGACGGATCCGTTCTTTCTGCGCATGTGCGTTCGCGTGACGTCACAACATGGCGAAACCGGATGACTATTTGAGCACCGAATTTCGCGTTTTTTTTTTTTTTCTTTGTATTACTCGATATCAAAAGTGTATTCTTAATTCTTCTAGAGATCAATTATTGCAATTATGATTTTTACTAGAGCATTTACGTAATGAATAAATCCGAAACGTACCATTTTTCAAAACATTCTCTTCAAAACAAGCTAGGAATTTGTTTAAGAACAAGTTTATAATTTGATATTGTTAAAGAAGATTGATAACTATGTTATGGCGAAACAGAATAGCTTTTAAACACTTTATTCATCTATCACCCTTTAATTTTGCTCTAGGAGAACAACAGTTAAGTGAACTGGAGTAGACAGTTTGGCTTTTTGATATCCGCGTTTCATCCACAATATCCCATTCAATTCCCGTTATCCCGAACACTTTTTTTTTTTTGTACCAAAACCCCTTGATCCCGATTTTTAACTCTTAATACCGATCTGTTCCACTATTTCTATCCCGATTCACCGGAAAAAACCTAGGGGACCAGCTTTCGGCTAGGCTTTCGTCAAAACATAAGATTTATCGAAACAAAACCGGACAGCTGGAAAGAGAGAGCCCTTTGTGGTTGCGCTAGTTGATGCATGCGAACGTCATTGAGCTTGAATAATGACCGAATGGGTAACATCATTAACGGGATGGCAAAATTCCCTGCTAAGAACACCAGAATTGTTAAAATGCAATTACCTCAACACGAGTTTGAAAGAACATAGACGTGACAAGGCTGTGAATTGTTAGAAACAAACAGGAAATGCTCTGGTAGCATGACACGTTTCTTGTTAATGCAGTAAAGAAACAGCTGGTCTATTTGCTACACTATCACCAAAAGCATTCAGTTCTGTATTCTTTTGGTGAAAAAACAGAGTATGTCTTCGATTTCCCTTTTACCCTAGTTTTTGTTGCAGCAACATCGATGGTGGACGCTGGCATTGCTAAATAACTGAGAACAATTTACTTGAAATGACGAGAAAACCTAGTTTTCAAATCATCATATAAACTGAATAAATTTGGGTTATTCCGTGTTGATTGCCGTCAGGATCTCAGCTTCTCAGTCAGTTCCTCCTAAAACTTGTGTCTAAAAATATCAATCAAAACAGGTGGACACGGAAAGTATAAAAAATGGGGAAAGAAAACAATTAATGTTAAACAGGAACAGTTCCACAATGTTTCACGATTCACACAGAGTTTGGAAATACAAACCACTTGATGACTATCTGAAACCCAAAAGCCGAAAAAGCGTTCGCATTGATGACATCACTAGAACAAACTGATTAAAGCGCGCGCGTCGTTATGACATCATAAAGGACGGACTGGTACTGGTTAGGAAGTTGCACGTAGAGATGGCGAATTTGAGTCGGGGATTCAATGAGTAAATGTGCTGGCTCACTCTAGAGGACGCGATTGCCGTCGTCCCGGCAGCCAAGGCGCGCCAAGACCGACGTAAGCAGCCCAGCAGGCCGTGGTGCACTGGGAACGAGGATGGTGACCGGGAACGCATTTCCGGTGTGAACCGGAAACTCAGTGAGACTCGTAGAAGGTTGATTTTAAGGAAGAAGGAGAAGCCATCACCGTACACTTCCTTCAACGAGAACGAGACGGACAACAGTAAGTGCTGGTGGTTTTTATTTTCTTTGTAAATGTAAGATGTATATCTGTTGCTTTTTTGTAGAGCAAGTACCTATGTGGGATATCTTGCGCTCCACAACTGACTACCCTTCAGCATAAATACAGACTGCTCCTAGCGTGCGTAGCAACCGCAAAGGGCTGGGGAGGAGTAGGGATAAGCCCCGAGCGCCTGGAGGGAAGGATGGAGCGGTATAGGGAAAGGGAGCGCTTCCCTCTCTAGCGCGCGCCTCGTCTTGTCTCTTACCCAACCCTTTGGGCTTGAAACACAGGCTAGACTGCTCCACGCAGTTGTTTGTTTTTATCATGAGTGTGAGTTGTTCCCGTACTCGCGAGAGCCTTGAAACTTGAAGATTTCACGGTTTAGTTTGAAGAACAACGGAAGACATAATCCATTTCAGAGTACATTTCACGTCTGGCTCTTTGAACTTTTAATTGTTTTCTGCCGTCGCAGTTCGCTTAGACGTTGTCGCTGCTTAAATTTCCTAGAGTGTAACCATGGGTTTCTAATAGAAAAAGACTTGCCAATAGATTTTACCTTTCTAGAGTCATCTTCAGAATTAAACATGTTCCGAATCCCAAGCTACTCAACTCGAGAAAAAGAATGGTCAGCGGTGTTGCATCCAATGAGCTACCATCACGGTGTTGCCATGGCGAGGAGTGTTCGTGACCACGTGACGATGAAGGCTTCAGGGCTACAGCCACCGATGTCAACACTTTACGTCCGTTGGCATGGAAACGAGAATTTTCTAGTCTACAATGTGAGAACGCTCTACCGGATCTTTATTCATTTTGGAGAAGTCAGAAAGGTAGGCAGACATTTCCTTGTTAGATTATATTGCTATTTTCGATATTTTGCGAACTATTGTAAACGATTACTAATTTCAAAAGGCCTGGCTAAACCAGGCGACATGTCCAGCGGCGACATTTGCGTGCGACATGTCTCCTAAATGTTCCCTATTATAACCACTACCTAAAACATGTTGCGCGCAACATGTCTCCTTGATGTTCCCTATTATAGCCACTACCTAAAACATGTTGCGCGCAACATGTCTCCTAAATGTTCCCTATTATAACCACTACCTAAAACATGTTGCGCGCAACATGTCTCCTTGATGTTCCCTATTATAGCCACTACCTAAAACATGTTGCGCGCAACATGTCTCCTAAATGTTCCCTATTATAGCCACTACCTAAAACATGTTGCGCGCAACATGTCTCCTAAATGTTCCCTATTATAGCCACTACCTAAAACATGTTGCGCGCAACATGTCTCCTAAATGTTCCCTATTATAGCCACTACCTAAAACATGTTGCGCGCGAAAAAAAAAGCACGGCACGAAAATGCTTCCCAACAATCCGGGAAACGTTTCTTTGTCGCTGCTACACTGTCTTTTTGGGTGGATACACTAGGAGACATGCATGCGACATGTATAACACGCGGCGTGTAGCACGCGACATGTCACCTAGTTCAGCCAGGCCTTAAAAATCATCATCCTGCTTCTGTCATGCAAAAATGTTGGCAGGAAACCACCGGACAGCCTCTATCCGCTGGTGTGCGGACCTTGTGGTCTGCGTCGACTATTAAATATAAATAAGAACTTTAAAAAGAAGTCGAAAACAACCCAGTTTTTTTTTTCGGTAGGCCAGTACCTGCCTTCCTCGTTTTTATAACCTGAAGAAGGCAGGTTTAATGATTAATTTAATAAGTAGAGTATATTGCATATATGATACAAGATCCCTCTTTTACTTCAGATCACTATCACAAGCCCTTGCAGTGCAACGGTTGTCTTCAAATGCATCGAAAGCGCATGTAGAGCGCTAAGCATGCGAAACCTTGGTCAGTGGCAAAACCCATTACACATGCGCTGGCTTCCGAACGTGCCACACGTTATGTGGGACAAAGAGGAGTCACGTGCACAACCCTACGTCGTGCAGCATCCACCAATCAAAGAACGAGGAGATAGCACTACGCCACCTGCCACCATGCGCTCAAGTCAGATCACGTGCAGCTTGTCTCAGACCCAGCTTCCACGGCCGAGCCCAACCCCAAAAGAGTCACTGTTGACAGTGCTGAAAAACGCAAGACTAGTTCCAGTACCGCGCGGTTAAACCAGCCTATTTGTTTTGAATTGGCGGCATTTTACCGGCGAACTGTCACATTTTGGCGAATGATAAGAAAACTAGATCAAACCTAAGGCTATAATTTTCTTTATGACTCCCTCATTATCAAACAAATCTGTCATCTTTTGTACAGTATGGTTTTAATGCTGTACAGTTAGTCAAAACAGCGACCGAAGTCAGCCTTTTGTACCTTTACTCGAACGATTCAACACTGAGATTTTGTTTGTTTTCGCCAGAACACGCGCATGCACATACATGCACGCAACTTCTAGGGTTATTGCTGAGGGTCACTCGACTTGACATGCACGCAACTTCTAGGGTTATTGCTGAGGGTCACTCGACTTGATATGCACGCAACTTCTAGGGTTATTGCCGAGGGTCACTCGACTTGACATGCACGCAACTTCTAGGGTTATTGCTGAGGGTCACTCGACTTGACATGCACGCAACTTCTAGGGTTATTGCTGAGGGTCACTCGACTTGACATGCACGCAACTTCTAGGGTTATTGCTGAGGGTCACTCGACTTGACATGCACGCAACTTCTAGGGTTATTGCTGAGGGTCACATGACGCGCTGGTACGAACCTGTAACATCTTGTGCTTAACATGAACTAAAATTTTATTTATGCATAAATTGCTAGATCCAATAAAGCCAAGAATATCGACACAAAATTAGATCAGAATAATACATTCACACTAGCAACATAATCGCAAAGAAGCATTCCAAGTGAGTCACACACGAAGCTTAAGTTGGTATCGTTGGAATGAATTTCACAAGGCTGGAACATTAGGTGGTTATAGTCACTTTGGTTGATATATCACTGGGTTAGTGACATAAGGTGAATAACATCAGGTGACTTCCTCTGGGTGAATATCAAGAAAAGGTAAATATTGCTAGGTGAATATCACGAAATAGATATCACTGAACTACAATAAGTAGAAGACAAGCTTGGCTAACTACAGATATGCTGCAAAGAGAGAAAAACTACTCCCTTATCAATTCGAATTGTTCTCTGTCTAACTCAATAACTGAAAAATTCTTGGCTTGATTGCCGTTATTGTATTACATTCCATTAATTTTGGCATTTATAGTTGGTTACCTTATATTGGGACACAAAAATATGTTGCGAATTTACAATTCAATGTAAGCCTAGCGGGTTCAGAATACATCCTCGATTCGTAAAGCGATTTGCCGCTTTTCTGAATCATACGCGCGCGCATTCTTGTCACGTGCTCAATTCACGTGACGCTATGACTTCATAATTGGAATTAGAAATGTCGGCGTTTCTTATTGGCTATGTCTCATTGTCGTCCGTCATTACGTGGACTAGGTCTTCGACAGCTTTGTTGACGTCTTGAGCAGTACTGAATAGATCGCTAACAGAGTCTTTGGCTGAAAAAAGTAACATGCATTATTGTGAACACAGCTATTTAAAACAATGTGTTTACAGCTATTACAAGAGCGGCGTCAGAGAGGACGCAAGTCCACGAACCTAGACTGCAAAGTATTATGGGTTTAGAAACTTTTAAAATAATGCTGCGATAATCAAGTAATCACTCTGTGATATTATCACGTGTCGAATTTTCCAAAATACCTTGCGGGCTAGGTCAGTTAGCTTCAGCCCTCCGACAACGGTGTTTTTTATACGTATTATGTCAAACGACCCTACGCAAACAATCGGAAAGCATATTTAGTCGGTTCTGACGATGCGTAAACATGCTGTGTTTTATGAGCTCATGAATGAAAGTTATGCATGTTATGGTAAGAAGAGAACTGAGCCTCAAGCAGGAAAAGACCCCTGCTTCGAAATATTAGAAAACAATAGTCAGTTACAGCGCAACAGTGAAACCATAAATAAGAAATAATTTATCCGACCAAATAGTCAAATAGGAAAAAGCGTATCAAGACATTGGTGTCAACTCCAATGATAACCAAAAATGGTAGACTGGTTTATAGATGGTTTGTCTCGACCATTAGACTTGATCATTATCAACGTATTTCGGCTTTGTACACATGCCAGCTTTGCAGATAAGTACGCTTCTTAAAAAAATTAAAACAAGGAATGCCTAGAAAAGTAAAAAATCAACAATTTCGATCCTGTGTTCCATGATCAATGGATTACTTGAGGCGCTGCGGTAGTTTGTTAGTATATTGTAGTGGTGGACAGAGCAAAAAATGGCATGACATTTTTCAATTCTCAATATATAAGCTCAAGATTTCGTATACAAGGAGTTCCTCTGACCAAAGGCTTAATTCCAAATTTTAAAGAAACTTAGAAGATATGAAATTAGCGATTTTAGCGAGCAAAGTTGGCTTAATTTCTGATTAGAGCCCGATTTCTCCCTAAAAACGAGGAGAATTCATACTTTGAACATTTGAAAATTGCAATTCAAGCCTCATATCTCGAAGACGAACCATTAGAGGAAAAGCCTTTTGATATGTTGTTTAACATAACATAAAGAACCTCTATGCAAAAATTCAAGCTTACCGAAGTTAACCAGACCTTATTTTGGAAAAACTTGCCATTTTTTTGCTCTGTCTTAGTGGTGTTGATACATGGTGCACGCTCATAACGGCCGCGCGTAACGTTGACGACCACAGCCAACCCGCGTATCCGGATGATACTATTACGAGCCGCCGTTGTTGAGCCGCGTGTTAGATGGTCAGTGGTCACACATACCTACACGTACAGTTACCATAGTTACGCACATCTTCTTCACTCACTTTTCCTCGTTTCGTGCGGTAGCCCATTCCTCGGCGGTTCGGGAACGACAGGACTAGGATTAGACTCGGATTCCGAATCGCTGTCGGGTCCTCGTGACCTATTCGGGCGCGGAGATCGGCCGGACATATAGGGCGGATCCCCCATGGAGCTGATGGAGGAGGTGGGAGTGGACCCATGCGTATATGGATTAGGCGCGCCTCGGTTATCCTGGCTCGGCTGTCGAAATCAAGAAAATCAATGATATTACCCACCGGGACAAGTTAATAGGAATCTTGTGCCTGTGTGTGATGTAGGACCGATAGGTTCTTGGATCAATCGCGTTGTACAATCGAACCTCGAAAAAAGAGTAGGTAAATATAACCCCCTATACGATGCAATCCTCGGTTTCAGGCTAGCCGTTCGCAAATACTAAGTAAATTATTTAAGAATTCACAGGTTTTAACATTGTTTTATTCCAAGCTCTAAGGAATCTTTGCTGGTATGAGAATGTAACTTGTCCCCAACCGAGGCTTGCACTGTATTTATGCGTCATTCACACGTGCACTGTATTTATGCGTCATTTACACGTGCACTGTATTTATGCGTCATTCACACGTGGTTCACAGTAGTGTCACTAACCCTAACCATTACTATAGTGAACCATATATTACGCGATTCTTTGGGAAGGAGTTAATTTGTATAATAGTGAAACCTCGATTAAAGCATCAATACAAAAGACGACAAACACGATCTTTGTAGTGTTGCAACCTCTGTAGGTAAGCTGCTTATTACCTGATTCTCAGAGGTAGCGACCCTGTGGTATGATACCACAGGGACCCCGTTCTTACCTGGTCTAGTAGCTGTCGTAGCCGCTGCAGCTGCGCCTCCAGCTGTCGATTGTGATCTTCGAGTACTTGCATCCTCGCTTCAAGTCTCCCTTTGTGTTGACGCAAGAGCTTGGCTTCCGTCAGTAACTCGGTGTCACGTGACTGGGACCCAGTCGACAGGTCGCCGTCCGAGGAGTGATCAGCGTCGCGCATCGACTTGAGCCTTTCGTACTCGGATTGTAAAGCTCTGGAAAAGGTCACGTGAGAGGTCAGTGACGTATTCAAGATAAATCCTCCAAGGAAATGTCACGCTTAGTGCTGAGGATTCATTAAAACTTCGAGCAGCCCACCGTTAAAAATCGTGTACCAAAATAATTTTCATAGTTTTAAATAGCTTTAGCTTTAGCATATCTTTTGACATGTGTTGAAATTAAGTCGATGCTGTTTGCGTTTTTGAAAGTTAGTTCAATAATACAAAAATACCATAGAGTTGAAATTGACATCGAAAATCAAGGAGGAGAAATACAATTTAGTTGTAACAGCTTGCGATAAAGATTCTAAATAGAAACCCATTACTACTGATGACATCCTTACCTCTAAAAAGACACCGAAACCTAACGCATATTGACGAAAACTGCTCAGTATTTTGTTGGAACTTGAGTTAATAATTACCAATGATTCAATAATCGCCACGCCCACATGAGATCTAGCGAGGCTACAGGTTCTTCCCAATGAAATTAATATGTTCCACAAAAACCGATACTTCGTTTTTAATAAGAGTTTTTCAGGGCCCGGCTGGGTGAAACAAGCTTATAATAAGCCAAAAATCGGAATTACGCACAAAGTACATGAGTCTTCTCTTCATATAAGTAGATTATTTAGTTATTATATAGGTACTTCACTTTTTTGTAAAAGTAAAATATATCATATCAATCAATGGCAGTCGTTTATTAGATTAAGTATTTGAATGGCCTAGAGCGAGAGTGCGGGAGACCTGTGATGATCTAAAACGTTAGCGTCCAGACTCTTTCTCAAGATGGTGGCCAGCAAAAAGAGTAAGACAAATAACTTCAAGTTTTTTCGACTTCAAGGAATTTTTTCGACTTACAGTGTTATAAGAGTGGGAAACCATTGTAGTGGCAACCCAAATAAAATATGTAATGTCGTAATTACGAATTGACCGGGCTAGCACGAAAAACGACGGTAATCCAAAGAAGATGTTTGTATTGTTACGTCTAGGATCAACAAGGCGAAAGTGACGTCACGATACCTGTTCTCGTCCTCCAGCTTGCCGATCTCGCTTTCAAGGTCGTCTTTCTCATTGGCGTCCAGTGACATGACGATCTGTGTGGGGCTGCGAGGCTGCGACACGAAACACACATCTTATCGTGAGGCATCTCAGTGAATCTCCTTTGTTTTTCTAAGTTGTCTAACGAGACTGCTCTAGAAGCGTTGAAGAAACAGTAACATGACTTACCGCGTCGGTGGATTCACTCTTGAGACTAGAACGAGAAAAAGTAATAAATAAAATTAACGTTTGCGACTCGATAACAAAACTAGATTTCGCCAAACTACAATGTAATGTAGCCACGAAATCCACGCGCTTAAATTTCTTTCTTTCTTAAATTAGGAATACGCCGAACTTTAAACTGCTAGCTCTGGCTACTGTGGCACACGAAAAGACGCGCTAGTTAAAACGTGCCTGACTTTTAAATACATAAGAAGGATGCCGCAATTTTATTAAAATGTAGCGTGGCTAACTTTATTTCTCCTCCCTTTGTCTCTTAGTGGCGGAATATTGAGTAAACCGTGGCCCACGGAAAACGTATGACACTACCCCTTTAATTGATAGCTACCGTCTCTTCCCTATTGGCGGATTATTGAGTAAACCGTGAAAACTCATGGCACTACTAATTCTGATTGCTTTAGTCTCTCCTCTAATGGTGGATTATTGAGTACACCGTGGCCCACAGAAAACTCATAACACCACCCCTCTAATTCTGCTCGCTTTCGTCTCTCCTCTATTTGCGGACTGTTGACAAAACCGTGGCCCACAGAAAACTCACGTCACTACCCCGTGAATTGATAGCTACCGTCTCTCCCCTATTGGTGGATTATTGAGTAAACCGTGAAAACTCATGGCACTACTAATTCTGATTGCTTTCGTCTCTCCTCTTATGGCGGACTATTGACAAAACCATGGCCCACAGAAAACTCACGAGAAAAGCCCCTTTACACTGTCGCGAGTTAATTGTATAAATGATTAGCTACTGGGTGCATTCACCTCTGGCAGTACTGAGCGATTAGCTGGTGTTCCTCGTCCATCGGCTTCGGACTGTATTTTCCTCCATCGGATTCTGCTTCCGCGAGCCTGTGGAAAGAAATAAGTAAAACCAGTTAAACAAAAACTGTCAGACAAGAGAAACAGGTTAGACCAACGATAAAGGTTAGAGTAGTAAAAAAAAAGACAATTAAAATAGTACGGGGATTATGCGGTGTTCAAGATTTCAATAGTTGAATCTTCAGCAGTATTAGGCCAGATTGGTTTTCAGACGATTAAGTGTCACCTTTCCCAAAAAAACAAAATGTAAGAAACATGTACCACACGTTTTGTTACGATATTCTGACGTCATTGCTCTCGTGCCTATAATGACATCATAACATTGTCATACCTGTTAGCGAACATGCCGAGTCGGTTGTGGACCTCGTTATTGACGTTCTGCTGAGGCGTCATGCTTGGAGGCCTTTAAAATGCACCCGAGTCAATCAACACAGAAACGAGTGATCCAGCGAACGAGTGACTTTGTACATTGAAAAACCCATGGAAGAGATTGTGGGTTGGTTTAGGATGGTACTTGCGTTTCTAGACGCCGCCTTCAATGATCATGAACATAGGCAGGCAGCCTAGTTTCGCGACCCCCCAACCTCCCAACCTCCGAGGGTGGAGACAATGCCCGCTTGAATGGGGAGATAGCCTAGTTTCACAATTGTTAATGTTAAGTGGTGATATGATGGTCGAATACTCGGAATGTTTCTTACGCTTCTTTTAGGTATTCACCCTCCATGACCGTTTGAATGGAGAGGTAGGTTAGTTTTATCATGGTGTGTGTGACCTGACCTACTGCACATTGTAGCTATTTTTCTAGCATCCGTCTTGTTAACCCTTAAGTTATTTCAGATGCCACTACCCCTTAAATATTTATTCTGTATCTAAAAAAAAGAATGTATGTAAACTTAGGGGTAAATAAAAAGGTTGTTGTTGTTGTTGTTGTTGTTGGTGGTGGTGGTGGTCGGATGCTGGGGGAAGAGCTTGTTAAGGCGTTCTACTTACGCTTCTAGGTTTCCACCCTCCATGACCGTCTGAATGGGGAGATAGCCTAGTTTCTTGGGTGGGTTCTTCTTGTACTTGCGAGCCTTAAACTTGTTCCTGACCATGGAAAGGAAGTCCTTCACATCTTCTCCAGATGTTGTCTACACGCAAGGACAGAGGGTATAAGTATTCATAACATTGAAACCCTTGTTTCGCCCCCCTCCCCCCTCCCCCCTATTTTGGACTCCTGGACGCGCCCCCTGGTGACTGCCTCTCTTTCTGCTCATAGATGCCCTTAGAGCTTCTCTATATATATCTGTCCTATCCTATCCTATTTTGTTCTTGATGTTAATATAGTTTGAAGTCTCTGATCTCCAAGGAAACTCTCTCCTTATGTCATGTAAGGAGAAGTCCTCACCGAAAGGCAGTACTGGTGGACAGGGTGGGTTAGACGATGCTCGTGCGAAATGCGACCGGACCAGAAACAACTCTGAAAAAAAAATGGCAATAAATATTATTGAATAACTCTTTCCTCGTTCTAGTTGGCTAAGCTATAAGTATTCGTCGAGAGCATTTCCATGAAACCTATGAAAGGCGTAAATTTTATATGGGTAAGATATAATCAAGATACAATAAAGAAACTTTCTGCCAATACATGTTAATGGAGTACAGAGAGAGACTGGAGCTTCGGCTTAATGTTTTTATCGGACAAGACGAGGGATTCACAGTCCTTAGTGTACATAGAAAGGCCAGGTTTAAATTTCACTATTAACTTGGCCCGTGTTCGAACCCTGTTCCTCATGCTTGAAAGACAAAGCCATAATACTTAATAGATAAGTTTTATGAGGAATGGGTTGACAGAGGTTATAATTCTGTACGTTAATGAATACTCATTAGGGACCTTGAGCAAGGACGACGGCGACGGCTAGGACAACGCGATCGAAAAAGATGTTTTCGCGCGTGGCGATCAATTATAATTTAAATGCAATGAAATAAGCAAAACATTATAGTCTAAGACATACATAAATAAAATAAGGACATTATTTCTACAGCAGCGAACGTAGTTAGTGGGGTTTACAGTTCAAACGTCCGCGTCCTCAATTGACCGTAGAACCGTGGTTTTACGGAAAACGGCTGAAGTGTATCAGACAGAACGCATTTCCACGTGCTGCTATTGAATTCTGAATCAAATTCCATTGTCTTCTGCCGTCGGCGTCCGCGTTGCCGTTGTCGTTGCTTAAGGTCCCTTATAGCAAATCTAGAGAAGGGCAGGAGAAGGGTGGGGTGGTCATAGGGGGCAAATCTAGAGAGGGGCAGGGGAAGGGTGGGGTGGGGTGGTCATAGGGGGCAAATCTAGAGAGGGGCAGGGGAAGGGTGGGGTTAGGGTGGTCATAGGGGGCAAATCTAGAGTGGGGCAGGGGAAGGGTGGGGTGGTCATAGGGGGCAAATCTAGAGAGGGGCAGGGGAAGGGTGGGGTGGTCATAGGGGGAAAATCTAGAGAGGGGCAGGAGAAGGGTGGGGTGGTCATAGGGGGCAAATCTAGAGAGGGGCAGGGGAAGGGTGGGGTTAGGGTGGTCATAGGGGGCAAATCTAGAGAGGGGCAGGAGAAGGGTGGGGTGGTCATTGGGGGCAAATCTAGAGAGGGGCAGGAGAAGGGTGGGGTGGTCATAGGGGGCAAATCTAGAGAGGGGCAGGAGAAGGGTGGGGGTGGTCATAGGGGGCAAATCTAGAGAGGGGCAGGGGAAGGGTGGGGTTAGGGTGGTCATAGGGGGCAAATCTAGAGAAGGGCAGGGGAAGGGTGGGGTTAGGGTGGTCATAGGGGGCAAATCTAGAGAAGGGCAGGGGAAGGGTGGGGTGGGGTGGTCATAGGGGGCAAATCTAGAGAAGGGCAGGGGAAGGGTGGGGTTAGGGTGGTCATAGGGGGCAAATCTAGAGAAGGGCAGGGGAAGGGTGGGGTGGTCATTGGGGGCAAATCTAGAGAAGGGCAGGGGAAGGGTGGGGTGGGGGTGGTCATAGGGGGCAAATCTAGAGAGGGGCAGGGGAAAGGTGGAGTTGGTCATAGGGGTACACTACCTGACAGAGGTCGTAATTGAAACACTTCAAGCACCGGAACCTGAATCCAACAATAGGGTACTCCTTGCAGATACTGCACTTCGCCTTGTGTTTGACTGGGGATGAGACAATACCAGGGAGATCAGAAATTAAATCAAATCATTCAACACTCATAGGTAACTGGAAAGGAAAAGATATTTCCTACATAGGTAAATTCATAGTGACGTGATAACGCTATCTGTTAGGCATTTAGTTTTGAGTATGGAGTTTCTTAAAAGTACTCCATAAGAACATGTTAGGGTTCACAGTTCTATTATTCCTTAAACATCTTATGAAAAAAAACAAAAAGCACAGTAAAACAGTGTTGTTTAAAAGATCTCTACTGACCGGCCTCGGAGGCAGCTAGTCGATGCAGTGTCGGTAACCAAACGATCGACTGCGGCTCGGCTGATAACCAGTACACAAACTGTGTTGGATCGATACGTTCTTTCTCCCGAGCCTGACACAAGCAATGTGACATGGCATTACCTGACGTGATATTGCGTTACGTGAAATCGCGTTGCGTGACATGAGTTAACGTGACATGGCATTACGCCAAGTGATATGACGTAACACGGTATGGCGTTGCGTGACATGACATATAACGTAATAACATGACGTGTAATGTGACATGGCGTTAAGTGACAAGTTGTTTCGTTCACTGACGTGATAAGGCGTTTATGTTGTCAGGTCAATAGTCGCAAACTAAAGGACGTATCATTGGCATGTTGTCGTAACAAGACATACACAACACGACCGGACGACACAACAAGTCAGCGATATAATGTGTAAAAATAGTAAATACATCACCAAATAAGGTAATACTCGTTTTTGCGCCCAGCTTCCAATAAGAGCTCCGCTTCGAATCAGGGCACCCCGGCAGACAAAATTCAAAATAACGTATAAATCAAGACAAGGTTGGAAAGGTATGTTGAACGTCTTTGTGAAACAGCGCGGCGCCGGCTTACTGCCTTTTGTTCGCACTCTATACTATAAATACCACCCCCCATCCGATTCAGTTTCTTTTGCTCCGAAGTAGGGCTAACGCTCGAAACGTCAGCGCAACCACTCTGTTTCAGAGAGGCGTTCAACATACCTTTTCAACCTTGTATTGATTTATACCTTGTCTACACAAGGCCCTACGCAGACCATCTATTACTAAAGCCTGTAGTCTTTGTAGTCATACCAAAATACTGAATAAGTGCTCCCTTTCAAACAGTTGTCCCCTTCAATAAGCGCCCCCTTTGATACTTAAAGGCGCCAAAATGGAGCATCATTTGCGGTTAGGCCTGCAACAGAGGTTTGGGTGTTGGTAATCCTACCTTTTCAAAACAGCTGCGCACGCTCGGTTCGATGTTGCTACCACCAAACGCGGCAATTTCCCCCAACTGGCGCGGGACCTGGTACGAGCAGGTGATTAGTTTAGACATCATTATCCGGCTAATAAAAACACGTCATTTTTACAATCCTATCAAGAAAGCAAGTTTCCTTGCAGAGTGTGCAAAAACTGAAAAAAGTCGCTGACAAACATCGCTTTGATTAAAAGCGGCAACCCCACAAGTTTACTTCCGGAAGGCCGACGGAAACCTCAACCGACAAGAGACAAAACAATCTATCCTAACAGGCCTGCCGTTCGAAATTACCAGTCCCATCCTCAAAGAATTTTTAAATTTTGAGATAATTTTCACGTTTTTCGTAAAAAATCATTGGAGATTAATACGTAATCGACCGATCTAGCTTCCATTTACACGATCAATACCGAGTTAAGCAATGCATTTTCTATTGACTGATTCAAGTGGATAAAATAGTTTATTTTGGTGCAATATCTTTCGTTATAAAACCGAGGGTAGATTGATATTTCAAAGTTCTCTTTAAAGGAGAACTCTCCTTGTATTTTTATATGTAAACAATAAATGTGATGGCTGACTGCCATTCTTTGATGTCTATCTTTGCATGAGATGTTTGTTGCCAGGTAACGCCACTGACCTGTAATGAGTCGTGTAGCAACAGGCCAAGCTGTTTGTGGTCCATCTTGCCGTCATTATCAGCGACGAGTTTGAAGAGATCTGGAGAAGAGGCAAACTTTAGTAGGGACGAGTTTTATTGGAGCTAGAACGTGACGGGGAAAGTGTGTTGTTGGTGGGTGGTGTGGGGTGATGAAGGATGCAGAACGTATTTCAGGTAAATGTAGAAGTCAAGAAATGTTTTTTATGAATTTTAAATAAAATGATCAATACAAAAAGAACACAAACATTTAACACATTTGTCATAGGCTTAGTTTTCCATTAACACATGACTTAGAATACCAATACTAAAAATATTAGCCGGTCCTCACGGAATGAGGTAAATAATCAGCTTGCCAAACTGATTGATTTTATTGATTTTAATTGATTTTATTACGCGCTCTCAATTATTTGCTAATTTTGAGAAAAATCACCTCTCAAAAACTGGAAGGACAATTTACTTAAAAATTGCCTTCAACATTAGAAAGTAGCTGGGCAATCGAATATGGGTTAACAAATATTAGCTGGCGCGCACGGAATGCCAGGAAAGATTGTTTTTGGACATGGAAACCTGGAAACAACCATCTCAACCAACTAATAATAATTTTGAGAAAACAACCTTTTCTCAAAAACAAGAAAGACAATTTAGATATAAATTGCGATTATTATTAGTAGCAGCACGGCAAAAATGATTTTACCTGCAAACATATTGTTAGCAATTGAGTACGTTTAAATGCAGATTAAGAGTTAATGCAACCGAATTTCCTATTTCCCTTCCTTTTTCTTCCCTTCCAATAGCACACTAGCCCAAGCATATTGGCCGTCTATTATAGTTCCATATTGCATTCTATCCCAAGCATATGGGCCATCATATAGTTCCATATTGCATTCTATCCCAAGCTTATGGGCCATCATATAGTTCCATATCGCATTCTATCCCAAGCATATGGGCCATCATATAGGTATATTTCGCAACTTTATTAGTGACAAGGTCCTATAACCATCGAGAAAGGTGAGTGAAAATTCAGAAACTGTCAAAAAAACTCGAGCTTTAGGATAGTGCTAAAAAGGTACTTTTGGTGCGCCAGTAACATTATTTGTTTTATTTTTTCCCTCAAAACGACTAAACAACTGTAGCAACAAAACGGAACAAACAAAAGGCTGGTTAAAAGATGTTCTTGCTTGGAACTATTGACTCTCAGTTTTAGTTAGCTATAATATATTCACTGCTTCAGCAGGAAATTCTCTATCCAGATAGGGGGAACACCTTACATTTCTTTGAGAGAGCGCGATTCTTATTGTATCCACCGTCTCGATCTTCATAAGAATTCAATAAGATTTACTTCGCAATTAGATTTACTTCTTTTTCGCATTTTTCTTACCAAAAAGGGGGACGCTGACAAACTTCTCTTACGAAGAGAAACACAAACGTCAAGTTTTTAAAGTTCTCTTTAAGGGAAATTTTTTGATAGCAAAGGGTGTTTAACGATAGTAAATATATATTTCTTAAATTTTCAAGTAATTTATTAAGTAGATACAGTTTCTCAATTTTAGATACACGAGATTTTGCCGGAAAACGGCTACTAAAAGCGAATAATCTAATACAAAATAAAAACATAATAAAAAAGCTTCGATAAAAAAAAAATGAGACACACTGATGTTGTTTGGTTGGAAACATTATACTAACAGTTTTTCGCAAACCCAAATATTGTGTCTCCTCATTAACATCGATAAATCATGAGTGTGGGAACTCCCCCGCATCGACCTGTAGATGAACTGTTTTGAACTGAACCGTTATTTTCCCTGTGAAAAATGTTATCAGCTGTCATTTTGCCCGTCTTGCCATCAACTCTCCTCAGCGAACAGATTCATCACGGCCCTTGGAGCTTGGACTTATCCGTTATCAGTCATTTTTTTAGTAAAGTTTGGCGTATTAGACATTATTGATATCTTACATGATTCATATGACAGCCGTTTCATAGTGCGAGCGCACACTACCATAGCCAACAAAAAAAGATTTAAGGTTAGCCAATCAGCATGCGGGGATAACAGTTCTAATTGACATGACCTTAAAGAAAGCCAATCATGCCGCCATTATATGCCCCCCCCCCTTCAACGCCGAGTGACTCATTTCCAATCCATCCCACGAAACCGAATCTACCTTATGAAAACTATATTTGATTGCAAAAAGAAATTCCACATAACTGAGATTTTTTTCCATAAAGATAGTTTCAATCGGTAGCGTATTTCAATAGTTTGAGCGTTCTAAAAATCTTCTTTTTTTTCTAAAGCAGTCCAGTAACTCGTATATTTTTTCCGTGGGAGAAACACCTTGATGCGGGGGAGAAACAACAACGGGGCGAATTTTTAAAGCGAGTTCCTTCTGCTGGATTTTGGCTATTTGCATAGTGGCTTTAGACACTATCCCCGTGTTTTCAATCATTAACAACATGATAGCATTTGTAAGCATTTGCGCTTGTGTTTTTTGCCTTGTAACCATAGTAGCTGTGTGTCGAAAGCATCGTCAAGCGATTCTGAAGCAGTACCGGGCAGCAGGAATGCCTCCAAACACGCTGCCACGAAGTAACGCAAACAACCTGTTATTCTCATCACAGCGGTCTTCCTTTTGTCATCTCTGGTTTAATCATTGACCGACTTCTGAACACGCCTTATGCCCTACAGTTTCTTCTACTTTTTGTTAATTTAAACTCACTTTTCAACCCAGTACTTTGCGCCATTCGCAGTTGTGATTTCAGGAGAGCATTCAGAAGGGTTCTTTGTTTATCATCTCAAGGAGAATCAGAACCAATAGCAGCATTTCATGCTAGAACAGGAATTACACGGTCTCGACATCGGAAGGTAGGGGTTGTTGAAGATGCTGCCATACCGGAAGACACTGCAATACCGGAAGAAGCTGCTGCAATAACGAAAGAAGCTGCTATACCGGAAGACACTGCAATACCGGAAGAAGATGCTGCAATAACGAAAGAAGCTGCCATACCGGAAGAAGCTGCTATACCGGATGAAGATGCTGCAATACCGGAAGAAGCTGCTATACCGGAAGACACTGCAATACCGGAAGAAGATGCTGCAATGCCGAAAGAAGCTGCTATAGCGGACGAAGATGCTGCAATACCGGAAGAAGCTGCTATACCGCAAAACGATAATGCTGCAATACCGAAAAAAGATGCAATATCGGAAGGAGATGCTGCAATACAGGAAGACACTGCAATACCGGAAGAAGATGCTGCGATACCGGAAGAAGCTGCTATACCGGAAGAAGACGATGCATTACCGAAAAGGGCTGCAATACCGGAAGAAGACGATGCTTTAAGGAAAGACGCTGCTATGCCGGAAGAAGAGCCGGAATAAGATAGCCCGGGAATCCAATCACTTTGTTTTTATACGCTTGCGCAATATCGAGGCACACAAAGCAAGAAACCGGACGAGATACCGGAAAAGATACCTGACGAGATACCGGACGACATACAGGACAACATGCCGGACGAGATGCAGGACAAGATACAGGACGAGATATCGGACAAAATACCGGACGATATACAGGACGACATGCCGGACGAGACACAGGACGACATGCCGGACAAGGTACCGGACAAGATCCAGGAGGACATGCCAGACGAGATAAAGGAGGACATACCGGACGGAATACAGGACGACATGCCGGACGATATACCGGACGACTGGCCGGGGAAGGTGCTAATCAAGCGACTGATCAAAAGCTAGCAGACAAGCAGGCGAAAACCAACAACGACAGGACAAGCGAGCGAAAAAACAACAACAGCAAGATACACATTGTCGTAATTTAAACAGGCAATGCTTAAATTTACCTGGTTTGAATAACAATGAATGGGATATTCAAAAACGGTGTACATTCATATAACATGGTTGAAACGTATAGTTTAACTTTCACGGAGCCTTTTTCGGGTTGGTTCCAAGCCACTTTAAGTTCACAGGAAGCTTTTAAGAGCTTTTAAAAAAGCTCTTTTAAAAAAAGCTCTTTTTCTCGACTTCCTTTTCCTGTCTTCTTCTCTATTGCAAAAGCCTGTTTTTAAAGAGAGCAAGTAGCTTTCAGTGTACTTACAGTTGTATTTATCATCAAGATGAGCTCTGCACAAACAGACAAGTCCGATCTTGAATGAGAGAAGACGAATCTTGCCCACACGGCCACTAAAATGAGAAGGCATGTATAGACAATTACTGTACGTAACATCAAGCTACGACGCGAAAATAATGTTTATTGTTAATGAATTCCAAGCGACAAAATACATTATGGCTTCTGTCAGTCACAAGACTTGAAATGTTTTTATTGATTTACACTTATATTGCTTCCAATAACGCCAACAGCAAAACGACCAATTAGAGGGAATAAAAGGCGATTTTCCAACTTTGGAAATGTCGTCCAGAGTTCCCAGAATACTCAATTCTAAGTAACTGACCTGTCATAGACGTTGAGAAGCCAGTTGAGTGTCAAATCAATATTGATGGCTGGATTGACGTTGTCAAAGCCGACCTCGATGTTGTCAAACACGGTGTGCAGCGTATCGACCATCTCGGCGACCCCAATAAGCGCGTCGTTGCGCGCCTTGCTCAGATTATGCTGCACAAATGCCGAGCTGAGATTGTTCAGTGTCACCAGGTCCAGCTTGGTGGCCTTTTGGATGCAGCGTAACTTCATGGCGGTGCGGTACGCACTGTACTTGATGTCGTTAAGTTCAGCTGTATGACGACACGGAAACAACATCAGAATAGGGTAGAACGGGTGAGAGCCCCACCTCAAAGGTGGATTATCAAAGATAGATACTTGCACTATACAAAGGAAACATATTATCTGCATGATCGAATCACCGATTTGGTGTTGCGCTTGCGTGACCGAGTGTTTGGGTGATTGCGTGACCTGGTGCTATTGGCATTGACTGCGTGACTAGGTGCTACGTGATCGACTCACCGATTTGGTGTTGCGTGACTGGATGCAATAGTAGGCGTTTGAACGACCGAATGTTTTAGGTGATTGCGTGACAGGGAGCTATAAGGTGATTGCGTGACTAGGTACCACGTGATCGACTCACCGATTTGGTGGTAGAGCTCAGTCATCTTGGGGTGATCCCACTGTGTGGTCTCAGTCTTGTGGCTATGAAAGAAACGCTATCAGAAAACACATAAAAGCGCCTATTTTCAACAAAAACATTCATTATTTGTTGACATGTACGGATCGGATTTTTTTATAAAGCCATTCCCTCCTCAGCCTACTTCCTGTGCGTTTCGGGTTTCCTGTGTTGCTTCGGGTTTCCTGTGTTATTTCGGATTCATGTGGTGTTTCAGGTTACCTGTGTTGTTTCGGGTTTCCTGTGGTTTTTGATGTGACGTCAAGCGAAACCCTTTCGACCAACCACAGGTATCCCGAACAGAAGGAGAGAACAAGGTCACTCTCATCCGTGAAATAATCGCGGCGAATCTCTCTTGCAAGCGTACGCCGTTTTGATTTCGGACATTAGCTTATAACATCCATGACTTTCGTGTGGACAAATGTACGACGTGTCAAAAACAAAAGAAAAAAAATCAAACTTTGAGCTAGCTCCCCCTTTTCCTATCCAACGCTCGAGGGAAGAGAGAGTTCCATGTGATAAGTAACCATTGTACATACTTGATGTAGTAAGGGACCTGGTTGACCGCCACAGCTCTTTCCCAGGGAGGATCGACGCTTGCTGCAAGATAACATTATGAATCATTTACAGCTCTAATAGAGACACAAGTTTCAATCGTACGACGTAAATGAAGTGAAACACAGCGGCAAGTTGAATTCTGGGTAATTACCTGCGAGCGCTTGTATAGATCCCGTGTCCACGTCTGCGTACGCATCCTGTAGCGCGTTTTGCCGCTGGATCATTTGCAGCTGTAGCTGTTTCCAGCGTCGATACAACTGGTCAATCCTGTTTTGCAGGTTTGCGGAGATGTTAATACCGCGCCTTCTCAGGTCCCCCTCGGTGTTGCTCATCTGCTCAAACATGTGCTGTAGTGCGGCGATGCGGTCTTGAAGAAGCTGTTGACACAGTAAGGAATAGGGGACTTAATTAACATTGACGACGGCGCACACCTAGCAAGTTCTCCGCGTGCTAAAAGAAAAATGTGGTAGCGCGCGCTGACATCTTGCGTGTGCGCCGTCATAGACTCTCCGCCGTCGTAAAGCCTAGGGTCCCTGTTAGGAGTATGGAGAACAAGGAGGACGAGGAACTTGGTTATAATAAAAGGGACAATATGTTCTTTTATTTTGGAAACTAGAAAACATCAACATTCATGTGGAATTACCAGAATAAAACCCAAGCTTATTGAATGATCTTTCAAATAAATACAATAATGGTGGTTTGAACGTTAGCATCGAGCGGATGGAAATGGATTAAAAATAGTACCAAGTAGAGCCTGTACATTTACTCAAAAAAATAAATAAAGAGCTTAGAGTTATCGTTTGCGTGTTTTGTTACGCATTCTGTCATATTCTATTGAATCTTTTTCCAAGGGCAAGCGTGCTCACGATTATCCCCGACTCGTTTTGCTGGGATGGGAAAAACAGGTTTAACCGGTTATAAATACCTTCAATTCTTCCATCTGTTCATTGAGCGACTCGATTACAAGATCCTGGACTGGTGTCCAGCCCGCGCGCGCCACCTCGGCCTCCGTCAGCCGCGCGTCAATCTCTTCCATTTGGGACTGGAGCAGCTGGAAACGCTGTGACAGAGAAACGCAGGCTCAGAGGAATAGAATCACACATCAACAGTTATGAAATATTACAGCAGAAGGGAGGCCTATGTTTTACAGTACACCCTAAATAAGATCCAATTTACTGTAAATACAAACCACCTTAAACCAACCAAACCACTGTATAAAAGCTCGATAGTTTTGGAAGTTCTTTAAATATACTAAAATCCAAAAAAAAGCCCTTGAAAATAAATTAGTCAAAGAAGCATTGTCGGCCACCTGGGTGTAAAAGGATTTCGGATCTTTGGTTTTCTTGAACACACAAAAAGAATCGGAAAGTCGAAAACATTAATAGGCGATTTTACCTCGACCTGGCCTGTATAGGTTTTATAAGCCATGATTCACAACGAGATCCAGAGCATTTAAGAAAATATCGAATAATATGTGCTATATTTATTCCCACTGTAAGCTCTCTAGCAAATAAAAATGTTTAGAAAGCACGTGGGACACGATAGATCACATGGGCAACGCAGATGTCACGCCATGTCACGCGATGAATGGAAGTCGCAATTTCTATCAGTGGCGTAATGCCAACTGCATGTATAAAGCATGTAACGCCAGATGTGACCCGACAAATAAACACCCAAGTCATTTGGCACAATGTTATTTATGGTACAAATCACAGGTAGCCCAGGCAGGTTGCTTGTCGTAGCTCGGAATTCGGCTGTTCTGAGATCGGTCGAGTAAAGCGTTTTTTTTTTTTTTTTGTGAAATGTTGTCAATAAAATTGCCTTAGAACTTAGAACAACAACAAGGCATGTTCTAAGTTCTAAGGGCTACCTGTGGTACAAATAACATCAATCAACGCGCGCTTTGAACTCTGTCACAGCCACAGCAGATGTGGGACGAGATTGAGTACGATGACCGTTGGCATTAGTCTATTTAACGAGTCTAAATCGGCGGAAGATGGGTCCCCATAAGTAAGGATGCAGTCATTAGTGTTTTGGTTCTGCACGCAAATATTGATAGTTTTTTGGCAGAGTTTTAAACTTTGAGAAAAATAAACTCGGGAAACTCTCGTGACTGAATGTGTACTTACCATTATTCTGATAAACGCTTAAAATAAACAACAAAATTAACATAGAAAGGGTACTGTATATCGTACGCAAAGCTGTATAGCGTACGAAAGGGTGATCATTACAAAATTCTTACATTTTTCAAAATACATTATGCAAATATACCATGCCAAATACAATGCACTGAAGGAAATAAAAAAAAATCCCGCAATTACTGCGGCTGGGTATTCAGAAAGCGAAACCATCAAGATTTACTTTACCTTACCTTACGCTTTCTCCTTCACCTCACTTGCTCACGTGGTTAACTTTATCGTAGCTATGATTATGCACCCAAAAAGACTTTTCGCGGTTTGAGATTCACGAACCAAAAGGAAGCTTCCCACGTGAATGCCAAACGGAAAGGCAATAAAACAAATGATTTCCCACTCGACCGGAAGTCACGGTAAAATCTATCTGTCATCAAATACAAGCATCTAGCTTTGCAGGATTTTAAAGTGAAAGATAGCAAGGCCGTGTCATGCTTTATGTCACGTTACGTGTCACGGTTAATGTCACGTTTGGTCGTTGCGTTCCTTTGTCACGCTCTATTATACATCATGCTGTCCTGCCACAAGCAAATCTCATACTCAATGCTCAAAACTCAATGACCAACAGTTGGGTTAGTTATTTCCACTGTGCCCACAAACCTCGGTTTTAGCTAAATAAAACAGCTTGCAAAACCAACGAAATCAAAAAATAATTATCAGGTTTTTGTTTTGCTTGATTCCAAGTTTCAGGAGATTTTTGCTGGTATGTGCATCAAGTTTAAAAGCGCTCAGTGAAATTCCAAACTGTGTTTTGGTGGGAAAAGTTAACGCGCGCGCGAGCATTTTCATCCATCACAGGTAGCCCACATGTAATGTGGTATTAAAAATGAAATGTCATGATTGGTATTTGATTTGTGGTCTCCCACGGAGCCAAAGCAATACTTTACTCGTTTACCTTATCCTTGTATAAATTTGGAAGTTTGACATTCTAATGTTGATAAGAAAAGAACTTTGTAAATTGTTTCGCGTTTAAAAACACGTGAAGTCATCATTGGATATGTCAGAGGAATAAGTAAGTAACGGTCAAACGCACATGGTTAAACTGAGGTCTTTTGAAGTAACTAATACCAAATGGCCTTAAAGAAGTTTTGTGTTCATTCATCAAGTTAACGGAGTGTTAATCGATAGTAGATGGTATGGCAAACGCTAAAGAGAATAAAAAAGAATTCGGATAAGAGCTACTGGAATGATACTGATAATTCAAATAAAACAACGGGCCGAAAACCCGACTTAAAACCTTCCAATAATAACCCTTCTTCATACCATTATAGTCGCGCGTAGGCCACACGAAGAAAGCGATGATCAGAAGACGGTTTGTGACACGAGAGTTAAGCTTGGTGAACCCAGAGCTCGTCGGCATGCGAGCGAACAAGGAGAAACGAGCTCTAGTCTGCGGGAAGCCCTTAGGCGATTACCTTTGACCTTCAGGGAGTGGTGTAGTTACTGATCAACCAGTGGCGAGATCAAGGGAGACAAGAAGATGCAAAGGCGCCCGCGGAATTTTAAACATGATAAACTAATTGTGGTTGGTATCTTTTTGTCGCCATAAAACGATAGATATGATTAAGATCTGAGATAGAGCAAATATTGGTGAAGAGGAAGATCTATCTGTCATTTCAATCACGGTAGTTCCGAGTTCATATTTTGAGTGAAATGACAACAGATAATATAAGGTTAGGAAGATGTTGCTTATCCTCTTAAGTTTTCTCGGTTATATTTTCCATCCCATATTTTGCTTTTCTGCGCAAAGCGTTTTTCTTTTATTACAAAATTGATACTTGTTTTCTGCAAAACAGCTCTTGAAGTTATCTGAAAACTGTTTTTTTTTTTATCCCCCACGGTCCGTCCCTTTACAAATCGCTTTACAAATTGTGTGGCTCATAGAAAATGGATAAAAGTTTAGTCCTGTTTTCAATAAAATTGCACAAAAATGAATTGAGACACGCTTAATATCCTTTGATTTATAGCGCCCCTACGACAGTCTCAAAAGCGGCCTTTTTATCGGTGTTTTTGCGGAATTTTTATGTGTACCGCAAGAGATTCTTCATGGCCAATCTCCCGCAGGCGAATTCCACAAACAATAGGTAGCGTGAGTAGGAAATGAAAACAAAGAAGGATTAGATAAAACACGATAACTGACATTGTTTGTACAATCGCGCTTCGATTTACGTTGGCAATTAGGTTACACAAAAAAAATTATCGTTTCTGGTCGCCGCCCGCGTCCAAGATTTTTGTCACATGCAACTTTTTATTATTTTTATTCTAAATCTTTCTCTGGAAAGTCTCTAAAAACATACAAGTTTTTAGTTTTGTTATTCTAAATCTTTCTCTGTAAAGTCTCTAGAAACATACAAGTTTTTAGTTTTGTTATTCTAAATCTTTCTCTGTAAAGTCTCTAAAAACATACAAGTTTTTAGTTTTGTTATTCTAAATCTTTCTCTGGAAAGTGTCTAGAAACATACAAGTTTTTAGTTTTGCGCTCTTCGATAAAAAGGAATGGTAAAAGACAGACATCCAATCACCCCATAATATCGAAAGCAGTGTTCGGGAACCTTTTTAATGCACTAAGACGTGTCACAAAAATGCGTACGATTAAATCAATCAGGCGAAAAGCCTAATTTTGAGATTAAGAAGAAAAAAATCGAAAAAATAGATTTGATTTGACCCGTTTCGGACGCTAAAATTATAGGGTAACAAGAGGTTTTTAAATGTGTTACCTGGCCTTCTGTGAAACCGGTAAAGACCAGTAAAGTATAGGCCGACCCGTCTTCGGGCCCAGTCCTACTCACCCGTAACGCCTCATCCACCTGTTTCTGCCACTCTTCGGATCGCTGGCACAAGGCTGACCAGCGGTCTGACACCACTTCAAGCTGATGCTGCAGGTTGCCAGCCACTCGCCCCCGCGGTGTCGTGTCTTCCGTGTCAGCGGTTCTCTCGGCACGGTAGTCATCCATGAACCGTCGACCGGAGTCCAGGGCCCTATCGACCACCAGGCGCCGTACGTTTACCTTCCCTTTGAAGGCCTGGGGCGAAAGACATAAACGGATAAGAAGTCGATATCTACGAACATTATAGCATTAGCCAATTGGGATGCGAGAATGACACTGAGCTAATCAGCCTGCTAAATAGATGCTTTGGTTTGCGCATCAGAACATCTTAAGTTTATGTCAACCAAAACGTATCATTATTGGATTACTTTCTTAGACTTTGTCCTTGTGGTCACGGTAGTATGTACTCAGTGTTCAGTGAACTTCTACATTGCGCCTAAAAAGCCATCCCAGTTCAATCCCTAATCTTCTCGTCACTTCCCCACTTTCGTATCCACACGACTTACAGTGAACTCGGTGGAGAGTATTTCGTGGTTACCGTACATACTGGTCAATATCTATCTAAGCACTATCACTGTTACTACTGTCCCCCTATCCTTTTTATTATGTAACCCTTTTCCTGACCCCTACTGTACCCCCCCCCCCCATTTGTATTCTGTACTACACCCAAGAGACTCTATCCCCTTCCCTTCCACTGTACCCCATCCCCTCATTTGTATTCTGTACTACACCCAATAGACCCTATCCCCTTCCCTTCCACTGTACCCCATCCCCCCATTTGTATTCTGTACTACACCCAATAGACCCTATTCCCTTCCCTTCCACTGTACCCCATCCCCTCATTTGTGTTCTGTACTACACCCAATAGACCCTATCCCCTTCCCTTCCACTGTACCCCATCCCCTCATTTGTATTTTGTACTACACCCAAGAGACGCTATCCCCTTCCCTTCCACTGTACCCCATCCCCTCATTTGTATTCTGTACTACACCCAAGAGACCCTATCCCCTTCCCTTCCACTGTACCCCATCCCCTCATTTGTATTCTGTACTACATCAAAGAGACGCTATCCCCTTACCTTCTACTGTACCCCATCCCCTCATTTGTATTCTGTACTACACCCAAGAGACGCTATCCCCTTCCCTTCCACTGTACCCCATCCCCTCATTTGTATTCTGTACTACACCCAAGAGACCCTATCCCCTTCCCTTCCACTGTACCCCATCCCCTCATTTGTATTCTGTACTACATCCAAGAGACGCTATCCCCTTCCCTTCCACTGTACCCTATCCCCTCATTTGTATTCTGTACTACACCCAAGAGACCCTATCCCCTTCCCTTCCACTGTACCCCATCCCCTCATTTGTATTCTGTACTACACCCAAGAGACGCTATCCCCTTCCCTTCCACTGTACCCCATCCCCTCATTTGTATTCTGTACTACACCCAAGAGACTCTATCCCCTTCCCTTCCACTGTACCCCATCCCCTCATTTGTATTCTGTACTACACCCAAGAGACGCTATCCCCTTCCCTTCAACTGTACCCCATCCCCTCATTTGTATTCTGTACTACATCCAAGAGAGGCTATCCCCTTCCCTTCCACTGTACCCCATCCCCTCATTTGTATTCTGTACTACATCAAAGAGACCCTATTCCCTTACCTTCTACTGTCTCCCACCCCCTATATTTTTTGTACTGCGTCAAAGAAACTCTACCCTGCCTCATCACCAGGTTTATATTCAGTACTGCGTAGACACCCCACCCTCTACCACGCTCCCCTCCGCTATACACACCTGGTGCTGCTCGTTCTGGTTCTGCGCCGCCTCCAGGTCCCCTCCTATCGGCTGTTGCGAGGTGATCTCCTCGTCCGCGCGCGAGATCCACTCGAGGATCTCCTGCAGGTCCATCAGCAACTGTCGCCACTCAGTGGCCGTCTCCTCCAGACGGTCCCGGATGTCGATTGTGCGTACGTTTAGTGATTGCCACCTGTCATTCATATCGTCGAGTTTTGATTGGACGGCCGTGAGGGTATCCCCAGGCTCCATCTCGGTCATGATGTGATGTCCGTTCTCGTTGAGCGATGCAAACATCTCCTGGTGGTTGTTGATGTCCTCTTCGAGATTCTACGGAACAGATACTGCCAATAAGCGTGTGCAGTATGTGCATATAACAGCGGAAGTCAGCCAGTGCCGTAGAAGGCCTTAAAATAATGGAGGGGTACAATACAGAAATATTAAGAAAATATTGGGGGCACAGCCACGCCCCTACTGGTCATTTTTTTAAATATTTTTTGAAAATATTCGTGGGGTCACATGCCCCCTGTGCCCCTCCCCCTGCTAAGGCCCTGGAAGTAAGCATTTTGGAGAGTGGGGATGGGTGCGTTTTATCCAATAAAAATAAATCGAGAACGGTTGGAATAATAATATTTTCCTTAGGATGATAATAGTTTTATTAATTCTAGTACAGAAAATTTGAGAAAAAACCATATGCATATAACAAAATAAAGATTAAACGTACTTGTGTATTAAACCTGAAGTACGTAGCAAACGTAAGATGCATAGCACAAGTGACAAACACGCCCAGTAAACACAGCATATAAAACACAGCATATAAAACACAGCATATAAAATCGAACCAAACGTAACGTGCGTAACAAACGAAGCAGAATATCGAGCATTTCCCTGACCTTGATTTCCGCTTTGAGTGCGTCGCGATCCTCCGCTTCCGTGGTGTCCACCGCGCTGTCCAATTCCGCAACTTTCGACTCGGCCGTTGTGAGCCACGTGAGCGCGTGAATCATCTCTTCGTGGAACTGGACCATGCGTTCGTACGCTTCTTTCAGATGCTCTCGGCGCGCCTCAGACCTGGATGACAATAGAGGGCTTTAAGCTGCGTCCACACGATCAGAGTAGGGGAATAAGTCAACAATTTGCTTCTACAATTCTGCGTCTACACTAAGATAACGAAAGATGATCAGAATAGAAAAATAAATAAAAACTGGGTTAAAGTTGGAAGTTCTACGCTTGTTTGAAACAGAGTTGTTCCGTTTCTAGCGTTGGCCTCTTTTCTTGCTCGGGCGGTAGGATAGTGCTTGAAACGTCAGCGTTGTCAGCGAAAAAAAAAAAAAACAGGCGTAGAGCGTAAAACTTTAACCTAGTGTTAAATTATTTCCCAGTTTGCACAACGCCGATACTGTAATCTTTTTGGTTACATTCTGATCAGAGTACTAATATTTCAAAAGTTCCCTTGACTAAGAATTCGGAAAGCATAAGTAAGGTCAATCGAATAACCAAATGGAATAAATTTCGAAAAGATCCTATCAGGAACTCTCACAGTACATATCTGCTTGCCATTCTAGAAGATCCGGCGTACTTTGCGGGCGTTGCCACGCAGGGGGGGGGGGGGAGGGGGAGGGAGGGAGGGAAGCTTTGGGAGCGCCCGCAAAGTACACTGGATCTTCAAACACGATCCGCTTACTTGTGACACGCGGAGTCCCATCTGTTCTTCATATCGGCCAAATTGTGCTTAAGCTCAGCGGACTCATAATGCGGGAATTCGCGGCAGAGGTTCTCACCGCAATGGGTGACAGCGGTGATGCTACCTCGCCACAGCTCAACATCCTCCTCAAACTCCTGCAGGGACGTCCAAGATCGTTATCATCATCATCACTATCATCATTATTATCATATGCTATACCATCATAATGATACCGCCATAATTACCTCCAGCACCACCATAATAATCTTCGTCATCAATATCATCTTCTCGACCATCTGCATATTAACTCCACAGCTACCACCACCATCATCATCATTATCATCATCATCAGTGTTGTAATTACTATCATCACCAACACCAAATTGTCGCTGTCATTAATATCGCCATCATAATCATATCAAAATTGTCACCTTCGCAGTCATCATCAATCATCCGCGGCAGCATCTCCCTCACCGTGGCTGCCTTAATATCATTATTTAGCACCCCATGCCACTTCTTTATAGTTATAAAACCACCGCAACCGACAACAACCCTAAAACTGTACCTTGTGTTTCACCATTTGCTCCTCCAGCTCGCTGACATTATAGTTGTACGCGTTGTCATCTTTCCCGAGGTATTCTTCCGATTTCCTCAGCCATTCCACCAGTTCCTCGCGCAGCTCCACGTATCTCTTCCACTCCTCCATGAGGTAGTCAATCTGCCCTCGCCAGACCGTGGATTTGTCTTGTACTTTCTCCCAGTGTTTTTTGAGCTTGTCAACCTAAGGCAAGGGACACGGAATGTCAATAATAGGCCCGATTCATTCGTCGTCTTCCTACCGTGCTGAATCTAACCATTTGGATTGTGCATATGAACAGTTCGACGTCTTCGGCACGGCAGAATAAAGATCTGTACTGTACGCAACAGTCGTGCTTAACGGCAAAACCACGACACCGATTCAAGCGTCGAGCTTAACGGCAAAACCACGGAACCGATTCAAGCGTCGAGCTTAACGGCAAAACCACGACACCGATTCGAGCGTCGAGCTTAACGGCAAAACCACGACACCGATTCAAGCGTCGAGCTTAACGGCAAAACCACGACACCGATTCAAGCGTCGAGATTAACGGCAAAACCACGACATCGATTCAAGCGTCGAGCTTTTGTGCCATTAAATAACACATATATTTTTCTAATTTCGTGCAACAGAAAATCCACATCAAGTCAACTTATATTACTCGCAACCTATTGAGCGTGACTCATTTTATGCGACGTCCCAATCGACGCTGAACCAGATGTATTTGTTTGAAAACAAATAGCCAATTAGAATCGGCAGGCAAGAGCGCGACGTATAAAACCGAGTTTCGCCATAGGGATTTTATATCCGCGACAACACCCCTTTCGTGTTTTAAATAGTTCGTACAAAGTGCTGTTAGTAGAATATACTGTGAAATGTGAAAATTGCAAAGTGTTATGTGCAATAAGGTGTGCAATGTGAAATGTGTAACGAGATATGTAAAAGCTTAACACATGTACTCGCCTTGTTACTGATTATAAGGCGGTCCTCATATTTCTCCGCGTCTTCTGAGAGACTGTGCCCCATCTCGGCGATCTCATCTCGCAAATGCTGCTTGGCCTTCAGCTGTTCGTCAACAGACTAAACAGCAGTATTCACGTTAGAGAAACATCAATATGAAAAGAAAGAAAAAGAACACAAATGACACAATAGCATGTAATTGCAAGTAAACCATCCTTTGTAACTATTCGCGTAAAATAAGAACAACTTTAAGTTTTGTTCAGCCAATAAGAACAACTTTAAGTTTTGTTCAGCCAATAAGAACAACTTTAAGTTTTGTTCAGCCAATAAGAACAACTTTAAGTTTTGTTTAGCCAATAAGAACAACTTTAAGTTTTGTTCAGCCAATAAGAACAACTTTAAGTTTTGTTCAGCCAATAAGAACAACTTTAAGTTTTATTCAGCCAATAAGAACAACTTTAAGTTTTGTTCAGCCAATAAGAACAACTTTAAGTTTTGTTCAGCCAATAAGAACAACTTTAAGTTTTGTTCAGCCAATAAGAACAACTTTAAGTTTTGTTTAGCCAATAAGAACAACTTTAAGTTTTGTTCAGCCAATAAGAACAACTTTAAGTTTTGTTCAGCCAATAAGAACAACTTTAAGTTTTATTCAGCCAATAAGAAAAACTTTAAGTTTTGTTCAGCCAATAAAAACAACTTTAAGTTTTGTTCAGCCAATAAGATCAACTTTAAGTTTTGTTCAGCCAAAAAGAACAATTTTAAGTTTTGTTCAGCCAATAAGAACAATTCTAAGTTTTGTTCAGCCAATAAAAACAACTTTAAGTTTTGTTCAGCCAATAAGAACAACTTTAAGAAAAAGAAAAAATGGAAAAATAAGAAAAGATAAGAAAAGATAGTGAAAAAAAGAGAGAAAAGAAACAAGAAAATGAAATAAAATATATCAGCCGAAACGTATTCAATTGAATTCAGATTCATTTGAAAATACTGCATTCTCACACTCTCACACTTGTTTGCTAAGATGACAAAATAATGGCTGGCAGACATTCTTTAAAATGTAACCATAATAAAGGAGTCAAATTTACGTGTTTTACGGATACTGGCGCGATAAGGGGTTTTAGGAAGATTCTAGAACAGTCTGAAGAAGCAGTGACTGACGAACGGATTACTTACACGGATGAGTCGCATAGAGGAGAGAAGAAGAGTTCGGATAGTGGCGTCTAGAGCAACGAACTGGTCCGGAGACTGGGGCGAGCAGGAGAGAAGAGAGAGATAAGATACAGATAGAGAGTTTGAATAACCAAATGAAATTGTCTGGAGACTTGGATAAGTAGGAGATAAGAGGGAAAAAGAGAAAAAGGGATAGATAGACATTTGTGGATAACAAAGGTAGTACAGGTAGCGTGAACCAAGGTATTGCGTGACCAAGGTGTTGAGTGACCCAAGGTATGGCGTGAACCAATATACTGCATGACCTAAGGTAAGGCGTAACCCAAAGTATTGCGTGATCAAGGTATTCTGTGACCAAAGGTATGGCGTGAACCAATATATTGCATGACCCAAGGTATTGCGTGACTCATGGTATTGCGTGACCAAGGTGTTGCGTGACTTAAGGTATGACGTGACCCAAGGTATGGCGGTGAGTCACATTTGTCAATCAGCAGCCGATTAGAAGAAACACCTTCACATCCTATCAAAGAGCGGTAGCAGACTTGAGGGGGGTGGGACACGATACAGAAACATCAAGAAAATATTATGGAGACATAAAAAAAGAGACATAAAAATCCAAACTGCACCTTCTGTTTCTCGGCGAGTGCGAACATGTCGTCACTATCTCCCAGGACCACCTTCTCGGCTTTCATCATATCAGACACGTCATCAAGCCATATATGGAGTTCCGACACAGCCTTGTCGAACTTAGGCCACGGGGATGAGCGATCCTCTATGGACGTATGACGTCGTCAGTGATACTTAAAAAAGTGTTATTCTGTAAAATGGGTCAAACCCCGCCTTACCCCACCCCAAAAATCTCCATCTACCAAGATGCAATGTTTGAATGAAAAACAAAAATGTGTCAAAGAACGCTCCGAATTATAACGCATAAAATAAAAGCATAGTCAGTTTTGATACATTCGTAGCCTGCTAGCCGGCTCTCATTCGGGCTTGTTCGCGCGCGAATGAGAGCCGGCTAGCAGGCTTATACCTTAAAGGGGTGGGCTTGTTCGCGCGCGAATGAGAGCCGGCCAGCAGGCTTATACTTTTGAGCGGTGGGCTTGTTCGCGCGCGAATGAGAGCCGGCCAGCAGGCTTATACTTTTAAGGGGTGGGCTTGTTCGCGCGCGAATGAGAGCCGGCTAGCAGGCTTATACCTTAAAGGGGTGGGCTTGTTCGCGCGCGAATGAGAGCCGGCCAGCAGGCTTATACTTTTAACGGGTGGGATTGTTCGCGCGCGAATGAGAGCCGGCTAGCAGGCTTATACTTTTAAGGGGTGGGCTTGTTCGCGCGTGAATGAGAGCCGGCTAGCAGGCTTATACCTTAAAGGGGTGGGCTTGTTCGCGCGCGAATGAGAGCCGGCCAGCAGGCTTATACTTTTAACGGGTGGGATTGTTCGCGCGCGAATGAGAGCCGGCTAGCAGGCTTATACTTTTAAGGGGTGGGCTTGTTCGCGCGCGAATGAGAGCCGGCCAGCAGGCTTATACTTTAAAGGGGTAAACATGTGGGATTACAATGCATGCTCCACACTTTCAAATTTGACGTTGGATTTCTAAATAAATGGCTTTTGACTACATTTTGATATTAGAACGATACAGAGGGCAAAGTATTGCGAGCATAACTCGGCCTAGTCTCCTGCGCAGCCTTACTCCAGAAACGTTCGTGGGGAGGGATTCCAGACGGACACTAAGGACGCCTGCACAGAAGGACAAGTTCGCCACGTATCGCCATTTCAATTCACTATTTTTTGCCGTCTTCATTGCCGTTGTTCTAATACAAACTCGTATTTGATTGTTGGAGGGCATCGAACGTATGCAAATACATTTAACTGTATCCATTCTTTTCGTTCTTGTGCTTAAATTCCAATCCGTTCCGTGGGGAGACTCAAAAAAGCGAAAAGCAGACCCTTTTTTTGTGTTTTTCTCAATCTCCGAGTCGATTTGGGAGAAGTTCTGATAAAAGTTTGCAAAGTAGTTCCCAACCTAGACATGGAATATATTGCGGAAGTCGCATGTTTCACCTAACCGTGACTGGAGATATCACTTTTCACTCGAAAACAAAATTATCAATATCTTAAATTATCAATGTCATGCTATAGCAAAGAAAGCCGCTGACCTTCCGTCCAGCCGTCCACGGCTGCCTCGACCCGGGGTGCCTCGGCCCGGGGTGCCGCAGCAACTTGAACCTGCTCCTTCACTGGGGTCCTCGTTTTGGCGGTGAAGAGCCTGGTAAGGAGTAAGCTTATTCGTGCCCAGTCTTCTGTCAATTGCTTAAACTTGTCCTCGAGTGACCGTGGGATCTGGGTAGACTCGAGCTTGCTCTCCCGTCTGAAGGCACTCATGGCATCGTTTAGGTTGTCACGTGTTCTCTGGCGGTCTTTTAAGGACTCCTGTACAGACTGACAAGAGTAATGTGCTTCAGAAATTGGTTAACTTTTTCTAAAGGATTTTTTCCCAAAAGATACAGGAACAAATACTATTTGCACAGATAGAAAAAAAATATTCAGAAGATGGTTTAATTCATTTTAAAGGCTTTTTTTAGCACAGAATATAAAGGGACATATACATTTTGTACAGACAGACAAAAGTACTATGCTTCAGAAATTAATTTTCTTCATGTAAAGGCCATTTCTTTTGCCTAGGGAATACAGGAACATATTTATTTTAAAACTCTGTTAAGTGTTTGCATTTTCAATTATCCTGCCTTGATATTATTTCAAAATTGCCTGATATATTGATACAACACAATACAAGTATTGCACACATTGCAATCAGGCAGAGGAAGTGAGTAAACTGAGTGGTGGAAAAAGAATTATCTGAGATACGTTCGCTTAGCTAACGCGATCACGATCCAACTTCCTTTTCTTTAACTGCGATCCACCACAGTATTTAAAAAAATATATTTTTTCCTCCGAACACAAACTAGAGAGTTTTTTATGAAGACTAGTTTGGTAACATGCCCATCTGGTCACGTGCGATATGAGAATCACCTCGTTGCTGAGGTAACCTAAATTGATATTTGCCACTGTCTGACCATCGCTGCCCTTCAGTCGGGTCTTGTGCAAGTGTATATTGTTACCATGGTAACCTTACCTTGACGTATTAAACGTTATGGTCGGCGCTGCCCGCCTCCATCAGGCTGGCCTGGGTGTGTATTGCGTGATATTCCACCCGTTACTATAGTAACCTTACCTTGACGTCCACCACCGTCTGATCCGCGCTGCCCGCCTCTATCAGGTTGGCCTGGGTGTGTATTGCGTGATATTCCACCCGTTACTATAGTTACCTTACCTTGACGTCCACCACCGTCTGATCCGCGCTGCCCGCCTCTATCAGGTTGGCCTGGGTGTGTATTGCGTGATATTCCACCCGTTACTATAGTAACCTTACCTTGACGTCCACCACCGTCTGATCCGCGCTGCCCGCCTCTATCAGATTGGCCTGAGTCTCCACCATGTCACGTGTCGTCGACGCCCATAGGGAGAGCTCCTCAAGCTCGTTCATGAACTGGTTCAACTGGAATGAAACCGGATCAATTTACCATCAAAAAAATCTTCGATTTAATCCAAGGGAGTATGAGAAATTGTCCATTCCGCGGGAACGGAAATAACAGGAAGTGTACGACGAGTAGCGCCCATACCCCTACGCCGCGCCGACACGAGGTAGGCATAAGAGCATTCGTCAATAAACGTCCCGGGAATATTTTTAGAAGACGGTTGATCACTTTTCGTGGAAGTAACAAGTGTACTCTAATCTAAGGTTCCTTATCCTCCCCCCCCCCCCCCCAAACCTCCGTCCTTATCACCTTGCTAAGTTTTGAATCCAGTGCGCGTTTGCGCGTCAGCCCGTCCATTCGCAGTATCTCCCAGCGCGCCAGCACCAGATCGAGGCGGGTACGGACCATGTCGTGGTTGGGCTTTGAGAAGACAGTCTTGGTCAGCAGTCTCTCTCCTGTCGCCTTGGTCGTCTTGACCGTGTCATCCTTAGCCTCGATCTCACGCTCAACTTCCTGTGACGAAACCTCAGTTAGTCACACAACGATGAGTCGACGTCATAGTAAAATACTTAAGAGAGAATCAAAAAAACATCTAAAAATCTAAAAATAACACTAAAAATCGTGTACCAGGATGATTTCAATGGTTTAACATAGTTTTAGGTAGCTTTAGATACTGTTTAAAATGATACAGGAAGGCCTAACGAAGATTGAAATTAACAAGTGATCCGGAAAGACAGTGCCTTAAGGAGGAATTTAAAATCTATTTCAACAATAAAGATATATCAATGGAAACACCACACATGGTTATTAACAAGCTATTTCAAGCTATTTCTGAAGACTTTTAAGTTTCCGGGTAAAAGATCTTGTACGCCAATTGATGGACATTGATCGATATTCTTTTTAAATTTATTTATTAGTATGCGTATATGCACGATAAAGATCACTAGCGTTTTGATAGCTTTATTTCAGAACGATATTATTCATTTAAAAAATTATTTAAAAAACATATATTTTTATTCTTTTCTTATTAGACCTTTCTGAAATAAAAAAAACATAATTCTCTCAGTCATATTTTCTCAAATAAGGCATAACCGTGCGAGTGATCCTGTAGAATAATACTTCTGGCAACATTAAAATTCGCACTTTTAAAGATCTTCTGTATCACCAATGATAACAATGCAAAAAAAAAAACATAAAAAATTGTCTAAATCATCTTATTTCAAATTTTCCTGAATTATTTCATCTTAAATCTTTAAAAATAAACGACTTTCAGTGACAGCAAAAAAGATAAGGAATGGACGACAAGAAATGATGAAACTGTTTGTCGATAACAAGTAATGTTACGAAATCTGAATCTAAAAATAGACTACTCTCTTTGTTTCCATAGTTATGTTGATACCCAACAGCCAATAAATAACAATAACAATTAATGTCGCGATAACAAATCTTTCTTCCGGGGACAGTTTTCTCTGCGTGACTCAATTCTAGTCCTTGAGAAGAACCGGCTTACGAGCGGCTTACTAGGGATTTAATTGTCGGGCAGGTCTAAAATTGACATGGACGACCCCCAGGTCTGGTTAATAGCACAAATGATGTGAAACTCACCGTGTGAAAAGAAAACGTAAGGTCCAACGTAATCATAATTCATAATCAATTACTCAAATCAATGTTTTCGTCGCTTAAATGAAAGACTATTAAAATTGAAATGGATCCTAGATTGATTTCAGCACTACAAGGGCTTCCGGTTAGCACACACATGGCTTCCCCCCAGTGCACTCACCTTGACTTTGTCGAGCAGTTCCTCCAGTGCGTCCTCGTCCGCGGCAGACAAGTCTTTCGTCTTCAGCACAGCCTCGGTATCGTCCATCCATTGCAGCAGCTCACCACTCTCTTCCATAAACTCCTGGATCTGCATTTCCTCTTCTTTGAACCTATGAAAAGCGATAAGCATAAAGCTGGCTTTCCAAACCGCAAGCTCTGAGCTGGTTTTCTGAGTGACGAGCACTTTGCTGATTTCAAGTAAGATTGAAACTGTCTTGAGATCTAAAAGAATTGAAAATGGATCCCGAGAAAATGCTCATGCTCTTGCTCGGCATTACAACACTAAGCTGATCTGCCAAGATTATCGAGATCAACACTCAAATGGCTCCAAGATAACATGCACTAACTTGGAATTCCTCACACGAGAAGCACTCACATGGCTTCCCGTATGCAAATCACTGACAAAATTTCCCCAACGGCAACCGAAGAAAACTGGTCAAATAGGATCTCGGCATAAACACTGAAATGGCTTCCCAAGCACTAAAATGGGTTACCAAGCTCTGAGACGGCTTTGCAAGCACTATGATGGGTTCCCAAGCACCGAGATGGGTTCGCGAGCACTGTTGTGGCGAGTCGCATGAGGTTAGGGGTCAATGGTAATCCTCGGGGGAGGGACAGCGTGTTACAATCATATCGAGTTACTTATAAACGATTAGCAGACAATAACACACGTAGATAATTTGCGGTAAAGAGAAGGAAGTATATAATCTCTGTGAATGTCTGTGAAAACACTAAAGAAATAAAAATAAATTAATAAAAAAAAAATGAAAAATAAATACATTGAAAAATAAAAAAATAAACAAACAAACAAATAAATAAATTTCTCATCACGCCAGACTTGCCCCAAATCGCCCTCTTTGATTTTCTCTAATAGGTGCGCGTGATCTAAAGGGTATTTTCCTCAATGATCAGTAAAAATTCGGGCGCGCGACCATGACGTTTACTGTTACGTTGATCTTTCCCGCGCTCCGATTGGATGTTTATAAGACACGCCACCGACCTAAATTTATTTCGGTAAAATTGGCGGGAAGCGAGCTAGAAAAAATAAATTAATAAAAAAAAAATGAAAAATAAATACATTGAAAAATAAAAAAATAAACAAACAAACAAATAAATAAATTTCTCATCACGCCAGACTTGCCCCAAATCGCCCTCTTTGATTTTCTCTAATAGGTGCGCGTGATCTAAAGGGTATTTTCCTCAATGATCAGTAAAAATTCGGGCGCGCGACCATGACGTTTACTGTTACGTTGATCTTTCCCGCGCTCCGATTGGATGTTTATAAGACACGCCACCGACCTAAATTTATTTCGGTAAAATTGGCGGGAAGCGAGCTAGAAAAGTTAGTTGTACAGCAAAAGCCAATTTCTAAAAGGCCGACCAACGGACTTTAAGAAAGTCTATCATCACGACAGTAAGGAGAATTAGTGTTTCTATCGCCATACCGATCTCGCCTGTCGGCCACCTCGCTACACACATCCTTCCATCGCCGGCTGAGGGCGCCAAGCTTGTCACGCAACAGCTTGGCCTCGATAGCGTTTGATTGGCTGATAATCTCCTCTCCCATGGTGTTCACGTTCGTGACTGTCCCCTGGTGGGTCGCGATGCCGTCCTCCATGCTCTACAGGGATAGGAGGGGTTGGGTTTAGAGCAGAAAGATAACAAATGTTTTAGATTTTTGTATAGCGCAATGTATCGCGAGACATAATCAAATGCGCTTCACAGGTGACTTAATTGACTCGTCAGTGTGTAGATATGGACTGCTCTACGAAGTTACCAATCATCAGCGTAAGTGCGTAGTCACAGTAGATTATCAGTGCGTAGTAACACGAGCCAGATTCCCCAGCGGTTCTTATTCGTACCCCAATACAGGTTAATGAAGTGCCGGCCTTATCCGAGAACAAAAAGTATTCAAAGTTCCCAATGTAGGTTTTTACACCTCTCAAAAAAAAAAAAAAAAAAAAAAAACTTGCTTGACGAGACGAAGCCCGTACCACTTAGCTAACGCGCCATTTCCTTTCTTTTTATTTACCAATTCGTTCCCCGCTCCCTCCCCTCTCGCGGCTCCTTCATGCTAGTTGTCCTACACGAGTATAAGCATACCGTCTCCGTTTTTTTTCTGCTTGTAGTTCACTTGAGCTTTCCAGGCTAAAAAGTGAACTAAACATTTACATTTTCATCCATTCCCGAATTCCTTCTCCGTTTCTTTCGACGGTTCGGTCCACTTCACACGGATTTTCACACGAGTGGACAAGCATGACGCCTCCGTTCTCTACGCTAGTGAAAACCCGGCTTCAGGATTTCCACATCACTAAGAAAACTCACCCTCTGTTCGGCCATGGCGGCGTCCACGTTCAGGTCTCCGCTCGGCATCTTGGTATCCGCCAGAACTCTTTCTACGCGATTCAACCATGACGTCAGGTCCTTAAGATCGCAATGGAACGCCCGCCATACGGTTTGCGCCTTCTCCCATCTGACCATGCGCGTCTTGTAGTCCTAAAAATAAACGGTCATCGTTAGAATGCATCCCGCATTTTGCGGGTTACAATGGTCACCTTGAAAGTTTTGAAAAGTAATCCAATAAGAATGTGAGAAACGTGCAATCTGATACGACGCTCACGCTCACGCGCTGCGCGCAATACCGATTCACACAAAGCATTTTAATTCCCATCGGCTAATTCAAGCAACTGATATACTTTCACTAAAACATCGTCAATAAAGTATCAGGCTTTAATCGTATATATTTTTTTCGCAAAAAGACCGTAGTTTTTTTTAGATGTAAACAAAATTAAAGGAGTGGCAGGTCGACACTCTAACTAACGGACCTTGTTGACGGTGTTCCAATCCAAGCGCAATTTACTGGCGGCACGCTTGACAGCGTCGTATTCCTTCTCGCTGCACTTGTCTGGCGTCAGGTTCTCGCTTCGGTTGAAAACGTCAGACGCCTTCGTCTCCAGCTCCTCGAGTTTCTCAGCAATAACCTGTGGGGAGAGAGGTAAGGGTGAGATGCTCCACCTGGGTGGTTAGGGGAGGGGGTCACCTTTATCTCTCACAACGAGCTTCAGACCAAAAACCTGACGGGGGAGGGGACAGGATAGGAGGTCCCGCTGTGATCGGCTGGTGAGAAGGGGGGGAGATAGCGCTTTCACCCGTACAGGGCTGGGGAGGGTTTTTTTTTCGGTGGAACCACTTTGATTAGAACACCGTCAGATATCATAAACTCTCAATGCTGCATTAGTGTTTAGGATTTCCTTTAAAAATAATAATAATAATAATAATAATAATAATAATAATAATAATAATAATAATAATAATAATAATAATAATAATAATAATAATAATAATAATAATAATAATAATAATAATAATAATAATAATAGCATTGAAAAAAAATATTGCTAACAAAGATACTTTAAATACAATGAATGAACCTGTTTAAGAATGACATGATACCTTGAGTTTGTCCTCCTGGCTGGAGAAGTCTTCATAGTCCGCTCCCTGCAGTTCCGAGGACGACAGAAGCTTCTCGATCACACGTACGTCATCGGAAAGGCGGGTTATTTCCTCGACCACTGGCCACACGGTGTCCGCGGGCGCGCCTGTGACAAGGGTCGTCTTCCATCGCACATGCGCAAGGCGGTGCTTTGTCATGATGTCCTCGCCATCTGAGGGGGGTTGGGAGAGGGTTAATTGCTAAGTTATGGAAACAAATGTATTAAAATTAAGTGTGGGGGAGGAATTTGGGTTAGTTGGTAAGTTATGGAAACAAATGTATTACAATAAAGTGTGGGGGAGGAATTAGGGGAACACATTTATAAAACAAATTTATGAAATGTTTATCCAAAGCGTTCTACTCCTGGGAGGGTATTTGTCAATTCGTATAACAAAAACATTCGATTAAGAAAAAAAATCAATGCAAATGATTTCCTAAGCGCAATTGATCAACTTCAATCGCTGGGTTATTCATCCTACAATAACAATAGCTCCATTTTGTTGCAAAAAAAATAATATCTGGATAATGACTTCTAAAAAAGAGAGAGACAATATTTCATTATTCAAAATAAACCAGCACAAATGCATGTCAAAACTCGTGCTGCCTAATATCGCAGTCCATTAGCACCTAAATATTAAAAGTTTTGACATCTTGGAGGGGGTCGATAGGCTATAATTGTTTACATTGTTGTTTTGTGAGGGGATCCTGTAACTATATATTACTTTGAATTCGAAGGTCTAGGTTTCAAACGTCTAACAAGATTGTAGCTTAAAAAACGTTTGCTAAACTGGGTATTTTGCTATTACAAGTACCATATACAGTGTCTTTGTTGACGAAAGTAGTTAGTTTGCATTTAGGAGTTTAAAATCATGCATGAACTGTTGCTCATAGATTGATTTTATACTGCCAAACATTGTCACACTAAACTTCTCTTTTATTCATATCTGCAGAGACTTTTTCCTTTAAATATCGCCATTTTAAACATTTATATACTATTTAAAAACTACGAGCTCGTCATAAATTATACCAAGAGGGTAAATCATGCCGCCTTTTAACACTCCCGCTTAGTCCCAAATCAGCTCAACCCACACGATAAAGAACACTATTCCTAAAAAATGATACCTAGTGATTAAATGTCTTTAAATTTAATAATTGTCCCCAAGTACCGGACTTCAATTTTGGATGGTTACTTATATTTGTTTTACTTGCAAATAGACCTTGGTATTTTCGAAGTAAGTAATAACAAAGGGATGGCTGATCGACGTTCTTTAAGTACATGGGCACTTTCTAGGATGAGGAGGAATAATGCTTAAGCGAAGATAACGTGTACAGACCGTAGGCGAAGTAATGCTCGTATCGTACCACAGGCTGTCGAGAAGAGGTGCGCGACATACTAAGCCACAGTGATTACCTCCACAGCAACGACCCATCATTACCATCAATTAGAGGCAATAACGCGAACAACGACTGGTATTCAATGCTAATCCGTGACACAAAAACGAGTGAATACAAGAAGGCGCTGGTGCTTAAAGCATTCACTTTTGATAGGGGTGCAAAGAATAAATTAAATTGAATATTTAAACGTTATCTTATGGCGCTAAGGAAAAACTGAAGGGAAACATTATAGCAGCCACATTTCTGTAGTTATCTTAAATCCTAAGATTTTATGGGGTGCTTAAGATATATGAGGGATGGACCATCCAAGAGAAAAAAGTTGACCAACTGAATTACCCACTAATAAAGCCAATAGACCAGCAAAAAATCAAACATAGCTGCATCATGTCAGTAAAAAAAAGTGCATCCAAGATTACTACCTATTACACTTAATTTTCGCGACGTTGACATTTTGCGATTTTGAGATGGCGATATTTCTCGACACTTTATTTTCGCGATTTTCCTATTTTTGTTAAAAACAGATCACTTTATTTTCGCGAGTTCGCGATTTTGGGATAATAAAATCAAGCAAAACATGTGGAATTAAAATGTGCTGTAATCATCAAAACTGAAACAATTTGTAACAAGAAGACGCGTGGGCTAAATTTAGTTTCATAAAAATCTATAAAGTCAAACTCAACCCCTTACCGTACTATATGTACATTAGATGACTAAGTAGACAAGGTGTTTTCATAAGGTAGGGGTCGCACTTGGAAAACTTTTCTGACTTTCCTGTTTATTTAACACCTCTGATCTGTCAACGCATCACATTTCTAGTGCGACCCCTTGTTTGAGAAATCGGAAAAAACTTTTCCAATCGGCAAAACATCAAAGACGCCGTCCAGCAGCCTTGGGGCTGGAAATCTTTGAAAAGTTTTGCTCGAAAAATAGAGTTCGCATTTTCTTTGACATGTGCGACCCCAATTTAGAAAAAAAAATTTCCTGTCAAAGATTTCTGAAAATTTTTGCCAGAGAATTCATCAGAATTCTAGAAAAGTTTTCCAAGTGCGACCCCTGCCTAAAGCTTAAACGGCCAATATTTCTTCAAAAGCCTTGTTTGTGTACCTACTTAATTTTAGCGCATCCTAATTTTCGCGACACTTCATTTTCGCAAATTTTTCAAAATCGCAAAATTCGCAAAATTAAAGTGACGCTAAAATAAGGTGTAATAAGGTAGTAGTCCATAGCTGAAATTGAACTACAAATTGTCCACTATTAGAAAGCCCTCCTACCCCCCCCCCCCCCCTACAAATGACTGTTCTGTTGAGGTACTGAGTTTAAGAGACAGAAAGTGAGTGGTTTTAAAGAGAACAAACCCTTACTCTTAGGCACGGTGAATCCCACACACTTGACATCACGTGACTCGCCAGGTCGGTCTCGCCCCACCCACTTGTTACAGTCGAAGCAGTAGACCTTGCCCGTCAGTCTGTCTTCCACGTAGATGCTCTTGACATTCCACGCAGGCTTAGGACCAGAGTTATCATGCCAGATCTGTCAAAGAATAAGGGGAGTTGATTTGACGGTTTCTTGCAGTACCGGGCAACTCCCGAACAGAATCGAGGAAATTTCAAGTAGTACTTATCTATTTCCGAACAGTATCGAGGAAATTCGGAGTCCCTTCCAAACTATATCGTGTAAATTCCGAGAAGTACCGAGCAACTCCCGGATAGTATCGAGTACATTTTCAGTAGCCATCGAGTCACTCTCGAACAATATCGATGAAATTCCAAGAAGTACAGAGTCATTCCCGGACACTATCGAGGAAAACCTGAGTAGGAGTGAATAGAAAACTCTCGGAACCTTTAGATATCGTCCGGGAGTGACTCGGTACTACTCGTGAATTACTTATTCTATTTGTTATTCAGTCCAACCTAGATTCTGGATATTAGGCAAATATTTGGGCTGGTTCTGAAAAAGCAGGTAAGCGCTACGACATGGTGATGATAATTCTAGTTCCTGGCGTTCTGTACGGGAACCCTGTGGTTGGCCGTGAGAAAGAACGGGCTTGAGAGACCCAGCCCAGAGAATACAGCTAGGTGAAAGGTGACGTCGCATCATTAACCACAGGGAGCCCAATCCACCACAGGAAACCCAAAAAGAACTCCAGGAACTAAGCTGGATAATGACTCAGTTTTACATTACCTTTATTTTGCCGAGGTCTCCCACATGGGGCAGATCATTGGCCTGGAAAACATCCAGCTGGTCGCGGCCAAACGGCACGTTGTAGGTCTCTGATTGGCTAAGCTTGATCTCAGGTGAGGTCTTGCCGCGGTCGCCATACAACACGCACGACACATGCGCACGGGTGTCTGCGTCTTTGACGTCATTCGTATGCACCACGATCCGGTATGACGCGACTGAAAGGTATTATGGGACACCATCAAGCTTGAGGTCAGGGGAGTAAAAAATAAAACGTGTTGTACTAGCATCTTGCAACGAGGACGGCGACCGCAAACACACTTAGACATGACTAACACACTCTAAAGTAACATGTGCTTTCTGCCTGACACCTTAGAGCTGCTGTGTTTGGAAGAAGAGTACAGGTTATTACCGTCTCCCGGTGGTTTCTTGTACACCTCGAGCCTGTACAGTATCTCTCGTAGTCTGACCCGCAGACGGCTGATCTCTTGGGGTGACATGATCTCCACGCCCTCTCGCTCCAGCTTGTCAAGCTCACCGCAGATCATGTCGTACTTCGCGCGACGATCTTCTAACTCGCCGGGACGAAGATCCTGTGGGGGAGGGGTAGGGAGTTATCAACGGGTTTATGACATGGAGAGTTTTCGGGGAGCAGGGGTGGCCATAATCAGGCGAGGATCTAAGATCTTAATCGCCGGTACGCAGATCCTGTAGGTGGAGATTTCATCAGCAGGTTTATGGCATGGAAGTGATTAGGGGGACAGGGTGTGGCTATAATTAGTCGACGATCTTCTAGCTCGCCGGGACACAGATCCTGTGTGGGGAGGGCTAGGGAGGGCTGGGGAGTTCATCAACAGATTTATTACATGGAAGAGTTTAGGGGGGTAGGGGGTGGCTATTATCAGGCGAGGATCATCTAGTTTACCGGGACGAAGATCCTGTGGGGGAGGGGTGGGATGGTTATTAACATGTTAATGACATGGAACAGTTCAGGGGAGAAGGGAGGGGGTATCATTAGGGTTTTAAAACACGATAGGCTTTAGGGGAGGTATGGAGTGATTATCTTTCGGTTTGTAATTAAAAAAATATCCTTCCCCTAACCCCCAAAATAAACCAACCTCAGCATCATTATTATTTGTTTCAGCCATAACCTCTTTTTTAAGCTATTACCCCACCTCATCGTCATTACTTTTTTAACCTCCCCCCTCTCTAATTAGCTAATACCCCACCTTGGCTAGTAGATCTGGTAGTTAAGTCGGGCACCTGGGTAAAGTCGGGTACATTATTGTTTTTAACCGTCCCCTTATCTTATTTGCGGTCACCCCACCTTGGCTAGTAGTTCTGGATTGTTGTCTCGCCCACTGTCTTCCAATTTCTTTAGCCAAGCGTTCATGTCATCAATGTTACTCGTGAATTGGTACCAATTTGGCACGACCTACAGGGATTAGCAGCACAATATAGCGAAGTTCACACTAGCAAGACTTTGGATCGACGGGATGTTTAACAAAGTGAAGCGCTGTTCACACTAGTATCCCAATGACATTATGATGCTCCGTTCACACTTACACAGTGAATTTTAATTAACACTAGCAAGACTTTGGATCGACCGGATCTTTAACAAAGTGAAGCTCTGTTTACATAAGCATCACAATGAAAATATGATGCCCCGTTCACTTAGTTCAAGCTTAGTTCACACTAGCAACATAACTTCTTAAGACTTTGGCACGACGTAATGGGATGTATAATAAAGTAATGCTCTGTTTACACTAGCATCACAATGAGCGCAAGACCTTGATAATTTCAAGGGGAGAATGCCTGTTGAATTCTGACAAAATACTACGCATGCCTCTTTTTCTTGTGTTTACACTTTGGTTACATAATTTCGTTGGTAGTCTGCGCCTGCGCCGAATACGGAGGTTGCCCGAGTAATTGTATGGCTAACAAATACTCAAACAGCATGCACATTATCGAGGTCGTGTTAGATTGAAACGAGATGGATAGTCATACACACCATTCACATTATCGAGGTCGTGTTAGATTGAAACGTGAGGGATAGTCATACACACCATTCACATTATCGAGGTCGTGTTAGATTGAAACGTGAGGGATAGTCATACACACCATTCACATTATCGAGGTCGTGTTAGATTGAAACGTGAGGGATAGTCATACACACCATTCACATTATCGAGGTCGTGTTAGATTGAAAAGTGAGTCATACACACCATTCACATTATCGAGGTCGTGTTAGATTGAAAAGTGAGTCATACACACCATTCACATTATCGAGGTCGTGTTAGATTGAAAAGTGAGTCATACACACCATTCACATTATCGAGGTGGTGTTAGATTGAAACGTGAGGAATAGTCATACACACCATTCACATTATCGAGGTCGTGTTAGATTGAAACGTGAGGAATAGTCATACACACCATCCACATTATCGAGGTCGTGTTAGATTGAAAAGTGAGTCATACACACCATTCACATTATCGAGGTCGTGTTAGATTGAAACGTGAGGAATAGTCATACACACCATCCACATTATCGAGGTCGTGTTAGATTGAAAAGTGAGGGATAGTCATACACACCTTAATAGCGCGTTTGTTTTTGTCCACAGCATCGCACGCCTTGAGCCAGCGACCCGACAAATCCAGGAGCGATTGACGTCTGCGCATGCTTTTAGGCGTCTCGCGACCGCTAGATGACTTGCTCTCGTGAAGTATGGACTCCACGCGCGGCTGAAGCTTGTCTAGGCGATCCTCTGCTTGCTGGGGAGGGAAGGGAGAGGGGAAGATAAACAGAGGGGTAGAAGAGGGAGAGGTATTACAGGAATTCGAGTACAGCTACATATGCGACGTAAAATGGATTCTTATAAGTGACTGAAACAAACAGTGGCAAACTTTCAACCTCGCGTCACAGAGAAGAGAAACTAATGCCATAAAAACAAGAGGGGCGTGTCATGATGACAATTTACCACTAAATTTCAGTTGAAAAAAAAAACGTTATTCTAACCACAGTAAACACAAGGTGTCGGGTGAGGATAGACCACGGATTCATTAAAATGAATTGACTTGAATTCTCCAATCTAAATCAACTGTTAGCATATGAGTGCAATAAGGAGAATCAGTAGTTTCAACTTGAACCTAGCGGTGACCTTGTGACTGTTCACGAAATTTTTTAGAGTTCTTGATCTTAAGAAAAGTCTATGGGAAAACTTATTCTCCAAACTCAAGGAACTGGGGGCATATACGAGTCACTAGGGAGAATCAAGAGTTTGAGCTTGGAGGTTGCCTTAATCCTAGGGTAGACCTTATGTCTATGGGAGACTAGCTTAATCTCCCAACTCAAGTGTCTGGAAGCATATGAGCCACTAGGGAAAGAGCTTGGAGGTTGCCTTAATCCTAGGGGTGACCTCGTGGCTGTCTATAAGAGACTGGTTCATTCTCCCAACTCAAGTAACAGGGAGCACACGAATCACTAGGGAGAATCAAGAGTTTGAGCTTGGAGGTTACCTTAATCCTAGGGGTGACCTCGTGGCTGTCTATAAGAGACTGGTTCATTCTCCCAACTCAAGTAACAGGGAGCACACGAATCACTAGGGAGAATCAAGAGTTTGAGCTTGGAGGTTGCCTTAATCCGAGGGGTGACCCCGTGGCTGTCTATAAGAGACTGGTTCATTCTCCCAACTCAAGTAACAGGGAGCACACGAATCACTAGGGAGAATCAAGAGTTTGAGCTTGGAGGTTGCCTTAATCCGAGGGGTGACCCCGTGGCTGTCTATAAGAGACTGGTTCATTCTCCCAACTCAAGTAACAGGGAGCACACGAATCACTAGGGAGAATCAAGAGTTTGAGCTTGGAGGTTACCTTAATCCGAGGGGTGACCTCGTGGCTGTCCACACCCTCTTTGCGGGGGTTCTCGATCTCGCGGAGCAGTCTCTCTAAGTCCTCAATCTCGGCGAAGATGGCGTTGAGTCGATCGTCCACGTCATCCTCAGGATCTAGTGTCAAAAGGATTGAAGTAAAGTCGGGTAGGGGGATCTGGCGTCCAATGGTCGGCTACATGAGTATGGTCGAATACATGGGTACGATAGGGTACGGTCTCCGCTAACAGACCCTTTGTGTTCTGATGGATACCTTTTGAAATCCTGCATTGCTTACCATTACCAAACACTATTTTGATGTGAGCAGAGTTATCATGGAAGGCATTGAAAATGTGTTGTAAGCTTAGTTTTGAAAAAAAAACGCATAGCAAATAAATTACAAAATGTATAACAATCAAACATCTCGTGAACGAAACATCACCCATTTTCTGGTGTAAAAACGTGATTGACATACCAAAAGAGTACGTTCTGCGCGTTGTAAGCGTTTCCTCCAGCATCGGGACTCCTGTCTCTGAGATCACGTGCTCTGAGGTGGTGAGAACTTCCTCTGTCACTCCCCCCTGTTTTACGACCTTCCGCTCCCTAACAGTAACCTGTTAACAGTACAGACATACTAGAAGTAAGCCTCGGTAAGTCGACCACTATACGACTCAACGAGTAAACCCTGCTTTACGACTTTCCGCTCCCTAATAGTAACCTGAAAACAGTACAGAGTAACCTGAAAACAGTACAGACATACTAGAAGAAAACAACAATAAGTCAGTCACTCATGAAGCATTCAACCCTACTTTACGGCCTTTCTCTTTGACGGTATGTTGTTAGTAGTGAAGGCATGTTAGAAGGGCACCTCAATTAAATAAACACAACACGACACCCCTGCACTGCTCCCTTCTATTTATTTACAGTCTCATTATTAGTATAACTATTACTATCAATATCATTATCCGTATCACTATCCCAGTATATAACTATTATTATTATTACTATTACTGTTATTATTGTTATTATTATTGTTGTTGTTGTTGTTATTGTTATTGTTGTTATTATTAACTACCACACACTTTTCTTTGGTTAGATAAAGTACAGACATGTGACAAGAAACACAGTACACCGACCTTTTCGTTACACCACTTTACGATACTCGGCCTTTTCTCGGCTTGCTGTGAATGGTACATTATGAAGGAGACATTAGACATTAGCAGAAACCTCATAAGGGAATTAAAACGCGAACCCTTCTTACAACCTACGAACAACTCGCAAACACATAGAAAAAAAAATTAATAGAAAAAAAAGCGCTGAAAAGGAAATTTAACTAACAAACGTCTTGAGGTTCCATACTTGGTTGTCAGACGAGCGGATCTGGGAACTTAATGTTTTTAGGCAGGAAAAAAAGGCGGGGAAAAAACTTGCATACGCGCGACATTATCTGTAGCGAAAACGAATTGATGATTTCGAAGGCAAGCGCATCTCGTTCTCCTTTGCGTTACACGTTTCAAGTCTCTTATACACATGTTTCTGACATTAGACGTTAGATATTAGATAAGAACATTGGTAATGACAACACGTTCAACTACGCACATAACATATCAAAGAGAAAGGCTTCAAATCGGGGCCCTGTCTAGTGAAATGATATGAGGGGCTTCGCCTGTAAGCAGTGAGAGTGAATGATTGATTGATTGATTGACATTTATTTTTCTGCATTTATTGACGGATTTATTCACTTTATACATTATGCACTACAAAATATACTACTGTGTTATACTACTGTATTTCAATCCTATCATTGAAGACAACATCAACAACAGTGTTTATACACCTTTAAAAACAGTTTAATAACTATATTATTAAAAACTGTTTAAACTTTTAAAGACCTTGCTCCTGTGCTTTTTTCGGGATCCCTGTGCGCTACAGATGGGCTCACCAGCCACAGGATACCCAAACGCGTGGAACAAGGCTTTGTTTTTACCTCAGACGTTCTTTTGGTGATTCGTACCTTTGATACGTAGGGACCATGCGATTCGTATGTGTACATGCGAGTGTCAACAGGCTTTGATGACCAAGCTTTCTGGGTTAAATAAAAGTGACGTATTGATGACGTCAAATTAAGTCACATGGTTTCGTATTATCATTAGTGGCTTGTCAAACGGGTTAAAATATAAATATTATTTAATTTAATTTTATCAACAGTTGAGATTCTACCAAAGTGAGCATGAACCTCTAACGTTCTTATTTTTAATCTTTTATACTTTTATGTACTGTTTTGAGTTATTGTTAAATATGGGCTCTTATAGGTTCATATGTTTATTGGTGAGATGTGGTGAATTAAAAAAAAAGTGTCCCCACGAGATTACATAAATGTTAGTGATGAAAGGTAAACGGTTCTCTGCCAGCCGCCATTTTGTCACCTTAGGAGACATCCATTTCCATCGGTTGTTTTGGGACAGAATTCCCGATATTTTCGATGGATTTTAGTAAAAGGAAGTAAATAAACTTTGTTTTTATCGGGTTATATCCCTCACATAATTTTTCTCCCAATGTAGAATATACAGGTAACAAAGGCGTGGTTGACAAGGGATCTGTCAGTTTCATCTGTTTGACGGTGAAGTGGTGTGAATTAGGAAAGGGGCTTTAGCTAAAAAAAAGAACCCCCAGATTGCATGATGTAAGTTAGAGAAAGTTAACGTCTCGGTCAGTCACCATATTTGTCATCCTAACGCAAAATACCAAGAGATTTGAGGTCTTTTTACATTATTTGTCTGTCAATGTGAGGTGAAAACAATAACAAGGGGCTCAGTGTGGCTCTTTAAAGTACCTCTGTTTCTACAGCCGCCCCCTTTCCCTGCTTGACGTGCTCGAGCTCCTCCTCTAGGTCGTCCATCTTGCCCGTCAACTCGTCCCATCTGCGGTCAAGCAGCCTTCTGTAGGGCTCCATTATTGGCCGGCCGTGACACACGAACTCGTTCGTCTTCTGTTGAACGATCTGGAACTGCGACTCGTGTTTGTCTACGTCCTCTTGTAGCAACTGCATAAAAGAAATAATTGACATTAAAATTCTCCCTAGTATGACTTCATTTCTCCATATAGCGTAGAAAGAAATTAGATAAAACGGGCGGAAAACATGAAATTTTAGGCATCTTGTGTGTCAGTGTGACAGACAATATATAACAGGCTTTGCGTTATCTGCCACTCGCCCTGTTGCGTGACAGATCGCGACTTCATATTTTGTAACCTCTAATGAGCCTCAGCCTGTCGTGTTGCTTGACAGACCGTGACGTCAATTGCGTTTTCTAAATGCTTTGTCGAGTCTGGTCTGGGCGTGACATTGCATTACCTGTATCATTACGTGAACTTCGACCGCCCTCGACATTTATCGTTGTGTGACATAACGTAACGTGAATCACGTTATCTGGATTCTCTCATGAGCCTCGTCGGGTCTGGACATGTGTCGCTGTATGACATATCGTGACGTGACATTGCGTTACCTGGATTCTCTCATGAGCCTCGTCGGGTCTGGACATGTGTCGCTGTATGACATATCGTGACGTGACATTGCGTTACCTGGATTCTCTCATGAGCCTCGTCGGGTCTGGACATGTGTCGCTGTATGACATATCGTGACGTGACATTGTGTTACCTGGATTCTCTCATGAGCCTCGTCGGTTCTGGACATGTGTCGCTGTGTGACATATCGTGGCGTGACATTGCGTTACCGCCGTCGTGTGACATACCATGACATGATATTGCGTTACCTGGATTCTCTCACGAGCCTCGTCGGGTCTGGACATGTCTACGGCGTCCGCCTCTTTATTCATCTTGTCTAACCAGCTGTTTAGCTGGTCAACCAGCTTCTCGAAATCTTTCAACTGTGTCTTGTATTTCGGGAGAAGAGTCAACCTTGGGAGAGAGAGAGATAAAATTCAGTCTTGGGTAAGTTAAAAATAAAGAGCCCTATTTGAATACTTCAGAAATCATTCTCAACAATTAGTCTGAACATGAAATTCAAAAATCGCGGTGAACATACAACAGAAGCGCACTAAACGCGTAAGGCGTTTAGAAATAAAATTTGATTGACGGAAGCCACAAAAGGCGGATTAGATGTTTGAAATCATTACCGTGCTGATGACGATGATAAGGGAGCTTAAACAACGAAGAAAAACTAATTCCATTCTTATCGATTAATTCTAGTTTCGATAAAATTTCGATTTGTGTACCTAAGTATATGATTATCCGCGCATGTACTGTTTTCAGCGCATGTACCTATGTTTCCCGCGAGTGCATCCCCAGTGTTTTCTCGAGCTTATATATATACAGTGCTTTTTGCGCGTGAACGGTCGATATTTCCCGAAGGTGAACCTGCTTTCCGCGCATGTACCTGCATTTTCCGCACTTGTACCTGTGCTTTCCGCGCGTGTAACTTCAGTGTTTTCAGCGCGTGGATATGCTTTCCGCGCATGTACCCGTGTTTTCCGCACGTATACCTGTTTTCCGCGCGTGTATCTGCAGTATTACCCGTGCTTGGACATGCGTTTTCCGCGCGCGTACCTGTGTTCTAGCAATGAGCTCAGCTCCTCCCACGTGTTGTTGATGCGCGTCAGACGATCCTCGAGAGACTCAAGCTGCCCGGTCTCACTAAGATCCACCAGCTCTCGACCGAGTTCCGTCAGTCGCTGCACCTCGCTCAGCCGAGACGTGACCTCTTTTATGATGCTCTGCACGATTGAACACAAGGAGATCAGTAAAGGCGAGTTTATCAGGTCGATTGTCAAGGCCGACATCGAAAATCGGTTGCTAAGCGCCTTCACTATAATATCGAGGGAGATGGTGTCGATATTCGACAGTGTATAAAACCTTCATTGTTGAACTCTACGTCTTCGTCGATGTTGTCAGGAAAGCCCGCGTCGATATTCGACATTTGACCCCGATCTTTTACTATAGTGTAAAACCTACATTGTTCCACTTGATGTCGCTGTCGATGTCATCAGGGAAGCCAGCGTCGATATTCGGCACTTGACACCGACATTTTACTATAGAGTAAAACCTACCTTGTTCCACTTGATTTCGTTGTCGATGTCGTCAGGGAAGCCAGCGTCGATACTCGACATTCGACACCGACATTTTACTATAGAGTAAAATCTACCTTGTTCACTTGATGTCGATGTCGTCAGGGAAGCCAGCGTCGATATTCGACATTCGACAACTACATTTTACTATAGAGTAAAACCTACCTTGTTCCACTTGATGTCGTTGTCGATGTCGTCAGGGAAGCCCACGTCGGCCCGTCGCTTGGCCTCAGTCTTAGTTTCCTCAAGCCACGTCTCAAGTTTGGTCATGTCATTCTCGAGCCGTTCAGAAAGCTTCAGGGCCTCGGTGAAATTCTTTAAAAAAAAGAGCATTGAAGACCTATTTTCGCCTAGTCTAAATAGGCTACAATGCTGGACAAAACTAGTTGTCGCGTCCTTCAAAAAAGGCGGATTTCTCGATATCTATCGTAAGTTAACTAGCTTTCTTCCCAAAACAATGTCATTGAAACCCCCCTTCCTCCCTTTCAATGTTGGATGTAACCGTGCTTAATTTCTGAGAAAGACAGCCCGAATTGAACAACATTGTACTGGGGGAAGGGGGGAGTGCCGCAGGAGTAGGTAACATTGAAACCCCTTATGTAGTGAAAAATCAAAAAAGGCGACAACAGTTTTGTCCAGCATTGTAGCCACCAATTCACTTTGAAACACGTCTCAAAAACACCCTCATTTCCTTTATCCTTTAGCTACTCTAGTCTCCTTATCTGACACTTTCAGGGCCGCGGTGAAGTTCAAGCAACAGCAAAAAGTGTTGCAGATCTCATAGCTTACTAGTATGCAGCAGATAGATTTAGTAATCTTAGAATGTTCGCCTAAAGCAAGACTATTCATGACGCACGAAGCGTTTTTTTTTTCAAGAAAACAACCCTTCTCAAACGAGCAAAAATCCCAAAACATAGAATTAAATAAGTCTTTACACTCTATTTGGAATCATAAGCCGTAAATCTACCCAGATGATCACTCTATACAAATGGATGGGATCATAAAAAAGACCCGTGACTACTGCAAAAGAAAAGCGTCATAATATGTAATCATTTTTCACTCCTTGCCCTGTCTACGCGAATAAACTAAACTATGGGTAAACAAAACCATTTTGTATTAACAGTCTATAATGATAAGTTCAGGGTGATTTCTTTATTTTTTTTATTAGCATTTCTTTTTTGCTTTCATTTTGTTTTAATCAAAGGGCATCATGCAAGCTAGAGGAAAGATATCTTCCTACATGCCCTGACTGATCATCATATATAAATGAAAAAGTAATGCAAAACAATATTTCGTTTGCGTCGAAAGCGACCACTCTCTCGCGGGAAAAAGTCTTTCTATGCGTTTGTTACTGCAATATATCTTGTTTAGAATACGTGAGATAACCAAACCCTGTTATCAACTAAAAGGTTTTACCGTGTTTCTCGCTTCTATTGATGCTCGGCGAGTTTTCGAATGCTCCATGCAGTAGAAGAGAGCCATGGTTTAGGTGTTTCACTTGGTCAAGTTCTAGAGATTTCCTCTCCCTTACACCAAACCACAAATACTTATACGAATAAGGTAAACACAGAGAAAAAGAAAAGTGTAAAACACTAAAAAGCTATAAGAGGTCTCTTCCTCCTCAAAGAAAATACCTAAATATACTTTTGAAATAAAGCAATCGCATAGATATGCAGAGATATGAGATATGCACATAAATAGAAGACACTTAGCAGCAAAAAGATGTTACTCTTTTATCAAGAAACACATGCTACTTGAATAAGGCAACCGTAAAGTAGACGATAAACAAATCAATGAACGTAAACAGAGGTCACATATTCGTCAGAGAAGCTACAAAAAAGTTATTCTGCTATCAGAAAACAAAATTCAGCACTTGTGCGAATAGAGAAATCGCAGTGGACAATTAAAACAAGACCAAAATCATAAGCCACAGCCTGGCAAAAGGAAAAGGAAAGAAGAGCAGCTATGAAGTTTATCCTTATTTTTGACAAACAAATAATAACACTAATGCGAGAAAGGAAAAGTATACGGTAACATGAAAATAAACAGACTAATTCACTTATCCAACCGCAAACAAAAAGCGCAGAAGAGCAGCTTTGAAGAAAACACTGCCTTTTTCTCGGGTGAACCACCGACACTTGAGCGAAAAGGCAATCGGAAATGGAAACGATAAAATAGAGCAATAAACTTAAATACCGATAAAAACGATTTTATCATACACAGAACAAACAGATAGCGTAAAATTCACAACGAAAATTAGAATATGTCAGAATGGGTTCGCTTGTTGCCATTTTGGCGGGAAATCGTGGTAATTAGGAATTAAAGGAAAATGAAAAACAACTTCGTAATTAGCCGCTAATTATCATTATTATTATTATTAAAATTTGACCAATAGAAATTTGTACACAGAGGAAGTGAGATTTTTGCATTCAAGAAAGCGAAAAGGTCTTAGTTTAATTGGTTGTAGCGCGTTTTGCTTTGATCATAGATAAGCGTGGAATTAAACGGTCATCGAAAATTCACAGTGTTATCTGAGTATAGTAGCGGCACTTGAAGGTCAAATTTGCCAGAGATCTAACAGAAATCGGAAAATTCCAGAATATTTTTTTCGTAGAAATATTTCGGTATTAAAGTATCATAAAAATATAATCAAAGAATGCAGTTTTTGTTAATTTTTTTTTTCAATTAGATAGTTTTGTATTCTACTCCCGTGATTGGCTAATAAAGCATGATTGACACAAAGAAACTCGTAAGGCCGCTGGCCGGTTGTGAGGTTGTTTGTTCTCTATAGTTATTGTTTATCGGGATAAATTAAGTACAGTACACAAATGCAAAAAAACGTGAAATACAAATAAAATAAGCATTGTGATATTACATCAGCTGTTAAAAACAAACATTTCATATTAAAGTCTATTCATAGCACCGATAATAAGTTGTAAATACGTAAAAAAAGATTTCTTTTAACAGGCAGAATGCCGGTATGTAAAAAAGTAAATAATAAGATTCTTTCGAGAGAAAGAGATTAAAATAGAACATCTATTATAACGGTATATAAATTTGCATTTAATTGCATTTTTTGCGTTTAAATAACAAAGTATTCATAATACGAGAATACACAAGCTATTCTTTTTACTTTTCCCTAGAAATTCGAAACTCGTTGACAGCCTATGTCACGTTTCAAATTCTCAGTTATACCTGTTAGTAATATGACGTGAAAATCTGAATAAAATCACGAGGAAAAACGCTCTTTTACTGCCGGTGTATATCCAACTGCAAAACAGTGAGAATGGCATTAAAATTGAATTACTGAGTGAGTGCGTTTACCGAAGTTGGCAGAAAGGTGTACAGTTAATGTCATCAAACCGACGTCCACGATTCGAAGTAGACCGTCCTCAAGCGAACTCGCAAGCGATTTTAGGTTTTAGTGAATGAGGCAGCATAGATGGTAGGAGCTCTAATTGGAGAATGTGATCCTCAATCAAAACAACCCAGTTTAATGGAATAAATTATAACGGGGTAAAACAGATGCGCTGGCTTATCGAAACATCAGACGTAAAAAGCCACAGTTGCTTGGTAAGATCGACAAAACATAGCGCACGGCTTTGCTGACGTTCAAGAAAAAACGCTTAAAATACAAGCATAAAATAACGTCTTAAAAAAGAGTCTCTCGAGGGTGGAATTCAAGCGGTACCTAACGATACCAAAGTGTGGATATTCAAGGGCAAGTGTTGATTTAGAGGGGTTGTTATAATGATTAAAAATAACCTGTTCTGTTGATCCTTTTCTGTTCCATTCCTTAAGGTAAAGGAAATGTGTTGACACAAGCGGATGTGGATTTTCAGCGGTCATGGTTTGGTGCGAAGATGTCTAGGTGGGAATGCTCTCAAACCTTTCGGTTACCGTGCCCACAGGGAAGCGACAAAAACAAAGATAACCTTTCGAGACATGTCATTTTTCAAGGGAGTGTTCACAGCCAAGGCGCTGTAGACAATGTGACCATTTTTATCGAGGGGGAAGCAATATAAAAACATATCCTGAGAAGATCCCTACTGCGATATTATCAAGGTATTGAAATAAAAAGAGGGATTGATATAAATAACGCCACTTGATATGTAAAATGCAAAGGTTTCGTTATGATAGAAGCGGATTTGACAGTGCTGACCAGACAATGAAGATGGTATTAAAATATCGAATGAAGTGGTTAGATATGATATAGTTAAATGGTAAAATATCCTGTTTTTTTTTTTCAAAGAGAGCCCCCGATTGCCAAAGGACATGTCTAATGTCGAAGGATTATTGATTACCGTAAGTGTTCCGGAAGACGATTGTCGGTTGATTGCGTATGCCCGAGCGATTCCGAAGAAGCGCCGAAAGCTTAGAACCAATGGACGCGAGCAAATGCCATAAAACCGGCAAAGGGTGTCTTAAAGTGGTATTAGAATAGAATTAAACAAATGATCAATAACAATAACACTTGTAAGGTTGTTATCATGAAAAACAATCTGATTAAGCATTATATGACACACTAAAAAAAATAATATTTTTCTGCTATCTGATCTTCCAAATGTTCTTAGAATATTATTAAACTTTGGCGAAATCTACGTATGGACGTTCTTAAAAAAGTTCTTATAAAAAAAACTAATCATTCGGCCATCACCCATCCAGACCTACTCATTCGGCAATCATCCATCCCGACCATCACCCATCCCGACAATCCTTAACTTTCTACTCCAGCTCAACATGTTCATGCTCGACTTCAACTACTCCCCCACCCCAAAGGGCTACCACCCCTCCCCCCTTTCCAAACCTACCTCTACCTTCTTCTGGACTTTATTCTCCAGCTCAACGTGCTCAGGCCCAAATCCCCCCCTCCCCCCCATGAGTCTACATATCTCCCCCACCCCCCAACCCACACCACGTTGCCAAACGTACCTCCACCTTCTTCTGGACTTTCTTTTCGAGCTCCACGTGTTCATGTTCAACCTCCTCGACTCTTCTTTCCACTCCGCTCTTCTTTTCTTCTGGGCTCTTCTCGATTATCTGTTGCCCGATCTTCTTCACCTGCTCGACGTCCTTCTTGATGTTCGCAAGCTCCGCGCGGTACGACTGTGAGGCAGAAAGAGAAACCCATTATTAGAAGTAATGTTGACACACTTTTGGTCACGGCACGACATTGTCACATCACGCTTGAGGTCACGGCACGACTTAGTCACTTGGTCACACTTATGGTAACGACACGCTAGTGGTCATGGCACGACACATTTATGGTCACGACACGTTCATGGTAACAACACGCTAATGGTCACGGCACAATACGCTCGTGGTCACGCTACTACAAGGCCACGGCACACTCATGGTCATAGCACGACGCGTTTACGATATGCTTTCAGTTACGGCACGAAATGGTCACGACACGCTCATGGTCACGGTACTATATGGTCACGACACGCTCATGGTCATAGCACGACGCGTTTACGATCTGCTCTCAGTCACGGCACGAAATGGTCGAGACACGCTCATGGTCACGGTACTATATGGTCACGACACGCTCATGGTCACGGTACAAAATGGTCACGACACGCTCATGGTCACGGTACTATATGGTAACGACACACTCATGGTCACGGTACTAAATGGTTACGACACGTTCGTGGTCATAGCAGGACCCGTTTACGACACGTTGACAGTCGCAGCACGGAACCACACGGCCGTGGTCACGGTATGACACGGTCACGGTCATTCATCATGTCTTGCAATGCAAATAAACGAGCGCGGTATACTAGAGGGGAACTTTATAACAAGTCACGATACACAAGATGTTTTAACAAAGCTCGTAGCGACATAAAGGCGGGCTAAGCATCTGAATTCTTATTACTACAATGTCGCCTATTGAGAAAAAAACCACAAAAACTGCGCTCCTATGGCAATAAACCTGAGATCTCACTTCCTCACAATAGAGGCAACGAAAGTATGCCCGAGCTTACAGACTTAAAACAATATAATTCGCCACAGAAATTATAAATATGGCAAAAGTTTGCGAAGTCTGTAAAAAGGATTAGATTCGCAGTCTTTCGGTTCGTAACGCAAAATTTCTTTCGATGTCTTCTAAGCCATTTAAATGAATAAAACAAACAAAAAGCTGTCTAAAGATAAAATTATGTGGGGGATTAACACTGATATATTTTCCAAACTACATTTTCTACATTAATTCGTAGTTTAAGTATATAAAGTGTTACACAAACAATTTGTATTCGATAGCTTCCGTAGGATTGATATCATGAATATTATGTTCTGTATGCATTATAATGTTATCATTCGATGTGCCATAACAAGTTCTTTTAAAAACAATAGCTGGCTATAAGTGAAAGAAAAGAAAAAGCGTAGATATACAGTGTAAATATACATTTATAAGAAATTAAGTTGTACCTACTACACATTAGCAAGTGTGAAAAACACCTTTTTCGCAAACGGAAACTAAACAAACTTCATCAAAATCCCCAATCAATTCAAAATCTACCAATTTCACCAAGACGAAGTTGTGGGGAATCAAATTTTCGGGAAAAAAAACATAATCATAACTAATCTACATGCTCTACAAAAACTCCCGAAAAATTAACCCTAGTTAAATTGCAAAAAAACTTGAAATTTTCCTTCCTTAAAGGAATTGTACATGATTCTATCAGAGTGAACATTTGGAAAGAAATAATTTAAAAACGATAGTTTCGATCATTTAGAGCGGAATTTTAATTGGAATTCACATAAACTTATCTTACCTCTGTGGCTTTAATGAGTCGCTCTCGAAACGCGATAAACATGGTAGAAATCGCTTATCTATGAATCGATCGAGCGAGTAACGCTTTTAGACACAATCAACAATTTCCTGCATTATCAGACTGCAAGCGATTTTCTTCCAAGTCTATATCCGAGACCCCCTAGGCAGCGAACACAAACAACAAGGACGCAAAAAGCTCTCAGTGCAGCGCCCGATCTTTTACTCAGCAGCCTCCCACGGCGGTTCTTTTGGGAGAGTTCTCACTTTCCAATCCATGTTGAACAATTACTGCTGACGATCGTTTAGCCGGTTTCGATTCAGCTATTAATAATTGGAGAGAAAGTTTTATAGCTTGAATCCTTTGCAAGTTTAATTTGAAACACAGAAAAACTGCAATTAACAATTGGAGAGAAAGTTTGATAGCTTGAACCCTTTGCAAGTTTAATTTGAAACACACGAACAAATAATTTTTATTCTTAAAACCGAAACAATCAGTTTATTGTACCTTAATGCGATTGCTTCTATGAGGAAAAGGGAAACTTAAGCGACGGCTGATTTATAGTCAAACCATTACTATGTAGAAATGAAAGAAAGTCGTCACGAAACACCGAAAACAAGTGATGTTACAGTATGGCCGCGTCAACGCGGCATAACAAAATCATGTCACGTTTGAAACGTCAAACACGGTCACGCTAACGCATCACGGCACAAAGAGTCGACAGGTCACGCGTTTTGAGACGGTATGGCACGTCACGGTATATCACGCATGACACAACACGATACTTCAACATGAAGCTGTGTTTTCTTGCCCCTGGTCACAACAAGACACCGACACGTCACGGAACGTAACACAGAACACTAAAACGCCGCGTAAAGCATCACAACACCACAACGGTAACGTCACGTAAGGTATCACAACAAGACACGTACACGTCATGTAACAAAGAACACGAAAACGCCACGTAACGCATTACAACATGACAACGGTAACGTCACGTAACGTATCACAACAAGACACGTACACGTCAAGTAACACAGAACACGAAAACGCAACGTAACGAATCTTAACATGACAACGGTAACGTCACGTAACGTATCACAAAAAGACACGCATACGTCAGGTAACGAATCACATGACACGGACTCGTCACGTCACAGGTAACAGTAACGCAACATGATCACGCTTATACAACTGCAATGAATTTTTCGGGTTACCCATAATCCCTTTGGCACCTAACACTCCACCCAGTACACTTACCGAGCACTGTTCAATCAGACTTTGTATATCCCGAGGATCTCCAGATACGAGCTTTATTTTACGAACGCCCCTCGATATCTTGTCCAGTTGTGTTAGTAATTCACCAGTGACAGTCTCGAACTCGCTACCAAGTTTCTTCATCGGCTGGTCTCGTACATGAGCAAATTTCGTGTGTACAGTTTCCCATTTGGTCTTAAAGTGCTCGAGATCTCGAAGCAGCTTGGCATAGTTCGTACCCTGGGTTGCTTGGTCGAGTTCTCGGCAGGTTTTCTCGATTGAGGCGAGCAGTTCTTTGTTGGAGGAGAATTCTTCAGTCAAACTCTGTGAAAAAGGAGCGATAAGAGGAACTTCGATAATGCACAATTCAGAACAAACAAAATCTAGCAAGTGAAGCATAACTTTCATACAAAGAGATATTTTTAATTATGGAAACCTCCGAAGAACTCCGTTTAACATTGTTGACATCTTATAACATTCCGAAACTAACAGTTCGACATTGTAGGTAATATAAAACAAGAAAAGCGACTAATTTTTATAATCGGATTCATTCTCTCTTACGCTTAATTTTTCTACCTTTTAAGCAGCGATGAATTTCTTCGTCAAACAAAGGCCGTTTCGTTCACAATATAGCATCAAAGATGGCACAGTAACTCACAGTTTCTATAAATGTTTCACGAGTCCTTAACCTCCACAAAAACCTTTAGTTCCGTCCCGATAGAATTCTTAATACGGGACATAATAAATAAGAGTTCACGGTTATCGCTTGTAAATCTTGTATAAAATATCATTATGCCAAGTGATACGTTTATCGCTTTGAATCAATGGCTGCAATTCTATTGGATAACAATAATAAGCGAGCTAGAACGACATCCTCCTTAGCACTGATTTAAACTGAAGTGTGAACGTGCTTCAGGCTTTGTGGCTAGTATGGCGTTTGGTACCCTGGGTACCAGAGGCTCCGAGCTTCGCGGCAAAAACGTTTTTCTCGCCGCGAAGCTCGGAGCCTCTGGTACCCGGGGTAGGTGTTTGAAGGGAAACTATGGATTGATGAACACTCACTATAATTCTATTTTGACTGTAAGTAAAATTAACCGTTTTCTTATGATGTAGGAGGTTCGTATAGGTTAAGCCTTGTGGTTTTCTACTGGCCTCACTCACACTATTTATAAAACCGACTGTATCTTTTGACGGACAATCACGCCGCCATTTTATGCTCCCGCTCAGTGCCGAGTCCTTCAAGACATCCATTTTCATCGGCTAATTCATGCGATTAACCAAGATAGTTTCAATCATATATCGTCAATAACGTATCAGACTTCATTCGTATTTTGAAGTCTCCTTGACAGTTGTATTTTAAATCAAACAATAACAAAGGAGTGGTTGATTGATATTCTTTAAAAAGAACATCACAATTTGCATACAAACCAAAAATCTATCAGCTTCACTGACACCTTATTACAAAGGTATTGTTAGGTATTATTAACTGCTTGTGTTAAAGGAAGAAGACAAGACCTAGCGTCCCCCCCCCCCCCCCCCAACGGAAGGAAATTTTCAATTGCGCGGCTAACCTTGAGCTCCCGCTCGTCCAAGGTCTCGGTGGAGGTGAGTTTAGATGAGATAAGAACCTCGATCTTTGTTATCCAGATCCGAATGACCTCAAAGTCTTTCTTTAGTTGCTGCCGTTTGCTCAGCTCTCCATTGAGAACCTGAGTATCAAGGACAAGAAATCAGTATTATAATAATCAATATATCAAAGGACCTTCATAATAAGGGCAGAAACACTTAGTCCGACTGCAGTACTGCTAGCATTACCCTATAAAAGACCTGTATAAAAGGGGCGGAAGCACTTAGTCCGACTGCAGTACTGCTAGCATTACCCTATTAAAGACCTGTATAAAAGGGGCGGAAACACTTAGTCCGACTGCAGTACTGCTAGCATTACCCTATAAAAGACCTGTATAAAAGGGGCGGAAACACTTAGTCCGACTGCAGTACTGCTAGCATTACCCTATTAAAGACCTGTATAAAAGGGGCGGAAACACTTAGTCCGACTGCAGTACTGCTAGCATTACCCTATAAAAGACCTGTATAAAAGGGGCGGAAACACTTAGTCCGACTGCAGTACTGCTAGCATTACCCTATTAAAGACCTGTATAAAAGGGGCGGAAACACTTAGTCCGACTGCAGTACTGCTAGCATTACCCTATTAAAGACCTGTATAAAAGGGGCGGAAACACTTAGTCCAACTGCAGTACTGCTAGCATTACCCTATTAAAGACCTGTATAAAAGGGGCGGAAACACTTAGTCCGACTGCAGTACTGCTAGCATTACCCTATTAAAGACCTGTATAAAAGGGGCGGAAACACTTAGTCCGACTGCAGTACTGCTAGCATTACCCTATTAAAGACCTGTATAATAGGGGCGGAAACACTTAGTCCGACTGCAGTACTGCTAGCATTACCCTATTAAAGACCTGTATAAAAGGGGCGGAAACACTTAGTCCGACTGCAGTACTGCTAGCATTACCCTATTAAAGACCTGTATAAAAGGGTGGAAACACTTAGTCCGACTGCAGTACTGCTAGCATTACCCTATAAAAGACCTGTATAAAAGGGTGGAAACACGCAGTCTGCGATCACTACGAGATTCGACATTGGCACCTTGGTACGAAAAATGCTGTTGGTCTCCCCATCCTCCCCCCTCCGCCTTTGTTATAAATCACTTCATGGCGATTAGTCATATCTCTGTTTTGTCTGTCCCCGCATGGCGCACTCATCTCATTTCCCCTCCCGCTCCCCTCCCTCCCTATCCACACGTGACGTCATAACGGTAAGCCATTCCACGTATCATCCCCCCTCCCCTCCCGTCATAACCTGTTTTGTCCTGTTCACACGTGACCGACGTGACCTGACGTGACCATGGAATCTAGCTGTTCCACGTATCATGTTCTTTCCCCTACCCTCCACCTTAGGGTGGTGGGTAGGGAACCTCATGTTGTTTAGCAGTTCCACATATTCGTCTCCCCTCCCTTCCCATCACCTGTTTCGTCCTATCAACATGTGACCTCATGTTGTTTAGCCGTTCCACATATTCGTCTCCCCTCCCTTCCCTCCCCTCACTTGTTTCGTCCTATCCACACGTGCACCTCACGTGCAGCTCACCTCTACGGTGCCGTGACACGGAAGCCTTTTCGCAGTCGAGACGGCCGTTAGACCGCTAACCAATGAGAGAGCGCCAGAAAGCACCGGGCGCCGAAAAAGTAAACAAGAGATACAAACGCACACACGCACTAAATCAACAACAACGCAAAGCTAAAAAACAACTCTAACTTTATTCAAACCGTAGAGGGGAGCTCCCTGTGGCCGTTCCACGTATTCGTCTCCTCTCCCTTCCCCTCCCCTCACCTGTTTCGTCCTATCCACACGTGCACTCATGGAGTTTAGCCGTTCCACATATTCGTCTCCCCTCCCTTCCCTCCCTTCACCTGTTTCGTCCTATCCACACGTGCACTCATGGAGTTTAGCCGTTCCACATATTCGTCTCCCCTCCCTTCCCTCCCCTCACCTGTTTCGTCCTATCCACACGTGCACTCATGGAATTTAGCCGTTCCACATATTCGTCTCCCCTCCCTTCCCTCCCCTCACCTGTTTCGTCCTATCCACACGTGCACTCATGGAGTTTAGCCGTTCCACATATTCGTCTCCCCTCCCTTCCCTCCCCTCACCTGTTTCGTCCTATCCACACGTGCACTCATGGAGTTTAGCCGTTCCACGTATTCGTCTCCCCTCCCTTCCCTCCCCTCACCTGTTTCGTCCTATCCACACGTGCACTCATGGAATTTAGCCGTTCCACATATTCGTCTCCCCTCCCTCCCCTCCCCTCACCTGTTTCGTCCTATCCACACGTGCACTCATGGAGTTTAGCCGTTCCACGTATTCGTCTCCCCTCCCTTCCCTCCCCTCACCTGTTTCGTCCTATCCACACGTGCACTCATGGAATTTAGCCGTTCCACATATTCGTCTCCCCTCCCTCCCCTCCCCTCACCTGTTTCGTCCTATCCACACGTGCACTCATGGAGTTTAGCCGTTCCACATATTCGTCTCCCCTCCCTCCCCTCCCCTCACCTGTTTCGTCCTATCCACACGTGCACTCATGGAGTTTAGCCGTTCCACATATTCGTCTCCTCTCCCTCCCCTCCCCTCACCTGTTTCGTCCTATCCACACGTGCACTCATGGAGTTTAGCCGTTCCACATATTCGTCTCCCCTCCCTCCCCTCCCCTCACCTGTTTCGTCCTATCCACACGTGCACTCATGGAGTTTAGCCGTTCCACATATTCGTCTCCTCTCCCTCCCCTCCCCTCACCTGTTTCGTCCTATCCACACGTGCACTCATGGAGTTTAGCCGTTCCACATATTCGTCTCCCCTCCCTCCCCTCCCCTCACCTGTTTCGTCCTATCCACACGTGCACTCATGGAGTTTAGCCGTTCCACATATTCGTCTCCCCTCCCTCCCCTCCCCTCACCTGTTTCGTCCTATCCACACGTGCACTCATGGAGTTTAGCCGTTCCACATATTCGTCTCCCCTCCCTCCCCTCCCCTCACCTGTTTCGTCCTATCCACACGTGCACTCATGGAGTTTAGCCGTTCCACATATTCGTCTCTCTGTCTCCGTACTACTGCTGCCGCGATGTTCTTGTTGATCAGACCAGCGGCTACATCCTGCACTGATCCACTCCCGGTGGTCTTTAGGCCGGTCAGCAGGCGATTCAGGTTCTAGAAAGAAGCAGTATTATGGCTGTTAGGATTTTTAATTACTCCGGTTGCCAATATTCTGAACTCTTGTTACTTATTTCCCACAGTTTCTGGTTGGGAGGAGCGTGATTGGAAACTATTTCAGTGCTGGAAAATAAAAAAGCTTCGTTAAGCTAGAAGGCATAGTCTTGCTGTTGGAAATCGTCGTCGTGAGTTCGCAAAATGTTGAAAACAGAAGTAAATCGCCCCAATCCATGTCTGAGTGTGTCCCTATGAGTGTAGATCACCTCGCCCATTGACACCTTGCGTCTATAGTATCATTCAGTATCCATTACCACTCGCCCCCCCCCCCAAAAAAAGGAGAGAGCCTAGCCTTAATAGGCTAATAAAGAATATTTCATGTCCTTCTTTCCGACTCTTGACTCATCCCCTGCACAAGGCACTCGTCATACGTATTTCCCCTTGTATAGGTGTCTATATGTTAAGACCATGCGAACGGTCTCAGTGGATTTGAAGCCATTGCTTTATTGTTCGATCCCCCCCCCACCTCAAGAATACCTAAGAGCGTACCCTAAGAGCGTCTTCAATGTCGGTCTCGGATCCTTTCAGGCTATCATAGCATCGTTCTGTCACGCGATCTATCTCGCTCATCTGCTGGTAGTCATGTTTGATGGCGACATTGAACTGTTCCATTTCAGATTTAGTCAACTTGAACTCGTGTTGCCTTTGCGCGACCTGAAAAAGTGATACAAACATGAGATCGCACGCAACTCGCACTTTATCTCTATTCTACATTAATAAAACAAACCAGTTAAGGGCGGGCATCTCTTTATTGATAGCTCGTGGTGGCATTTATACGAAAGTAAAAATTGTTAAGTATGTAACTACAGAAGTTTAAATCAACGAGATCTAAATTTGTGAAAGAGACGCTTCGAATGACCTTGCATATCTTACGACTCTTTAAATACCGACTCTCTTAAACTCCCATGGGAGGTATTTGTGTACATTTCGAAACGTGATAAAATATATTTGATAAGGTTAAATGTGTAAGTAAAATAAAATTGATGTCAGTCCGTTAATCTCTCTGTCTGTCCTCCTTTCTCCTCTACTTCCGTCTGCCTGTCTGTCTGTTTCTCGCTGTGTTTGCATGCCTGTCTTTTCATCCGACGGTCGGTCGGCCTGCATGTCTATTCCTCGCTGTATTTGTATATCTGTCTGTTCATCCGTCCGTCCGTATGTCTGCTTGTCTTTTCATCGTTGTGTTCGCATGCCGGTCTTTTCATCGCGGTGTCCGCCTGCCTGTCTATTCCTCGCTGTGTTTGCATATCCGTCCGTCCGTATGCCTGCCTGCCTATTCCTCGCCGTGTTCGCATGCCCGATTGCATGTCCGTTCGTTGTGTTCGCATATCTGTTCGCATGTCTGTTCGCATGTCTGTCCGCATGTCTGTTCGCAAGACTGTTCGCATGCCTGTTCGCATGTCTGTTCGTCCGTTTACCTTATTCTTGAGTCGTGCCCAGTCACTGTTCAGCTTTTTCAGGTTCTCCACCAATGTGCCTGAGCTACCTTGCTTGGTTTTGTCGACGAGCTGGTTTACGGTCGTGTTGATCCGCACGACGACAGGTGCACGCTTCGAGATGTCCTGCTGGAGATCCTGAAATGGCGCAGAGAAAGGGGTTATTACAAACGTATTTACGCCAGTATTAAAAAGCTATTATGTCTATAATACCCTACTCTTTTCTTTACTGTAATCCTTTTCTGTAATAGAACATATTTGACTTTTATTCATTGTGTAATTGCGTTAACTCACGGCCCCCTCCCCGTCTTTCCTAGTGATCCGTTCTTAACCTTAAAGTGATCTATCTTCTCATTGGTTATCCCTACACTTTTCTAATGATCCGTTCGTTACCTTGTAATGATCCAGCTTCTTCTTGGTTATCCCTCCCCTCCCTTCCACCCACACTTTTCTAATGATCCGTTCGTTATCTTGTAATGATCCATTTTCTTATTAATGATCCCTACCCCCTACTCCACACGTTTCTAATGATCCGTTCGATACTTTGTAATGATCCATCTCCTCATGGGTTATCCCTTCCCTCAGTACCCTCCCCCACACTTTTCTTATGATCCGTCCTTTACCCAGTAATGATCCATCTTCTCATTGATGATCCCTACCCCCTACTCCACACGTTTCTAATGATCCGTTCGTTACCTTGTAATGATCCATCTTCTCATTGATGATCCCTACCCCCTACTCCACACGTTTCTAATGATCCGTTCGTTACCTTGTAATGATCCATTTTCTTATTGGTGATCCTTCCCCTCCCCTCCCCCCACACGTTAAATGATCCGTCCTTTACCTTGTAATGATCCATCTTCTCATTGATTATCCCTACCCCCTACCCCACACGTTAAATGATCCGTCCTTTACCTTGTAATGATCCATCTTCTCATTGGTGATCTCGCCACTTGCAATGTCACGATCATCATCGGCGATGGATCTCTCCGTCTGAATGATCCAATGACTCATTTCTTTCATGTCATGGCTCACCTAGAAAAAGGTAAAACCTTGTTAAGTACACCGGAAGCATATAGCATATGACCCATCACTTTTATGACTTGACTAGAACAAGGTATAACCTAGATAAGCAGACCGGAAGCATAAAGCATATGAAACATTTCCTTATGTCTCTGGTGAACTAGAAAAGGTATAACCTCGATAAGTACACCCGGAAGCACATAGCAAATGACTCATTGCCTTATGTTGTGGCTTAACAAGGACATTGCATAACCTCGACAAATACACCGGAAGTAACCTCTCAGTTGACAGAAATAACAAGATATAAGAGGTATGAAAAATAAAACGTTCAACGTAAGACTCCAGGCGCTTAGAGTTTACCCAGCAAAGTTAAAAGGGAGTAAATAAAAGACAAACGGAATAAATAAATATTAAAGTAATTTAAGAACTTAGCAATAGAACACATGCGGAAAAAAACATTTAAAAAGTCTGAGGTAAATGAAGTGTATACATAAAGGCTGCTAAAGCGTTACACGGCTTTCATTTGTTATACAACATTATAACGTGTAAGCAGAGGGGGCTGGAGACGAAAACAACCGAAGAAAAACTACCAAAGACAACATAAGCGTAACTTAGCGACTTAAAGGGAATCCCTGAACTAAATTTCAGCTGAAGATCCCCACATTGATCCGCTCCGGACTCCGACTCCATAATCCGTATTATACCAGCTGACAGCCACTACAGAAAGGAAATTAAAGACAGACTTAACCCTCGTAGATGGTTATCAGTAAATCTAACGACGCTACAATTCAACTACTCGCCAAGGAAATATCGAATGTTTGTTATAGAATGACTCTCTATGCAAATACTACACAATCAAACTTAAGCCTGGAATTCCCTTTCATTGAACCCTAGCGTTGAACCCAGTTTGATTTATAGGCTGGGGTAATCAAAGCATTGGAAGTAAAAAAAAAATCTGCGAGGTTTTGTTCAATAACATTTAGAGTTTACGCGCATCCTTTTTTAACTTAGCTGAGGTTAACAAAAAGCAAGGTACTGAAACAAACTACATAGGGGGGTATTGAAAAGCTTATGCCAATTACAATGTCGGCTACAGTCCATTCTTGCTTCCAGGTATCTGCCTTTGCGTTACCAGCTGGTTAAAAGCGCTTATGACCCCCAGCTAACGACATCAGCAAATACTTTAAATCGAAATAAAGAGTAATAGTGCAGCTATTATAACAATGGAATTCTTGTCCATTCGAGTCCAAATTCGGTGAATTGTGCGTCCAAAGAGGTAAATTTGGAGTCCAAATTTGTCACACGAGACAATATGCCCCGGTACAACCGCGGGGACTATTGTTGCCATCTCTTAGATATGAACCGAATTAAAAGAGTATTCGTCCAGTTCAGATGTTTCCGGAGCTTTGATCTGGGCCTTGTCCTGGGCCTTGTAAGGTTCGATACTGCGAAAGTTAGATAAAATCCTTGGCAGCGATCACATGCGAATGACTTCGAATACACCGCATGGATCGCAAACATTATATTTCATGTTGTGTCATACCTTAAGGAATATCTCTACCTCCGCCATTTCTTATATTCTTACGATGAGCCAAACGGACGCAACTAAGTTCATGTCAAAGTATGAAATGGCACTTCGCATCCAAACGACACGTTCTAGAGGTAACTTACAGACTTGAACGTTATCTAATCAAGGCGTACAAGTGAAATGGCACTTTTCGCATCCAAACGACACGTTCTAGTGGTAACTTGCAGACTTGAACGTTATCTCACACAATATTTGATGATGTCACGCAATATGAAATAAAACTTTGCGTCACGCATTCAAACGGTTTTTCGCGCAGTCTTACGATACGAGATGGGAGCGCGTCACGCATTCAAACGGTTTTTCGCGCAGTCTTACGATACGAGATGGGAGCGCGTCACGCATTCAAACGGTTTTTCGCGCAGTCTTACGATACGAGATGGGAGCGCGTCACGCATTCAAACGGTTTTTCGCGCAGTCTTACGATACGAGATGGGAGCGCGTCACGCATTCAAACGGTTTTTCGCGCAGTCTTACGATACGACATGGGAGCGCGTCACGCATTCAAACGGTTTTTCGCGCAGTCTTACGATACGAGATGGGAGCATGCCCTGCTAACACGCCCTACTCCATTATGTCATGGAAGTACTTTGATGGTCACGCGATCCTACAGAAATGGTAACATTCACTTATTTGAATACAATAAGCTCTTACGCATCTCGGAATAACGTCAAGCCTGCGAAATTGTTATACGCATATTTTAAATACGTTTGCACTCGAAAATCCATGTGTCGTAACCCGCAGTGCTTCATGGGTAAGGTATAACATGGCTGAATCCTAGTCTCTGAAAACCAAGTGAATGTGTACAGAACACTTATTTGAAATACGTGTATGAAGGCTATGTTACACCATGCAACGACGACCAATAAAAAAAGTTTGCTAAAAAGGTTGCAAAAACACAGGGCAATTTCTTTCGCAGTGCTGCGAAAATAAGAAACCAATTCTAGACTTCTTACAACTTCCAACCCAACAAAAAATTGCATTGTAAGTTGCCAAAGGAGGATGTTACACGCGTAATTTTATTTTAACTCGCAACACAACAAAAATTGCATTGCAAGTTGCAGGAGAAATTGCCTCGTGCAAGTGAGAAAAGGAAAGTTACACACATAATTTCCTTTGAAACTCGCAACAAAAATTGCATTGCAAGTTGCAAAAAGGTGATGTTACACGAATAAATTTCTTGCAACTCGAAACAGAAATTGCATTGCAATTGTCAGTAAAAATTGCCTTATTTAACATGTCCTTGATAGAGATACCTTCTGGTACTTCTCAAGTGCGGCCATGAGGTTGTCCTTTACGCGCCCTGCAAGACGAACAAGCGCATCCCAGCGAACTGTCACGTCATCGAGTTGGTCACGCAATCTCGAGGCATAGGTCGACTCAGCTTTGCTGAGCATGTAGGTTCCGGTCTCGTTGAGGGAATCTAGTTTTCGCTGAAGCTTGGAAATGTCGCCTTGCAGAGCCTGGTTAAACACAAAACAGGAATATATTCATCTCAGGGAACGGTTATAAAAGAAAAACAATCCCTCATCCTTTCGCTTAAAGAAATAGCGGTTTTTCATTGAATAAATTTTTTTTGTCTATTTAGTCAACCTTTGGTATAGCGTAGCCTGTAAAGCTTCCGGATCAATCGTCCTCGCCCATCTCTTTTATCTTATTTAATCCTTATTCTACAACCCATTCTGTTCCAACACATTTCCCTGTACACTCTCTTACATGGTGATCTCATCCCTTTCTCTCGCTGGCTTCTTGCTTTCTACTCCCTTTACTTGGCAATGTTCCAGCTGACCCTCTAGATTCTCTTTGTCAACCTCATCTCTTACCACTCAATGCATCCTCCCAGCCTTTCCCTTATTCTCCCCACCCCCCCCCCCCCCCCCCCACTTCCCTCCCTCGCCTCCTGCCGCCCCCTTACCTCGCTTTGGTCTAGCTGAGCCTCTAGCGTTTCCGGGTCGCCTGCCGCTGGGACTTGGTCCTTCAAGAAACCGTTGACCTCTCTGATCCACTTGTGAAGCCCCTTTATCTCCTCACTAAACTGCTTGTTCTGGTTGATGGCTTTATGCACCTGCATAAAGGTAAAATGTGACGTAAAACATTCATGGGGTTACTGGTATTGAGTTGATTATCAAAGTTTTGTATATTTTTAATAACTGGTACACTTGTCTTGTTCCGAGAATCTGCGTCTTATGGCACGTGATTGCTACCACGTGACCCTGAGTCTGAGGTCACATCGTCATCACTTGATCATACCTGTGATCATACCTGTCATCACCAAGTGACCTCACCACATGCGTGTCATATCACGTGGTCAGCACGTGATCACTCTACCTGTGTTTGTCGTTTCTCCACTAGCACACTGATGTCCTTTCATTTATTGACATTTATACCTGCGTGTGATATCACGTGGTCAGCATTTGATTATTCTACCTGTATTTATTTCTCCACGAGCACACAGATGTCCTTCCATTTATTGTCCAGGTGACCTTTATACCTGCGTGTGATATCACGTGGTCAGCACGTGATTATTCTACCTGTGTTTGTCGTTTCTCCGCTAACACACTGATGTCCTTTCATTTATTGACCTTTATACCTGCTTTTGATATCACGTGGTCAGCACGTGATTATTCTACCTGTGTTTGTCGTTTCTCCGCTAACACACTGATGTCCTTTCATTTATTGTCCAGGTGACCTTTATACCTGCTTTTGATATCACGTGGTCAGAACGTGATTATTCTACCTGTGTTTGTCGTTTCTCCGCTAACACACTGATGTCCTTTCATTTATTGACCTTTATACCTGCTTTTGATATCACGTGGTCAGCACGTGATTATTCTACCTGTGTTTGTCGTTTCTCCGCTAACACACTGATGTCCTTTCATTTATTGACCTTTATACCTGCTTTTGATATCACGTGGTCAGCACGTGATTATTCTACCTGTGTTTGTCGTTTCTCCGCTAACACACTGATGTCCTTTCATTTATTGACCTTTATACCTGCGTGTCATATCACGTGGTCAGAACGTGATTATTCTACCTGTGTTTGTCGTTTCTCCGCTAGCACACTAATGTCCTTCCACTTGTTGTTCAGGTCGTTCAGCTTGGTCCGTAGCTGCTCGAGCTTTTGTCGTGGTAGAGTCTTCATAAACTTGTCTCCTGATGTGTTCAGGTAGTCCAGATTCTTCTTCTGGTCTTGCATGTTGGACTGCAGTTGCTATGGAAACAAAAGAAACAATATAAATACAATTATTTTTTAAACGGTGTACCTATATAGGACTAAGGCACAGTAGGTAATGCTCTGTATTATCTGCGCCTCTGAACACTGGGTTCCGACCTGATTCACTGACACCGATTCTGACGTGATTCACTGACACCGATTCTGACGTGATTCACTGACACCGATTCTGACGTGATTCACTGACACCGGTTCCGACCTGATTCACTGACACCGATTCTGACGTGATTTACTGACACCGGTTCCGACCTGATTCACTGACAACGGTTCCGACTTGATTCACTGACACCGGTTCCGACCTTATTCACTGACACCGGTTCCGACCTGATTCACTGACATTGGTTCCGACCTGATTCACTGACATTGGTTCCGACATGTTTCACTGACACCGGTTCCGACTTGATTCACTGACACCGGTTCCGACTTGATTCACTGACACCGGTTCCGACCTTATTCACTGACACCGGTTCCAACCTGATTCACTGACATTGGTTCCGACCTGATTCACTGACACCGGTTAAGACCTGATTCACTGACACCGGTTCCGACCTGATTCACTGACACCGGTTCCGACATGTTTCACTGACACCGGTTCCGACGTGAATCACTGCCACCGGTTCCGACGTTATTCACTGACACCGGTTCCGGCGTCATTTGAGTTTGTTGGTTCTCGCCATCGCCCAAATTATTTTTTTTTTCTTCGGGTTCAAGGCGAGTGATTAGCTTAGATTAGCTTAGTTTTTGTTCATATTCGTAAACGTCCTTATAATTCGAAGAGCAAATACAGAGATTAGGGATCAACGTATTTGTGACCGTAAGGCTGAGTGTAGTCGCCGTTCTGTTCCAAAAGTTAATGCAGCAAATAAAGCTAAAACAACCGACTCTTTATTTGCACGTATTTACGGCGTCTACACTATGCCTTATTTCCGTCTCGCACTCAAGCATAGATAATCCCAGGTTTCTGCATCCATTCCATTCCTCAAGTTACCTTATATTTGGTCATCTGTTCCTCCAATGTCTTCAATTCACCGATGAGGAATTCGACTGACAACACGCTCTCGATGTTCTTGATAGTCAGCAACACTGAGTCCATAGTGTTCAAGTACTGCTTGGGAGGGCCTGTGGAAATATCAACACACTCAAGACAAAGGCCAGGTAGTGCTTGGGAGGGCCTGTGGAAATATCAACACACTCAAGACAAACGCCAGGTAGTGCTTGGGAGGGCCTGTGGAAATATCAACACACTCAAGACAAACGCCAGGTAGTGCTTGGGAGGGCCTGTGGAAATATCAAAACACTCAAGACAAACGCCAGGTAGTGCTTGGGAGGGCCTGTGGAAATATCAACACACTCAAGACAAACGCCAGGTAGTGCTTGGGAGGGCCTGTGGAAATATCAACACACTCAAGACAAACGCCAGGTCGACAAAGGTCATCAGCACTGTGCACATATTGTTGGGATACTGCTTGTTGACAGGGCCTACTTAGGTTTGCCTATCTCAAACAATTTTCGTATTTTTTTGTCATGTTTTGCTGTCTTTCCACAATGCCGCCCAAGTCAAAAGCTCAAATCTAGTGCTGGTTGAATACCGCTCGACCAATCAAAAACGTGCGCGACAGACGCTTGTAATAGCATAGATCAGATATAATCGAGATGGCTATTGTGAGATTCCTGAATTTTTGGGTTAGCCCATTTGATTGAATACACACATATCATTTTCCAAATGAACCAGCTCTTACCAGACTCAAGTATCACAGTTAGCTCTCGCTTACGCTCCTCCAGCGCACTACGCATGCTCGTCCAACGCTCGTCTTGCCGCTTGACAGTTGCCTGTAATGCGGGCGCATGTTTGTCGTCCTTTGAGAGTCCCTTGGATAGATCCTTCATCTTGGTCAAGTTGTACTCGTTGGCATTCATCTCATCCAGCTTGCTCTACACGAACATGGGGCATGGTCAATGGGCACAATGCACCTTATGTCACCCTGCTACCACGTAGCACATTTAATGACATCATAAATACCACCCAACGCACCTTATGACATCATACATACCACCCAACGTACCTTATGACATCATACATACCACCCAACGCACCTTTTGACATCATACATACCACCCAACGCATCTTACGACATCATTCATGTCACCCAACGCATCTTATGCCACAATACATACCACCCAACGCACCTTTTAACGAGCACCTATGTACACGCTATATACCACCCAATACACCTAATGGCATCCTGCACATCACCCAATACATCACTCTGGTCACCCTAAGGCACCCTAATTATCTACTGCTCACCTTGCATTGGTCCTGCTGCACTTTGATCTCGTAGTCGTTGGCGGGTACTTCACCCATGCGATCAATGAAGCGCTCTACATCCTTTAGGACAGACTCTATTTTACCGCTGATGTCCAACACATCACGACGCTGCTTAGCCATAGATGCCTGCATGACATAATAGAATAGTGATACTTACAGTGCAATTCCAGAAAAGATATACCCCCCTCCTCCTCCGCACACACAAACAAACACCACACACACACTAAGGGGACTGGAGAAAGGAAATTCCGGGGAGGTTTGTCTATTTTGTGCCAATTTCAAGGGGGTACCCTATCTTTTTTTTCATACATGAACTGTATGTTTGGTCACTTTTAGGCTGAGGGACTCGTGATGGGTCATCAGGGGAGGGCTGGGGGAAATGTCCATTAGTGGGATGGGAGGAAGCATATCCTCAATATGTTTCATAATGTAAATGGGAATCGCCTTTTTCACAATTCACATTTCACAAGAGGACATTCTCCCTATATAAATCTATGCTCCCTTGTTTTGATAACTTTTAGTAAATTCCACCCCAACGGTTGATGGCAATCAGTCAATGAGAACAGTTTAATAGGTACCCAACGTTACCTTGGCCCTCTCATCAGTTATCAACTTCGCCACGTGCTCCCATTTCTCCAAGAACACCTTCAGGTCGCGCTCCATGGCTATGGGCGCGGTCTTGTTCGCTCCACAATGCTCCTTGATCTCCTCACACTTCTTCTGGAGCGCGGTCACGCTAGGCGCGCGGTGCTTTCTGGTACTCTCCAGGGACTAGAAGACAGACAAAGGGAGGGTCATGCTGTCTTTAGCAAAAAGAATTGCCTTTAGCTAGTTAATGATCGTAAAAAAAAATTAGAGATGTTATTATCAAAGATTAAACCCGCTTTGTCATCAGTTTACTTCCGCTCGATTACGTAACAACCTCCGATTATTTTTAACGTAAAATGCGAAAAATATTTCAAAATTATCAAAGCAGTGTGTCTACTGCAATTTTCTTCGAGGATGATGATAAAATTGAGCGTATGGCCTGTTTAATAGCGCGGATTCTTACAGATTATTTTGTCTCTTGTCGGTTGAGGTTTCCGTCGGCCGTTCGGAAATAAACTAGTTACAATGCGGCTCCAAGCCCCCCTTGGGTAGCTCACACAAAAGAATGTCTACGAAAAGCAATCGTGATATAGCGGATAAAGCCGTCGTCGTCCTTGCTTGTCGTCGCCGTCCTAGCCGTCATCGTCGGTCAATGAGAAGTACCACTAACCTCTATCAGAGATAACTGCGAGTGAAGCTCTTCGCTACTCATCGCGTCTTCGTTAAAGTTGACGTTAGGCGACAATAGCAGAGTTTCTGTATCTGTTATCCACTGCACTTTCTCGTCCATGTCACTCTTCGCGTGTTGCAGCCTGGGTTCTATTGCCTTAAGCTGTACAAAACACAGACATGCTTTAAAGATTCTCTTTCAGCCGCCATTTTGTCATCCAAGTTAAAACACCAAATGCAAGAAAGTTTCCACCCCCATCCGCAGATTTTGGGAAATTATTGCGATATTTATAAATGAAGAATATAAAATTTGTTTTAGATGGTTATTTCGAGATCATTCCAAATAATTTATTTTTTTAAATTTCGAAAGAAAACAATAACAAATGATGATAAAGGCTCTTCAAATGAACTCAATCACACTAATGGTCTATCGCCAATGCTGCATTCTGATTGTCTGAATTACTAGCCGAACTTCAACTACAAATGACCGTCATGTCAAGGTGTACTGTGTTAGTAGTTTAGTGTGCTGCTGAATTGAGGGTCAAGGTGTTGTGTGGCGTGTTGTTGTGTGGCGTGTTGTTGTGTTTGGCGTGTTGTTGTGTTTGGCGTGTTGTTGTGTTTGGCGTGTTGTTGTGTTTGGCGTGTTGTTGTGTTTGGCGTGTTGTTGTGTTTGGCGTGTTGTTGTGTGGCGTGTTGTTGTGTGGCGTGTTGTTGTGTGGCGTGTTGTTGTGTTTGGCGTGTTGTTGTGTTTGGCGTGTTGTTGTGTGGCGTGTTGTTGTGTGGCGTGTTGTTGTGTGGCGTGTTGTTGTGTGGCGTGTTGTTGTGTGGCGTGTTGTTGTGTAGCGTGTTGTTGTGTGGCGTGTTGTTGTGTGGCGTGTTGTTGTGTGGCGTGTTGTTGTGTGGCGTGTTGTTGTGTGGCGTGTTGTTGTGTGACGTGTTGTTGTGCGACGTGTTGTTGTGTGACGTGTTGTTGTGTGGCGTGTTGTTGTGTAGCGTGTTGTTGTGTAGCGTGTTGTTGTGTAGCGTGTTGTTGTGTGGCGTGTTGTTGTGTGGCGTGTTGTTCAGTAGAGCCCTCTACAAGCAACCAACAACACCTCGTTTCATTCTTCTCACCAATGTAATTCTATTTGCGGTGTCAGTAGTAATCTTGTTCCACTGGTCATTAAAGTCCTCCATCCTGTCTTGTATGTTCATCACAGCGTCTGAATCCTCGTCAAGATGCTCCGCTACGCGCTCCGCCGCCAGGTTGAATGTGCCGAAAGTCGCCTGTTGTGCCTCCATCTCTTGCTCAAGGGCCTGTCCACACAACAGATGTAATGCATAAGATATTGATGAAGTCAGTTTGATGTACCACCTGCTCAAGGGCCTGTCCACACAACAGATGTAATGCATAAGATATTGATGAAGTCAGTTTGATGTACCACCTGCTCAAGGGCCTGTCCACACAACAGATGTAATGCATAAGATATTGATGAATTCAGTTTGATGTACCACCTGCTCGAGGTTCAGTTTGATGTACCACCTGCTCGAGGTTCAGTTTGATGTACCACCTGCTCGAGGTTCAGTTTGATGTACCACCTGCTCGAGGTTCAGTTTGATGTACCACCTGCTCGAGGTTCAGTTTGATGTACCACCTGCTCGAGGTTCAGTTTGATGTACCACCTGCTCGAGGTTCAGTTTGATGTACCACCTGCTCGAGGTTCGCGTCATTCAGGCTGCTGAGGTTCACTGTTCTAACATTCTCTATTTTGTACATGTTTCATAAATAGAATGAGGGTTTAAAATCGACATACCACTAGCTGCTCGAGATTGGTCCTCACGTCATCCAAACTACTGAGGTCCACTGTTTTGAGATCCTCTATTTCTCTCTCCTTCTCCATGAGCCAGGCGGCGAGACGCTTCTCTTCGTCCCGGTACTCTTGCCAGTTGCTAAGGACTTCCTGGAGAATACTCCACCTGGCAACGACAATAGGGATCAGATGGTAGTTCAAGGAGGATGATGGAGAGAAAAGGCGGACAAGGGACAATGCTGAGTACTTACTGAATGGGGACAGTGACAGAGTGAGGGGTTGGTCAGGAAGGAAAGAACAGAGTCAGAGGGGAGGGGGAGAATGGGGAACGAAGGCTGAGGAAGGACAATGGTGAGTACTTACTAAATGGAGACAACGATAAACAGATTTAGAAGTTGGTGAGGAAGGGAAGAACAGAGTCACAGGGGAGAGCAAGGAGGAGAATCGAGAATAAAGGCCGGGGAGGAACAATGGTGAGTACTTTCTAAATGGAGACACTGATAGACAGATTTAGAAGTTGGTGAGGAAGGGAAGAACAGAGGCAGAGGGGACAACAAGAAGAGGACGGTAAGTGAAGGCTGAGGAAAGACAACGATATTGTTATTAAATGGAGACAGTGATAACACGATGACCGATTTGGAAGTTGATGAAGGAAGTAGAAGAAAAGTTTCAGTGACGGTCATCTGGTTGGATGACAACGCGTACTATATAACGGCTTACCGCATCTCAGTCCATCGGCAGACGCCAGACCATCTCTCGCCCAACACAGCGAGCTGCTCCTCTAGGTCTGCGGTCACATTCTCGGCGGCATTGTCCTCAACAACCACAACCATGTGGGTCAGCGAATTCACTTTCTGCTGTTGCTGCTCCAGATTTTCTTGAAATTTCTAGGAATTGAAACAGAATAAACAGATTCTATTTAACAAACTGTAGTAATTTCCTAAAATAATACTGCAACCTATCGCCAGTAGACATAATGCCTATTTATTCTTCTTGTTCCTTCATATATAACTTCTCTGTCGTTGCTTTATTCGTTTGTGTAAACAAGACTTTATATACCCTGTTTCCTTCCTTCGCTAGTGAAAACATGCCGTTGTACAACCCTTAATTCAGTCATCACCTCCTTGCCTTGTGTTATTCCATCTGGAGATGCTATATTCGCTAGGGTTAACATGCCTTAAAACTTTTGTTTCCTTCCTGCGCTAGTGTAAACATGCCTTATTACTTCTCTGTTCTCTTCCTTCGCTAGTGTAAACATGCCTTAATACTTCTGTTTCCTTCCCTCGCCCCCTTGCCTTGTGTTATTCCATCTAGAGATGCTATATTCGCTAGTGTAAACATGCCTTAATACTTCTCTGTTTCCTTCCTTCGCTAGTGTAAAATACCTTAATACTTTTTTGTTTCCTTCCTTTGCTAGTGTAAACATGCCTTATTACCTCTCTGTTTCTTTCCTTCGCTAGTGTAAACATACATTTATACTTCTTTGTTTCCTTCCTTCGCTAGGGTAAACATGCCTTAATACTTCTTTGTTTTCTTTCTTCGCTAGTGTAAACATGCTTTAATACTTCTGTTTCCTTCCTGCGCTAGTGTACACATGCCTTACCTTGTGTTGTTCCACCTGTTGACGCACTGCCTCCATGTCTGATCCCAGCTCCTCAGCACCATCGATGATCTTCTCCGCCTTATCGAGCCACTCCGCCAGCTGGTCGATCTGTCGCTGTTGAAGGCTCATCAATTGCTCGTGCAAGCTGGATAAGACAACGAGAATAATCGGGTCAGAAAATATGATCCAAAAACGCAAAGAAAGCCTCCATAGCATTCACAAAACCTAGTCACATCAAGCAAGTTAATGATATATTTAAAAAAAAACATCGTCGATTAATTATAAAACTTCATTTATGAATGACTGTTTTGTAGATTTCTTGCAAATAGACCTTTTGTTGAAGTAGTTGATCTACCGATCGTTAACGTGCATACAAAGATGCAAATTGGATCGAAAGGTAAAAACATCGAAGGTAAAAAAACTTTAGGTGTTCAAAATTCTTATAACCGTATACAGACAAAAATACTAAAATCACGTTAGGAGAATTGCTTACCTGGTCTGCCTCTCCATGGAGGTAATCCTTAGCGATTCCCATCTCTCGTTCAGCGAGATCATCTGGTCACGTATCTCGTTCTCCTCCTTCTCCGTGACCACGCCCTCGCTGATGAGCTGATTGCCGAACTCCAGTACTCCGCCCACACTCGCCTGGTGTGACGTCAGCTCCATCATGAAGTCCTACGAAGACACAGAAGCAAGATTAGCCCCACAAAGAGACAGAATGAAAAGGTCAATTATCGTTAACACGACTGCCTATACAAAGAAACAATAAGATAAAATTTCAAAATAATAGCGGTCGAGAAACAAAGTTTTTCCCTGCTACCACTAGCAAGTTTAAGAGTCCGTTAGGGTCTATATGAGACATTTTAACAATCACTACTGGGTATTTTTATTGGGAATGCCAAAAAATAATCAAACAGTGTTCTAGTCCATTATAAGAGCATGCGCGGTGCAGAACTTTCGCCATGGAGATCACATTATTAGAGCATGCGCAGTACTGACCTCGTGATCATGGAACTGGTCCTTGACGACATCCACGTCAGTGGAAATGTCGGCTTGGTTACTTAGCTTGGTCTCAGCCTCCCTCAGCCAGGTCAAAACTTCCTGCAGCTGCGCATTGTAGTCCTCCCAGTCCCGATCTGCCATCGAGTCCCGATTAGACTCCGAGAATGAGCCCACGGAGTCACGGACGCTGCCCGTCTCTAGGATGAATGAATCCGGTCTTTTTTCGAGAATTCTTTCGACCTAGGGGTGATTCCACAACAATCACAAGTGGATTAGACTAAGAGAATGAGTTGATGGAGTCATAAACGCTGCCCGTCTCTAGGAATATGAGAACGGTCTTCTTTTGACAATTCTTTCAACCTAGGTTAAGGAACGTCAATCAACCACTCCTTTGTTGTTGTTTATAATTGAAAATACAACGATTTATTCGCAAGGAAAATTCAAAATAGCAAGCTACAAGTGAAGTCTGATACGGTATTGACGATATTTCCTTAAAAATAAATTCGTTACTCGCTTGAATTAGCCGATGGAAATGGATTCTTTGTGACACTCGTTTTACAAACGGAAAAACATGACTTGGCGTTTCCAATAAGCTCATTTCACATCAGTGCTTAGTAAGCAATATCAAACAAAATGTCAATTGCGACTTCTTTTAAAATGATGCGACTTTTTGTAAGTGTCATTGAAATTAGGGCAAGGATGATCAAAAACAATTATCTTAGAAAGCCAAATCTGGGTATGTGGATTTCCGCCTCAGGTTATTTGTGTTTTAACTAGGGAAAATCATTCAGGAATACAAGGAAATGATGGCCATTGTAAGAAATTGTATATCCTTTCTAAATCTCTTTGAGGTGCGCATGTTCAGGGTTTTTCGGTTTGAAAATTCGAGAGGGCGTTTCTGAGGGAGTCGCCATAGTAACTGGAAATGACATAAACGAAATGACGTACCACTGTTGATGACGGTCTCTCAGAGCTGGTGGGCGGCTCCTTGACAATAGTGGTTGCCGTGGTGACGTATCTGACAGGTTCCCCGTCATGCTCTTCGTGGCTTGTCTTCACGTATTTTTGCCCGTCGCTTGAGTACGATGTATTGACTACAAACAGATGGCAAGGAATGTCGAGTAGGTACAACGCGACAACATTCCATATCTAATGCGCTTGAGGAACCTAGCGTCCACAAAGGCAAGGCGCAAAATGATATTAAGCTTCCCACCTCCCTCCACCTCCCCCCACAAACCTTTCTCCACGACAAAAGTTCAAAGCATGTCAAAGACCTAAAAAGCGGTCTCAAATCTCAAAGACTTCAAGCAAATTTCATCTTCATGATCATATCGGTAACTAGTGAAAGGCGAGGATCAATTATGCTCCAGATTTTGAAATACGCTACTTCCCTCTACTAAGCCTCCCCTCTCTTAAAAAAAAAAAAACACGAAAAAAGGTAAAAAAAAAAATAGAATCCCTGGGTAATTAACAGGGGTTTTTCGGTATGCACACTAAAGATAACAAGCGTCCCACATGGCTCACACACAATCAATCACACACTCACTTGCTCTTCCTATATTTCCCTTAAATATGCCTGCTTCCCACATGGCTCACACACAATCAATCACACACTCACTTGCTCTTCCTATATTTCCCTTAAATATGCCTGCGTCCCACATGACTCACACAATCAATCACACACTCACTTGCTCTTCCTATATTTCCATCGAAGATGTCTGCGTCCCACATGGCTTACACACACTAAATATACTCACTTGTTCTCTTGACAGTGCTTGACTGGCGGGTGGTCATCTCCATTGTGGTTGTCTGCTGTGTTACGCGACCGTTACGCGTGACTGTCACGCCATGCCCCCCATTATCGGCACCCATCTTTAGCGGCGAGAGTTTGTGACACAACATGGTCACGTACATGATAATGGACTTCTTGTCCGGTCTGTCACGCACTACATCTGTAACGCAACAAACACAAATGTTATGGTGAGTGTATTGCGTTACACGTGAATGGTATTGCAGTATTGCGGTACAAGGACGTTATGGTGGGTATATTGCGTTACACGTGAAGAATGCGCCGTACTTGGTGCGCATGCGCACTTACCCTCCGCGTCCAGCAGGCTGTCCACCCCCAGAGAGTCACGTGCTACCTTGAATGCATGCTCGCAATTGCTCATGGGACTGCTGCCTACGAGTGCATCGTAGCTAAACAAATCGGGTCTGAAAAAGAGTCATTGAAATTATTAAAGCCCGTCGACCCGACTTTCTTAGAGTATGAAACCCTGTGCAAATGAGATCGTATTTACCTGTATCTGTGTATGACTGCGTTAAAAGCGAGGCCGTCACGCCAGCTTGTGGTAAAGTTGGTCACGCTGACCCCCTTGTACCTGAAACCAAAGTCTCGGGTTTAACAAAGTAGCCATATTCACGAGAGGAACATTAATTACTTGAAAGCTTTCTGTTGCAGTATACAAAGTAAAATATTTGAAGCATTTAAAAAAATATGTTTGTCTGGTCATTTTAGCAATTTTTTTCTGCTTTTGAATATTTTATAAAGGGTTTTTCATGTCGAGGCCAAAGACGAGATTTTTGAGATCTCAAAAAAGCTCAGATAAAAAAAAGATATCAAAATGTGTACCTAGGTTTGTGTAATAACCCTTGATCTATCTGATAAATATAAGTTTGTGGCTTTATCATCCCACGCCAAGCAGATGGAAATGGATTCATAATTTGTATTTTCGAATTGTTCGAGTTACCCTTTGGTGGTATTCTGACACCAGCTAAGCAGCACCTCTTCGGGAGTACCCTCTTCGTCCATCAGGAATTGAAGTGCAAAATTGAGCTACAAGGGAATACAAAGTTAGTCACGTTGAAGACAATAACGTTTATAACCACGACGATGATGAAGATTATGATAATGATGATTACGTCTGGTTATAGTGGTGATGATGACAATGATGTATGGTGATGAAGATGTTGATGATGATGGTGGTGGTGATGATGATAATAATGATGATGGTGGTGGTGGTGATGGTGATGATGACAATGACGCTAATGGTGATGACGATGCTGATGATGGTGGTGGTGGTGATGACAATGATTATGATGATGACGACAATGATGATGATGACGATGATGATGATGGTGTTGGCTGTGGTGATGATGCAACGACTGATAATGATGACGTGACGACGATGATGCTGGTGGTGGGGATAGTTGTCATGATGGTAGAGATGGTGATGCTGATAATGATGATAAAAATAATAAGACTTAATACATACAGTAATTTATGTTTTTCTAACAGGATTAACTAAACATAAATACAGTTAAGCCCTCAAAATTAATATTTTTAAATTTTAGATCGAAATCCATAAAGCTATAAAGTATTAAGTATGAAACACCAAAAACTGGAATTCGACTCTGCCAAATTTTTGTCTTTAATAAGACTCTTATAAAAGACGAAAATTTGGCAGAGTCGAATTCCAGTTTTTGGTGTATTGCATTCATTCTCCTGATTCACGAACACGACTATTTCGGCTTTTTATATTTATCCGTATTAAGTATGAAGATATATTGTAAAAACTAGCGTAAAAACTCATTCTTTCCAAACCAAAAAGATTCCTCTTGGTATTAAGACTAGGAAATAAACAACAGATAAATTATAACCATGATTAAATAAAAAAAAAAATTAGCGATTCACGATCCGAAGAGTCTGAAGTGAGAACTTGCTAGATAAGAAAGTTGCGTGATATATTACAAATGGAACTAAAAAGCCAAGAGATCCGAAATAACGACATCTCAATCTTTATCTTAAATCTCATTTACACCGTTGACAGTCACACATTCAACTTGATAGCCCAAAATAGAATAGTTGTGTTCAAAACAAATTATTATACTAGGGTACTGCGTGCTCTTACACGCAGTTGGCTCAGTAAATTGTATCGGTGTTACTTGGGCAGTGATTGGATATAAATCATGCGTGCAACGATGCCTAAAAAAGTGATATATTATCGATGTATCGATAATATATCATTAGCAATCCATGACTTAATCGATCTTTCTTATCGATGTAAAATGTTATAACTACTATTATCCGAACAAAGGAAAAGGTAGTGGATATTAACTCTTTTTGTGACAAATTTGGAATCAGGATTTTAGGTGATTCGGGTTTGAGTGTCAACATGCACGCTAGCCGTTGTATGAGCAACGGTACTCGATCTTCTTTGGGTAGAAATAGGGGTATCTTTTTACAAAAAGGTCAGCAAGCAACTCCACACTCAACAACAGGCTATCGTGACCCAAAAATACATCATACTCAAATTAGCGAAGAGATAAGAATTTAAACAGAACAAAATCACAGATAAATAGCCGAGACCTCTCTTTAAATACTGCCCGGAGCTAACAGAAACGATAACGGATAGGTGCTCGGCATATGAGATTGAATGAAAACATAGCTTATGTGACCTCGGAATGCCTTTGCGCTTTACAGCAAAAAAGAAAATTAATTATTTTACCTGTTTGGCGTTAACGGCTCGCACTGATTTCTATACCCCGCAGATCACTGCTATTTTACAGCTAGCCGCATTTGAAGAAGAACCAATTGAAGTAAACTTCAAGGGACGTAGGTCCCAAAGAAGTATTGACTTTTTGCCCTTATAATACGCTCAGAGAAATCCTTTGACTCGAGTATGCAAATCACGAAATACTCCTAGACAGCGTTTTGACTGACAGTGAATTTAAACAACCCCTGAGTTCCTCTGCTAGATGCACGACCAATATTTACCGCCCTCGCGACCTTATGAGACTTGAGAAGAATAGAACTCACGAGCCTACATAAATGGCTCTCAGACCAACAGAGGAGTTGTGAATACCATAAATTCTTGCTTGATTTGTGAACACGAGAGTCAGTGGCAGGCGCTGACAGCTAAACAGACAGAGGTGTCGTAAAGCAGCCTGCGAGGGAGCAACAAAGACGACGAGCTCGCGACCCAGGGTCGCTTACGAAAAGCCTGAGGGACGCACGGAGAGTGTTGTCAATGTAAACGAACTTGTCCGACAAGGACGAACAGAGAAGGCTTTTAGTTAGCTCAAGAGGGTTAAATCCTCCGAAAAAAAATGTTAAACAGCTGGAGTAAACACGAGAGGTTGTGGGATTCGAAAAAAAGATGAATTAAAATTGTGCCTCTTCACGTTAATATCTAAATAAGCAGAATTCGTGTATCTCTAGTGTAATAACTCTAAACGGTGAAAGGAAATGTTGTAAGTAAGCGTGTGTGAAAACAGAGTACTTTCGCTGACTTTTCGAACATTAGCCCTTTTAGAACATTAGCCCCGGAGCAACAGAGATGTGTGATATGCCATGTCCAGTCTGATTTGTCAAGCCACCTCTTCTGATTCAACGAAAAGCCAACGATGCTGTTTTCGACTACTCTGTTATCAACTTTTGTTAATTTGTTTTCCTGATTCCACCACGCATTCGCAGACCATCTCCTTATTCTACAGCTTCTCTGTAGTTTTTCTAGGTTTACTATTGTATCTACGGTGTAAAAGAAAAGGTTTCAACACCATGGCGAATAGAACAAGGTCATAAGCTAAGGACATTTTTTTAAATCTCCTATTTTGCTCCGACTAGAAAGAAAAGCTTTTACTCTGTTATTGTTATGGCGAAACCATAAATGATTAAATAAATAACTGATCAATACATAACTGCGTAACATATACTGTGCAGGTGTATTTATATATTATTGTAAATAATATATATTTTTAGGGTATGTTTAAAGGGGAGGAACTAAACACTAAAATACGATCCCCCAAAATAGCGTGGTGACGTCCGTGGGGTTCTATCAGCTATGTTTTGGGTGGCAATCAGTTGCATTATTTGGAAAAAGATCATTCATATGTTAGACGGAAACAAAACACAGTCTTAAGACCGTGTTGACAAACGAACACATGCATTAAAAATGGCGACGGGTGAGGAGCGTAGTACATATAGTCGTGAAAATCGTAAGGATCGTAACAGTCGTCTGCAAACAATTCCTCGCGACTCTTACGACTATATGGAAACACTCGATGGGACGACCCTCACAACAGATATAACCGAACCGACCGAACTTCAGATATGGTTACGACCCGTAAGAATGTTACGACTACATGGAAACCAGGCCTTCAAGAAAATTACCAACAAGAATATAAAGCATCGATACAAAATATACAAGAGTATCAATCAAAATGTCATAAATAATACTAGTGAAACGTTTTCAAAATTCTTTTTTCGTGTTTTTTCGCCGAGTCAATAAGTCTCTAGAAGCGGAATGCCACATGGTTCCATACCCGGCCGTAAATATTATGCCATCGTATTTCCACATTAACAGTAAGCGGAGAAGATTTTGAGACCACCAAAGCTGGAAAATCTAACCCCCGGGGTCAGGAAATTCAATCAATACAGGGTGGAAGCCTCCATGATAACAGTTTTACTGACGTTTCGAGAATACGCCGCCCTTCCTCCACATCCACCAATAGGGGAAGGGTGCGTGGAACGTTTGTCTGGGGTAGGGTGTGTATAAGGTTTTTCTACACTCACCTACAGGGGTAGGGTGCGTAGAACGTTTGTTCACATTCAATATCAGGGGTAGGGTGCGTATAACGTTTTTCCACATTCACCAACAGGGGTAAGGTGCGTATAATGTTTGTCTGGGGTAGGGTGTGTATAAGGTTTTTCCACATTCACCTACAGGGATAGGGTGCGTAGAACGTTTGTTCACATTCAATTTCAGGGGTAGGGTGCGTATAACGTCTTTCCACATTCACCAACAGGGGTAAGGTGCGTATAAGGTTTGTCTGGGGTAGGGTGTGTGTAAGGTTTTTCTACATTCACCTACAGGGATAGGGTGCGTAGAACGTTTGTTCACATTCAATTTTAGGGGTAGGGTGCGTATAACGTTTTTCCACATTCACCAACAGGGGTAAGGTGCGTATAACGTTTGTCTGGGGTAGGGTGCGTATAACGTTTTTCCACATTCACCAACAGGGGTAAGGTGCGTATAACGTTTGTCTGGGGTAGGGTGTGTATAAGGTTTTTCTACACTCACCTACAGGGTTAGGGTGCGTAGAACGTTTGTTCACATTCAATTTCAGGGGTAGGGTGCGTATAACGTCTTTCCACATTCACCAACAGGGGTAAGGTGCGTATAAGGTTTTTCTACATTTACCTACAGGGATAGGGTGCATAGAACGTTTGTTCACATTCACCTACAGGGGTAGGGTGCGTACAAGGTTGGTCAACATTCACCTACAGGGGGTAGAGTGCATATACGATTCATGCAGACATCTCTCTACAATATTAGACTGCTTATTTAATTGATATTTCTTATGCTATTTTGTTCAATGTAGTTCCCACATACCAGGGGCACATAACAGAAATATTACTGGCCACTTCCTCATGATATTTTTAAAATATTGAAGGGGGGCAAATGCTCCCAGTGCTCCATCCCCCGCTATGTCCCTGATACAGCACAGTACCCAGTCTCACCTGGAAGTGTGCGATGACGCTCCATATCAGGCCTAGCGTCATCTTGTGGTTCCCGTCCACGATATCATTATTGCTGATGTTGATCAGACGGATCTAGAACATTCAGGAACATTTAATTAAGAAGAGTTTATGGGTGGGAGGATGATGTAAACGAGAACATCTGATACATGGCTCTTTAGTTAAAATTTTATGGGATATTTAAATTAATGCATTTTCCTTTCTTTGTTATTGCAATATTCAAAAAGTAAATACAGTAACAAAGACATACTGTAAATAGGAAATAGAAATTCTGAAAGCATCCAGTACCAGATGACAAGATCCCACCTACCCACCCCCCCCCCTTTCTCCCCCTCCCCTTCTGTCCCTGGGACACAGTAACTCTTTTCTAGCTGAGATCTCCTATGAAGTAAGCAATGTGTTGCCTTTTGTATACTCACATCGTTTTCCTCAAGTATCATCATTGCATTATTGACATTGTTCAGATGATGGAGCCTCATGTTTCCTCGCTCACGTTTCTAAATAAGAAAAAGAACATAAACAGGGTGTGATTTGCCTGTCATTAAAGCATTGTCTCATATGTAAATAAGCAAACTCTCTTAGAATAGTTTAGTAAAAATTCATTTAAAACCTTATTTTAATTGTGGTGACGAAATAGACAGCATAGGTAAGGAATTTAGGTGTGCTAAGATTATTTATACAATACAAAAATGAAGCCTAAAAAGAGTTTGTTTTTAGAGTACATAGTGTGTTGTTTGATATAAAAACATGCAAGCCTGCCAAATTCCAGTATTAAAATGCAGTTTTATGTTTACTAAAACCCCTTTCTTTCAGTATGTTATGTAGCTAGCCATAAATTCTATCAAATATGATGGCCACCCTTACACTTTGGGGATGGTAGCACCCTCCCTCACCCCCATGGGGTGTGAAATCATCTGTACATCTATTTGAGGACAGATGCATGCCAAAATGAGATATAGTTGTCACCTATTTAGACCCATGTCTCCATACTTACGATCTTCTTTCCCGTCAAGACTTCTAATAGTGCTATCAATATAGTACCATCCTTCAGGTCATTGAAAAGGTCACCCACTCGCACATTGTTCCCTGCCTAAATAACAGACAAAGGAAGTCAATATTAATAAATAAATAAATAAATTTGGGGAGCCTTTGTTGCAGCTGGAATGCTGAATTAAAAGAACAAAAAGATCCAACCTGTTCGAGTTAATAATAATAATACTTAATTTTTATAGCGCCATTTCCCAAAGCTCAATGGCGCGAGTTGGAGGCGGAGAAGGTGCCTTAGGCAGCTTAGATTGAAATCGTTGTTGTTAGTTGTTTTTTGTGTTTGTTTTTATTTTGGAGGGAGAGAAACCAAAGAACTAGCGGGAAAAAAACCCCTGCTATGGCACATCAGCCCTAGGGCTTAACAAGGACCTGTGGTACAGTACGCAGGATCTGCTATGGCACGTCAGCCCTAGGGCTTAACAAGGACCTGTGGTACAGTACGCAGGATCTGCCATGGCACGTCAGCACCAGGGCTTAACAAGGACCTGTGGTACAGTACGCAGGATATGCTATGGCACGTCAGCCCTAGGGCTTAACAAGGACCTGTGGTACAGTACGCAGGATCTGCTATGGCACGTCAGCTCTAGGGCTTAACAAGGACCTGTGGTACAGTACGCAGGATCTGCTATGGCACGTCAGCTCTAGGGCTTAACAAGGACCTGTGGTACAGTACACAGGATCTGCTATGGCACGTCAGCCCTAGGGCTTAACAAGGACCTGTGGTACAGTACTCAGGATCTGCCATGGCACGTCAGCCCTAGGGCTTAACAAGGACCTGTGGTACAGTACTCAGGATCTGCCATGGCACGTCAGCCCTAGGGCTTAACAAGGACCTGTGGTACAGTACGCAGGATCTGCTATGGCACGTCAGCCCTAGGGCTTAACAAGGACCTGTGGTACAGTACACAGGATCTGCTATGGCACGTCAGCACCAGGGCTTAACAAGGACCTGTGGTACAGTACACAGGATCTGCTATGGCATGTCAGCTCTAAGGCTTAACAAGGACCTGTGGTACAGTACTCACAGAAAGTAATGCAAAAGAAATTGGCCGAAGTTAAAAGGTGTGTGCCTGGTCCAAGTCCTCATTCATGCTAGACTTCATTGAGTGCAGAGAGCCATAACAATAAGCAAAAAGATAAGAGCAAGTTTGAAATGATGCCTTGAGACACCAATGATGCAAAAACAATAAAATGTTTTATCTTCTTTAGGAACTGGACAGATAAAAGAGATTGTGAAGGTTTTGAGTCAAAAAGGCTCAGCTTGTGCTATACACACACAGGCACTTAGAACATTGTCATTTGAAATGAGCATGCAAACAATAGCAAGGGACTGGTTTACCAACTATTTTTAATAATGTATCTTACCCTGGAAAGTTGTATATTGATCCACTTTGTGAATGTTTTCTTCTGAGTGCCCTCATGCTCATCTGAAAAAAAATCATTTAGGATTGTTGGTTAAGGGTCGCTATCAAAAGATTAAGGCTGCTTACTACAAACTCAGATCTGCTCTCTATATGAATTTAATGAATATTAGGAATTCCCTTGATTAAAAGTAAGATCTGTTTGCCTACAAAAGACCAACATTTTTTAAAATTTTCCACTTTCATTTTCGCTGTAGTGAACTTTAGTAGATCTTTATTGTAGTTTGTGGATTTTTGTAAACCATCATGTTTTATATTGTGCAGGTAGCCTGTGTGCGTGCGCATGTTTGTATAGTTCCGCCATGTTGTCTCATGGTCAAGAAGATAAAGAGTTGTGTTTTATTTGTGTTCAATTCATCGTGTTTATTTGTCTGAATCTGGTCATTTCACCTTTGAAAGTTTCATGAACAATAATTATGAGAGGAGGTGCATTTTGAGCATTGGGAGGGTGCTTATTTAAAGGGGACATTAACATTTAATACATTAGAGGAAATGCTAATTCAAGGGCCATCTTTAAACCATAACAATTTAGGAATATATTTCCCACCCTTCTGAAGAAATCTAGTGATGTTACTCAATGGAATGGAACTCAATCAAAGGTATCAGCTTCCTCTGTCAATATAAGAAGCTAATCAACATTAATCTTATTTCTGGGATTACAAGTTATCTGCTAATAGGCAAACCATGTGAAATTCTTGAGCAAGTTATTTAAAACTTTGTACACGAAAGTCAATTTGTGTTTACAATTATCATTCTTAAGAACGTTAAAACACCTGAAAAAATTCAGTTCTATACTGTAAATGATATAAGTGTAGTCCTGGTAGAAATGTAAACAACTGTTGAGAAATAATCTGTATTGTTTGAGCACTAAATGATGTTTAATATATAATAGAGTTAGAGATCAAAACAAATTTACTGAAGAATTCAATACATTCCGACCCACTGCTTCTATTGCCAAATACCTCATCTAAGTTTACACATGGAGGAATTTTAAGCTAATAAATTGCTTATATGTGAAAACTACCATGAAATGATGTTGATTTAAGGACAATACCGAATTGTTACTGAATGGATTTTCTTTGGAATGTTACAACAGACGAGAACTTGGAAATCAGAGAGATTCCGACGGCTAGTCTGAGCGCTAAGGTTAAAGATAAGAAAGTTGTAACTCTATCTTTTCCCCTTGGAGTTAGCTTTTGAGCTTTCTGGTTTCGAAGGCACCGGAACTAATAAACGTGAGAAAAAAATATCTAAAAGGCTCATAAATTTCAACCGAATAGAATGTCACGATTATATAACTAATTGCACTTGATTGACATAAATTAGGCGCGAATACCAGAGTTCGAATAATTGAATATTCATTCAAAATGTCATATTGGAGTTAAGGTCGTGATTTTCGATCTCTGGAATAAATTGTAGAAATTGTTTTCTAATCTTTTACGCTTCTGCTTCGCAGTTGTCAGCACTTTGTAAATTTTTAGATAAATCTTTTTTATCATTAGTTTTCTGCCCTACACTTTATGGCAAAATTAGTTTGTAATTTATATCCCGATATGGATAAAGGATTTAAAGATATGAAGCCTTCGCGCGTTCAGGGCATAAACAAACGCAAAGCGTGATGCATAATTTTACACCTAGCCGTTTTGTGCACGGCTTGTCTAAGTTGTACTACTTTCAAGTAAAAAGCTGGGATAACTTTAAAGACGAGAAAACAACGACTTTAGCAATACAAGCACCTAATATTTCATAGAATAACTGTATGACTGAGAATGTATTCGATTTATTAATATAGCTCACATGGTCGATAGAATTGAGGTTGTAGTAGGTAAAGTACTTAAATTATTTATAAATCGATCAAATTCAATTCTCTACTTACCGGATCGCGACTTTATCTTCAGAGTGAATGTCCCTGATTCATCTTCCTCCATTGGATCCATATTTATGCTCTTGGATCATAAAACCAACAGTATTTATCTCGTCTCTCCTTCTGAGTCTCTGCTTCGAGATAAGAAGCCCTTCTAGTAGTAACGTAAACGCACGACTTTGCCCCAAACTTTAAAACTCACAGTCGCATGCTATTAACCTGTAATTCAAAATGCAATTTAAAAACTCTTAGAACAATTTTAAATAAACCCTCCTGAGGACTGGAAATGTTTGGTTTATAATCCGTAGGCCAACAGATGTTTGAATGATCGAAATGAGCAACAGGCAAGCGAGTAAAACAAAATACACAAATTACCACGACAAACTTACCAAGGGGCAAACAGTCAGCTTACTTAGCCCTTCGCTCCAATCTCTGGGATGCAAAAAGACTTAGTTATCTCACTGTTCTTAGAGAAGTAAAGGTGGAGTTATGGGATAACAACACAAAGTTTGCAAGCATTTCCGAGCAGCTCAGTCAAGCAAGGTCCGAATCGGCGATCACAGCGTGAATTGCTGTCATCGAACCTAGACAATTTGCATTGTTCTTTAGCCAATCAGAAAACGCGTGCAAAATGTCTAGAATGTCCGCGATTTATGTGATCATGGATCCTGATTCATGACATAAAGTATCAAAACAAACAACGGGTAGTAGAGGGGCGGATCAGTTGCTTGTCACCCGCCCTTTTAGGTGTTTTTTTTTTTTTTAAAGTTAGCTATACTTTCTTTTGTTTGTCAGTTCCTATTTTCAGCTCCCCCGTTAGGAACGAACAATTGCACCCGACACCTTTTGTTAGCGTTACCTATGTAGTTTTTTATCCGATTTCCGAAAGCAGAATTTAAATAATACCACGCTGGCAGACCTCCTCTCCCCCACTTAGAACAGTAGTGCTGTGCTCATCGGTTTATTGGTGAGAATTTAATTAATTTTGAATGTGACGTTTTGGTTCGTCAGTGCCAATGTGTGTATGCTAGTGTGTTTTTTTAAGTCCCTTTTAAAGAAAAACACTCTGAGATTTTTTGAAACTTTTTTTAGAGATCCAAGTTCTTGCATCGCAAAAATTTGTCCCTTGAATGAACCCGATCCTAGTGACACGGTTTAGCAGCACGGTTTAGTAGCACTTGTCGTTCAGAATGACTAGATTTTAAAGAGCCCTTTTCAGACACACCTAACACCTATACATAACTAACAAATTCGATTGAACATATCCCAATAGCTTTCTCAAAACATCCGATGGAAAATGATGTTTCTCACAGTTGATTTTTGTTGCTGACAAAATGGCGGCTGATAGATACCCTTTAATTCAATTATAAGAGACTTAGCGATAGTATAAGTAAACAAATAGTAGCTGTTTCTTACGAAAGCCGAGAAAATGAATTCTACATGAATTACATGGACCGTAATAGCTTTTATATTCGTAAATGTCAAATATATACTCTCCCCCTGAGTCACGATGTCTGGTTCGGAACTTTTATCTTTCAAAACAAAGTTTTAGGGTAAAAAAAGCAAAGAAAAGAAAGACAGAACAAAAACAAAAGAAATCGCAGTATCAGCTGCTTGAATCAGCGCATTCCGAGTCTTCGGATTTTGAGTTTCAGTTATAAATTTTGTCCTTGTCACCATCTGAATACAGGCTATGAACATGTGACTTGCATGACTACTTGGAGAGGCGTGGTCCATTTATCGTTCAGTGTCTGTGTTTACGCGCATAACTAATAATAGATACGAGGCATCGTGCGTTACGTTACGTCAATCGTTGAGATCTTGCTTTGTGATCTAAAAGTTTCGATAGTAGGTGATGTAACGCCAGTAGATTTGTAGAGTGGGTGATCATAATGAACAGAGGAATCGATTGTTAAAGACCAGCTTGATTCGAATTTGTCAAAACTTATCCAGAATCTTAAAATACTTTCGAATTGCAACGCGTAACGGCGCCAATTTGCCCCTCGAGGGCTCTTCACATATTGGCTACTCGAGAATAAAGTTACCAAAATGATTCGAATAAGTGACCGCCACAATCTGACCCTCGCCAGTGGATCTAAAGAGGTACCCTGGGTACCAAACCCTCAAGACTTCTCTCGTCCAGCGGCGCTTCGCTCGTCGCGGCAGTTCGGCCGAGCGTCACTGGGTGAGAGAAGTCTGCGAAACCTGGGTACTAGAAAGGAAGTGTTTAGGTATTTTACCCCCCCCCCCCTTACCTTTCTTGGCTGCCAAAGAGAGAAAAGCACCGTACTGATTTTTTTATGGCATGCCCCCCACCCATCCCTTATGTTTCTAAATGGCACTCAGAGATTGATTTGGAGCTCCATGGAGGGCAAAAGATAAAACAGAATTTTCTCTTGAGGAAACCAAACCCTAAACAAATGGTGTGCAAAATGCAAAAAAGCTAGACCTTTCCCAAGCTGCTTCACGGTTTATTTCCTTGGACAGGAAACCCGATAAGATAGCCTGAGACTATAGGCTTCAGGCGCTCGTCCCTTCGAGAACCCTGCTTATAAAAAAATGTTATAGAAGCCAGACAGTCAGTTGTAATTGGTTTTGCAGTCATTGTGTAGTTCCAGAAAATATCCATACCCCTCCCCCCCATGGAGGGGGTTGGAGCTATGACCCCCACCCCTCTGGAATTTCCAACCCCCTGGAAAAAAATAAATACAGTAACTGTTAAGAAAAAAGGGCATTTTATCCCCCCCCCCCCCCCCCATCCCATCTGGAAATTCCTGGGCGTTTGATCCCCCCCACCCACCCCCGGAATTTCCGATCCCCCCATGAGGGGTATGGATATTTTATGGAACTACACCTTGCAAGGTTATTGTTTCTGAAGAGTTCGAAAACTACACAACTCCGTCTGAGAAAGTATAAAGTTTTATCAAAGCAATTCAAATCTAACAACATTCAACAAAGTTGCAGATATACCTAAGGTTATATTAACAATTTGTTTAAAAAAGTCACGGATAAAAAGTAGTATCATTGTTATCAAATGCAACACCGTCTTATTAACAGAACACCTACAGGACACCAAAAAGTGTTTCATTTAAGGGGGTGCTCATATTGGTATAACACATTCTTTTATTGGGGGCTTTAAAATACTGTCCAGAATAACGAGGTTTTCTTTATTGGTAATAAACTTTCTTTAATTGGGGCTTTAAAAAACTGTCCTTAATATCGAGGTATCCTTAGTTGCTTGGAGTTGGGCCGGCTCCACTGTAGTACCACGGATAATTGAAGAGCGATGTTGAAATGCGTATCTACAAGTATCAACACTTGTAGATAGCGAAGGGATAACTACAAGTATCAACACTTGTAGATAGCGAAGGGATAACTACAAGTATCAACACTTGTAGATAGCGAAGGGATAACTACAAGTATCAACACCTGTAGATAGCGAAGGGATAACTACAAGTATCAACACCTGTAGATAGCGAAGGGATAACTACAAGTATCAACACTTGTAGATAGCGAAGGGATAACTACAAGTATCAACACCTGTAGATAGCGAAGGGATAACTACAAGTATCAACACTTGTAGATAGCGAAGGGATAACTACAAGTTTCAACACTTGTAGCTAGCGAAGGGATAACTACAAGTATCAACACTTGTAGATAGCGAAGGGATAACTACAAGTATCAACACTTGTAGATAGCGAAGGGATAACTACAAGTATCAACACCTGTAGATAGCGAAGGGATAACTACAAGTATCAACACCTGTAGCTAGCGAAGGGATAACTACAAGTATCAACACTTGTAGATAGCGAAGGGATAACTACAAGTATCAACACTTGTAGCTAGCGAAGGGATAACTACAAGTTTCAACACTTGTAGATAGCGAAGGGATAACTACAAGTATCAACACCTGTAGCTAGCGAAGGGATAACTACAAGTATCAACACTTGTAGCTAGCGAAGGGATAACTACAAGTATCAACACCTGTAGATAGCGAAGGGATAACTACAAGTATCAACACTTGTAGCTAGCGAAGGAAAAACTACAAGTATCAACACTTGTAGATAGCGAAGGGATAACTACAAGTATCAACACCTGTAGATAGCGAAGGGATAACTACAAGTATCAACACTTGTAGATAGCGAAGGGATAACTACAAGTATCAACACTTGTAGATAGCGAAGGGATAACTACAAGTATCAACACTTGTAGATAGCGAAGGGATAACTACAAGTATCAACACTTGTAGCTAGCGAAGGGATAACTACAAGTATCAACACTTGTAGCTAGCGAAGGGATAACTACAAGTATCAACACTTGTAGCTAGCGAAGGGATAACTACAAGTATCAACACTTGTAGATAGCGAAGGGATAACTACAAGTATCAACACTTGTAGCTAGCGAAGGGATAACTACAAGTATCAACACTTGTAGATAGCGAAGGGATAACTACAAGTATCAATACTTGTAGATAGCGAAGGGATAACTACAAGTATCAACACTTGTAGATAGCGAAGGGATAACTACAAGTATCAACACCTGTAGACAGCGAAGGGATAACTACAAGTATCAACACCTGTAGATAGCAAAGGGATAACTACAAGTATCAACACTTGTAGATAGCGAAGGGATAACTACAAGTATCAACACCTGTAGATAGCGAAGGGATAACTACAAGTATCAACACTTGTAGCTAGCGAAGGGATAACTACAAGTATCAACACTTGTAGCTAGCGAAGTGATAACTACAAGTATCAACACCTGTAGATAGCGAAGGGATAACTACAAGTATCAACACTTGTAGCTAGCGAAGGGATAACTACAAGTATCAACACTTGTAGATAGCGAAGGGATAACTACAAGTATCAACACTTGTAGATAGCGAAGGGATAACTACAAGTATCAACACCTGTAGATAGCGAAGGGATAACTACAAGTATCAACACCTGTAGCTAGCGAAGGGATAACTACAAGTATCAACACTTGTAGATAGCGAAGGGATAACTACAAGTATCAACACTTGTAGCTAGCGAAGGGATAACTACAAGTTTCAACACCTGTAGATAGCGAAGGGATAACTACAAGTATCAACACATGTAGCTAGCGAAGGGATAACTACAAGTATCAACACTTGTAGCTAGCGAAGGGATAACTACAAGTATCAACACCTGTAGATAGCGAAGGGATAACTACAAGTATCAACACTTGTAGCTAGCGAAGGGATAACTACAAGTATCAACACTTGTAGCTAGCGAAGGGATAACTACAGATGTCAACACTTGTAGATAGCGAAGGGATAACTACAAGTATCAACACCTGTAGATAGCGAAGGGATAACTACAAGTATCAACACTTGTAGATAGCGAAGGGATGACTACAAGTATCAACACTTGTAGCTAGCGAAGGGATAACTACAAGTATCAACACTTGTAGATAGCGAAGGGATAACTACAAGTATCAACACTTGTAGATAGCGAAGGGATAACTACAAGTATCAACACTTGTAGATAGCAAAGGGATAACTACAAGTATCAACACTTGTAGCTAGCGAAGGGATAACTACAAGTATCAACACTTGTAGCTAGCGAAGGGATAACTACAAGTATCAACACTTGTAGCTAGCGAAGGGATAACTACAAGTATCAACACTTGTAGATAGCGAAGGGATAACTACAAGTATCAACACTTGTAGCTAGCGAAGGGATAACTACAAGTATCAACACTTGTAGATAGCGAAGGGATAACTACAAGTATGAACACTTGTAGCTAGCGAAGGGATAACTACAAGTATCAACACTTGTAGATAGCGAAGGGATAACTACAAGTATCAACACCTGTAGATAGCGAAGGGATAACTACAAGTATCAACACTTGTAGCTAGCGAAGGGATAACTACAAGTATCAACACTTGTAGATAGCGAAGGGATAACTACAAGTATCAACACCTGTAGATAGCGAAGGGATAACTACAAGTATCAACACCTGTAGATAGCGAAGGGATAACTACAAGTATCAACACTTGTAGATAGCGAAGGGATAACTACAAGTATCAACACCTGTAGATAGCGAAGGGATAACTACAAGTATCAACACCTATAGATAGCGAAGGGATAACTACAAGTATCAACACTTGTAGATAGCGAAGGGATAACTACAAGTATCAACACTTGTAGATAGCGAAGGGATAACTACAAGTATCAACACCTGTAGATAGCGAAGGGATAACTACAAGTATCAACACTTGTAGATAGCGAAGGGATAACTACAAGTATCAACACCTGTAGATAGCGAAGGGATAACTACAAGTATCAACACTTGTAGCTAGCGAAGGGATAACTACAAGTATCAACACTTGTAGCTAGCGAAGGGATAACTACAGATGTCAACACTTGTAGATAGCGAAGGGATAACTACAAGTATCAACACCTGTAGATAGCGAAGGGATAACTACAAGTATCAACACTTGTAGATAGCGAAGGGATGACTACAAGTATCAACACTTGTAGCTAGCGAAGGGATAACTACAAGTATCAACACTTGTAGATAGCGAAGGGATAACTACAAGTATCAACACTTGTAGATAGCGAAGGGATAACTACAAGTATCAACACTTGTAGATAGCGAAGGGATAACTACAAGTATCAACACTTGTAGCTAGCGAAGGGATAACTACAAGTATCAACACTTGTAGCTAGCAAAGGGATAACTACAAGTATCAACACTTGTAGCTTGCGAAGGGATAACTACAAGTATCAACACTTGTAGATAGCGAAGGGATAACTACAAGTATCAACACTTGTAGCTAGCGAAGGGATAACTACAAGTATCAACACTTGTAGCTAGCGAAGGGATAACTACAAGTATGAACACTTGTAGCTAGCGAAGGGATAACTACAAGTATGAACACTTGTAGCTAGCGAAGGGATAACTACAAGTATCAACACCTGTAGATAGCGAAGGGATAACTACAAGTATCAACACTTGTAGCTAGCGAAGGGATAACTACAAGTATCAACACCTGTAGCTAGCGAAGGGATAACTACAAGTATCAACACTTGTAGCTAGCGAAGGGATAACTACAAGTATCAACACCTGTAGATAGCGAAGGGATAACTACAAGTATCAACACTTGTAGCTAGCGAAGGGATAACTACAAGTATCAACACCTGTAGCTAGCGAAGGGATAACTACAAGTATCAACACCTGTAGATAGCGAAGGGATAACTACAAGTATCAACACTTGTAGCTAGCGAAGGGATAACTACAAGTATCAACACTTGTAGCTAGCGAAGGGATAACTACAAGTATCAACACTTGTAGATAGCGAAGGGATAACTACAAGTATCAACACTTGTAGATAGCGAAGGGATAACTACAAGTATCAACACCTGTAGATAGCGAAGGGATAACTACAAGTATCAACACTTGTAGATAGCGAAGGGATAACTACAAGTATCAACACTTGTAGATAGCGAAGGGATAACTACAAGTATCAACACCTGTAGATAGCGAAGGGATAACTACAAGTATCAACACCTGTAGATAGCGAAGGGATAACTACAAGTATCAACACTTGTAGATAGCGAAGGGATAACTACAAGTATCAACACCTGTAGATAGCGAAGGGATAACTACAAGTATCAACACCTATAGATAGCGAAGGGATAACTACAAGTATCAACACTTGTAGATAGCGAAGGGATAACTACAAATATCAACACTTGTAGATAGCGAAGGGATAACTACAAGTATCAACACCTGTAGATAGCGAAGGGATAACTACAAGTATCAACACTTGTAGATAGCGAAGGGATAACTACAAGTATCAACACCTGTAGATAGCGAAGGGATAACTACAAGTATCAACACTTGTAGATAGCGAAGGGATAACTACAAGTATCAACACCTGTAGATAGCGAAGGGATAACTACAAGTATCAACACTTGTAGATAGCGAAGGGATAACTACAAGTATCAACACTTGTAGCTAGCGAAGGGATAACTACAAGTATCAACACTTGTAGCTAGCGAAGGGATAACTACAAGTATCAACACTTGTAGATAGCGAAGGGATAACTACAAGTATCAACACTTGTAGCTAGCGAAGGGATAACTACAAGTATCAACACTTGTAGCTAGCAAAGGGATAACTACAAGTATCAACACTTGTAGATAGCGAAGGGATAACTACAAGTATCAACACTTGTAGCTAGCGAAGGGATAACTACAAGTATCAACACCTGTAGATAGCGAAGGGATAACTACAAGTATAAACACTTGTAGCTAGCGAAGGGATAACTACAAGTATCAACACCTGTAGCTAGCGAAGGGATAACTACAAGTATCAACACTTGTAGCTAGCGAAGAGATAACTACAAGTATCAACACTTGTAGCTAGCGAAGGGATAACTACAAGTATCAACACCTGTAGATAGCGAAGGGATAACTACAAGTATCAACACTTGTAGCTAGCGAAGGGATAACTACAAGTATCAACACTTGTAGCTAGCGAAGGGATAACTACAAGTATCAACACTTGTAGCTAGCGAAGGGATAACTACAAGTATCAACACCTGTAGATAGCGAAGGGATAACTACAAGTATCAACACTTGTAGATAGCGAAGGGATAACTACAAGTATCAACACCTGTAGATAGCGAAGGGATAACTACAAGTATCAACACTTGTAGCTAGCGAAGGGATAACTTCAAGTATCAACACTTGTAGATAGCGAAGGGATAACTAAGTGCTGTGCAAGCGCGTACACGGGGCGACCAAATAGTGGGTCACTTCTTATTAAGGAATCTTCAAATACTTTGCTTTTTCAATACCTATGAATGCGCACCCCCCTCCGCCAATCCTGGGACGCGCCTGCATGTGCTATCCCTGATATGGTAACGATAGCAACATTATATGGACATCTATACATTTGATACTAACGCAGAGCGGTCGGTTGTCACAACTGTTTTCATTGCTGCTGCTCAAAACCTGTTTCCATACAAAAAAGGCACTGTAACGGCGTAACATAGGTATAGACCAATCAGAGCTAAGATTTGCGCTTATTTTAATAGCGGATCTCTCTCCAAACCCCTCTCTTACGAGATTAACAAACTAATAGCAAAAAGCTGTAAGAAAGTGCCTAAAATCAAGAGCCTATTGGCCTGTTATACGCTACCCTGGGTACCAGAGGCTCGTCGCCGCGAAGCTCGAAGCCTCTGGTACCTAGGTTAGTTATACGCTTAAATAAATTAGAATTTATGTTTAGACTAGAAAAGGAAAAATAGATAATCAGTTTAATAGAGCTGGTTAAATATTTACTTCGTAAATGGTACCAAGCTATTGTTGCTCTTACTGCGATTTTCAATATTGTGCGAGCTCTCGTCAATAATTTTTCTCAACCGCTTACTGGCTTCCGTCATTCAAACTCACGGAAATTGCATTAGGTGCTTCTTGATTGGTTTGCACCTTGCGGAGAGGTGGCGTGGTCCCGCAGGCCCGTACCCAGGGGGGGGGGGGGGGGGTGCAGGGGGTGCGAACCCCCCACAATGGTTCTCAATAGACGTGCTATTTGTAGACAAAACTAAAAACCATAAGCTATATCACTCTGGTATGTAGCCAAATCCGGAATTAAACGCCAGGTGGAGATACTGCAACGGCATAAAAAATCTCTTTTCCTTTTTTCGGAGGTGGTTAGATTTTTATCAGAGAACTCCCTCCCCCCCCCCCCCTCCCCGGAAAAATTAGGTCCACTTTTTCGGATTTCGCATCCCCCCCCCCAAGAAAAATCCTGGGTACGGGCCTGGGTTGCAAAGCCAATTCAGTGCTGGCCCGCCAATGAAAATGCTTTAAGGATTTTGATTGACGTGCGGTAGTAGTAGGCAATTTAGATGAGTCGGCGAGAATTCATAGAATGCTGAAAACCGAAGTAAAAGAACATAAGACCATGTTAACCACCAAACTTCAAGAATGTGCGGGTTCACATTACTCGTGGGTCCCTTTATTGCATGCTAAGAATAGGGCTGTTTATTATATTGTTTTTGTCTCAAATAAAGTATTCCTGCTATGTTAACAGTAAAAAACGGCTAGCTCATCACCCCGCTAACAATAAAAAGCCGTAACCATTGAAAAAAAGTGGTTATCAAAGGTTGCTCTTAAGAATCTCCAAGGGTCAACAAAATCCGTATTTCGTTTATCGTATTCACGTAGTTGCAAGCCATATTATACGTCGTCGCTGCACATTCCTTATAAGCACTTAGTGCCATGGTGATTTCGTGGTTTCCATAGAAACCATTACCATGGAGATAAGATGCTGTTGCCAAAGACACTATTTTCATGATGACAATACGGTTATCATGGAAGTCATTGCCATGGTGATAATATGTGGTTAAAATTAAAGTCATTGTCATGGCGACGATACATGGTTGCCATGAAAACCAAGGTCAATCGGCGCAGTCCCCGCAAAGAAGTTCATCCCCCTCTCGCACGAACCCCTCGCTCGCTAGAGACCTGCCGCACCGACTGCACATAAAGCACTCTTTGTGGAAATTCGACTCTTCCAGCGTGTAATACTCGCCACCCACGATCGCCTTCAGACAGATCTCGCATTGCTTTGCATAAAACTTTCCGTAGCATTCCATGCAGTACCGGCAACCGTCCCGTACACTGAACGCCGCGGAGGCGAGAGACCGGTGGCAGAAGTAACAGGAGAAGCAAGCCTTGTGCCAGGTCTCGCCATTGTAGAGCACTCCGCCCTCAAGCAGTGGTTCGCCGCACGAAGCGCAGCGCTTAGAGAACTTTGACTGGTAGCAGCCCGGACAGAAAAAGGTGTCGTCTTTAGGCACGAAGCCGCTTGTACCGATTGCTTCACCGCAGTTCGCGCAACGGAAACAGTTCTCGTGCCAGAAGTTCCCGCTATACTCCAGGCGCGATGCTGGGGAGGGCAAAAGAAAGGTAGAAAGATAGTTAAGATAAATATAGTGGTTTGCCCTTTGTTAAGTGCTGATTGTATTGCCTCTGAGCGCTTTATTCCCCGAATACTGAACACTCTCCATATAGCAAAGATACACACACTTCATATAGTAACAGGGAGGGAGCATATACAAGGAATAGCTAAGGATTGGCCCACGAAAAAAAAGGCGATTGACATCCATACGCGAGGAGACAAAGGAGTCACAGTTTCCCATGTAAAGAGCAAAGTTCGCACACGTTATGCGCTTATTTACTAGCTCCTACCTCCCAACCACCTCCCCCCTCACAATGCTTCCTCTAGATCCTGTTATGTATTTGTGTTTACAGCGGAGTATACAGGTTTTCTAATAGGAGGGGGCACAAAAAGGACTGTCTTGGCATTTCCTCCTTTATTGTAGTTTATGTCTCATACATTTACTGTATTTTTGGCTGCTAGAAGGGGGGGGGGGGCTAGGCCAGCCCCCCTGGCCACGCCCCTGGCAAAGTGTTGTATTTGTATAATCTACCCACAAGCATAGCACGCTTACACCAACTTCCGGGGTCTAATCTACCCGTAACAACCTTTCACTAACCTCCCGAGTCTATTATTTGCCCACAAGCGCAGCACTCTTTCTGATAGTTCGCCACGTAGCATTTATTGCACTTACCTCCCGAGTCTATCATTTGCCCACAAGCGAAGCACTCTTTCTGATAGTTCGCCACGTAGCATTTATTGCACTTACCTCCCGAGTCTATCATTTGCCCACAAGCGAAGCACTCTTTCTGATAGTTCGCCACGTAGCATTTATTGCACTTACCTCCCGAGTCTATCATTTGCCCACAAGCGAAGCACTCTTTCTGATAGTTCGCCACGTAGCATTTATTGCACTTACCTCCCGAGTCTATCATTTGCCCACAAGCGAAGCACTCTTTCTGATAGTTCGCCACGTAGCATTTACTGCACTTACCTCCCGAGTCTATCATTTGCCCACAAGCAAAACACTCTTTCTGATAGTTCGCCACGTAGCATTTATTGCACTTACCTCCCGAGTCTATTATTTGCCCACAAGCGAAGCACTCTTTCTGATAGTTCGCCACGTAGCATTTACTGCACTTACCTCCCGAGTCTATCATTTGCCCACAAGCGAAGCACTCTTTCTGATAGTTCGCCGCGTAGCATTTATTGCACTTACCTCCCGAGTCTATCATTTGCCACAAGCGAAGCACTCTTTCTGATAGTTCGCCACGTAGCATTTATTGCACTTACCTCCCGAGTCTATCATTTGCCCACAAGCAAAACACTCTGTCTGATATATTTAGCCACGTAGCATTTATTGCACTTACCTCCCGAGTCTATCATTTGCCCACAAGCGAAGCACTCTTTCTGATAGTTCGCCACGTAGCATTTACTGCACTTACCTCCCGAGTTAATCATTTGCCCACAAGCGAAACACTCTGTCTGATATATTTAGCCACGTAGCATTTATTGCACTTACCTCCCGAGTTAATCATTTGCCCACAAGCGAAACACTCTGTCTGATATATTTAGCCACGTAGCATTTATTGCACTTACCTCCCGAGTCTATCATTTGCCCACAAGCGAAGCACTCTTTCTGATAGTTCGCCACGTAGCAATTGTTACACAGGATTTGGTCTCGGTAGAATGTAAACTTCCCGTCCGACTTAAGAGGTCGTCGGCAGATATCACAGATAAAGCATTTATCATGCCAGTGCCTAGAGACAAGACAAGGGGAATCACGTTAAACGGTCTGTGTCAACCCCATCTTCAGGGTCTTTTGGGTTCGATCAATATAGAGTTTGGTCGACAACTGGATGGAAACCCCGCTTTGCTTATTGACGCGAGAAAAATATAGACCCTCGTTCATCCGCGGGAGAAGGTCGGAAACCCCTATCAAGCCAAGCAGCGTGTGAAGAAAGGAAGAATTCCGCCCTGCCTATCCACGCGAGGGAAGACTGGTGTGGTCGCGGGTGTAGTCGCGCTACACACGACCTGTCTATTCACGCGAGTGGGTTCCCCACAGGACACAGGGATCGCGTTTCGCACAGCTGCCGTCTCACCTGTCATCGTCCGATGAGATGTCTCTGCTCTCGGGTCCGATCTTTTGGTGGCAGGCCTCGCACTCATGGGCATAAGAATCCTTGAAGCAGTCGGTACAGACGGGTTTATCACCGCGTACGATAAACTGCCGACCTTTGGGTCAAGAGGATTTTAAGGTATTATAAGGTGGTTTACATTCACGTCGTTGGCAACAGGATGTCAGCAAGAAATGCGCACGCGCAAAATCGATACAGATTGTGTGAGCTGGCGTCGTGTATCAATGCTACAAAATGCTACAAAAGTTCTCCTGCAACTGGTAACGTTTTTTTGTGTTCCGCTACGAGTTGCAAGAAAATTGCTTGCATGACATCCCTTTTTTGCAACTTTCAATGCAGTCATGGCGCCTACTTTTCGTCATCGTTGCATTGCAAGTTGCAGGAAAAATTGGTTCGCGCGAAGTGACCGCGTTTAGTTACTCGAAATGAGTCTTTATGCACGTGCATTATTTATTCTTACCAGTAATACTGTGGTCGCAAGTTTGACACTGGAAATGACCCAGATGCCAGTTTTTATTCATTGCCACTGTGTATTCGCCAGTGAAGATGAGCTAACACAAGGAAATAATTGATTATTCATGGCTAAATAAAGGGTTGAATATTGTAATGCTAAAATTTTGCTGTGCGATTCAAGAATGGAGTTTTGTTCAACTAATTATCCTTTGAGATTTTTAAAAAGACCATCACCTTTCTCAAATCCAAACACAGACATTAAAAAAACATAAAATGAAAAATGCATCCTTGACGCATTTTGACGAGTCTCCGCCGCCGTCGCCATTTTCTTATCCTAGCAAAGTACCGAGGGTAAGAAAGCATGATATTGGCTGATTTGGGGAAGTTGTTACAAATGTTTTATGATTGGTTTTAGTAAACAAAGCTTGAGGTTTTCAGCTGGTTAAATTGAGATTTCGATTTGAAAAAAATTCGACAAAAACACAGGTGTGACTGACAAGGGCTTTCAAACAAGGACCCGCACTATAAAAGGGCTTGGCTCCCGCACTATAAAAGGGCTTGGCTCCCGCACTATAAAAGGGCTTGGCTCCCGCACTATAAAAGGGCTTGGCTCCTGCACTATAAAAGGGCTTGGCTCCCGCACTATAAAAGGGCTTGGCTCCCGCACTATAAAAGGGCTTGGCTCCCGCACTATAAAAGGGCTTGGCTCCCGCACTATAAAAGGGCTTGGCTCCCGCACTATAAAAGGGCTTGGCTCCCGCACTATAAAAGGGCTTGGCTCCCGCACTATAAAAGGGCTTGGCTCCCGCACTATAAAAGGGCTTGGCTCCCGCACTATAAAAGGGCTTGGCTCCCGCACTATAAAAGGGCTTGGCTCCCGCACTATAAAAGGGCTTGGCTCCCGCACTATAAAAGGGCTTGGCTCCCGCACTATAAAAGGGCTTGGCTCCCGCACTATAAAAGGGCTTGGCTCCCGCACTATAAAAGGGCTTGGCTCCCGCACTATAAAAGGGCTTGGCTCCGCCCTCTTTCCTCTGAATAAAATTCAAACTTCAAGATGAAAACACGCCGTAACATTGCGTCGTTAGTAAGACTCTTTAGTTGTGCTATCGTTCATAATTTGAACTTATTTTTACTGCACATTCCTGCTCTTTTGGAGGGTTATTCATTGTTAGTAGCCAAGAGAAAATAAAAAGAGCAAACGAGAAGAAAAGCGCTTCAAAAGTTGAGTTTTGGTTTCGCTCCTCGTGGGCAAACAAGACACGCTTGACTGAACTCTGGAGCTCCGCACCGCGTGACAAGGGATTTTTAAGCTTGAACACAATAGATACAACGTATATCAAATATTACGTGATACCTCGTCACAACCCCCGCAACGCGACTTCTGTAGCTCAGCAAAATGACGCCCGCAGTACACCTTGTCAGCGTGCTGGAAATACGTCAGTTCTACTAGGAGCTCATTGCATGTCTCGCACGTGAAGCATCCTGGGTGAAACGAGGCTTCCGCGCCTATGTTTTCGGCGACGACCGCTGGTTCACTGCGCAGGATTGGGTGGCTACAGCGGGCGCAACGCTAGGGGGGGAAGAAAAAATTGGTGAATGTGAACAATGACTTAAAATCAGTAAAAAAAAATATGCTGAAGGGATTATCAAAAACTGGATGAAGATATGCGACAACTGACTGCGCAATATTTTAAGAGCCTGTAGCAGACCTCGAATTCAAGTGAAAACCAGGGTTTTCAAAATAAATCATTTTTATAAGCTCTAGAGCTGCGTCTCTAAAGACTCACCTGTCGCCGGCCAAACGGCACCTTGACCACCCCCTCTCCCCTCGCGTTATCCGCGCTGGAATTGAACTGCATAAATGATTCTCTATGAGCTGCGGAAAAGGTGCTCAGTTTTTCAGGGTCTCTGTCTTGGACCGGTAATTGGTACGCCATCTGAGCCCTATAGTATTTGGACCCTGGAGAATCCTTGATGGGAACTTTTTGTGGAGGTAGTTCTTTCATGTATAGTTCAACCTGTGAAGAAAAAATGCAAAAAAGTTGATAAATATACTAGAAGTTGATACCTTTTCTTGTTGGACATTATGTATCTAGCGAATTAAGGAAATTTTTTTCAAGAACTCCGTTCATATTGAAGAGCTACAAAAATGGATTCAATATGAATTGAAAACAGTTAACCCCGAGTCGCCTTCGCGCGTTTTCAGTCACACGTGCACCTTTTGTGTTTTTCGTTTACAAGTCGCGAATGGTTTTTGGTGCCGGAAGACATTTCGAAGTTACGGCAGCCATAACTAACCAATGAGAGAGCGCTGCAAAGCACCAAGCCTCAAAAAAGCAGCCAAGAGATACATGCGCACCTACCCACTAAATCAACAACATCGCAAAGCTAAGAAACAATTCGAACTTTATTCAATCGCTGGCTTTATTATCATCGGTATTTTCTCGGTGACAGTAGCTAAGAAGAAGATCCTCTTGTATGTTGCTTTGATTGTGATCGATTTAAAGCTTTGACAGGTGTGGCAGAATTAGGAAAATTCAAAAGTCATGATGAACGTCAACCAAAACACAGTTGTGACTCGTAAACTAAAGGCACAAGGATGCACGTGAGAAGGTGAGACTGAAAAGGAGTGTAACATCGTTTCTCACATGTAGTATGTAGAGATCACTTGATGGTGGTGAGCGTTTCTTCACGCTCAATAGTGATATGGGCCCATCTTATCTAGCAAGCGTCGAGCCCGGTCAAATAGCCAATCAATACAACAAGGAAGGATTACAGTGACAAACACGATTTTCATCATTAAGATGATGACGCCGTAAAGCTAGTCAATCAGCCGTATCTCGCGTTCTTATTGGCTTCATTTCACTGGCAATAGTGTGGTCACGGTAGCGCGCGTTGCATGGCAATAGTGTGGTCACGGTAGCGCGCGTTGCATGGCAATACTTTTTACCGATTACAGCCTGCCCCTCACATTTGAGGATTGTTGGCAATAGTGTGGTTACGGTAGCGCGCGTTGCATGGCAATAGTGTGGTCACGGTAGCGCGCGTTGCATGGCAATAGTGTGGTTACGGTAGCGCGCGTTGCATGGCAATAGTGTGGTCACGGTAGCGCGCGTTGCACTGTAGAGGCCCTGTCACATGTAGACTTTTCGGCTGCAACTTGTCTCGCAAAAAAATTGTTGCAGGTCGCACGCGTCATGTCACACGTGAAGTTTGTTTCAGAAAGCAGAAGAGCTTTCTACTTTTCGTGCGGCTTCGAGAAATGCAAAACAAATTGCAAAGGGGGCGTCACACGCAAAAAAAATGCACGTGCGACTTGCAGTTATTTTTTTGCGAGACGGGTCGCAAGAGAAAAAAAAACGTACGTGGGACATAACGTCTCGTGTAAACAGCGCAAACATTGCTGAAGACCCATTTCTGGTCATTATTTGCTTGTCTTTATTGCTGGTCTTTATTGCTGGTCTTTATTGCTTGTCTTTATTGCTTGTCTTTATTGCTTGTCTTTATTGCTTGTCTTTATTGCTGGTCTTTATTGCTGGTCTTTATTGCTGGTCTTTATTGCTGGTCTTTATTGCTGGTCTTTATTGCTGGTCTTTATTGCTTGTCTTTATTGCTTGTCTTTATTTGCTGGTCTTTATTGTTGGTCTTTATTGTTGGTCTTTATTGCTGGTCTTTATTGTTGGTCTTTATTGCTGGTCTTTATTGCTGGTCTTTATTGCTGGTCCTTATTGCTTGTCTTTATTGTTGGTCTTTATTGCTGGTCTTTATTGTTGGTCTTTATTGCTGGTCTTTATTGCTGGTCTTTATTGCTGGTCTTTATTGCTGGTCTTTATTGCTGGTCTTTATTGCTGGTCTTTATTGCTGGTCTTTATTGCTGGAGATGTTTATTTGCGCTATGCTGTGAGCTGCTACAAAGCTGTTCGCCAACATTGCCTTTATTAGCTAAAACGTGATGTTACACGGGATAACATTCAACAAAAACTTTTCGCGACACTTTGTATCGTGGAAAGTTTTTGACCGTGTAACATGTCGCGCAACACAACCTTTCGCGCACCATTTTACTCGGCAACATGTTGCGTGGTTTTTAACCCGCTTCAAAAACAAAATGACGAATATCTGGAAAGTTATTCCGCGATACATTTGTTTGGCAACATGTCAGAATGATTACGTTACAATTTATCGCGAAACGTTTTTGTTGCATCACCAGTGCAACACCACCTTAACAAACGTTGGCTATAGCTTAACAGAGTTGGTGGCCGCATAATGTAGATACCACTATTTTTGTAACACGTTCAGGCCCGTACCCAGGATTTTTCTTGGGTGGGTGCGAAATCCGGAAAAAAGGACCTAACTTTTCCGGGGGGGGGGGGGGATGGAATGATAAAAATCTGACCATCCTCGAAAGAACAAAAAGGGATTCTTTTATGCGTTGCAGTATCTCTATGGGACGTCTATTGTCGGATATGGCTACATACTAGAGTTATCTAGCTAATGCTTTATGGTTTTGTCTACAAATAGCACGTCCATTGGGAACCGAAAGTGGACCTTCGGCCGTTGTAGGGGGGTTCGCACCCCCTGCATCCCCCTGGGTACGGGCATGCGTTTTCCCGTTTGCTCTGTTTCTCGATCTCACCTGACTTTGACTCAAGCCAGAAGGTGTCCACAAATATTTCGGGAAACCACCGCTGATCACCTTTGGCGGTGGTGGCAGGCTCGACACCTCATTTTCAATAGAGTTCAAATCAAGAAAGTCTTCTCGATAGTTCATTGGCGGTGGAGGGGGCGGGAAGTCATTTTCTAACTGAGGGGGTGGTGGTGGTGGAAGATCGTCATAGTAGTTGGCAGCGCTGCTGTCCAGCTTGAGCCCGCGCACTTGGAACTCGATGCCGTTTATTCTTGTGTTGATGTCCATGGTTTCGTTAGCCTCGTTCTGAATGTCGTGATCCTCCCGTGGACACTTGCAATATTGACAAGCTTTCCTGTAGACACAAGTTGTGCATATAATTAAGGTTACTGCGTGATTCCTAGTCCCCGCGCAGCCGATCTTTGAGTCGGTCACGCAATGCTTCCATCTCCACGTTGCGTGACCGACAGAAGCGTTGCGTGACAGACACAAAGAACTGCTGCGCGGGAGATTACGTGATTTTAGAAAAAAACAAACCCCTTTCAGAGGGAATTTCGAAAGGGACAGGGACCGCAAATCAATCCCTTGCCATAAGCCAAGATACCGGCAATGAAGGACCCCAGTCACGTGTGTGATTGTCAGCCGGCGTGACGTCGTGCATTTGTGTTGTGTTATTTCCTTGTGTTTTTTTTTAGCAAGCGGGCATTTAATTTGCGCATGCTTTCACAAGTCACGGCATCTTATACAGACATTGTAAACTTGGAAATTTTGCGTGTATACATTGCTAATAAAAATACTTTCCATTTCGGACATGTGATAATTCTATGAAAAATATGGACACAGAAGCATGTAAGACCCTACTATTTCGTCTGTGGGCAGGGTCTTCATTTCTCATAGCCAGGCTAACAACTACTGGCATATCACCATGGCTAAATCAAACTATCCCCCAAATACTCACGATTAAATGCCTCGATTAATTTCCTCATTGGAATTCAAATAAAGTAAGTGTGATGACCCATTCAAATTGGATTTCTCACAATCACCCGCTCCGTTTAAGGGATAAACTTATCTGATTAAAAAAAGGGTTTTGGCACTCTAAAGAACCGATTACTACTTATTAAAGTAAAAGCTACTTATATAACACGCTTATACGATACCATGATAAGCAAATATTTTGTCGATGACGGTAGGATTGCGTCTGTTGGACTGGCATAATGATTTTCTCCTTGATCTGGATGACGATATAATTGCCCGAACGACACTCAATCTGTCACTAGCTAGTTATTCTGCACGCAGATAGCAAAACGCTAACATTTGTCAACAAATTCAAAGCTCAGAAAATGAGTATGTATCCATCCATCTTCAGAATTCTTTTATCAAATCTATTTATGCAAAGGTTATTGGTATTTGTTCGCAGAACTAAAAATTGGCGACTTAACACTGCAACACAAAAACTGAGCAATGGCTTCCCTTGAGTCAATCACTACAGAATGTCCAATCACGATAGCTGTTGAATGGCTTCCTTCTTATCTAATTAACTTAGAAGTGCATGTGTGATTGCGATATCAGTGGCTTGCGAATGAGACAAGGCATTCGTTATGAGTGCGATTCATAACAGCAATCTTACTTTAACAACTGGCGTTGAGAAGAAAGCAATTTTTTCTAAAGCACGATGATCCAGCGACGAAAGCCTCGCACGCTGAGGTTCATTCTGAGTTACCCAGTGCGATCTCGGTTAGAAGTGAATCGCTGTCCATAACACCGACAACAGGCAGCTATGACTCACGAGTCTGGGCGCAGACTCTCTAACTGCCGTTATGGAACCCTACACCAAAGTCATAAGCGCCACAAGAATGTGAACTTTGATAAGGTCACGCCTACAGACAGCCCGGTACTTGACATAGAAGAGGCGTGAGAGCACTAAAAACTGTACGCCCCGCGCAAACATCGGCTAGCTTCGCTGCACCGCCTACGCTGGGCTGACCGCAAAACGAAGGAAACTTTGGCAAACTGATCTAGCAATGCATGGGCAAACAGCATGAGCAATCAATTCGTTTCTTGAATTCTTAATGCATTAACTACACTGTAAAATAATGTGTGGTCACGGTAGCGTCGCACTTTTATGTTCCGTGTAAACACCGCGAAAATGCAGCTATAAAATAGATATTATTACCGGCGCCGTTTACACATGATGTCGGGAAGTGCACGAGGTAGTCGGCCAACTTTCCTTTGTTTTGTGGTCAATCGAGTGAAAGGGAGGGCGAGGAGATGCCAGAAATGCTGGCTAATGTTTAATCACGGTGAAGTTTTTAGTGCCCTTTCCTCTTTCGTGTCAATGATTTATCTGTGGCTTAAGCAGCGACGCCAACTCCACTTAGCGAATCTCTTTTTCTGATCTGATCCGTATGGTGCGTTGTAAATGAATAGCTTGTTGGTGAATGATCATGGGCAATCAAACACGCTTGTTACCACTCAAAATGTCCCCTCCTAGTTCAGGCTTATCAGTATATGTAAGGGAAACGGGACAAGGAAAGAAACTGTCACGCTCTAAAACACGAAAAGTATCCCTAAATCGCCTTCTAATTCCTTAGGCCACCAAGAGCTCACCTGAATGGCCACTTAAAGATCTCGACGACCCAAATCGCCTGTTTGTTAACGACTCTTAATCCTTAGGCCCTCAACTCCTGTGAGTTTATCCTACACACGGATTAAAGCTAGGTTTTCCCCCAAGTACTGCGCACAAAAACACACTACATTCTCACACTCGCGAATTGAGAAAAAAATGTAGGATTTTGGAAAAAAATCTCATCAAAATTTCCTTCACGGAGGAGGGGTCTTTTAGTGCTGAATTTCAAGTCACACACTTCGTTTAGGCGGACGTCAATCAAAGCCAATTTCCACAAGATTACGATGAGGGAATAGACTCGTGGCGCAACCAACGTTTGGAAATCACGCAACAATCTTGGCGAAGCAATGCAGCGATTAAGTGGCCAGCTGAACAAAATCTTTCAATTCCTGTGCCATCTTAATAACCCTAGCCTCCAAATGCCTATCTCTTATCTTAAAGTTCAAAATAAGTTGGGATTCCTGTGCCCTGTGTGATATGCGCGAGGAGAGTGGGTACAAACATTATCAAGTAATTCTTGCTTGTTGGAATAATGGTAACTGAAAGTTAACAAATATATGGAATATGGGTATTTACTTATATGGAAGAAAGGAAAAACCAAAACACTCGACAACTTCTTGGCGAACCATGTTCGCCAGGCACAGGAAGCCCAAGTATTATAAATATCGGCATAACTGTATTAGGAGTTCTTTACTTCATCCTCTTTTTAACTTATCTCCCTTTGGAATGTGTAACACCTGCATCGCATTTTCCTGAGGTTTAAGAAACCATTTGATCAACGCAGCGCTTGCAAACAATGCGCAGAGTATATTCGTGCCCTTGTAGTGCGATCCTTATTGGCACGAAGGCGCCCGATTTATACACTTGACAGACAAAATGCATTCCAAACAGGCTCGGCATATGTTTGCAGTTACAATGGAATTCTTTGCTATTTTAGTGAAACCCCGGATCTAAGGACGCCTTGTTCATAAGGACACTTTTCTACGACAGTTTTTTTGGTGTCTTTGCCAGCCGCCATTTTGTTATCCAAGTATGAGAAAGCATCCATTTCCATTTTATCGTCAGAAAGTTATTTTGAGAATTATTTTCATAATTTTCTTCCGATAAGTGTCGGAAAACAATAACAGAGTTGGGACTGACTAAGACTCTTTAACAAAATCGCGATAAAAAAAAATCTCACATCGAGCCCTTATTAACGATGTTCTACTGTCTATTGACAGTCTTGTAGGTCCTAGCGCTGTCCTTATTAACTAGGTTCCATTGTATAAGGACGGTGTTGTAGGTCCTAGAGGTTTCCTTATTAACGCGGTCTTACCGTATAACGACACTCGTAAGTCCTAGCGCTGTCCTTATTAACGCGGTCTTACCGTATAACGACACTCGTCTTGTTAGCCCTCGTGATGTCCTTATTAACTAGGTTCCATTGTATAAGGACGGTGTTGTAGGTCCTAGAGGTTTCCTTATTAACGAGGTTCTACTGTATGAGGACAGTCTTGTAGTCTTGTACACAGGGGGGTTCACCCCCCCCCCCCCCCCTTGGTGGCCAAAAAGGGGGCCTTTCTTATTATGGAATCTTTAAATGCTATGCTTTTCCATACGGTTCCTATGACTGAACAGTTCCCCCCCCCCCCCCCACCCACCCCCAGCCAAACCTGGGTACGCGCCTGGATATCGAAAGCGCGTAAACAGAAATCTCGAAAAATGTCTGCATAGGTGATATGCAAAGAGCATTGCTGAGCATTGTTGCGTGTTTTCTCAGAAACTTAAGGCTGTTTGCACAGCTCAAGGCTCTCATACACTTTTGAGGCAAATTGATCAAGTACATCTGTGTCTAACTTGCAATCCCATTAAAAGTTGACTTGCATGTATACAAGGAGTGATTTGATTTCTATTGCAGACTAACGAAAGCAAAAGAAAAAAGTAAAGCTCACAAAAATGCTAGCTGCGATCGAAGTTATGATGAGTCAAAAATGTATCTCTAATATTTATAATATTCATCACGTAACAATCTCTTTGGTATTGTAACAACAAAAATGTGCGCGCGAAATCCTGGCATAGCCACGCTTGATCCAAAATAGAACAAAGTCTAATTTTAGAACGCCTATGGATTGGATTAGGCATTCCTAGAATAGTCAAAAGCTATTCGAGACTAAATGACCTCCTTACGCTTCTAGTACATTGCATAATACGCTGAGAGAGCCCTTTCCGCTTATGCCGGCCCAAAAGTTAGGGAAAAGTGCCAATCTAGCACTGTTACCCCATCCCTTTTGTCCGCTGCTTTGGTGCGTTTATTGTCATTCACTTTAATTGTCTCCTGTTCAAATGAGATGGATACACGCACAATTTTTAAGAAATGTTCCCAGTGCAAATGGCAAATGGTAGTAATAACTGACCGCTACGGTTATGTGTCGTTAATTTGATTTGGAAAGCCATTTTTCATTATATTTTCTCCATTCAGAAAATATATGAAGAAATTTCTTTCCGTTAGCAGAAATGCGGTGTGGAAAATGACATTTGCCATTCACGCTAAGCTGACAACGTATTTTGAAGTAGGTGTATATGTTCAGTGAGCATGCGCAAAAATAAAAATATCGAATTTTTGCGCGCTTTGATTTCCGCGCGCAAGATTTTTTTAACACGTGACTAGTTTTTTTTCTTGCGCGATTCACATTTAATTAGCGTATCATTAAAAAAATAATAATTAAAAAACTAATTTGGATAATTTGGTCTGTGGTCAAAACGTGGATATTTTCAGTTTTTGGATTGAACGGCTTGCCGTGTTACACGTGGACAGACTAAAAACAGCTGACTGTCAACTACCAATATAATGACTAAATTTATTAGCAATCGCTTTTAACCACTGGCCGACACAAAATCTAACGAAAGGACGAACTACTAAGCAATGAATGAGACAACAATTGATAGCTCGGTTAAAGGTTAACATTGTGGTTTCGAAACTTCTGGAAAACACAAAGGGATGGTTGAAAACCGTCAAAAACAAGACACTGCAAACAATTCTCTTTTGTGATTTAGAATAGGGAGAGCTAATTATTTAAAAATACTTAAAGGACAATATTTAAATAAAAACCTTTTGTTTATCACGCGGTTAAAATGACAAGACTAGGAAAGTGAAAATATAAGAAATGGGATAAAAAGACTAGCGCGCAAGTTAATACCTGTCAATGAAATAAAAAAAGATCCTTGTATCTTCGACATGAGTTCGACGACCATATTCGAAAATTGTATTATAATTATGCTCAACTTCCGGGCGCACCCATAATCAAAATCACTTGCTTTAAATTAAAATCTCATCAGCATAAGCCTATTTATTGTCTGTTCCACTATGATGATACTATGAGCTCTTTCAAAGACTCTGTTTCCTCTACTTTAGGATTTGCAGAGAGTTGAGTACAAAATCAATTTGATGTATTGTTTGCCAGACACTGGGTACTCGAACATAAAAACACTTGTTGAATATCCAATGATTTTAAACGGAAACACTCGACCAAACGTCTGTCTTCCCACGCAAAATTAACATGGAGTAAAATACGTAACGGAAAATCGTGACTTTCATGTGTTTGAAAAAGGGATATTGATTATTTATGTTTGCTAAAATGTGACATTTTCAATTGGGATTGTATTTCGGACAAAGAGGAGCTCGGCATGGGAGCAAAGAGAGAAAGATACGGGCGGTTGTTCAAGTTAAACAGAGATTTTATCGAAGTTTTATGTAAATAGTAGAGAAAACGCTGATATAGTGAGATTCTGGTTAATGGTTAACTGTGTATTTGGTTCAAGAAACCAAAATCAGACACTTTTACTAATAGAGGTCGGCATATTTGACATAAATCTTTACATATGTACAATTTATACATAAATCATAAAGGAAAGTCGGATATTGAATATAATACTGTCTTTCTATAAATTGTGCGAGAAATTAAAGGTAATGAGTTTTAAACCTGTAAAACTGTAAATGTTAGTTTGCTTGATGAGTATTTCATAACGAGAAGCCCAGGCCAGACCGGCAATCTGTGTTGTCACACGATCTGTCAAACGACTCTCTTGAAATCACGCGAGTTTGTAACCAAACATAAAGCTCTACTCGCAATTTTTAACATATGAGCATTATTCTAAGGAAACCTCATCGATTAGAAATCGTTTTACAATGTCAGCAACAACGGAACCAAGGGCTAACAAAACAGACTTAACACGCTAATATTATATGCGATATTTTACAGATGTAATAAAAGGAACCAACCTTTGATTGTCGATACTAGGCCTTGGAGGCTTTTTAGGCGCCGGTTTCTTTGGATTATGTTCAAACGAAGTTGCCGTGGCGATCATTTTGCCGCGAGTTTGAAGATTAAAGAAGGGTCGAGTTTGATTTTTAAGAGGCCGTTTAGAGTTCGACGTCGTCTCGGTTTCGATTGTTAATGTCTCGCGACTAGAAGGTGTTTTTCTATAGGCTCATCCAAGCGATAAGTGAATGCCCGATAAATAAACCTGACGTTGAAGATTGGAACAAATTGATTACGTACGTTTATTGTTCGTATTATAAAGTATAAAGGGTTTGCATAGTAATGCGGTGTTTACTAGAACGGAGCTAGCTTGAGACAGCGCAGACAAAATACTTTTCAGATACTACAGTTTTTACTGATACAATTCTCGGGTTAGCTGTGGAATTCATCTGCGTGATGTTTTTATCTAGAAAAAAACTTTGATAACTAAACTTGAGTTGAATTTACGGTGCTGTCTCGACTAGAAAAAAATCGCTAAATGTGCTGAATTAAAAATAACAGAAGAAGAAAAAGCTCCCATTTCGGAACGAGTCATGGCTTGCGAATGCGAAACTTAAAAAGACAAAGTAGTGTTTACATGACTTTCCCCCATATATTGTTCTACAGACAATAATGTCGTTAGCATCCCGGTAAACGTGCGTTTTCTAAGTGGACAGAAGTTGCGAAAGTAACACCTCACAAGTGTAAAACTCAAATATGAGGTGTCAAATTATAATTGCCTTCGCGAATGGCATACAAACGTTCAATAAATCGGTTATCGCACACTTGCAGACGTGGCAAGACGAATATGCGAATTATCTACCTCTAAGCTGGTGAGTATTTGTGCTATTTTGATACTAAAGGAATTCACTTACTTCCAAACATGTAAACTGAATCCGGGACAACGGTCTTTGCATTTCAGGCATGGTTTGCCTTCGTCTATATCTTGCAATAGAATGCCCTAAAAAGCAAAACATCAACAAAAACAACGCTAAATTCATAAGCAGGATCACAAAATTAATCTCCATTTATACAAACACATTCAAGGGAATAAAGAGGGTAACTCACGAAAATATTTATCCTTTAGTTGAAATCACACACGTTTTCATCTAGTAAACTCACTTTCTTAGAAGCAGCTGTCCTCTCGCTCATCATTTGTATCTCGTCCGACTCGAGCGCATCGCCATACATCTCGTGCGGTTGTTTTTTCCGCACGTTTATAGACCTTGCATAGCTCATCTTGCGTGCTGCGAGGCTGCCTCAGTAGTGAAAGCAGTCAGTAACACAAGCTGATAATAATACGATCTGGGCTTTAGTGTTCAACGCCGCATTCTTGCGCGCGCGTGGAGTCCTCGCGTGATGTCCACGAATTTACTATTGATGACTTGCGGAAATCCTTTGAAAGCACTCAATAACGAGGTGGCGTGGGATGCCTGTGTCAGACTCAAGGTCAGGCGGGGGTGTGTATGAATATGGAAACTCTAAAACAGACGAATATGAAAAACAGACGCTTATGAAAAACATGAAATCGTTTACATGGGACGAGGCATGGAAACGCGAGTCAAGAACATTGTGAGTGAAAACCCGCTGCACAACGTTCTGAGTGATAGAAGGTGATTCTGATTGGCCGCTTAGAGTACGATTGCCATGTAGGGTGTCTGGGTCGGCTAATTAGATATATGAATCTTAGATATATGAAGAAGGACGAATAGACATGCCATCGGAACAGATCCCCCAAGAACAAAAAAAAAAAAAAACACAATTCTAGAACAAAACAAAAAAAATTAGTAAATTCTCCTGTCGCTAAGGCCCCATGAGGTGGAGGACTAAAAGTCCCTCCCTAAATGAATCGAGTCGATTGTTTCATCTTCATTTCCCTGCATTTGCATTGAATACGACTCATGGATAATACGTTTGGACTTAGCTTAGTGAGCGCCTTTCCTTAGATGTGTTGTTCCTAATTCAAATGCATGCACATAAACCAAGTCCACTGTTTCATCATTCGGCTTACTTGTATGCATTTGCTGATATGAATAGTACGGCTTTACATAATATTACGCCGTGAACGAAGCCTTTCACATACCTAATAAATTCTGCTGAGAGCCTACCACCTATTCCTTGATATGCCACAGAAGGTCAGACAGCCGCCAGCGGGCAGGAAGAAGGCAACTTTTCGCATTCAAGAAAGGAAAATTCTCGCGAAGCAATCGCAAATATATTAGCCCGTGCCTGCCCTTGTGATAATATTATGAGGACAATCGGGTCAAATAAAGCAAACATATTCTATAGCACGTTAAGCGGTCTAAAGATCGAAAGTTGTTTTTTTAAGACACAGAAGCGAAGGGTGATTTTCATGTGAGAGTTCGAAAAGGACATAATTGTGCATAGAGTTTACGCATGGAGATTTTACATTGCGACACACGCTACAGTGGTCAATACAAAGTGTTATGCCTGGTGCACACTGTGACATAATGACACAGGAACCCTTATGTTCATATGGTCAAGTGTGAATGGTTCGACATTTTGACATAAGCCCAACATAATGACATAAACATAACGACATAAGAGAAAAAAACATGGTTTTTTTTCTTTTATGTCATTATGTCCGTGTCGTTATGTCGGGCTTAAAAGAGTGCGCGCGCTGTTGTTATGTCGTTTTGTCACTAGTTGCACTAGGCATTACAGTGCGACGCGCGCTACCGTGGCCACCAATACAAGGTCTTACAGTGTCACGCGCGCTACCGTGGCCACCAAAACAAAGTGTTATAGTGCGACGGGCGCTACCGTGGCCACCAATACAAAGTGTTACAGTGCGACGGGCGCTACCGTGGCCACCAATACAAAGTGTTATAGTGCGACGGGCGCTACCGTGGCCACCAATACAAAGTGTTACAGTGCGACGGGCGCTACCGTGGCCACCAATACAAAGTGTTACAGTGCGACGGGCGCTACCGTGGCCACCAGTACAAAGTGTTACAGTGTGACGCGCGCTACCGTGGCCACCAATACAAAGTGTTACAGTGCGACGCGCGCTACCATGGCCACCAGTACAAAGTGTTACAGTGTGACGCGCGCTACCGTGGCCACCAATACAAAGTGTTACAGTGCGACGCGCGCTACCGTCGCTAAGTGTATGCTCATTGTAAAGCCGAAAAACGGCCTGTATGACGTGATGTTTCCGTTCATAAATATAATTCAATACAAAGCAAAAAATTATTGTTAACAAGTTTATCACACAATAAAAAAAAATCACGTTGCCTACAATTATCTTGAAAAAGGTTTCGAAACCTTTTCCGAGAAACGGTGAAAACTATCTCGAAAACTCCTCGGAATGGTTATGTAGTTGACCCTTTTTCGTTTGGCGGGAAAACTGTCTCACCACTATTTTCATCAGACTCTACACTTCCGCTGGAGTCAAGTACTTTACGATGCAATGGCATGTTAGGAACGCCTGTTAGTTTCTGAAGCTGATCGCAAATTGAATTGAGCAGAACTGTTTGTTGATTAATCGTAGACTGCAGCTCTTTGATACGCATGCGCTGCTGTTTAAGTACCATAGTGGCGTCATCTTTCAAGGGGTCCCCCGCTGACATGTGTGGCGAAGGCTCTGGTGGGGACTTTAATTCGATACCATAAGCTCGTATTGCACTATAAAATAACATATATGATAACTATAAGCGGTCTAAATAATATAATCAATGTGTGTAAGTTATGTGTCTAATTTTCTCACGTGATTGCTCTGCGTGTAAAGTCTACCCACGTGATCAATCTGTGTTTGTGTTGCATCTTCATGTAATCAATCTGGTTTATCTACTCGCATAATCAAGCCTTATATCTAGTCTATCACGTGACCAAATCGAATTCGTGACTAGTCATGTGACAAGAAGTGGGCGTGTCTTCTACGAAATCACGTGACCAAGCCCCGACCGGCCCACGTGATTCATAAATTGTGTGTCTAAATTTTTTTGTGCGACAATATGTTCAAATCTATTATAACTATATTCTACTCACGTGATCCAGTCGTATTTTTGGTTAGGTCGAATTTCTAGCGTTGGTTTCTGCAGTGCTTTCAAGAATCTCTTCGGTAAGCGTTCGTCAAGGTTCGCCACATATTCGACTTCCATCGCTAGCTGACGTAAGTTCGCGGTTTGACGAATCGCATCTATATCTCCGACTGCAAGACCAATCTGAAATCGAAAGATTGACAGGTTGGAGTTTTTTAGCCTTCTCACATCGTTTGCAGCTTTCATCAAATTACTGATTCAAGTATTTATTAGGATGTTCAGCTTTCAGATTTATTGTAAAACAAGAAAGCTACGAGATGCCTGAAACTCCAACCAGACACTTTCGCGCTTATATTACACATAGCCCCATTTCATTTGGAAAGGACAATAGACAAGGAACTCGACAGTTAACAACGAGAAGAATGTAAAAAAGAAACTTCAGTCTTTAGTCTGCACCCTTACAACAATTAGACGAGGAAGGACACGTCTAAGCCAGTTGTCTTTTAAAGATAATTGAATCACATTTGTACCTTAAAGCGCCAGCATCGCCAACGAGAACGTAGGTACTTTATTTATGATTCCCTGAAGTGTCGTCGCTGTCGTTAGTAGTACCCATAACGGCCGTGACACTTCAGGGAATCATATCACATAAAGCACCTACCAACAAGACCTGCCAATACGCTGGCCCTGTAATGCTGGCGTTGTTTGAACAGCCGGATTTAGAGGTGCTTTGAATTATTTCGCTAACATTTCCTTTGTTTTGTGGTGAACCGAGCGTAAAGCCCAGTGCAAACTGCGCCAGCACCTGCCAGCATTGCTGGCGAAATTTCGCTTGACTGACTCTAGGACAAAGGGAATAGGGAATTGACTTTCTTGAGTTTGAGAATTGAGTTTTCCTTTGTCTTGTGGTCAGTCAATCAACAATTCGACGCCCACAATGCAGGCGGATGTTAGTGCTGTTAACAAAGGCCAATCGAGCCGCCATTTTATGCTCCTGCTCAATGGCGAGTCACACAAAGCATCCATTTCCGTCGGCTAATTAAAGAAAGGCACTGAGAAACTTCCAATCAAATACCTTTGATAAAGTCTTAGATTTTGAAGTTTCTTGCAAATAAATCGCTGTATTTTCAATTATAAACAATGACAAAGGAGAAGTTGATCGACATTCTTTAACATGGGTTTTAATGGCTACACAGATAAGTATTTTGCCTCTTGTAAAAACCCGAAAATGGAGCAGATTCTTACCAGTAAATTAACCAGAAGAATAACAATAAGTATTACAAATAGCACCATGATGAACACTGTAAAACTCGGAACCGGCACGAGTGGAGCGCCGGACACAGGATTGTGCTCTCCAAGGGAGTCCACGATAGTCGTCTGATAGTCCATCCCGTTAACCATCATCATGAACGTCTTAAGAAACGACCACTTGAACGACTTGAAGGCATCCTATGGGCATGAAATTATTTGTTTGTTATTTACTAAAAATGCTCGTTTTAGGGCCGAGATGACCCACCCCAAACAGCACTGAAAATTTAATTTGTTAACTAGATCACCTAATTTGGAATCACATTTCATATGACTGCTTCAAGTTCAAGTTAGTTCACACGTTACATGTCGCCTGTATTGCAGCGCCGACATTGCTGCGCGCGCCAAATCTTGCAGCAGCGACCAAGGAATGTTTCTCGGATAATTGAAAAACATTTTCGTGTCGCGCTCTTCAATTTGTCGCGCGCTACATGATTTTCCCGGTGGCTAAACTAGGAATGATTCAGGAGACATGACTCACGCTACAAGTCGCCTAGTTTAGCCAGGCCTTTAGGGTTCGAGTTACTAACTTCCGAGGGTTTTAAGTTAATGGATTTCGAGATACCCAGAGTCCAAATTTACCACTTTATGACATTTACATACCTGTTCTTTTAGAAGACAGTAAAACGCGAGCGCGAAGGCGAGGATGAACAAAATGAAGACCATTAGGACTTTGATAAGGGACTTGAGTACCTCTATGTACATGCTGATGTACAGGCCGAATACATGGACACGGCGGAGGAATAAGATAGCATTCGTGAAACATAGCAGCATCGCTGTCGATCCTAACGGCCACAAGAAACCAGTCCCTGGAAATCGTATGAGAGATTAAGAACTGAACGAAGAACACGAGGAAGAAATCAACTATGATGGTGGCTTTATTCACTCAATATCGACGATCATGGCTTGTAACGTTTCGTCTATGCACGTGCACCCTGTGTCTTCCGTCACAACTGTTTTTTTGAATTTTTCCTACTCTACATCCAGGGGCGGATACAGGGGGGGGGGGGGTGGATTGGGTGGATATCCACCCCCCTTTTTGAATAAAAAAATGAAAAGTCACAAGAAAATAAATATCTAAGGGACGGGAGGTACTGTCCATGTGCCTTTGCCTGCTTGACTTTGCTGTCGCGACAAATCCAATACAGCATAATGTAGTTGGATCTATGTGACCTACCAAGAACCACTGGACCACTTATCCACCCCCCATTTTGAAATTCTGGATCCGCCCCTGACATCTGTCACAGCTTCAGATCGATCACAACCAAACTGCATCAAAGCGGATCTTCTTCTTAGCTACTGTCACCGAAAAAACATCGATAAACACAAAGCCAGAAATTGAATAAAGTGCTAATTGTTTTTAAAAGCTTAAAAGCTTTGCGATGTTGTTGATTTAGTGCGTATGTGGCATGTATCTCTTGTCTGCTGTAGCTGCTGTAGCTGCGAGATGGCTTTCGTCACCAAAAACCTGTCGCGACTCGGAAACAAAAAACACAAGGTTCACGTGTGACTGAAAACGAGTGAAAAGTCTGCTCAATATAACTGTTTTTATCCAATAATGGTAGTCGTATATTCAGTTATATAATGACTATAATGATGGCGATTAGTATGATCGACTGTCAAAATGAAGTTAGTAGTGATGATGATGATTACGATTTTAGTAATGGTAGTAATAGGGATAAGAACCGAGCAATTTCAACTGTCTTAATCTATAGATACCATGTAAATATGAACATAAACTACATAATGTAGATAAGCAAATAGGTAACGCTACTCATAAGGTTTTAAGTTTTATTTTCATAGCAGATGAAGAGCCTTTTATAAGTGGTATACACTGGTAATAAACCATCATCATTATTATTATTATTATTATTATTATTATTATTATTATTATTATTATTATTATTATTATTATTATTATTATTATTATTATTATTATTATTATTATTATTATTATTATTATTATTATTCTTGTTGTTTTTGTTTTTGTTGTTGTTGTTGTTGTTATTGGGGGGAGGTGTGCAGTCATAGGAATCATATAGAAAAAGCATAGTATTTGAAGATTCCTTAATTATAGGTTATTTCACGGTTGGTGATCGCGTACGATTTTTATTCACGAGCGCAGCGAGTGAGTTTGTTTTACACAACTCGTGAAAAAATCGAAAAAGCTCACCAACCGTGAAATAACTTATTTATTATATACATACCGAGATTTCAAATGAGCGAAAAGAACTTTCAGATATAAAACATATCTTTATTTATTTTCTTTTGAAGGAAAGCAACGCGTGGTCGGTAAGGAAGCCGAGTGAATAAACGAGTGAATAAAAACTGTACAAACCACTTTCCATGCTGTATTTTGTATATTATATACTTATACCTACACATACTGAGAAATTTATAATAAGCTTTTTACATAACATTTTTTTTAGAATTGGCTGCAGAGGCTCCGAGGTTTGTGCCGTTCGACGGTTCAGTTGAAGACAGACAGAAACTTACATTGAAATGATTCCGTCTCGCTAAAGTCACGCACGAGACTGATGTTAGATAGCGTTTTAACAGCCTTACATCTCGCTCGGTTTTTCCCTTTGTATTCTTGTTTCTAGGACTTTCTACATAATCCTCTACAGTGTCATTAAGAGTAGCAAATCTATTGTCTTCTTTGTATTTTCGTTTTCCTGTCCGTCTATAAATTCTATTGACGAATCTAGGCTCTGAAAACGAGTAGTCGACTGATTTGAAGCCATCTTACTAAAGAAAAAAGGAAGGGCGAGCGAACTGAGACACATCAAGGAGTTTCTCGAGCGAGTCGTCGAGCAAACGAAACGATTCTGCTCACAAGTGAAAATAATGATATAGCCAATCAGAACGCCGATACGGCGTTTTTCACTAGTGGAAAAAATCGTACGACCAATCAGCTGGCTTCTCCAGCGCGAAGAGACTAGTTTTATCACAATGGTTTTTGGCGCGTAAATCTCGGTATGTATATAATAATAAGACATAACCCACTTTTTGGCCGCCAAGGGGGAGGGGTGCGCGCGCACCCTGTCACAGCAGTAACCCCCCCTGTGTACGCGCCTGGCGATGAACACAAACCTTTGTATACATTTCCTCCGTAAACGAAGGGAAATATAAACATATATGACGTCAGGTACCCAGCCCATTCGAGGTAGTTCGTAACAGACGTGAAATATGACCAACGCAGCAAATACATCTGGTATATTTCCTTAATCACATGCAGCGAGACGAACAAGAGAACGATATACGGGAACACCAGATTGTAGTTATTTTGACGAGGACGGTCGAACAATTTGGCGTCTTCCTCATCTGCAACAAAAAAAAAAGCGTTTTCAAGATCATGGAGACCCTGTTGAATTTGTGCGCGAAAGCTAGGCTTTGCTATATTTGTGTTTGTTTACAGACTTTTGGATTTGTTTTAACGAAATTACAATTTGTCAAGCCCTTTAGATAGTATGTCTAGCCTCAAACTCTAACCACTTTGATTTAGTGGACCATAACGTTCTAATAGCAGAAATGAGTCACCTAGGTGTCCATGAATGTATCATTCGATGGGTGTCGTCATTTGTATCCAACAGGAGTCAGTATGTTAAGATAAGGGATTCACGCTCCCATGTAATATCACCTAAGGGAGGAATCCCACAGGGCACCAGGCTAGCTCCGTTACTATTTGCAATATTGGTGAATAGGTTAGCGCGCGACTGGCAGTATCGCATCAAGTATGTAGATGACGCTACAGTTTTTGAAATTGTTCCAAGAAATTCTCCTAGCTACCTTCCGTTTGTTGCGAATGACATAAATAGCTATGCCCTTGCACGCAATATGCGCCTTAATGCCAAGAAATGCAAAGAAATGGCCATGTGCTTCCTTACTTATAATTCTACTGAGCTTGCTCCTATGCTCATAAATGGTTGTGTTATTGAGCGCGTGGATTGCTATAAGTTGCTTGGTGTCCACATCACCAGTGACTTCTCGTGGAATACTCACTGTGATGCTATCGTGAAGAAGGCCACCAAGCGTTTGTATGCAATCCGTGCGCTCAAAAAAAGCGGTCTATCATCAAACGACCTTATTCAAGTATACTGTAGCACAATGAGACCTGTGCTTGAATATGCCTCGCCTGTCTGGTCGGCATTGCCAGAGTACTTGGTAGAGTTAGTGGAATCGGTCCAAAAAAAAGTGCTGCGCATAGTGTTTCCAAACCTCTCTTACCATGAGGCATTATCACACGCTAAATTGGAAACACTATGCCAGCGTAGAGAAACGGCATGCATCGCTCTCGTGGCAAAGGCCAAACGCGGAGGCCCCCTTAAACGCTTAATTCCTATTCCTGTAGCAACGCACCATGGGTATGGTCTACGGTCCGGTACGGCGTCTGTTGTCCCCATCTGCGGCCGTACGAATAGGCTCAACAATTTCTGTACTTATCGTTATCAACAAGTTATGTAAATGTAAGGATGTATTATATATATACTGGCTGCCCTGTAATTCAGCTTTCGCTGCAATAGGGTTAATAAACACATTATTATTATTATTATTAAAACAAGCGGAAGTTTTAGTAGCGAATCTAGGGGCCGCGGGCCGCGTAGAGAAAATACTGTATAGAATTTCCCCCTTCGATGCATGCCCCCACCGATTTTTTTTGCCTATAATTGGTGCGAAGGAAAGGAGAGGCTTGAAGTTCCTGGAAGGGCATGTGTGACCGTCACCTGTCTTGTTACTGCTGTGTGACCATTACCTGTCTTGTTACTGCTGTGTGACCATTACCTGTCTTGTTACTGCTGTGTGACCATTACCTGTCTTGTTACTGTTGTGTGACCATTACCTGTCTTGTTACTGTTGTGTGACCATTACCTGTCTTGTTACTGTTGTGTGACCATTACCTGTCTTGTTACTACTGTGTGACCATTACCTGTCTTGTTACTGCTGTGTGACCATTACCTGTCTTGTTACTACTGTGTGACCATTACCTGTCTTGTTACTGTTGTGTGACCATTACCTGTCTTGTTACTGTTGTGTGACCATTACCTGTCTTGTTACTGTTGTGTGACCATTACCTGTCTTGTTACTGTAGTGTGGACATTACCTGTCTTGTTACTACTGTGTGACCATTACCTGTCTTGTTACTACTGTGTGACCATTACCTGTCTTGTTACTGTTGTGTGATCATCACCTGTCTTGTTACTGTTGTGTGACCATTACCTGTCTTGTTACTGCTGTGTGACCATTACCTGTCTTGTTACTGCTGTGTGACCATTACCTGTCTTGTTTCTACTGTGTGACCATTACCTGTCTTGTTACTGCTGTGACCATTACCTGTCTTGTTACTGTTGTGTGACCATTACCTGTCTTGTTACTGCTGTGTGACCATTACCTGTCTTGTTACTGCTGTGTGACCATTACCTGTCTTGTTACTGCTGTGTGACCATTACCTGTCTTGTTACTGCTGTGTGACCATTACCTGTCTTGTTACTACTGTGTAACCATTACCTGTCTTGTTACTGCTGTGTGACCATTACCTGTCTTGTTACTGCTGTGTGACCATTACCTGTCTTGTTACTACTGTGTGACCATTACCTGTCTTGTTACTGTTGTGTGACCATTACCTGTCTTGTTACTACTGTGTGACCATTACCTGTCTTGTTACTGTTGTGTGGCCATTTCCTGTCTTGTTACTGCTGTGACTATTACCTGTCTTGTTACTGTTGTGTGGCCATTTCCTGTCTTGTTACTGCTGTGACTATTACCTGTCTTGTTACTGTTGTGTGACAATCACCTGTCTTGTTACTACTGTGTGACCAATACCTGTCTTGTTACTGTTGTGTGACCATTTCCTGTCTTGTTACTGTTGTGTGGCCATTTCCTGTCTTGTTACTGCTGTGACTATTACCTGTCTTGTTACTGTTGTGTGGCAATCACCTGTCTTGTTACTGCTGTGTGACCATTACCTGTCTTGTTACTGTTGTGTGACCATTACCTGACTTGTTACTGCTGTGTGACCATTTCCTGTCTTGTTACTGCTGTGACTATTACTTGTCTTGTTACTGTTGTGTGACCATTACCTGTCTTGTTACTACTGTGTGACCATTACCTGTCTTGTTACTGTTGTGTGACCATTACCTGTCTTGTTACTGCTGTGACCATTACCTGTCTTGTTACTGTTGTGTGACCATTACCTGTCTTGTTACTGCTGTGTGACCATTACCTGTCTTGTTACTGCTGTGACCATTACCTGTCTTGTTACTGTTGTGTGACCATTACCTGTCTTGTTACTGCTGTGTGACCATTACCTGTCTTGTTACTGTTGTGTGACCATTACCTGTCTTGTTACTGCTGTGTGACCATTACCTGTCTTGTTACTGCTGTGACCATTACCTGTCTTGTTACTGCTGTGACCATTACCTGTCTTGTTTCTACTGTGTGACCATTACCTGTCTTGTTACTACTGTGTGACCATTACCTGTCTTGTTACTGCTGTGTGACCATTACCTGTCTTGTTACTGCTGTGTGACCATTACCTGTCTTGTTTCTGCTGTGTGACCATTACCTGTCTTGTTACTGCTGTGTGACCATTACCTGTCTTGTTACTACTGTGTGACCATTACCTGTCTTGTTACTACTGTGTGACCATCACCTGACTTGTTACTGCTGTGTGACCATCACCTGTCTTGTTACTGTAGTGTGGACATTGCCTGTCTTGTTACTGTTGTGTGACCATTACCTGTCTTGTTTCTACTGTGTGACCATTACCTGTCTTGTTACTGCTGTGACTATTACCTGTCTTGTTACTGTTGTGTGACAATCACCTGTCTTGTTACTGCTGTGTGACCATCACCTGTCATGTTACTGTTGTGTGACCATTACCTGTCTTGTTACTGCTGTGTGACCATTACCTGTCTTGTTACTACTGTGTGACCATTACCTGTCTTGTTACTACTGTGTGACCATTACCTGTCTTGTTACTGTTGTGTGACCATTACCTGTCTTGTTAATAGTGTGTGACCATTACCTGTCTTGTTACTGCTGTGTGACCATTACCTGTCTTGTTACTGCTGTGTGACCATTACCTGTCTTGTTACTGTTGTGTGACCATTACCTGTCTTGTTTCTACTGTGTGACCATTACCTGTCTTGTTACTACTGTGTGACCATTACCTGTCTTGTTACTACTGTGTGACCATTACCTGTCTTGTTACTACTGTGTGACCATTACCTGTCTTGTTACTACTGTGACTATTACCTGTCTTGTTACTGCTGTGTGGCCATTACCTGTCTTGTTACTGCTGTGTGACCATTACCTGTCTTGTTACTACTGTGTGACCATTACCTGTCTTGTTACTACTGTGTGACCATTACCTGTCTTGTTACTACTGTGTGACCATTACCTGTCTTGTTACTGCTGTGTGGCCATTACCTGTCTTGTTACTGCTGTGTGACCGTTACCTGTCTTGTTACTACTGTGTGACCATTACCTGACTTGTTACTGCTGTGTGACCATTACCTGTCTTGTTACTGCTGTGTGACCATTTCCTGTCTTGTTACTGCTGTGTGACCATTACCTGACTTGTTACTGCTGTGTGACCATTTCCTGTCTTGTTACTGCTGTGACTATTACCTGTCTTGTTACTGCTGTGTGACCATTACCTGTCTTGTTACTGTTGTGTGACCATTACCTGTCTTGTTACTACTGTGTGACCATTACCTGACTTGTTACTGCTGTGTGACCATTACCTGTCTTGTTACTGTTGTGTGGCCATTTCCTGTCTTGTTACTGCTGTGACTATTACCTGTCTTGTTACTGTTGTGTGACAATCACCTGTCTTGTTACTACTGTGTGACCAATACCTGTCTTGTTACTGTTGTGTGACCATTTCCTGTCTTGTTACTGTTGTGTGGCCATTTCCTGTCTTGTTACTGCTGTGACTATTACCTGTCTTGTTACTGTTGTGTGGCAATCACCTGTCTTGTTACTGCTGTGTGACCATTACCTGTCTTGTTACTGTTGTGTGACCATTACCTGACTTGTTACTGCTGTGTGACCATTTCCTGTCTTGTTACTGCTGTGACTATTACTTGTCTTGTTACTGTTGTGTGACCATTACCTGTCTTGTTACTACTGTGTGACCATTACCTGTCTTGTTACTGTTGTGTGACCATTACCTGTCTTGTTACTGCTGTGACCATTACCTGTCTTGTTACTGTTGTGTGACCATTACCTGTCTTGTTACTGCTGTGTGACCATTACCTGTCTTGTTACTGCTGTGACCATTACCTGTCTTGTTACTGTTGTGTGACCATTACCTGTCTTGTTACTGCTGTGTGACCATTACCTGTCTTGTTACTGTTGTGTGACCATTACCTGTCTTGTTACTGCTGTGTGACCATTACCTGTCTTGTTACTGCTGTGACCATTACCTGTCTTGTTACTGCTGTGACCATTACCTGTCTTGTTTCTACTGTGTGACCATTACCTGTCTTGTTACTACTGTGTGACCATTACCTGTCTTGTTACTGCTGTGTGACCATTACCTGTCTTGTTACTGCTGTGTGACCATTACCTGTCTTGTTTCTGCTGTGTGACCATTACCTGTCTTGTTACTGCTGTGTGACCATTACCTGTCTTGTTACTACTGTGTGACCATTACCTGTCTTGTTACTACTGTGTGACCATCACCTGACTTGTTACTGCTGTGTGACCATCACCTGTCTTGTTACTGTAGTGTGGACATTACCTGTCTTGTTACTGTTGTGTGACCATTACCTGTCTTGTTTCTACTGTGTGACCATTACCTGTCTTGTTACTGCTGTGACTATTACCTGTCATGTTACTGTTGTGTGACAATCACCTGTCTTGTTACTGCTGTGTGACCATCACCTGTCATGTTACTGTTGTGTGACCATTACCTGTCTTGTTACTGCTGTGTGACCATTACCTGTCTTGTTACTACTGTGTGACCATTACCTGTCTTGTTAATACTGTGTGACCATTACCTGTCTTGTTACTGTTGTGTGACCATTACCTGTCTTGTTAATAGTGTGTGACCATTACCTGTCTTGTTACTGCTGTGTGACCATTACCTGTCTTGTTACTGCTGTGTGACCATTACCTGTCTTGTTACTGTTGTGTGACCATTACCTGTCTTGTTTCTACTGTGTGACCATTACCTGTCTTGTTACTACTGTGTGACCATTACCTGTCTTGTTACTACTGTGTGACCATTACCTGTCTTGTTACTACTGTGTGACCATTACCTGTCTTGTTACTACTGTGACTATTACCTGTCTTGTTACTGCTGTGTGGCCATTACCTGTCTTGTTACTGCTGTGTGACCATTACCTGTCTTGTTACTACTGTGTGACCATTACCTGTCTTGTTACTACTGTGTGACCATTACCTGTCTTGTTACTACTGTGTGACCATTACCTGTCTTGTTACTGCTGTGTGGCCATTACCTGTCTTGTTACTGCTGTGTGACCGTTACCTGTCTTGTTACTACTGTGTGACCATTACCTGACTTGTTACTGCTGTGTGACCATTACCTGTCTTGTTACTGCTGTGTGACCATTTCCTGTCTTGTTACTGCTGTGTGACCATTACCTGTCTTGTTACTACTGTGTGACCGTTACCTGTCTTGTTACTACTGTGTGACCATTACCTGACTTGTTACTGCTGTGTGACCATTACCTGTCTTGTTACTGCTGTGTGACCATTTCCTGTCTTGTTACTGCTGTGACTATTACCTGTCTTGTTACTGCTGTGTGACCATTACCTGTCTTGTTACTGTTGTGTGACCATTACCTGTCTTGTTTCTACTGTGTGACCATTACCTGTCTTGTTACTACTGTGTGACCATTACCTGTCTTGTTACTACTGTGTGACCATTACCTGTCTTGTTACTACTGTGTGACCATTACCTGTCTTGTTACTACTGTGACTATTACCTGTCTTGTTACTGCTGTGTGGCCATTACCTGTCTTGTTACTGCTGTGTGACCATTACCTGTCTTGTTACTACTGTGTGACCATTACCTGTCTTGTTACTACTGTGTGACCATTACCTGTCTTGTTACTACTGTGTGACCATTACCTGTCTTGTTACTGCTGTGTGGCCATTACCTGTCTTGTTACTGCTGTGTGACCGTTACCTGTCTTGTTACTACTGTGTGACCATTACCTGACTTGTTACTGCTGTGTGACCATTACCTGTCTTGTTACTGCTGTGTGACCATTTCCTGTCTTGTTACTGCTGTGTGACCATTACCTGTCTTGTTACTACTGTGTGACCGTTACCTGTCTTGTTACTACTGTGTGACCATTACCTGACTTGTTACTGCTGTGTGACCATTACCTGTCTTGTTACTGCTGTGTGACCATTTCCTGTCTTGTTACTGCTGTGACTATTACCTGTCTTGTTACTGCTGTGTGACCATTACCTGTCTTGTTACTGTAGTGTGGCCATTACCTGTCTTGTTACTGTAGTGTGACCATTACCTGTCTTGTTACTGCTGTGTGACCATTTCCTGTCTTGTTACTGTTGTGTGACCGTTACCTGTCTTGTTACTACTGTGTGACCATTACCTGTCTTGTTACTGCTGTGACTATTACCTGTCTTGTTACTGTTGTGTGACCATTACCTGACTTGTTACTGCTGTGTGGCCATTACCTGTCTTCTTACTGTAGTGTGACCATTACCTGTCTTGTTACTGTAGTGTGGCCATTACCTGTCTTGTTACTGTTGTGTGACCATTACCTGTCTTGTTACTGTTGTGTGACCATTACCTGTCTTGTTTCTACTGTGTGACCATTACCTGTCTTGTTACTGCTGTGTGACCATTTCCTGTCTTGTTACTACTGTGTGACCATTACCTGTCTTGTTACTGTAGTGTGACCATTACCTGTCTTGTTACTGCTGTGTGACCATTACCTGTCTTGTTACTACTGTGTGACCATTACCTGTCTTGTTACTGCTGTGTGACCATTACCTGTCTTGTTTCTACTGTGTGACAATCACCTGTCTTGTTACTGCTGTGTGACTATTACCTGTCTTGTTTCTACTGTGTGACCATTACCTGTCTTGTTACTGTTGTGTGACCATTACCTGTCTTGTTACTACTGTGTGACCATTACCTGTCTTGTTACTGTTGTGTGACCATTACCTGTCTTGTTACTGTAGTGTGGCCATTTCCTGTCTTGTTACTACTGTGACTATTACCTGTCTTGTTTCTACTGTGTGACCATTACCTGTCTTGTTACTGCCAGGGGGAAAAAGCGACTGTCCTGTTCTCGTGTTAATCACGAACAGAGTGAACATGATGAGATACACTGCGAAGGTCGAGAAGTTAAACCAGTATAGAGGCCTTCCAAGGCTGTTCAACTTGAGACGTATGAGGGCTTGGGTTAGGTCGTGAGTCAGCAGTTTTTCGGAGTTTGCGGCCACCATGACAGATGGGGCAAAAAATCGCGGAGGACTTCTGAAAAAATAACAATAATAATAATAATAATAATAAAGACTATGAAGACGATGATGGTGACGATGATGGTGACGATGATGATGACGATGATAGCACTAATAGAGGTAGCAGTAATAGCCATGATAACAGTAGCTTTATTTAAGGAGGCCCTCAAATGAGATCGGTTATTTCCAAAACCACCAATTGCAAGACTGTGTTTTATTTATTGTAGATGAAAAGAAATCGAGGTAAATGAACAGATCTCACAGGAGTGACTCACTCTTTATGTGACGTGACACTCTCTCATGTAACGCAACTCATTTTTGTGACTTTTTAATATGGTGTCATTAATTCTCGCATGTGACGTCACAATTTGTGATGTAACGTCACCCACTCTTTCTTGCGGCGTCACTCATTGACGTCATCACTCACCCCTTATTGTTGATATCTTGTTCCTCTTCAAGAGAGGTGTCCAGTAACCGTAAGTCAAACTTCACAGCGTAGTCATGGTGATGGCGTGGCAAAGACGAACACGTGATACAGCGGTCCATCACGTGTTCGGCTACTTCTGGCATCGTCTCAATTATTTTCTGCATTGGGATTACGTCATCGGAAGGGCGTGGCCTCAAAATATCGAACCAGCTGTCAAGAGTACCAGAATTCTCCATGTTTATAAAACCGTAAAGGAAATATTTGAAGGGCGTATATTAGAATCAGAAAGACTACTACAGCCTCTTTCAGCCGCCATTTTGTCATCCTAGCAAAGTACCAAGTATGAAAAAGCTTTTAGTTCTACTTGGTTATTTCGAGATTTAAGTTCTACTTGTAAATAAATAAGTCTTCGGAGAAGAAGAGGCGTGAAGTTTTACTTGTACACTGGAACCTGGATTTTACGATATGCTACGGGGGAAAGAAGATGTATCGTGGAATAGAGGTGTCGTTGCAAAGAGGTAATCAATTTTACGATGTTAAGAAAATTCGATTTTAAGAAAATTCATTGAAAATATCGTTGTAGCGAGGTCGGGTTAATTATCAACTTTTACAAAATAAAAAACTGTAACTGTAATCTATTAAAGACTGTACAGTTTCTCTCTGCAAGACCGTAATCTGTATTGAACAAGACCTGTCACGTCAAAAAATAGATTAACTGAAGTTTCGGTGTGTGGTGTCTTGAGTTTTTCTTATACATTTCACTGTATTTCCGCCGAGCTATAAAAATTACACAGTAAAACCGAGGTTATCGTAAAATCCAGTATCGCAAAACTCAGGTTCCACTGTAAATGAATAAGCCTCGGGGAAGGAAAATGTTTCGTTTAGTGATAAGTTGTCCTTCAGAGCGTTTGTGTAGTTTAACGACACACCCTTTATAAAGTTATATTTTATTCAAGTCTTACACAAAAGCAAGCTTTTATTCCTTAGTTTTTCAGAAAGCTTCTTTGTTTCGCGTATAATTCATGCCTTTAAATACCTTTCACTCTTGAGGATCTCCATGACAACAGTTGCATTAGCATTCTCTATGGCGATGTCCAGGGCCGTCATGCCTTTCGCGTTTCGTGCAGTGACGTCAGCCTTGTGCTGAATCAGGACTTGTACCACACGATCCCGTCCCCTCCCCGCTGCGGTCATAAGTGGCGTATTCCCGCGCCAGTCCTCCGCTTCCAGGGAGTAACTGAAACCGATATTGGTTGCGCGCATTAAAGTCTCAACAGTTCTCACGTGACCTGCGCCTGCGGCATGGTGGAGAGGTGTCCAGCGGCTGCTGTCTTTAGTGCTAACATCTGCTCCGGCTCCGACTAAGAACTTGCAGAGTTTCCTGGGGAAAATTAAAACATTAAAAATGTATTGAACTACTTTTACTAAGGCCTAACGAAAACGGTACAAACACAAGTGAAAAAATATTCTGTTTGTAAAATTGTGGCTAGTAGTTAAGAGTGTAAAAGAAAAATCAAAGACGCGCAAATGTTTCCGTGAGGAAATATTTTTATTCCATATTTAGATGGGTTCCAAAATACCAATTAAAACAGGCAAGGGAATATGACCACATAAGAAGAAAACCAATAGAAGGCGCGTAGATCATGAAAAAAATATGCACAAGGTACAAAACTTCCTTATACTGCGAAGGCCTAAGCCGAGAAATTAGCTGACTTAATGAGATAAAATAATCCTAGGTGCTCCAAATATTTAGGGATTCAAATTTACATCTTCTACAGTAAAAGATGCCATTCAGCACTATATAAGCAAGTCTTACTCACCGATGACCTTTAGCTGCCGCCAAATGAAGGGGTGTAGAACCGCTGTCATCTGCAACATTGATGTCTGCGGGCGCATCATTGATGAGAGTTGAAAAGCATGATTCGTTACCATGCTCCGCGGCCATATGCAGTGGAGTGCGGCCGAACACGTCTCTGGGACCAAGATGAGCACCGTGCGCAAGAAGAAGCTTGATCATCTGACAAGGAACACGTGACTTCATGTAAGCAAAGAACGTATGTCGTCACGTGAGCAAGAAACGCATGACTTCACGTGAGCAAGGAACGCATGACGTCAAGTGAGCAAGGAACGCATGACGTCACGTGAGCAAGGAACGCATGACGTCACTTGAGCAAGAAACGCATGACGTCACGTGAGCAAGGAACGCATGACGTCAAGTGAGCAAGGAACGCATGACTTCATGTAAGCAAGGAACGCACGACGTCACGTGAGCAAGAAACGCACGACGTCACGTGAGCAAGGAACGCATGACTTCACGTGAGCAAGGAACGCATGACTTCATGTAAGCAAGGAACGCACGACGTCACGTGAGCAAAAAACAGAGGACGTCACGTGGGCCAAGGAACACAACTTCACTGGAGCAAGAAACGGATGACGTCACGTGAGCAAGGAACGCATGACTTCATGTAAGCAAGAAACTGAGGACGTCACGTGAGCAAGAAAAGGATGATGTCACGTGAGCGAGGAACGCGTGGTGTCTCACCTCTAGTTGTGCGTTTGAGGCGGCGTGATGCAACGGAACGCGAAGGTCTCTATCGCCTGCGTTGATAAGGTCAGCGTCACACTTGTCACATAGCATGCGCGCTGTGTCCAGATGCTTGTTCTTCAAGAGAAATAACCCAAATTACATTCCGATTAAATCCCTACGAGGTGAAGAGTTTATGGATTATCTTTTTTTCACATGCGCATGTTATCATGACCGCTGTCTCACCTGAACCGCAACATGCAAACAGCTCTTGAGGGCTTCGGTTCGAATTCCAACGTCAGCCCCAGACTCCAGAAGTAAGCTCGCAGCCTCGGTCCTACCGCTCCGTGTGGCAAGGAGGAGTGGGGTCGAGCTTGTCTCATCGCGGGGATCGATGGGAGATCCATTCTCAAGAAGGAACTTGATGACGTCACAATGCCCCAAGTGCGCCGCCCTTCAACACAACGGCAAGAGCACGTGACATCTCACACATACATCATATCCGAATACTCCAAGGGATGTTGTTCTATTGATCTCTGGTTTCGCTTTTCCGGTGTTTCTCGTTATGCGCCAAGTCGTGGCCGCCATCTCTCTCCTCCTCCCCAGCTCGCAAAACAAGATGGCGTCCACGATTCGGCGCAAAGCGAAAAACACAACCTCGTCCCAGGGTCTTCTGGGTAATTTTCAATATGGCGTAGTCAGCTAGACGCAATAATGAAAATTACCTAAAAGACCCTGGGGACGAGGTTGAAAAAAGCCGGGTAGATAGTTAATTTCAAATCATTTTTCTTCTGATATTGAATGTAAACAATTACAAAGGAATGACTGACAAGTACCCTGGAAACCAGAGTTTCCGAGAGTTTGAGAATTACGACAAACCATTTGAGCCCCCGCCCCATAGCATGCTGGGAAAGCATGAAACCCAGGCTAGCTGACAAGGGCTCTGTACAGTTTTCAAAACACAATATGAGCTTACAAGTGAAGTGGAACCCTCTGCGCAGCATTCCGCAAAGTGACGTCAGCACCACGTGACACAAGAAGCTTGGCCACTTCCACGTGACCTGCTATTGAAGCCACGTGCAAGGCAGTATTCAAACCCCAGGCGTGCCTCGCGTCAAGCTCGGCACCATGCTTCAAGCACACCTCGACTGTGGTCACGTGACCCGCTAGACAAGCGACATGCAGTGGAGTGATCTCCTCTGAGTCTTGTGAGTTGATCAGCTCCCCGAGCCTTTTGGTCTGCGGTATTGCTAAATAATCACAACAAATAGGAACAAGTATTATTCTACTAGGCCGGGATTGTGGGTTTGGAGAAGGGGCAGCGTTTAGATTAAACAGCGGCCGGGAAAGAAAAGGGGGAATTGGACGTCTTAAATTTAGGCCTAGATTCAATGGCGTGGAAGAGTCGCATTATCGTACCGCTTTAGAAAAGTTCGACAGATAATGCGACATTAGCGCGCCGTTTATTGCGCTTGAAATTGTATTCATGAGAAGCTCGACCCCTCGTTTACTGCGGAATTGCTTTATGGTCGAACCTCAACCGGACCAGAAGGGTGAGACCAAATGGCACGCCATTTAATCTACGGCCCGTGTCGATTGATTTTGATTTCGTTTTTATTTTGGAGCATATATAAGGGAACTCATAATCTTAATGAAAATACGAGTATCATTTTTTTATCGACATGGATAATTCGCGATCCGTTATTCTTTTATCGACATGGATAATTCGTGATCCGTTATTCTTTTACCGACATGGATAATTCGTGATCCGTTATTCTTTTATCGACATGGATAATTCGTGATCCGTTATTCTTTTATCGACATGGATAATTCGTGATCCGTTATTCTTTTATCGACATGGATAATTCGTGATCCGTTATTCTTTTACCGGCATGGATAATTCGTGATCCGTTATTCTTTTATCGACATGGATAATTCGTGATCCGTTATTCTTTTATCGACATGGGTAATCCGTGATCCGTTATTCTTTTATCGACATGGATAATTCGTGATCCTTTATTCTTTTACCGACATGGATAATTCGTGATCCGTTATTCTTTTATCGACATGGATAATTCGTGATCCGTTATTCTTTTACCGACATGGATAATTCGTGATCCGTTATTCTTTTATCGACATGGATAATTCGTGATCCGTTATTCTTTTACCGACATGGATAATTCGTGATCCGTTATTCTTTTACCGTCATGGATAATTCGTGATCCGTTATTCTTTTATCGACATGGATAATTCGTGATCCGTTATTCTTTTATCGACATGGATAATTCGTGATCCGTTATTCTTTTATCGACATGGATAATTCGTGATCCGTTATTCGTGATCCGTTGTTCTTTTATCGACATGGATAATACGTGATCCGTTATTCGTGATCCGTTATTCTTTTATCGACATGGATAATTCGTGATCCGTTATTCGTGATCCGTTATTCTTTTATCGACATGGATAATTCGTGATCTGTTATTCTTTTATCGACATGGATAATTAGTGATCCGGTATTCGTGATCCGTTATTCTTTTATCGACATGGATAATTCGTGATCCGTTATCCGTGATCAGTTATTCTTTTATCGATATGGATAATTCGTGATCCGTTATTCGTGATCCGTTACTCGTGATCCGTTATTTTAAGGGAGGGCTCGGGCGTCCTGAGTCAAAACCATCCCTCCCCCCTCCCCTTAGGGTATTTAATAACGGACACTAGCTCACCGTATTTCATAATCATGTCGACCACCTGATGGTGACCGCTGGCCGCAGCGAGATGCAGTGGGCTCCTCCCTTCTGCAGACTTGAGCCAGATGTCAGCCTCATGGGCTAAAAATAGCTCACACATTTGCGCGTTGCCGCTGACACAAGCCAGATGGAACGGGCTCAGTCCGCCATGGCAGACTGTATTTACACTAGCCCTAGGGTCGCTAAGCAGTAGCTCCGCGAGGGACTGGGAACCATGACGAGCAACTAGATGAAGTGGGGTGGTCCCGTTGTTGCATTGGACTGAAGGGTCAGCCCCATGATGCATCAGGGCCTTAGCAGCTTTCAGACTGTTGTATCTGAAAGAAAGCGTGACCTTTTATCTAGAAACAAATTTCCCTCTTGTTTTCGAAATTCTACGATTTCTGTTATTTGGTAAATCAGAATATAAAAGCATAGGGGGATCAGTATGAGAAGTTTGTTTATTTTCACAGTACTTAGCCCTGTCGCGTCTAACAGCTAAGTGAATTATTAGAAACAAACAGAAAAACAAAGCTAACGTGAACGGTTGTCCGATAGCCGTCGTGTGTTTATGGAAGTAGTCGGTAGATCCGTATGCTGAACTCCAAAAATGTTCTTGACGACTCAAGCCAAGCCAAGTGCAAGTCGTGGCCTGTGGAAACGCGGATTCTATTGACCACAGTATATTGTGGAAGCAGGGGTGATAGTGTGTTAGCGCGTCCTCCTCTCACCGCTGTGGCCCAGGTTCGAATCCTGGCTCAAACTGGGGACATTTTTCGGGTTCCTGCCTTAGTGCGAATTTGTGTCACAAGTGAGTTGAAGTTATTCTCCCGTGTTTCCAGTCTTCTCGGATAAGGACACAAAACCGGGGGTGCTGCACTACACAAACCTGAACCGAAGGGACGTAAAAGAACCACTGGGGACGCAATAAACCCTCTGGCAGTGACCACCCCCAGTTACAATGCTTACTAACTGAGGGCCATATGTTAGAAAACTGTATATTCGGTTAAATATGTTACCCTCGATAAACAAAGGTTACAAATTGTACATTAGGGCTTTTCATTGGGAGTCTTATACTGTTTTTGAAATAGGCGCGGTTGTTTAATGGAGGAGGGGGTTTTCTGTTGAAGTTGGCCAAACTTGATTCAAGTATAGTCCCCCTAGCAGCCCTAGACTCGTCACAAAGGGTGCAAACAATTAGCATAACTATACAAATCTCTGTTTATAATGTCACGTTCTATTCATGTAATGCCGTTATACTTGAATTGTTCCAACAGTTGTATGCTTTTTCAAAATAATAATCAGCAAGTCATTGTGTGTCGACTCTTGTCTATCTTTTATATATATATAACAATTTCTTGAATCACTGGGTTGAATTTCTTTATAAGCATCACTGACAAGACAATCACTGCACAGGACCAAAAACACTACTTGTCTGTCTTTGCGTGCATTTCCTTTGTTGCCTGGAAGGTTGGAAGGTTCTTATCACATAGCAGCCGCATTATTATTTTTTATGGGGTTTAGGCAGTGACATTTGAATAGCTACCAGAACAGCTGTATGGCTTCCCTTACAGTTGAATGGCTTACCTGACTGCGATATGTAAGGGGCTGAGTTCGTCTTCTCCGCCAGGGGAACCAACACAAACACCAGCATTCAACAATAACTCCACAGCTTCTGCCTGGTCGGCCATGACAGCGTGGTGAATAGGCTCAAACCCTTCTACATCTTTATCAACAAGGCTATCAAGACTATCACTGAAATCCTTGAGCACGTCAAGCATCCCTTCTCTCGCCGCTTGGTGAGGCCCACACTTATCGGCACTCGAGCCGAAGGTTCGCATTCGAACATACTCTGGCCTTTTTGACGAGCGTTTTCTTAGCGCAGGATTTCGTATTCTGATTAAGGGGCTTCCCTCTGTCTCACTAGCTCTTATAAGATGTTCTCGAGCTTCGTTTATCGCAGTGTATTTTCCGTTAACCGCCATATGGACCTGCCACTTTAGAGCCCTTGCTCGAGCTTGTACGGCTTGTTTTTGGCGGTAGCTACCGTGACAGCCTACTTAGTGATTGTCACGCATGACAGTCACGCTGGGACCGCGTGGCCAATACATAGTGGCCAAAAAAAGTCACTTTTAAATAGAATTGCCCTTATTTATGGCAAAAATTATCGCGGCACGACCCACCAGAATCCAAATCCTTGTCTTGTATGGGATTAGCTAGTACCATTTATTTTCGCGGGATTTAATTTCTCCGCACATTTTGAAATCGCGGAGAATTTTTTTTTTCTCGAAACTTGAGCCTTTATTTTACATAAAAATATCCATCGTAGTTACACAGAAGGATCCGGTGCAGATGATACCGAAAGTCTAGTAAGGCGAATCTTACAGATTAGCATCTAAAGTTTATAGATGATGTTTGAACACCTTGTGGTAAATATTGTTTTACAGAACTCTTGAAAACACAAATGTACGGTATTCCCATATCTATTAAATTGTCTAATGAAATGAGCCTTTTTGCTATAAAAAACTATAAAAACATTAATATTTTATTTCAAATAATTTCTAAAACGTACAGATACGAAAAAAGTTCCCTTATAATGAATTTATACCTTTTGAATTTTTCTTTTGTGATATGTTGATATTTCAGGCCGAGGTTTTGCTACAAGAATCCTATTACTATAGAGTTCTTGAACGTTTTAGGACAATTTTAATATGAGTTTAAACTCGTCAAGTATGTTTTGGTAAACAAAACTAGTGTAAAGTTCTATTGAGTGTCATTTCACAATACACTTGAGTAGTTCTATACCTAATAATTATAATATGAACACATGAGTACAGAGGTGGACTAAAACAAGGAGGTGACATTCCAGAGGGTTGGGGAAGGGGGGCCTTTATATGAAACATATGATGGGATTTAAACATAGGGGGAGGGAGGGAATAATCTGTCATTGCTCCCGAAGGTTCTCCCATGTGATCTTGTGGGATCCTGGCCAGCAATCTCTAGAGACACAGGGATCCCACCACATGATTTATCTGAGGCAGTATGATGATGATAATGATGATGATAAATAATGATGATGATGATAATGATGATGATGACGATAATAATGATGATGATGATGATAATGACTTTGATGATGATAGTGTTTATGAAAGTGAAGATGATTATGATGATGATGATTACAAAAGTATCCTATCAAACAACCTGATTACTACAAACAATATTTGTACTGTATATGGCTATATAATTATTGACATTTTTTAAATCATTTTATGGTAAATAGCTAAATGTTCTTTTTTCCTGTAAATTACTTGAGTACCATTATCTCTTCCAGGGGTTTCCTGGTCAAATTAGGGACCTCAGCATCCTTTGCTGGGTATCCAACAGGTAGCAGCATGATCAGTTTCTCATTCTGAGGCCTGTTCAGCAGCACGCGTAGTCTTGGACCAGCATTCATAGGGGTACTGGTAACAGTCACCAGTCCAGCATTCTGTTAAAATCAAAAGAATAAATATATATATATATATATATATATATATATATATATATATATATATATATATATATATATATATATAAAGCAATAGAATGTGCTCCTGCTAATAGTTATGTTATAAATAATGTACCTATGTTAGATGCACCAGACGCCATCCAGGGGAGTTAAAATGATTTATACATGTAACCTTTTGTAACACTACTTAGTAGAGGTCAAACGGCACATTCTTGTTAAAAAAGAAACACATCCACTCAGGAAATGGGGTGGGGAGCTACCCCTTGCCCCTCTCGTCCACCGCCCCTCCATAAATTCTAAGCAACTGAAAACAATCGTCTGTCTCTTATCTGTCTGATTGTTTGTTGCTCAATGACTTAACATGGTTCTTTTACCTGAAAAGGCAAGAAATTTAAGACCATTGTGCAGCATCCATGCTTACCTGAATCGCAGCCAGCAACAGACCACATGAAATGCACACACTGATTTCATTGTAGTAGTGCACCTTCTTATCCCCGTCGGGCTTTATACCATACACCTGCTTAAAGATCAATATCAAATAGGGTGCAGTTTCTATGTATGGCTTGGACCAGGTTGTCTTCAAAATACTCAGGTCTTGCACCCATTTCTCACCCATGCGTCGGGCATAGTTTAACTGTTCTTCTTCTTCAACTACTTCCTTGATTTGTTTCTTCAAGTCAGGGTCTCGGATGACGACATAAGTCCATGGTTCCGTGTGCGCTCCACTAGGGGAGGTGCCTAAATAATTTGAATAAAAAGAGATGGACTTGTCATACTCATCATTACCATAATAATAATACTTAATTTTTATAGCACCATTATTTCCATAGCTGTCAACTCTCCCGGATTAATCGGGAGTCTCAAGATTTTGAACCTTTTTTCAAGCCTTATTTTTTTTTAAATATCCATACATTTACTGTATTCTCCTGGGACTTCTGATACATTCACTGTATTTTCTCAAGATTTTTCCTAAAGTGAGGTTGACAGGTATTCATTTCCTAAAGCTCAATTGAGCTTAACAGTTTTAAATCAAAAGTTTTAGAGAAAGATAAAAATGATGATAGTTTACAATTTAATTAAAATGATAAAAATTCAAAAATTTATTGTAGCAAAGTTAAACAAGTTAAGTAGTAGTATAACTGTATAACTTTAATATTCGAGCATGATCGATTATTTTGGAGGGCTGAGGAGAAGGGGGAACTCATTTCACAGTGTCTCATGGGTATCAAATATAAATGGATAAAAAGGGTTGTTAAACTAAAGCATAACTATAATTCTATCATGTATAATAAATGCTAGGGTGGAGGGTCTCGCAGTATTAAAAAAATACTCCGATTTTTGAGGTTCCATACCTCCCACCCCCCCCTCCCCCACTTTCCTCGTGATGTTGGCACGCGCATGATGTAAACGTTGATGAGATGAAAATAAAAAGTAGATCGAGAAATTCAATTTTAATTTGTAGAACCGACAACTTTTTAAAGGAAATATTTATGTTATTTCCGATAATGAATCCCAATGCGTCGAAGAAATAAAGAGCAGATTCAATTGCTTATGCATCGCCTAGCGTGACGAGTCCAGAACGGCTGTGAGGGAGACTACTTCAATTGCTTTCATCTAAATTTACCACTCACCAGCAACGCGAACAATATTCTCGATAACTTCCAAAGGAACCGGTTCTGAGCTAATTTTACGAACTGTTCTCCTTTTTTTCATCGACTTATAAAACTCAGCACTCTTCTTTTTCATCTCTTCTTCGGTTGGAATCTCGTCAAAGTACGGATACGGAATATGATTGACCTCCTCTTCCCCTGTGACGCGAATACCAAGCGGGTCCCTCGGTAAATCGTGTTCATCCGAGTCTTTCATCGGATCAACATCCACAGTGTAAGCCTCTTTAGACTTGAAAAGAGCCTTAAACACTTCCATTGTAATGATACCGAGGACTGCAGCTAACAATAAAGGCCAGCATTTCTCGATAAGAGGGGCAGAAAACTCCATCTTGCTTGTTTTTTTTTTTGTGTGTGTGTGGGAGGTGGACTGGGTAGAGACAGGAAGCGAAGTCATTATCGGGAATCAAAGGATATTTTTCCCTGGAGGGGGTTCCCATGTCGACCTTGCATCACCCATAAATGTAATAACAACCATAAATGTAATAACGCCCATAAATGTAATAACACCCATAAATGTTATAACACCCATAAATGTAATAACACCCATAAATGTAATAACACCCATAAATGTAATAACACCCATAAATGTAATAACACCCATAAATGTAATAACGCCCATAAATGTAATAACGCCCATAAATGTAATAACACCCATAAATGTAATAACACCCATAAATGTAATAACACCCATAAATGTAATAACAACCATAAATGTAATAACAACCATAAATGTAATTACACGTCACCCATAAATGTAATTACACGTCACCCATAAATGTAATAACACCCATAAATGTAATAACAACCATAAATGTAATAACAACCATAAATGTAATAACACCCATAAATGTTATAACACCCATAAATGTAATAACACCCATAAATGTAATAACACCCATAAATGTAATAACACCCATAAATGTTATAACACCCATAAATGTAATAACACTCATAAATGTAATAACACCCATAAATGTAATAACACCCATAAATGTAATAACACCCATAAATGTTATAACACCCATAAATGTAATAACACCCATAAATGTTATAACACCCATAAATGTAATAACACCCATAAATGTAATAACAACCATAAATGTAATAACACCCATAAATGTAATAACAGTCATAAATGTTACAACAACCATAAATGTAATAACAGTCATAAATGTAATAACACCCATAAATGTAATAACACCCATAAATGTTACAACAACCATAAATGTAATAACAGTCATAAATGTAATAACACCCATAAATGTAATAACACCCATAAATGTAATAACACCCATAAATGTTATAACAACCATAAATGTAATAACACCCATAAATGTTATAACAACCATAAATGTAATAACACCCATAAATGTTACAACAACCATAAATGTAATAACACCCATAAATGTTATAACACCCATAAATGTAATAACACCCATAAATGTTATAACAACCATAAATGTAATAACACCCATAAATGTTACAACAACCATAAATGTAATAACACCCATAAATTTAATAACACCCATAAATGTAATAACACCCATAAATGTTATAACACCCATAAATGTTATAACAACCATAAATGTAAGAACACATCGCCCATTGATATAATAAACATTCAACCATAAATGTAAGAACACGTCGCCCATAAATGTTATATACCACGTCAACCATAAATGTAAGAACACGTCGCCCATAAATGTTATAAACCACGTCATTAATGTAAAAACACGTCGCCCATAAATGTTATAACTTATAATTTTGACTCGTGACAACATTAGACAACCAAACTTGGCAGATGTCTTGTAGGTGTCAAGGGGGGTGCAACAATATGTCAACTGAGCATGACGTCATCCATTACGTCACTAAAATGGCAATACTCAACGGGGGGCTGCAACGATATGACGCCTCGGCATGACGTCATCGATGACGTCATCAAGAACAGCTGTAAACTCTGTTATCCAAATTGAACTCATTGTCATTACACGCGACCTCAGCGGATTCAAGATCGGCGTCTGGTTTGGGATCGTTTGGGATTAGCGCGTAGTCAATCAACGCCTGACGTTGGAGTGGTCGAGACCAGCCGTCGCATCCAATGTGAATGGAAATCCATGGGAAATAGGTTTTCAAGGAAAATCGAACTGCGTTTAGCGGGCTTTGCAGATAACATATCCCAATTCTATGGTTTATGCGCGAATGTGTTAAAGTGTTTTACCTCGGCTGTGTTGCGCATTAATTCCAGAAAGAATGCATATTCCATCATTATTTCATAGTTCTAATCATAATCCTTATTATTTTAAAAGGAAATAAAACGGTCATTTTACCCGTACACACAATGCAGTAAAATAATTCACGGCGTCTAAACAATAATTAATCGAATACCAAGTTTAGAGGAAAGCACCGTAACATTTCGGCAGAAAAAAAATACTTGGTGACAGCAGGTACAAGGAGAAATGAAACCTCTCATAGTCCTGCTGGATCATTCTCTTGCCGTAGTTTTCGATCGCCACTCACGACTGGGAAGTCGCAGTATTTGGGATTCGCGCACGATAAAATACGGGCCTAGAAGTTGTGTTTTTTCTGGTAAACTATCAAACTATCAATTTTGTTTTCCATTTAGTATCGCGAGAGAACAATGATGTTTTAATTAGATCCTGTATTGTTACCGACAATAAAGCCGGAAGTATAAACCGATCAGCTGAATTGTGCTTTATTATAAAATACATTACGGGCGAATAGGGCCACCATTAGCGTGAGGCTCTAGCAGAAACGGAAAAAAATCTTAAAAATCCCCTAAAGGATGGCAGTTGGTAAGAATTTTATACCCTAAAAGGTCAATTTCCCCGTCTACTTTTGTGGAGAGTCCCCCGCGGGCCGCCCGCCTCCAAGCATTTGTTTTCAGTCTTCCTTTGTAAAACTTCTAGAACCCATGCGAGTTTTAAGCGGTTTTCGGCAATAGTGGAAAACGATAGACTTCCATATGCTCCACAAATCGAAGGCTGCGCTCCGAAAACCGTTCGCGCACGCGTCGCACGCGTACCTAAGATCACGGACATACATGTTTTAAGTTATTTTGTAAACAAAGATAAAAACCGGCCACCTGCATGCGATAATTTGAGAGATAAACTTTTTATTCATTGTTCTTAATTGTCGGTTCGGAACTCTACGACATCGATTTGTTATATATAATTAACATATATTTTTTATTATTTCCGTTTATAAGGTTTTCTTTGTTTAGGGCGCTTGGGTTTTCCTCTAGGTGTTCGGTATTCGGTTTCAGGTCCTTTTCACCTTTGACACCTACATGACATCTGCCAAGTTAGACCGCCTTACGATGTTTCTATGATGAGATATGAGTATTGCCGTTTTTAGTGACGTCATTAATGACGTCATGCTCAGTTGACATATCATTGCACCCCCTTGACACCTACATGCCATCCGCCAATTTAGACCGCCTTACGATGTTTCTATGATAAGATATGAATATTGCCGTTTTTAGTGACGTCATCGATGACGTCATGCTCAGTTGACATATTGTTGCACCCCCCTTGACACCTACATACCATCTGCCAAGTTTGGTTGTCTAATTATGTTTCTATAAGTCAAAATTATAAGTTATAACATTTAAGGGCGACGTGTTCTTACATTTATGGTTGACTATTTATTACATTTATGGGCGATGTGTTCTTACATTTATGGTTGTTATAACATTTATGGGCAACCTGATATTACATTTATGGTTGTTATAACATTTATGGGTGACGTGTTATTACATTTATCGTTGTTATAACATTTATGGGTGTATTACATTTATAGGTGATACAGACCTGATACCGGCCCGTAGCCAGGATTTTAAGCGGGGTGGTTCGTTTTTCCATTTCAGCAGACAAAATTTCCGGTATACCCCTCTCCTCGCATTATTACATTAGGTAATCAGTCTTGTATTTAAAATGTTATTAATATGGTGCTTTTTATCATAGATCGATAATAATAAAGATAATTAGTATGAAAATATTTTTATAGTCATTTTAAAGATATATTGATGTGCCAGTATATATCCAGCGAAACGTTATATATTTCGTTTGTTCTGAGCGGACCTTCAAGCCGAGTGGAGGGGGGGAGGGGGGTTCGGCGAACCCCCCCTGGCTACGGGCCTGTGATAGGGATGCTCGTCGTATTTTTTAGGGGTCAAAATCGGGACTCAGGTATTTTTTTATGGGGTATCCGAGAAAAAATAGGCTTTTCTACTAGAAATGGTGTTTTCAGGGGTTCGCAGAAAGAGGCGCTATGAGCCAACGTTTTCTAGAATATACTATACTTCCGACTTCTAAACAAACTTTAAAAATTTGTCATTCGAAACTGTTCTACAACGGGTAAATCTGCATTTTAGTATTTTTTAGGGATATTTTTTTTTCTTTAAGGGTATTTTTTAGGGTAGCAATTTTTGGTGTTCGGGTATCTTTTGAGGGGTATTTTTTTTTTAATTTCCCGACGAGCATCCCAATCACTTTTACCCTGAAGAACCCTCCCCGGAGATTTTTTCTTCGGTGAAAGAGACCGCGAGTGCTTAGTCTAACCCATTCTCCAGGCCACTTTTGAGCAAGAAAACCAGAGAAAAACAGAATGATAAGAAAAACAGAATGATGGTACGGCGGCAATAATTCCCATTGATGGTTGAAGGTGGGACTAGATGTATATTTAACAATTAGACTGCGAGTTCGAGTTTTCTATGAGTCAAAAATAGTCCACGAGGCGCGTAGCGCCGAGTAGATTATTTGACTCATAGAAAACGGGAACGAGTAGTGTCATTGTTTTAGTATAAATCCACTCACACACTACCTTCGAATAGCTGACGATTTTAATAATAATTCATGTTGTTTTTTTGAAAAACGCCGGTTTTTTCGCTACTCGCTATCTATCGCTCAATAGATAGTGAGTACGGGAGCCAATCAAATTGCAGGATTCATGATAGTATGTGAGTAGATTTATACTAAAGCGCAATAAAGGTATTTTCAGTGACCTGTCGATCCGACTCGGGTGACCTGTAATTTTCTGATTTTCTAAGCTATGAAACCCTATGAAATGAGATGTTCATCTAAGAAGTGAATTTTAATAAAACAGCTCAATTCCATTTATAAAGCTTCAAATAATATAGAGAAAGTTGTATGATGAGTAATAATCAAAACAAAAACACAACTACGCCATGCATGCAAGTCGTATGTAGGATTGCTGAGGGTAGGGCCTAATTACTGCTCTTCATATCGCTATTTTATACAATGTTTAACGCCAAGTAACAATATAAAAAAATTCATAATAAAACTTTGTAAAAACACAAGATCTTTAGTTGCAATTTACTGCATTCGTTGCAGTAGCCTCGTAGCGAAGCTCGTCGCAGCATTTTGGCTGAGCGTCACTGGACGAGAGAAGTCTGGAGGCTCTGGTTACCAGGGTACATTAGCCTACATGTTCAGTGTTATTGCCCACGAAATGGATAGTCCATGTCATGGTAGTCTGATAATATAAGGTCTGGTTAGACGTTCAAACAGGTAATCAAAATGGCGCATGGAAGATTCTAGCACTGACAGGATAAAAGGACGAAGCGCGCGTGTTTTTTTTTCTGAAGAGTGACTAAACGGCAAATTATGTAAGCTCCACCTGAGTATTTGATGAAAATGCTTAATCTAAAAAAATCTGGACCTGCTTTGAAAGACAATGAGTGCAACGTTTTATAGGTGGCTATAACAATCGAGTCTTTCGCAATGTTTGACAAACTTGTAGAATGTTTAGCCAGGCCTTGAGGGGGTAGGCCATTGGAAGACGAGGGGAATAGGTGGTTGCAAGTAAAAACACCTCAACACAAAGCGACATGAAAATACCCAACACCTAAACAACTTCGATGATGCAGGCCTCTAAAAAAACATATCCAGCATTTGATTTGGCGCGACATCTTCTAATGGTCCAGCCCTATACATTCTCAACATTTTCGATTTGCTTGAATTATTTACATTTTATAAATGCTCAACATGCTATTCCTTACACATCTATCTTTGGCTAACAGTGTAAATCTCTCTATCCTTATTCTTATAGCCCCATCAGTTTTTGAGCCTCACGAACAGAACAAGTTTAGGTAATGCAGGTACGACATGTGCCTTCTCTGGTCTTCGTGCCATGCACCTAGTATTTCTTCAAAGGTAGAAAACATGATCGAGTCACGTATCACGTGCTCGTGTCACGCATACGTATCACGTGATAAAATCACGAACACATCACTTGACCGAATCACGAACACGAATCACTTGATCATATCACGAACACGTATCACTTGGTCAAATCACGAACACGTATCGAGAGATCAAATCACGAACACGTATTACTTGATCGAATCACGAACACGAATCACGTGATCAAATCACGAACACGTATCACGTGATCAAATCACGAACACGTATGAAGTGATCAAATCACGAACACGAATGAAGTGATCGAATCACGAACACGTATGACTTGGTCAAATCACGAACACGTATCACTTGGTTAAATCACGAACACGTATCACTTGGTCAAATCACGAACACGTATCACTTGATCGAATCACGAACACGTATCACTTGATTAAATAACGAACACGTATCACTTGGTCAAATCACAAACACGTATCACTTGGTCAAATCACGAACACGTATCACTTGACCGAATCACGAACACGAATCACTTGACCGAATCACGAACACGAATCACTTGGTCAAATCACGAACACGTATCACTTGGTCAAATCACGAACACGTATCACTTGATCGAATCACGAACACGTATCACTTGATCGAATCACGAATACGTATCACTTGATCGAATCACGAACACGAATCACGTGATCGAATCATGAACACGAATCACTTGATCAAATCACGAACACGTATCACTTGATCAAATCACGAATCACGTGATCAAATCACGAACACGTGTCGCTTGATCAAATCACGAACACGTATGAAGTGATCGAATCACGAGCTCGTATCACTTGATCGAATCACGAACACGAATCACGTGATCGAATCATGAACACGAATCACTTGGTCAAATCACGAACACGTATCGAGAGATCAAATCACGAACACGTATCGAGAGATCAAATCACGAACACGTATCACTTGATCGAATCACGAACACGAATCACGTGATCAAATCACGAACACGTATCACTTGATCAAATCACGAACACGTATGAAGTGATCGCATCACGAACACGTATGAAGTGATCGCATCACGAACACGTATGAAGTGATCAAATCACGAACACGTATGAAGTGATCAAATCACGAACACGAATCACGTGATCAAATCACGAACACGAATCACGTGATCAAATCACGAACACGTATGAAGTGATCGAATCACGAACACGTATGAAGTGATCGAATCACGAACACGTATGAAGTGATCGAATCACGAACACGTATGACTTGATCAAATCACGAACACGTATCACTTGGTTAAATCACGAACACGTATCACTTGGTCAAATCACGAACACGTATCACTTGATCGAATCACGAACACGTATCACTTGATCGAATCACGAACACGTATCACTTGATTAAATAACGAACACGTATCACTTGGTCAAATCACGAACACGTATCACTTGGTCAAATCACGAACACGTATCACTTGACCGAATCACGAACACGAATCACTTGACCGAATCACGAACACGAATCACTTGGTCAAATCACGAACACGTATCACTTGGTCGAATCACGAACAAGTATCACTTGATCAAATCACGAACACGAATCGCGTGATCAAATCACGAACACGTATCACTTGATCAAATCACGAACACGTATGAAGTGATCGAATCACGAGCTCGTATCACTTGATCGAATCACGAACACGAATCACTTGATCGAATCATGAACACGAATCACTTGATCAAATCACGAACACGTATCACTTGGTCAAATCACGAACACGTATCGAGAGATCAAATCACGAACACGTATCACTTGATCAAATCACGAACACGAATCACGTGATCAAATCACGAACACGTATCACTTGATCAAATCACGAACACGTATGAAGTGATCGCATCACGAACACGTATGAAGTGATCGAATCACGAACACGTATGAAGTGATCAAATCACGAACACGTATCACTTGATAAAATCACGAACACGTATCGAGAGATCAAATCACGAACACGTATCACTTGATCAAATCACGAACATGTACTGTATCACGGGATCGAATCACAAATACGTAACACGGGATCTTGTCAGGTCTTGTCGAATGTCACGCGCATGCATCACGCAACTTGATCGAGTCGCCTATATGTGATTGTCACGCACACGTACCGCGTTACATGATCGCGTCACGGAAACAGTTTAAGTCAAGTGGCTAGACAGCAAGCCTATTTCAAGTATGTTCTTATGATTGCGTGATTGTGTCACGCATTTGTGGTGCTTGCTTTCAGGTCGTTCACTAAGTCCAGTAGTTTTATGGCGGGCCCGAGTTTGAGTCCCATGTACGACATGATAATTTGCCGGGTTAATAACAGCAAGGCGCGTCCATCGATTTCCTGAAACAAAAACAAAAAAGAACAAGAAATCGTCAGTCATTCACGAGCTACTCCAAGTGTCATCAGAATTAATCACAGCCAACAAATTTCGATTTAGGTCAGCAGTCTCTTGTGTAGTCTTCTTGACGAGTGTCAAATTAGTTAATCACGTGTATTTGGACAGTACATCACGTGTTAATCACGTGTATCGGAAAGTACATCACGTGTGAAATAGGTTTTTCGAGTGAACCGTACATAACGTTTATGATAGTACATCACGTGTTACTCACGTGTTGTCTAAAGAGTGGGATGTGCTCGGCGAGTTCTGTTTTCTCGATGTACTTGACCACCTCGTCCACGGACCAGGTCTTAGCGGGTGATGTGGAGCCGACATTCGGAGAGCTCACTGCTAAAGCGAAAATTGAAAAAAAAAATATCTTAACATTCAATGATTACCTCAATTTTGTTGCTTCTGTCTGTCTGTCTGTCTGTCCCTGGGCACACCCACGCTATTCCCGACAATAACCATAGCAAACCATGTGCTACCAGACTAACCATAGCAAACCATGTGCTACTAGACTAACCATAGCAAACCATGTGCTACTAGACTAACCATAGCAAACCATGTGCTACTAGACTAACCATAGCAAACCATGTGCTACTAGACTAACCATAGCAAACCATGTGCTACTAGACTAACCATAGCAAACCATGTGCTACTAGACTAACCATAGCAAACCATGTGCTACTAGACTAACCATAGCAAACCATGTGCTACTAGACTAACCATAGCAAACCATGTGCTACCAGACTAACCATAGCAAACCATGTGCTACTAGACTAACCATAGCAAACCATGTGCTACCAGACTAACCATAGCAAACCATGTGCTACTAGACTAACCATAGCAAACCATGTGCTACTAGACTAACCATAGCAAACCATGTGCTACTAGACTAACCATAGCAAACCATGTGCTACCAGACTAACCATAGCAAACCATGTGCTACTAGACTAACCATAGCAAACCATGTGCTACCAGACTAACCATAGCAAACCATGTGCTACTAGACTAACCATAGCAAACCATGTGCTACCAGACTAACCATAGCAAACCATGTGCTACTAGACTAACCATAGCAAACCATGTGCTACTAGACTAACCATAGCAAACCATGTGCTACAAGACTAACCATAGCAAACCATGTGCTACTAGACTAACCATAGCAAACCATGTGCTACTAGACTAACCATAGCAAACAATGTGCTACCAGACTAACCATAGCAAACCATGTGCTACCAGACTAACCATAGCAAACCATGTGCTACCAGACTAACCATAGCAAACCATGTGCTACCAGACTAACCATAGCAAACCATGTGCTACTAGACTAACCATAGCAAACCATGTGCTACCAGACTAACCATAGCAAACCATGTGCTACCAGACTAACCATAGCAAACCATGTGCTACCAGACTAACCATAGCAAACCATGTGCTACCAGACTAACCATAGCAAACCATGTGCTACTAGACTAACCATAGCAAACCATGTGCTACTAGACTAACCATAGCAAACCATGTGCTACCAGACTAACCATAGCAAACCATGTGCTACCAGACTAACCATAGCAAACCATGTGCTACTAGACTAACCATAGCAAACCATGTGCTACTAGACTAACCATAGCAAACCATGTGCTACCAGACTAACCATAGCAAACCATGTGCTACCAGACTAACCATAGCAAACCATGTGCTATCAGACTAACCATAGCAAACCATGTGCTACAAGACTAACCATAGCAAACCATGTGCTACCAGACTAACCATAGCAAACCATGTGCTACCAGACTAACCATAGCAAACCATGTGCTACTAGACTAACCATAGCAAACCATGTGCTACCAGACTAACCATAGCAAACCATGTGCTACCAGACTAACCATAGCAAACCATGTGCTACCAGACTAACCATAGCAAACCATGTGCTACTAGACTAACCATAGCAAACCATGTGCTACTAGACTAACCATAGCAAACCATGTGCTACCAGACTAACCATAGCAAACCATGTGCTACCAGACTAACCATAGCAAACCATGTGCTACTAGACTAACCATAGCAAACCATGTGCTACTAGACTAACCATAGCAAACCATGTGCTACTAGACTAACCATAGCAAACCATGTGCTACTAGACTAACCATAGCAAACCATGTGCTACTAGACTAACCATAGCAAACCATGTGCTACCAGACTAACCATAGGAAACCATGTGCTACCAGACTAACCATAGCAAACCATGTGCTACCAGACTAACCATAGCAAACCATGTGCTACCAGACTAACCATAGCAAACCATGTGCTACTAGACTAACCATAGCAAACCATGTGCTACTAGACTAACCATAGCAAACCATGTGCTACCAGACTAACCATAGCAAACCATGTGCTACCAGACTAACCATAGCAAACCATGTGCTACCAGACTAACCATAGCAAACCATGTGCTACTAGACTAACCATAGCAAACCATGTGCACCTAGACTAACCATAGCAAACCATGTGCTACTAGACTAACCATAGCAAACCATGTGCTACTAGACTAACCATAGCAAACCATGTGCTACTAGACTAACCATAGCAAACCATGTGCTACCAGACTAACCATAGCAAACCATGTGCTACCAGACTAACCATAGGAAACCATGTGCTACCAGACTAACCATAGCAAACCATGTGCTACTAGACTAACCATAGCAAACCATGTGCTACCAGACTAACCATAGCAAACCATGTGCTACCAGACTAACCATAGCAAACCATGTGCTACCAGACTAACCACAGCAAACCATGTGCTACCAGACTAACAATAGCAAACCATGTGCTACCAGACTAACCAGGTTCTTCAAGTCTGACTCTCTTGACAGTGCTGGTCTTGATAGAGCTGGTGGCTTGGGAGTCCTGTGCTCGTTTGAGTATATCTGGCTTGTAAGCTGGAAGAACAAAACAACCACACATGAGTTTTTAATCTATTTACCCATTTTTCTAGGCATCCTGTTATCATGGCGTTTAGAGAACAGCGGGAATTGCTTTGTATACATTTTACCCACTAAAACCCGTTCATTTGTTTCCCTTATGCTTTTTGCAATATATTTGCCAATTTTGTTTTCCAACTTAATTGTTGTTATGACAGCCATGTCTAATATGACTTAAAGGCCAATCATGCCGTTATTTAACACTCCCGCACAATAAGGGGTCTCACAAAGTACAAAACACAGGGTCATTTGAAGTACACAATACGGGGTACATAATACGGGTCACACTAAGTACACAATACGGGTACACAATACGGGTCACACGAAGTACATAATACGGGGTACATAATACGGGTCACACGAAGTGCACAATACGGGGTACATAATACGGGTCACACGAAGTACATAATACGGGGTACATAATACGGGTCACACGAAGTACATAATACGGGGTACACAATACGGGTCACACGAAGTGCACAATACGGGTCACACGAAGTACACAATACGGGTCACACGAAGTACACAATACGGGTCACACGAAGTACATAATACGGGTCACACGAAGTACACAATACGGGGTACACAATACGGGTCACACGAAGTACATAATACGGGTCACACGAAGTACACAATACGGGTCACACGAAGTACATAATACGGGTCACACGAAGTACACAATACGGGTCACACGAAGTACATAATACGGGTCACACGAAGTACATAATACGGGTCACACGAAGTACACAATACGGGTCACACGAAGTACACAATACGGGTCACACGAAGTACACAATACGGGTCACACGAAGTACATAATACGGGTCACACGAAGTACACAATACGGGGTACACAATACGGGTCACACGAAGTACATAATACGGGTCACACGAAGTACACAATACGGGTCACACGAAGTACATAATACGGGTCACACGAAGTACACAATACGGGTCACACGAAGTACATAATACGGGTCACACGAAGTACATAATACGGGGAACACAATACGGGTCACACGAAGTACATAATACGGGTCACACGAAGTACATAATACGGGTCACACGAAGTACACAATACGGTCACACGAAGTACATAATACGGGTCACACGAAGTACACAATACGGGTCACACGAAGTACATAATACGGGGAACACAATACGGGTCACACGAAGTACATAATACGGGTCACACGAAGTACACAATACGGGTCACACGAAGTACACAATACGGGTCACACGAAGTACACAATACGGGTCACACGAAGTACACAATACGGGTCACACGAAGTACATAATACGGGTCACACGAAGTACACAATACGGGGTCACACGAAGTACACAATACGGGTCACACGAAGTACATAATACGGGTCACATGAAGTACACAATACGGGTCACACGAAGTGCACAATACGGGTCACACGAAGTACATAATACGGGGTCACACGAAGTACACAATAAGGGGTCACACGAAGTACACAATAAGGGGTCACACGAAGTACACAATACGGGTCACACGAAGTACACAATACGGGTCACACGAAGTACACAATAAGGGGTCACACGAAGTACACAATACGGGTCACACGAAGTACACAATACGGGTCACACGAAGTACACAATACGGGTCACACGAAGTACACAATACGGGTCACACGAAGTACACAATACAGGTCACACGAAGTACACAATAAGGGGTCACACGAAGTACACAATACGGGTCACACGAAGTACACAATACGGGTCACACGAAGTACACAATTCGGGTCACACGAAGTACATAATACGGGGTCACACGAAGTACACAATACGGGTCACACGAAGTACACAATACGGGTCACACGAAGTACACAATACGGGTCACACGAAGTACATAATACGGGTCACACGAAGTACACAATACGGGTCACACGAAGTACACAATACGGGGTACACAATACGGGTCACACGAAGTACACAATACGGGGTACACAATACGGGGTACACGAAGTACACAATACGGGTACACAATACGGGTCACACGAAGTACATAATACGGGGAACACAATACGGGTCACACGAAGTACATAATACGGGTCACACGAAGTACATAATACGGGTACACAATACGGGTCACACGAAGTACACAATACGGGGTACACGAAGTACACAATACGGGTACACAATACGGGTCACACGAAGTACACAATACGGGGTACACAATACGGGTCACACGAAGTACATAATACGGGGTACACGAAGTACACAATACGGGTACACAATACGGGTCACACGAAGTACATAATACGGGGTACACAATACGGGTCACACGAAGTACATAATACGGGTCACACGAAGTACATAATACGGGGTACACAATACGGGGTGACATGGAGTACATAATAAGGGGTCACATGAAGTACCCATCGGCAAATTCAAATGTTTAAATGGGATTAATCATTTTGAAGTTTTGAACCTGGTATCTTCAGATGTACATAAAAACAAAAGAAGTGGGTTAATCAACATTTTTTTAATTACAAAATATATCTTTGACATTTTCCAAAAAGAACCACAAATAATGAACTTGTCACAGTGCTTCACGGAATGACGTCAAGAGGTGTCACGCAATACATGCCAAAGCTTGTCACACAAGTTCCGTCAAAATGGACATAGTAATGTGCAATGCGTCACCTGTATTGAATTGTTTCGTAGTCATAAAACAATGCACACCTTGTCACACAGTGTGTGTCGAACATTGTCTTACAAAGTATGTGAAAAAAGAGTCACACAAAGTCACGCAACTTACCTCGTCTCTTACACTTTCCACATGTATTTGTAACCCTGTGGTCGGCCACGAGGTTCTCGCAACACTTGAGGTCGCTGATGAACCGTTCTAGAACCCTCCAGAATATGGACACGCGATCGACATGCTGTAGAACACAGCTCATCACCTGGGAAAGCGGGAGATCATGAATTCCAAGATATCTCAATGGCATGCGTTAGATTACTTATGCTTGGTGCACACTAGTGAATAACGACATGGCGCGCGCACTCTTAACTCCAACATAACGACATTTTTTCTTTTTTGTCGTTTTGTCTATTTCAGTATGACGGGCTTATATCTTTATGTCGAATCATTCACACTTGAACATATGAACATAAGGGTGCACGCACCTATATCGTTATGTCGTTATGTCACTAGTGTGAATCAGGCATTAGAATTGCCTGAGGACCCGTCCAGTTTCCACCGAAAATAAAAGCGATGTTTACTAGAACTGTATGCGTTAGCGTTACCTTATTATTGCGTTACCTTATAATTGCGTGACTTGCCTGTTGTTCATACTGATTGTCACGTGCTTTTGAGTGACATGCATGTTGCGTTACCTTACTATTGCGCTACCTTATTATTGCGTGACTTGCATGTTGCGCATACTGATTGTCACATGCTTTTGCGTGCTTTTGCATGCTTTTGCACATTTTGCGTTACCTTTTATTGCGTTACCTTAGCGTTAACTTATTATTGCGTGACGTACATGTTGCGTTACCTTATTAGTGCGTTACCATAACGTTACATCATTATTGCGTGACGTGCATCTCAACTAAGTGACGTGCTTGTTGCGCATACTGATTGTCACGTGTCTTTGCGTGACGTGCAGGTTGCGTTACCTGTTTGTCACGTGCCTTTGCGTGACGTGCAGGTTGCGTTACCTGTTTATTACTCCGCGCGTATATGGTCGCCCTGCCGTTCCCAGGTTTGAGGAAGTCGAATACGACCTTCTGGTCCAGTGCGCAGTCCACGATGCTTTGTATAACCTGCCTGACCACGTGTACGACTTTCCCCTGGTAGCTGGAGGGGAGGTTTAGGACCTTTTGCTGATGGAGGTACTCGCCCACATAACAACCGCGATTGATACAGACCTAGAACAGATAATGGAAAAGGGAATCTTACAATTGATACAGACCTAGAACGTACACTATGGCAAAACAAAGTTTCACTTTGTAGCTTCACTCTTATATTTCAACACGGTAATAAGGCTGGTACCACCCCCCCCCCCCCCCTCGCGCACGCGTATCAGGCTTACGAGTACAGGCTTCGCGAGTTCAGGCCTTTAGGACGGACTCTTACCTGCACTGTGGGTAATGGAGGCGCGAGTTCAGGCTCGGGCTTAGGCTTTTCCTCTTTCTCTTTCTCTTCCTCTTCCTCCTCTTCTTCTTCGTCGTCAGACGAAGCCGCAGAGTCGGAGGGGGAATAGCTCGAGTCCGCGGATGATGAGGGGTCTGGGGACGAGGCCGGTGAGGGTGTGCTCTGGGAAGACTTGGTTGACTTTTTCATTTCCTTTTCACTTTTCTCTTTTTTGTCCTTTTTCTCTTCCTTTGCTTTGATACTGTAAGCGGAAGATAGCACCTCAGCTGGTTATCGTTCCGCGCTAACGGTGCCAATATCAACCAGCATCGCTGGGCCCTCGATTTGCTTGACCACAGAACAAAACAAATGCTGGCGAAGTACTTCTTAGCACCTCCCAATATGGTGTTCGAACAGTGCCAGCATTGCTGGGTCAGCGTCAATCCAGCTTTTTGGCAACAGTGCTAGCGCTGTTTGCTCGAGGTTTAAGCAATTGCGTGCGCACATGGATATACGTTAGTGGATGCGCGAGAGGTTTGGAAATACCAGGGATCTAAGGAGCTTTGTATTGAATCGCATCTATTTCGAGTAACCCCACAGTGGGTTGCCTAAGAAGTTGGCATATGTAAGATTAAGTGTAAGATTAACGAAACCTTTTGATGAAGCTAGTTTACCTTTGAGACAGTGCTTTTTGGGCTCTCTTGGAATTTCCTAGGAATGCACAATGCAGAAAACAAATTCTAGATATTAGCGACGAGAAAGAGGACCCGTTGTACCATCAGCTTCCCGGAGGTAATTATTAATTTGCACTAAAATCATAACCCTATCATAACTCCAATCACCCTATGTCATTAGATTATAGTTATTGTTATCAGCACCATTACCATCAACATCAATAGAAGCCATACTACTACCATCAACTCAATCAGTATCTTCATAATCACTTATTAATTCTACTTAATTCATGGCCAACACTACCATTACGATCACCATCACCATAACTTCTTACGAAACGTAATAAATAAATACATTTTTTATAAGAACATTTTTATAAGAACGTCCAGCCTGAGATTTCACCAAATTTTAAGAACATGCCAAGAACATGCCGAGGCTCAGATAGCACATTTTTTTTCTTTTTTACTCCTGATGCGTTCTAAAATGCAGAATTAAATTGTGCTCATAGTAACAACCTTATTTTGCTATAGATCGTGTAATTATCTTTCTAATACTTATTGGGTATTATATTCTTATATACACTAAAATGTAAGAACATCGTTAAGAACATATTCAGCCTTAAAATGTCCCAAAAATAAGAATGACCCAACCTTGACTGAAAATAAGACGTTCTTATATAAAACAAAAGAAAGGTATCTACCTGGTGGCTGTAGGGGGTGCCCTGTGAAGTTACACCACCTCGCCGGGAAGATGCTTCTGGAGTCGAAACGCGCCCAATAGTCAGAGCCGAGGTACCCGTCAAAGTCGATACGGATTTTGTCCCCCTGCACGTCACCCACTGAGGCGACGCAGATGAGGGCGTGATTCTTAGGGTCTGTTGCCTCCAGCTTCATACCTTTCTGGAAGAAGTTGCGCTCCGGCGCCGGTGGCTCCTGTGTATAAACAATGGCACAAACAATTGAAATGGCTGTGATGATAATAAGAATGCGTACCCTGGGTACTAGAGGCTCTAAGCTTCACTCTCTAAGAGCCACTCTGAAAGAGTCACTCTGAAAGAGTCTCAAAGAGCCGTCCTTTGCACCAGAAGCTTCTTCGGTTTGCTCAGTCGTTGTCGCCGCTTCGCGGCTCTTTTAGAGTAAAGCTACCCAGGGTAAGACCAGGCCCGTGCCCAGAGGGGCACACACACACAACGAAAGCCGAAAGTCAAACTTTATCTGCAGTGGAGATACTGCAAAGGCATAAAAAATCCCTTTTTGTTATTTCGGGGGTGGTCAGATTATCAGAAAACTCACTCACTCCCTCCCTCTCCCCCCCCCCCCCTCCCCCAGAAAAATTAGGTCCACTTTTTCGGATTTAGCACCCCCCAAGTAAAATCCTGAGTAGGGGCCTGAAGACATACAATAAAACTGTTGGAAAAGTCGCAACATTCCTTTTTTTCCGAAACGCGGTAAATTAGAAGATTAAAAGTTACAAAAGGCAACGATAAACAAACTCCAAACAACCAAAGCCTCTTCTCAAATTCCACAGGACGCCAATTAAAAACCTGCCCATTGCAAACATAAACAGTCCTCAATGAAAACACAGGACACTTAAGCAATCTAGGGTCAACGCGAATTAAGCATTCGTTTGGGAACATTCCTCAGTGTTTTTATGGGCTGGAACCGCCTACCCCCTGAGCTTAAAAATGCTATTGTTTGGTTAAGCCATAAAATGTCCGAGATCAATTTGATAGAATTCTAATGCATATTGTTGAACTTACCTTTTTGAAGAGCCTCCCAGGTGCCAGTTCAGCGTCTGCAAGACTTTTGCTAATGAACTTGTGGTAGTTACCAGGATCAGACTTGAAGCCTACAACACAAGTAACCCATTTAACAGGAACAGAAATAAGGACACGCTCCAACCATTAAAAGTTCTGTCCAGCAGGGAGTTACAAGGATCAGACAAAAGGACACAGTCAAACCATTAGAAATTATGTCCAGCAGGAAGATACCAGTTATCCGAGAAACACAATGTCTTGGTGAAAATGAAACTTGCGAAAACATTGTTAATGATTAACTGAGGATACTGTCACAAGACCTCCCTCCCAGCCCCCCGAGAATTCTATTAAAAGGAATTCCCAGCTCCAATCCCCCACACCGTCCCCCACACCGTCTGCCGCCTGTGCATGGCTACTTACCCATTGGTGGCTGTAACATGCCCCCATTCTTCTCACACCATCCACAGGGGTGAATCTCATTTGAGTCCACCACATGCCAGACATCATTGGAGGCGTCCGTGCCATCAAAGCGGACTCTAATGCGTGACCCTAACACGCCTACTACGGTACCCACACAAACCGTGTCCACTATCCTGGGGTCGGTAACTTCTAACTTCATCCCCACTTTAAAGCCATTGTACGGCGGAGCTGGAGTCTGAAAAGGCAATTTCGTAGCCCTCAGGATATTTTTAAAGAACATTAGTCAACCCCAACTTGTTTTTATTGTCATCTTTCGATATAAATCATGTAATGAAATATAATAATGTAATAATAATGTAAGAATGATGCCTCACAATTCTTTACTACACAAGTGTTACGTTGTGGCGATTAAAGACACCATTATCCATATATTTCCTCAGGCGTTAGCAATAAGAGGGGGCCTTTTTTATTGCAGGATGGGATTTCACAATGATTCTAGTGGATTTATATCGCTATTGAAGACACTTCTCACTTGTATACGTCTCATCAGCGTAGCATAAGTTAGAACCAGACTTTGGATATCAGATTATACGATTAAATATTAGGCATGATTACGTGGATGTGTGATTGGTAGTTTACATTGAGAACAGTGTGATTGCGTGACGGTGTGGTGCTGCAATGACAAACCTGTCTAAAAAAGGACCAGTGTGCGGCCTCAGAGCGAGTTCTCGCCAAGTACTGATCCCAGTTGAAAGGTGGAAACGTATATCGTGGTGCAGGAGCTGTAAGTACAAATCCACATATTCACATGTCATTTTAGAGACCAGAATACAATCATTTAGATCTGCACATTCTCGAGCGCAACTTTTTCTCAACCCTTTTTATCATTTTTTAAATAGGTTGACTTCTGATTTCCATGACCATTCCATGACCAAATATATTAGAATTCGAGATATTTAACAGATTATCCGTTCTAAATCATCAATCACATCTTCAAAGAAACCTCCAATAGACACACTGCTTTTGAAATATTTTTTTTGCGTTTTCCGTTAAAAATCATAGGAGATTGTAACGTTATCGACCGAAAGTAAGCTGGGGCAGGCCCGTAGCCAGGATTTTGAGCAGGGGGGTACCCATTTAGAGGAACATTTTCTCTTAGGTAGCTTGTTCTAGCTCGCAGTGGTACTCAATTTTCCTTCATTAGAGCGGACCTTCCAGTCGAGTGGGGTGGTCAACAAGGACAATCCCCCTGGCTACGGGGGGGCCTGTGGTGACAATCCCCCTGGCTACGGGGGGGCCTGTGGTGGCTACGGGGGGCCTGTGGTGACTATGCAGCCCTACCACTTTGTCTTGGTGGCCACTGTAGTGCGCGTCACAGTATAAAAATGAAAGAGCTACCGTTTTTCTAGTGTTTTCGACACTTGACGGTCAAATAGAAAGGGGAGGATACATGCCTTGGGGTGCAAATGGCTGTCCGATTGGTGCTGAAACAAGAAACACAAGCATCTAAAAATGGGTTTATACAATAAAAACCTAGAAGAACAACCCAATGTTCGAAATTTCAGCCTGATTCAGTTCTTATATATCGATTATTTAAGGCCTAGGCAAGGGCATTTGCATTTGGAGCGGTTCAAGAAAAGAACAGGGTCTAAACTAGGCCTGACGCAGAATCAGGCTGAAAGTGCTGTTGTCTTTGATACTTTTTTTAAGCCTGGGACATCGAAATTAAAGTGGACAACACAATATATTCAATAAGTAATTCTTTAATGTAGGTACATACAGTAGGGCGCTATCTACCAGGTTGATTTCATTGGCTGTGTCGAATGTTTGTCCCTACTAAGTTGATGATTTAGCAACACCTATCAGATTAATTTGTTGGCCTTGTTGATAATTTAGCAGCACCTACCAGGTTAATTTGTTGGCCTTGTTGATAAATTAGCAGTATCTACCAGGTTAATTTGTTGGCCTTGTCGAGATTAGGGCGGTACCTACCAGGCGCAAGGGCCCTCTGTCGTATGCTGGATGACATCGAGCGAGGTACAAATGGGGCAATGCCTGTCAACAGAGGAAAGACATTCTTTAAAAAGAATGACAATCAGCCATAAGTTGTTATCAGGATGAAATGAACCACTAGTGTGAGATGCGCGAAAAATTCAAATTTCAGAGAGAGAGAGCCGTTACTTGAATGGTATACCCTAGAAAAAAAAGGACGATCACCCCATCTACGGGGTGATGGAGCCCCCCTTTCCTCCCCCAACTGGGGATTCACACCACACGCCTATTTCCATTGACTAACTCTGGCACGTTATTCAGTTACTTTCACTAATAATATCGTTAATGAGATCTACTCGCAAATTGATAATTGTATCTACAAGTGTACGCAACACAAAGGGGTGGTAAATAAACATTCTTTAGAGTATTTTCATAGGTCAACAAAGGAACCGGCCACAGGGCAAAAAATACGTGCCATGCTTGTGCGCAAATGCAGGGGATTACCAATGTTTATCTCGGCCGTCGAGTTTCCCCGACAACACATGTTTCCTGCACCTTTAGCTTTCTCTTTTCGTCTAAATTTGATAAAAGTGTGAACGGAGCATATGCTTCTCGTCGGGTATTACCAGCGTTTATTTTTGCTTTGACAGGGCAGGTTTCATCGAGCTCTTTTTTGGAGCTTTGTTTGAAGTTTGAACTAGACTCAAGTGCGAACGGAGCCAAAGAGTGAGGTTTACCAGCGTGTATACTATCATATCTTTCTACGTCCTTGGAGCTCCTCTTGTCATCTGATAATACCAAAGCTTTAAATTCAATCGCAGGATAAGGCTCTTGGTGAGCATTGCCAGCGTTTAAACCTGCATAACCGTCTTTGAAAGTGCACGTCTCCTTGACCTCTTTTCCGAAGTTTTTAAATTCTTGCCAAAGCCTCTCTTCTCAGCGCTTTTCCTTTTCTTTTTCTCCCTTTCCATCGTAGAACCGAGTTTACTCCCCAGAAGTGATCTCCCCTAGGCATTTTACGATAGCCGTCTAGCCACACCGAAAATCTACTGGTATCATAACGCGGCCCTAAGACAATTATGCAGTGTGTGGTAAAAAAATACGTCAATGAATAATAATACATCCTCTCATTACAACTCACTTGGAGGGCGTTTAGCACGTGAATATTTTGCTTCAATAATAACTGACTGAATCTCATTTCATTGGACATGTTTCAAGCTCGTAGCCAATATCAGACCCGGCCTTTATGTATCCAGACAATTTTGCAGCGAGTCCGGAAAATGGAGGGTTTTTTTCTCATATAAAAAATACGCTTCCATACGAAGCGTAATCGAATGATGTTTCGCGTAAACCCTGTAACGTGATGAAATACGAAAGAACCCTGTTACTGCGCATGCACCAAGTGGAGTTTGACTGTTGTTTACTTTTATCAAGCTCGTAACAACAAAATCAACTATCGATGTCAATGCCATTTTTCTCTCTAGCACTATAAAGGGGTGGTCCATAGTATTAAGTGTCATATACTGACCGGGATACCTGTGTCAGGAAGTAGACCTCTGTAAATAGTGTAGGCTCAGGTGACTCGCATGTTCTGAGGCGAACGGCCTAAGAACATGTTGTTGGTTTATTATGGAAAGTTCGTGTGTTAATTAAAGGATAACCAAGGTTATTATACGTGGCGACGAGAGAAAAACCGAAAATAAGTCAGGAAGAAGGCGCTAGTGGTAAATTGGGACCGAAGAAACCCGATGAAGGATCGAAAATCCGGTGAGTTTGTTCCATGAAATATGGCGACCGCAGCGTTGTATGGCAACCTCTTTGCTTTTGATGAGACCGAATACAATTGGACGGAGTTTATAGAAATATACGAACATTATTTTGCTGCAAACAAAATAACAGAAGACAAGTTCAAAGTGAGCATTTTGTGTGCCAACGTAGGCCCAAAAGCGTACCACATAATCAAAAGTTTGTGTTTACCGGAGAAACCGGCGGACAAAACATTTGAGTTTATTACCAAGGCAGTGAAACATCACTTTAAACCGAAGCTTTCCGAAGCGAGCGCGAGTCTTTACTTTAACTTGAGAATTAGGAGAAGTAATGAAAGTGTCATGATGTTTGTTGCGGAACTCAGGAGATTAGCAGTTCCATGTAATTTCGGAGGATTTCTTAACCGAGCCCTGAAGGACAGATTTATCGCTGGCATAAATGATGCAGAAATCCAACAGAAAATCTTATCCACACCAGATGGAGATCTAACATTCGATAAGGCTTTCCAGATCGCAGAGGCATATGAATCGGCACGCCGCAATGTTAGAGAAATGCAGAAAAGTGTTGCACAAGAGGAGCCCTCAGTAAACCAAGTGCACTACTCCCAAAAGCCTAAAGGGAAGGGAGGCCCCACTAGACAGAGGAGTAACTATGAAAACAAAAGGGGGCAGGTTAAGGGGTCCCAAAAGACACCCATGTCAGGAGACAAATCAGGGGGAGAATGTTACAGATGTGGAAATTCCCATGACCCACAATCATGCTGGTTTAAAGATCAGAATTGCTACAAATATGGGAAGAAAGGCCATGCAAAAAGCCCATGCCGGTCCGGGGCTACCATTACCCATGTTGAAGAAGAAGTTTTCAGTGAAGATGAAGATAGTGAAGGGGATCCCGAGGGAATGTATCACATTAGGTACCCAGGAAATAAAGTTCCACCAATCACTGTACACCTAGAAGTAGACGGGAGGCCAATTGAGTTTGAAATAGATACAGGGTCACCCTATGCCTTAATTTCGGAAGAAACCGCCAAAACTCTGCCAAGTTTTCACAAAATGAAGTCATCTGAGTTAGACCTAACTTCTTTTACAGGACACAAATTGAAAGTCCTGGGAACTATTGAGACTGTTGTCAGTTACCATGGCAACTCATGCACCACCCCAGTTGTCGTTACAAATCACAAGAGGGTTAATCTTGCCTGGAGGGATGTAGTAGAGCAGCTTAGCGTGATAAGTGTAAACCACCTCAAGGAAACCCTGACCCTAGAGACTGTGCTTGAAAGGCACCCAGATATTTTTAGGGACGAATTGGGGAAAATGAAAGGCACGCAAGCTAAGATTGTTGTTGACCCCAGCGCAAAGCCACTTTTCTACAAACCGCGCTCACACCCATTTGCTATGAAGAGCAAGGTAATTGCAGAGATTATCCGACATTCTGACTGGGCAGCGCCGGTAGTCCCAGTACTGAAACCTAACGGTGAGATTAGACTGTGTGGGGACTATAAGGTCACTGTTAACAAGGTTTTCAAGGTCGAGCAGTACCCAATACCCACCTTGGAGGAGTTGACTGCTCAAATAGCAGGAGGAACTATCTATCATAAGCTTGATCTCTCTCATGCATATTCTCAGGTTGAACTTGACCCAGATAGCAGGAAGTTCACAACCATCAACACGGTGAAGGGTATGTTCCAGTATAAACGTCTGCCGTATGGAGTCGCCAGCGCCCCAGCGGCCTTCCAACGTGCCATAGAAGAACTGCTACATGGAATACCTCAGGTAGCTGTATACCTAGACGATATCCTTGTGACAGGTGAGAGCACTGCTGAATCGCTTGAGAATTTAGAGAAGGTCCTAGCAAGGCTCGATGAGGCAGGAGAGAGACTTAAGAGAGAGAAGTGTGTGTTTATGCAGGACAAGATTGTATACCTGGGTCATCAGATTGACGGGCATATCTCCAGTCAAGGACAAGGTTGAGGCACTAGTAAAGGCCAATACACCGGAGAATGTCACGGAACTGAAGGCATACCTAGGCCTTTTGAATTACTACGGTAAATTCTTGAAGGGTCTGTCCCAGGTCCTTCACCCTCTGCACAAGCTCCTAAAGCATGGGGTGAAGTGGCACTGGGGACCAGAACAGCAGACATGTTTTGAACTAACCAAGAAGATGATTCTCTCAGCAGGAGTTTTGGTACACTATGATACCGAAAGAGCACTAGTACTCCATTGTGACGCTTCCCAGGCGCAGTCCTATCCCATATCATGGAGGATGGCTCCGAACGACCTATTGGGTTTGCAAGTCGCACCCTTAGCGATGCTGAGAAGAACTACAGCCAACTAGACAAGGAGGGAGCCGCCGTCGTCTTCGGGCTAAAGAAGTTCCACAAGTATGTGTTTGGTCGAGATTTTGATATAATCACGGACCACAAGCCATTACTGTCACTGTTCCATGAGGCGAAGCAGACACCGGTCATGGCATCGCCCAGAATTCAGCGATGGTCCATATTGATGAGGGCGTACCAGTACCACATGAAGTACAGAGCAGGAAATCAGCATGCCAATGCAGACTGTATGTCCCGACTGCCTTTACCGGTGAAAGCGTGTACTGAAGACAGAGTATTGATGATAGAAGAGTTTGAAGACTGCTCTATCTTGACCGCAGAGCAGATCAGCCATTGGACAAGGAAAGATCCTGTACTCGCACATGTACATGAGTACCTGTTACGCGGATGGCCGACAGATGACACAGATCCAGCCCTTACACCCTATCGCAAGAGGAGAGACGAGTTAAGCGTCCAAGATGGGTGTATCTTATGGGGTGCGAGAGTTATAATTCCCCCCGATGGTAGAGATCAAGTCAAGCGAGAACTCCACTCTGCACATCCGGGCATCAATCGGATGAAGGCCTTGGCCAGGAGTTACGTTTGGTGGCCCGGAATGGGTGAAGAGCTAGCAGAGATAGTGAGGAGATGTAATGTTTGCCAGGACCGGAGAAAAATCCCGCCATCAGCTCCATTGCACCCATAGGAATATCCGGATGGTCCCTGGAAGCGGATCCACCTAGACTACGGTGGGCCGGTCGAAGGTCACATGTTACTGGTTATAACTGATGCTTACTCTAAGTGGATTGAGACATACCTGATGAAGTCAACAACATCTCAAGCAACCATAGACAAGCTGCGAGAATTCTTCGCACGGAACGGTATTCCAGATGTTGTTGTATCGGATAATGGTCCTACCCTTATCTCGGAAGAACTGTCAACATTCTTCAGTAAGAACGGCATCCAGCACATCCCGGTTGCGCCAGTACACCCATCCAGCAATGGGCAGGCAGAGCGAACCGTGCAGCCAGTAAAGGAAGGGATAGAGAGGGCGTCTGGAAGAGATTTGACCAAGAAACTGCAGAGATTCCTCTTCCAATACCGTGTTACACCTCACACGACAACCGGTCGTAGCCCAGCGGAACTGTTAAACGGCCGGAAGTTGAAAACAAGGTTAGACTTGTTACACCCTGCTCTCCGAGGTCGAGTCAGGGACAACCAGAGTTATATGAAGAGATATCACGATGGGAAGACACCACTGAGAGCATTTACAGCAGGGGACTTGGTAAGAGCCAAGAACTTTGGACATGGAGTCAGGTGGTTCAAAGGTAAAATCTCCAAGGTAACTGGTCCTCTTTCGTATGAAGTTGAGCTCATAGACGGTAGACTTGTGCGCAGACACATTGACCATTTGCTGAAGCGAGAGGCAGACACAGACGTCAATGAGAAGCCTAGGGGGATTCTAATATCTCCTTAGGTCCAATGGAGCTGGCCGGTGTAGACACAGTTCCAATAGAAAGTCTGGTGCCACCGACATCCACCACCCCCATATGCGAGCCAGTTGCAGCGACACCAGACGATACTCAGTCAGCAGCTATTGCTACTACAGAGAGCCACTATCCTACGAGAGTTCGACAAACCCCAAGTCATTTAAATGACTATGTTTTGTAAATAAGGTCCTTGTTGCAATACTTGTTGGGTTCACCTGGACTTGGACACATAGACACACATATCATTGGTGTACTGTAGTATGCTTTAGCTAGGAAGGAGGAAGTGTCATATACTGACCGGGATACCTGTGTCAGGAAGTAGACCGCTGTAAATAGTGTAGGCTCAGGTGACTCACATGTTCTGAGGCGAACGGCCTGTCAAGTTGTTGTTGGTTTATTATGGAAAGTTCGTGTGTTAATTAAAGGATAACCAAGGTTATTATACATCTTTAGGTTCCCAGGCTGACCGTTATAAGTATATTGATTTTGATAATCATAGGTTGTGTAACAAAGCTGTGATTAGTGTTTATTGTGACCAACAACCAATATATACTAGAGATGGTGAGAAGGATTACAAACCTGGAGCCAATCCTCTGGGTAGAGTCACAAAACTTGTTGGTGGGCTGTTATCCCCTATAAAAGATGTTTGTAAAATTATGCTCTGGGGGTTTATTTAATTTTTCCTGATGACTTCATTTAACAAAAGATCTCCCTGCTAATTCAAACAAACTAGCTTTGAGTACCCTTGGCAATTCCCGAGTCATTTCTTACTTGGATATTATGCACTAGTCAATTGAAACCCCGGCCCCCCTACCCTGGGACATTGCCCCAGCGTATGGTACTTTATTGTCTATATTATACTACCGCAACGACTTCTAGTGCAACTCAAACCAAAATTGTTGAAACTATCCTCCAACGCTTCAAGATTCAATGATAAAGACTTCCCACACGAAATATAAAACAAGAACAGCAAAATAATCGATACACAGATCGTCAACAATTTCGGAAGATGTCGTAAGGTTTCTCGTTACTAGCCCGGCTAAAAATCCCCGTTAATTTGGCAAAACGTTTCTACCCCCAAGAGAAATGTACTATAGCTGTACAAAAGTGTACTTCCATGCCACTTTAACCCCCCCCCTTATGTCCCGGGGGCCGAGGTTTCAATGGACTAGTGCATAACTCAAACTCGCTGATGATTCAAACTATTTCTCCATTCCCTTGGGGGTTTGAGCTAACATAGCCCGCTGCGCTTACCAATACCAGTTGCCGTACTCGGACCCGGTCGAGCATCAGCTGTTGTACTGCTTTCTTCAGGGAGTTCTTCCCGTAACAGTTTCTGGACGCTCTTGATGTGATCATTATCCACGGTTATACTGAGGGCAGCCTTTTGGAAGCAGGATTTAGAGCAAATGCTACGGCACTCCAGGACCCGCTTGCCATCCTTGAATGAGTAGTCCTGTTGTATGGTAATCTTCTTGCACCAAGTGCAGGGTTTGGCTACTTTACCCTGTTGGAGTGATGAGTGTTAAGTCTCTAAATGTTTGTCTGGAACATACACCTATTTCAAATAAGGTTGCACTCGAGAACCCATGTGTCGTAGCCCGCGATGGTTCATGGGTAGCGTAAAAAAGCACTTAATCCTTGTTTCTGACAACTATGTGAATGTTCACAAGAATGTAAACAAGAATTCTACAGCTTTTGAAACCCGGATTGTATTTTATTTATTTGATTATTTTCCAATTTGCTTGATACCAACTGCGGGCTACGACACACAGATTCCCCAAGTGCAACCTTATTTAAAATGGGTGTATACAACTATGTGATAAAAAAATGCTATTCATTACTATGTGCCAAGGAGGGGGTTTCTACTATGTGCCAAGGAGGGGGGTTTCTACTATGTGCCAAGGAGGGGGGTTTCTACTATGTGCCAAGGAGGGGGGTTTCTACTATGTGCCAAGGAGGGGGGTTTCTACTATGTGCCAAGGAGGGGGGTTTCTACTATGTGCCAAGGAGGGGAGTTTCTACTATGTGCCAAGGAGGGGGGGTTTCTACTATTTGCCAAGGAGGGGGGTTTCTACTATGTGCCAAGGAGGGGGGTTTCTACTATGTGCCAAGGAGGGGGGTTTCTACTATGTGCCAAGGAGGGGGGTTTCTACTATGTGCCAAGAAGGGGGGTTTCTACTATGTGCCAAGGAGGGGGGTTCTACTATGTGCCAAGGAGGGTGGTTTCTACTATGTGCCAAGGAGGGGGGTTTCTACTATGTGCCAAGAAGGGGGGTTTCTACTATGTGCCAAGGAGGGGGTGGTTTCTACTATGTGCCAAGGAGGGGGGTTTCTACTATGTGCCAAGGAAGGGGGTTTCTACTATGTGCCAAGGAGGGGGTGGTTTCTACTATGTGCCAAGGAGGGGGGTTTCTACTATTTGCCAAGGAGGGGGGTTTCTACTATGTGCCAAGGAGGGGAGTTTCTACTATGTGCCAAGGAGGGGGGGTTTCTACTATTTGCCAAGGAGGGGGGTTTCTACTATGTGCCAAGGAGGGGGGTTTCTACTATGTGCCAAGGAGGGGGGTTTCTACTATGTGCCAAGGAGGGGGTTTCTACTATGTGCCAAGGAGGGGGGTTTCTACTATGTGCCAAGGAGGGGGGTTTCTACTATGTGCCAAGGAGGGGGGTTTCTACTATGTGCCAAGGAGGGGGGTTTCTACTATGTGCCAAGGAGGGGGGTTTCTACTATGTGCCAAGGAGGGGGGTTTCTACTATGTGCCAAGGAGGGGAGTTTCTACTATGTGCCAAGGAGGGGGGGTTTCTACTATTTGCCAAGGAGGGGGGTTTCTACTATGTGCCAAGGAGGGGGGTTTCTACTATGTGCCAAGGAGGGGGGTTTCTACTATGTGCCAAGGAGGGGGGTTTCTACTATGTGCCAAGAAGGGGGGTTTCTACTATGTGCCAAGGAGGGGGTTTCTACTATGTGCCAAGGAGGGTGGTTTCTACTATGTGCCAAGGAGGGTGGTTTCTACTATGTGCCAAGGAGGGGGGTTCCTACTATGTGCCAAGGAGGGGGGTTTCTACTATGTACCAAGGAGGGGGGTTTCTACTATGTGCCAAGGAGGGGGGTTTCTACTATGTGCCAAGGAGGGGGTGGTTTCTACTATGTGCCAAGGAGGGGGGTTTCTACTATGTGCCAAGGAGGGGGTGGTTTCTACTATGTGCCAAGGAGGGGGGTTTCTACTATGTGCCAAGGAGGGGGGTTTCTACTATGTGCCAAGGAGGGGGTGGTTTCTACTATGTGCCAAGGAGGGGGGTTTCTACTATGTGCCAAGGAGGGGAGTTTCTACTATGTACCAAGGAGGGGGGTTTCTACTATGTGCCAAGGAGGGGGGTTTCTACTATGTGCCAAGGAGGGGGTGGTTTCTACTATGTGCCAAGGAGGGGGGTTTCTACTATGTGCCAAGGAGGGGGGTTTCTACTATGTGCCAAGGAGGGGGTGGTTTCTACTATGTGCCAAGGAGGGGGGTTTCTACTATGTGCCAAGGAAGGGGGTTTCTACTATGTGCCAAGGAGGGGGTGGTTTCTACTATGTGCCAAGGAGGGGGGTTTCTACTATTTGCCAAGGAGGGGGGTTTCTACTATGTGCCAAGGAGGGGAGTTTCTACTATGTGCCAAGGAGGGGGGGTTTCTACTATTTGCCAAGGAGGGGGGTTTCTACTATGTGCCAAGGAGGGGGGTTTCTACTATGTGCCAAGGAGGGGGGTTTCTACTATGTGCCAAGGAGGGGGTTTCTACTATGTGCCAAGGAGGGGGGTTTCTACTATGTGCCAAGGAGGGGGGTTTCTACTATGTGCCAAGGAGGGAAGTTTCTACTATGTGCCAAGGAGGGGGGTTTCTATTATGTGCCAAGGAGGGGGGTTTCTACTATGTGCCAAGGAGGGGGGTTTCTACTATGTGCCAAGGAGGGGAGTTTCTACTATGTGCCAAGGAGGGGGGGTTTCTACTATTTGCCAAGGAGGGGGGTTTCTACTATGTGCCAAGGAGGGGGGTTTCTACTATGTGCCAAGGAGGGGGGTTTCTACTATGTGCCAAGGAGGGGGGTTTCTACTATGTGCCAAGAAGGGGGGTTTCTACTATGTGCCAAGGAGGGGGGTTCTACTATGTGCCAAGGAGGGTGGTTTCTACTATGTGCCAAGGAGGGGGGTTTCTACTATGTGCCAAGAAGGGGGGTTTCTACTATGTGCCAAGGAGGGGGGTTTCTACTATGTGCCAAGGAGGGGGGTTTCTACTATGTGCCAAGGAGGGGGTTTCTACTATGTGCCAAGGAGGGGGGTTCTACTATGTGCCAAGGAGGGGGGTTTCTACTATGTGCCAAGGAGGGGGGTTTCTACTATGTACCAAGGAGGGGGGTTTCTACTATGTGCCAAGGAGGGGGGTTTCTACTATGTGCCAAGGAGGGGGGTTTCTACTATGTGCCAAGGAGGGGGGTTTCTACTATGTGCCAAGGAGGGGGGTTTCTACTATGTGCCAAGGAGGGGGGTTTCTACTATGTGCCAAGAAGGGGGGTTTCTACTATGTGCCAAGGAGGGGGGTTTCTACTATGTGCCAAGGAGGGGGGTTTCTACTATGTGCCAAGGAGGGGGTTTCTACTATGTGCCAAGGAGGGGGGTTCTACTATGTACCAAGAAGGGGGTTTCTACTATGTGCCAAGGAGGGGGGTTTCTACTATGTACCAAGGAGGGGGGTTTCTACTATGTGCCAAGGAGGGGGTTTCTACTATGTGCCAAGGAGGGGGGTTTCTACTATGTGCCAAGGAGGGGGGTTTCTACTATGTGCCAAGGAAGGGGGTTTCTACTATGTGCCAAGGAGGGGGGTTTCTACTATGTGCCAAGGAGGGGGGTTTCTACTATGTGCCAAGGAGGGGGGTTTCTACTATGTGCCAAGGAGGGGAGTTTCTACTATGTGCCAAGGAGGGGGGGTTTCTACTATTTGCCAAGGAGGGGGGTTTCTACTATGTGCCAAGGAGGGGGGTTTCTACTATGTGCCAAGGAGGGGGGTTTCTACTATGTGCCAAGGAGGGGGGTTTCTACTATGTGCCAAGAAGGGGGGTTTCTACTATGTGCCAAGGAGGGGGGTTCTACTATGTGCCAAGGAGGGTGGTTTCTACTATGTGCCAAGGAGGGTGGTTTCTACTATGTGCCAAGGAGGGGGGTTTCTACTATGTGCCAAGGAGGGGGGTTTCTACTATGTGCCAAGGAGGGGGTTTCTACTATGTGCCAAGGAGGGGGGTTCTACTATGTACCAAGAAGGGGGTTTCTACTATGTGCCAAGGAGGGGGGTTTCTACTATGTACCAAGGAGGGGGGTTTCTACTATGTGCCAAGGAGGGGGGTTTCTACTATGTGCCAAGGAGGGGGGTTTCTACTATGTGCCAAGGAGGGGGGTTTCTACTATGTGCCAAGGAGGGGGTTTCTACTATGTGCCAAGGAGGGGGGTTTCTACTATGTGCCAAGGAGGGGGGTTTCTACTATGTGCCAAGGAGGGGGGTTTCTACTATGTACCAAGGAGGGGGGTTTCTACTATGTGCCAAGGAGGGGGGTTTCTACTATGTACCAAGGAGGGGGGTTTCTACTATGTGCCAAGGAGGGGGGTTTCTACTATGTGCCAAGGAGGGGGGTTTCTACTATGTGCCAAGGAGGGGAGTTTCTACTATGTGCCAAGGAGGGGGGGTTTCTACTATTTGCCAAGGAGGGGGGTTTCTACTATGTGCCAAGGAGGGGGGTTTCTACTATGTGCCAAGGAGGGGGGTTTCTACTATGTGCCAAGGAGGGGGGTTTCTACTATGTGCCAAGAAGGGGGGTTTCTACTATGTGCCAAGGAGGGGGGTTCTACTATGTGCCAAGGAGGGTGGTTTCTACTATGTGCCAAGGAGGGTGGTTTCTACTATGTGCCAAGGAGGGGGGTTTCTACTATGTGCCAAGGAGGGGGGTTTCTACTATGTGCCAAGGAGGGGGTTTCTACTATGTGCCAAGGAGGGGGTTCTACTATGTACCAAGAAGGGGGTTTCTACTATGTGCCAAGGAGGGGGGTTTCTACTATGTGCCAAGAAGGGGGGTTTCTACTATGTGCCAAGGAGGGGGGTTCTCCTATGTGCCAAGGAGGGTGGTTTCTACTATGTGCCAAGGAGGGTGGTTTCTACTATGTGCCAAGGAGGGGGGTTTCTACTATGTGCCAAGGAGGGGGGTTTCTACTATGTGCCAAGGAGGGGGTTTCTACTATGTGCCAAGGAGGGGGGTTCTACTATGTACCAAGAAGGGGGTTTCTACTATGTGCCAAGGAGGGGGGTTTCTACTATGTGCCAAGGAGGGGGGTTTCTACTATGTGCCAAGGAGGGGGGTTTCTACTATGTGCCAAGGAGGGGGTTTCTACTATGTGCCAAGGAGGGGGGTTTCTACTATGTGCCAAGGAGGGGGGTTTCTACTATGTACCAAGGAGGGGGGTTTCTACTATGTGCCAAGGAGGGGGGTTTCTACTATGTGCCAAGGAGGGGGGTTTCTACTATGTGCCAAGGAGGGGGTTTCTACTATGTGCCAAGGAGGGGGGTTTCTACTATGTGCCAAGGAGGGGGGTTTCTACTATGTGCCAAGGAGGGGGGTTTCTCAGACGACACCCACACCCCTACTTACCAAAAAAGGGGTAAGGAATTCCCACCCCATGTAAATGGGATATAAAAAAAAGCACAATAGACAAGAAGCATTTTACAAAGATATACAGTATTGATAAGTAAAGATCAAATAAATTATAGAAAAAATCCAAAAGAGTATCAAGCAATTTCCATTTATGGACATAAACCTTAAAATAATCATGATTAATTTAGAAATTAATTAAGCTGTTGAAACTAATTTTAATCAAAAAGTGATTTTACTTTTTAGTTTCAACGCTGAAGGCATAACCATATAATTTCTTTAACCTTGAAAAACAGTATCCATTAAATTAATGCGAGAAAATAAAATTAAAAAAATTACACTTTTGGCAAGGGCCTGCTTTAAAATCTAATTATTTCTCCTTTAAGGTAATTCCTATGAATTGCACTGCACACCCCTTCTGCGCATTGTGGCGCGCTGTTTGTTCGAGATTTCCGGTATTAAGTGCGCATGCGCACCACAGTTGTACAAGAAAACAAAGCAAAAGGCGCATGTTTTTTGCTTGAAATTGCTTTCACAGAAAAACTAAGGTGGTTACTCCCATTTTTTATTTGCTTAAATAGTTAAATATATATGGGAAATGTACGGCAAAAAGTTGGGTTGTACAAGTTTGTTTATTTTCTCTTAAAAGCTGTAAAAATACTTCAAAATGGCTTTTTACCGTATAAATAGTGGCGAAAATAGTGTCTTCTAGTGCGATCTCTTAAATGTGATTTGTTTTGAACGTTAGCTACTACGGGTTATTGTTTGGGAGATCAGATTTTGGTAGCTTGACAAACAGAACTTAATTTTCTAAAGACTATAGGCACTCTTTTTGAAAACTAAAAGTTGGGATTTTTCCTCGCGTGATCAGTAAAAACGCGTCAAATCTAGACCACTCTGTTGTGAAAACGAGGTTGGTACCCCCATCATATGTAGATAAATGGAGGAGATGTATTCCTTCCCGCCAAAGAGTGCTCAACACATGGTGCTAGTATACAAAGAGACTACATCTGAGATGCAGATCTTGTTCTTTCTCCATCCCCTCCTTGTATCATATGTATTTAGATATATATTCCTACCGATTTGCCCTCTATAATGTGAAGGTATTCTGTCCAGTGTTTCTTACTGCTTGAAGGGTGTTCTTCTTTTGCTGTTTTAGCATCTGAGGGGACGGGTGCTGTGTCTGTAGCACTGATCACTGTCTTATCAACATCCTGAAAGAAAATCATGGCAAATTTGAAAGGATATTGTCAACTTTAAAACAGACTTATTCCTGATTATCTAAAGGGCCTCTTTGCAAACTGCACCACATCATACACTCTGAGGTAATCCTAGCTTACCAAACCAACACTCTGACTACCTAAGAAGAGCATTAAGCTATGATGGGCCATATTTATGGAACTCTCTCCCAAGAAATAAACATATGATGTTCCTCTTTCCTTCGTGAGTTTAGGGAAAAACTACCATTGCATAGGTATTCAACTCCCAAGGAAATCTTAGTCATTCATAGCTGTCAACTCACATGCTTTAGGCGTGTAGTATTTATGTTACGTTAAGAACCTTGAACATTGAATGCCCCCGTGCTCAGACTTAACCTCTAACAGAGGGGTGAATGTAGTATTTATGTATGTTAAGAACCTTGAACATTATGTGTTGGGCTGCCTGTGTTATGTTTATTGTTGTACAGCGGTTTTACCCCATAGAATCTCTAGGGGCAGCCATCTTGCTTAGTTTTCGGTTTAGTTTTACAAGCTGTAGATTTATGTTGATTAAAGCCTCAGTTTAGAGGCATACCTTCTACTACAAGGCGGGTGTCACAAGATTTTGGACCTCATTACAAGCCTAATTTTTGTGAGAATGTTCATACATTCTCTGTATTCATCAGCATTGGCTCTCGTTTTTTTTTTACCTGTTTACCAGTTTATTGTATTTCACCTGATTTCACAAGATTTTTGCCCACGTTGGGTTGACAGCTATGGTCATTTCATTTTTTATATGCATGTAACTGTAGAATCTTACCATTTATTAAGAAAATGTGTACCTTAATTTTTATGTCTGTAGCAAGGTGATTATTAAAGGCAGGTGCTCATTCAAACAACAAAGGTATGTGAGAATGCGTGTATGTATAACTACCCTGGGGGGGGGAGGGATTCTCCAGAAAAGTAGACAGACGCGGGTGCTTGACCTATCTTTTAGGGTATAAAATTCTTATCATCTGCTTTCTTTAAAGGTTTTTTATTTTTAGGACTTTTCCGATTCAGCTATCTTTTAGGGGTTTTCACACTTGGGTAGGAGGATTTTTTGATGTGCTATCTTTTAGAGTATCTCACACTAAATGGTGGCCCAATTCTCAAAACATATTTTACAATAAACCACAGGTCAACTCATCGGTTGACACTTCCGGATTTATTGTCAGTAACATAACAATAAAGGATCTGTCATCCAATTAAAACAGGCATTGTTTGAGAGTACTAAATAGGAAACATCAACCACATGGCTTCACATTTTACAGGAGAAATCACAGCATCTAGGTATTTCAAACTATCTTTGTTTTTTTAATGTTATCTCTTAGAAAATTTCTTCAACCAAACCCAAATGGGGGAAGAATTGTTGTTGACCACACACTTAGTGCTATCCCCTCGGTTAAAATTGATTTTGCTGTCTAGCACCCCATCTGTTTTTTCCCCGTCTGTTCTTATCCCAAGAATTCATCAAGAGGTAAAGTTCAATACAATGCATCTTGGGTGATCAGACACACATTTCTTATGGCTTATTTGCAACCCTGCCTCTCTGTCAAGGGTGTGGTCATGTTAGAGCCCTCTTCTCCTCTACCAGGGGTAGGACCCCTTGCAAAGGGTGTGGTCATGTTGGGACCCCTTGCAAAGGGTGTGGTCATGTAAGGTTCCCCTGCCTCTGTGCTATGGGTGTGGTCTTGTAAGGACCCCCTGTCACTATGACATGAGTTGTCATGGGCATGGTATGTTAGGACCCCCTGGCATCGGTCTGGTTGTGTAAGGACCCCCTTACACATGGGTGTGGTTTTGTAGAGACCTCTTTTCATTGGTGCAGTTGTGTAAGGAACCCCTGTCATGGGTGTGGTTGTGTTAAGACCCTTAGTCATGGTTGTGGTTGTGTTAAGACCCCCTGTCATGGGTGTGGTTGTGTAAAGATCCCCTGTCATGGGCGTGGTTGTGTAAATACCCCCTGTCATGGGTGTGGTTGTGTAAATACCCCCTGTCATGGGTGTGGTTGTGTTAGACCCTTAGTCATGGATGTGGTTGTGTAAAGACCCCTTGTCATGGGTGTGGTTGTGTAAAGACCCCCTGTCATGGGTGTGGTTGTGTAAAGACCCCTTGTCATGGATGTGGTTGTGTTAAGACCCTTAGTCATGGGTGTGGTTGTGTTAAGACCCCCTGTCATGGATGTGGTTGTGTAAAGACCCCCTGTCATGGGTGTGGTTGTGTTAAGACCCCCTGTCATGGATGTGGTTGTGTAAAGACCCCCTGTCATGGGTGTGGTTGTGTAAATACCCCCTATCATGGGTGTGGTTGTGTTAAGACCCCCTGTCATGGATGTGGTTGTGTAAAGACCCCCTGTCATGGATGTGGTTGTGTAAAGACCCCCTGTCATGGGTGTGGTTGTGTTAAGAACCCTTGTCATGGATGTGGTTGTGTTAAGACCCCTTGTCATGGGTGTGGTTGTGTTAAGACCCCTTGTCATTGGTGTGGTTGTGTAAAGACCCCCTGTCATGTGTGTGGTTGTGTAAATACCCCGTCGTCGGTGTGGTTGTGTTAAGACCCCCTGTCATGGGTGTGGTTGTGTTAAGACCCCCTGTCATGGGTGTGGTTGTGTTAGACCCTTAGTCATGGATGTGGTTGTGTAAAGATCCCCTGTCATGGGTGTGGTTGTGTTAAGACCCCCTGTCATGGGTGTGGTTGTGTAAATACCCCCTGTCATGGGTGTGGTTGTGTTAAGACCCCCTGTCATGGGTGTGGTTGTGTAAAGACCCCCTGTCATGGGTGTGGTTGTGTTAAGACCCCTTGTCATGGGTGTGGTTGTGTTAAGACCCCTTGTCATGGGTGTGGTTGTGTTAAGACCCCTTGCCATGGGTGTGGTTGTGTAAAGACCCCCTGACCCTGTCATGGGTGTGGTTGTGTAAGGACACCCTGACCCTGTTGGTGTATTCATGATGTTCACCTTGAGCACATCATATAGGTGGTCAACTTCTTGTTAAAGTCCCCTTTTCTTCTAAGTGTGATCGGTAAGAACTCCCTTCTCCTTTCCCACTGTAGATGTGGCCTGTTTATAGCACCACATGCTTCTCTAGATTGCGAGCAAGTGGATGCAAATGAAGGAAATCTTTTATCCATAGATGATTTTATTTGATATCTACTACTGTATAACACTATAATATTTTAAGAATAATATATTTTTCTATGATACATCATATTCCTTTGTAAAACAGCCAAAAAATATTGCACTGGACCACTCTAAATACCTCTTGTTATCCCTACTTCTACTATAAAGCAAGACAAACCTCACACTTTAAGCTCAAGGTAGTTCATGATTTGAAAACCATGTTCACTTATTCATTAGAATTCATTAGAAATTCAAGCAAAGTATGACCAAAAGTCGTGTACCAAGATATTCACACTGATTCTACATATTCTTAGGAATTAGTCTTTGATACGGCTGATCTAAATATATCAATACCCTGTTGGAATTAGATTTAACAACCTGCAAAGGAAGTTTGCCTGAAAAATTACACTTGGATTTTATGGTTCTCTTGGTAACTTGCTCAATGCATTGAATGAAAGTAGAGTAACAGCCAAGGTTGTGTGTCGCACCAAGACTGGCTGTTTGACTGCTGTTTTGTACTTGCTGTTTGACAACTACAAATGGCTGATGCCATTCTAGTGAAACAATAGAAGACACTGCATTGATCATTGATTTTTTTTTCAACATTTCTTATATAATACCATTTACACATTATTGGTCATGACAAAGGTTGGCCTGTATAGGATTCATTTCTGATACTTTATATAGTTATGTTCATAAATTTTCAGACAACTTTTAGATGACTTGTTTTCCTAATGTGTTTCAACATTTTTCTCTAACAAGACACCTTGCTCAGAAGAGTCAATTTACGAGGGGTTGACTTAGATCGCAGTTCAGGCAAATACACTATGTTTCCCTAGCCCCTTTTTGGACCTCCACAAATTTATAAACTGCACATAGTCCCTTTTTTCTTCTTCAGTCTGCAAATTATCATATCTTAGCTTGACCTTTTGTAGCTTCTTGTAGCATTTATCACATATTGGCAAGTGGATGACACTTTCTGGGAGGTTACGAAAAAGAGTGGGGTACCGTGAACGGAAAATTGGCCGGTTAGGCTCCTTGCAGTTATCCGTCAGACGGTCACAGACGACACACACTATCGGCGTGTACGTTGAAGATGACTTACAAGTAATATCAATTCCAGTCCATACTTTGATATGTCCAACATAGTCCCTCTCATTTTCAGGAATATTAGCCTGAATAAACTGTTCCCTTTGCTCACTCAGCCTGTCGAAACAACTGCTACAAACCTTAAAATGACCAACATTATCAGGCAGCTCAGTAAATAATGAAGAAAATTTACTGCGCCTGAGTTTTCCTTGTCTGGAGTTCTGTTTAACTGATTTGCAGCAGATATAGCACTTATAGGACTCTTTTGAGCTCAGGTCATTAGTGCTCCTAGTTTCCAAGCTGCCATGATCTCTGCTTGGTTCTGACTGGGTCATCTTTTTAGATTCCACGCCATTAACTCCCACTTCTGCATTATTCATACCATTTGTTTGTCTATCTGGCAAAGTGGTCTTTTCAGAAGAAGAAAATTCAGAACTAGTGCTTACACAAGAATTTGAAGTGGTAACTTCCTTGATTGGTTTCCTTTGAGGATCACACTCAATAACTTTGAATGTGGCTTTGCTTTGGTGTACAGGGATCGCTACTGTCGATGGGGGGAGTGAATTTAGACCTTGATGGCACTTGACACATACAGCAGCTTGGTATAGCCACTCTGGCTGACCAGTAAATAAGTGTGGGTGCTGGATGCGGAATACAACTTCTGGTTTTTCCAGGAAATACTCAGAGCAAGTGATACAGTTCCAGAACTTGAAGGTCATTGCACCCTTTCCAGGGTTATCCGCCATGGGTAGGTTAGCGACAATGCAGAATAGGCCTCGCACTGCTGGGGGCTTGGCATAGAAATGGGGGGCCTGGGCGGAGAGAACAGAGGCTTCAGTTGGATGAATTTATAGAAAATGAATAATATTTCAAGAAAGGATTTCAAGAAATTGTAATCCACAGGCAGTAGCCAATCCACATTGATTTCTCAGGATAATATAAGATATAATATATGATTTATTGATGGGAAGCCAAGGTTTCAAACTATGTAAGCCACGATTTTGACACTAGCAAAATACCAAGAGAAAGCATTCATTTGTATTTGCTCATTTGTTAAAGATTTTGCAATATTTTTAAATGAATTTGGTAAATGAAGATACTGTAATTTGCCTTCCAAAATTGACAGAAAACAATAACAAAGTAGTGGCTCACTAGGGCTCCTTAAAAACTAAAAGTCAAACCAACTGAAACCTCTGCTCTCTTTAAAAAGGGATCTTGCCTGTCCAGATAAATTTAAAGATCCCTTTTACTACCCTGGAGTACAATTCTTGATCCTTTCTTGTTTCATAAAAAGGTGTTACAAGTAGCAAACAGTTAAAGTGGTGAAAAGAACTGTGCATCTTTATATATCATACAAACCATTTACATATGTACATCTTCATATACACCTATTTAAATAAAGGTTGTCAGAATGAACGGTGAATGGCAATTGCCAAATGGCAGTTCTATGACCAAAAGGTGTTTATGGGTAATAATTATTTGTAAAAATTAAGGTGATAAATAAAAGCAAGGGATACCAGAACCATATATTAATTATATTAAATGGATAGTTGTATGCTCTTTTTGATATTTTTCTGAATTTGGAACATATATTTTGGGATACATGGGTCCTTTCGGTCATAAAACTGCCATTTGACAATCGCCTTTTGCACTGACAACTATTTTTGAAATAGGTGTATTATACAAACATTCTACAGATGATAACTTAAACAACTTAAAAGATAAGTAGCTTGCTACTTTAGTAGAATAGTTCTAACTATCTAGGGCGTGTTGGTTTGTTTGGGTGAGGCCTGTGTGTTTGTGCGGGATGGTGAGAAGAAGTGGGGGTGAGAGTTTGAGCAATTCTACATGTAACTTTACAGTATGACAAGGTACGTGAAGTAAAAATATTGAGACCTACCAATGCAGGCTCCGTCTTTCTATCATCAGTTGGTGCTGTAGATGCTGCTGTCGTTGCCGAGTGCTATAAACACATCCAAAATCAGTACAGCATATATACAGAATTCTAGTTTTCATAAAGACCACCTTTTGTTCTATATGCTGAGCTCTATAGTCAGACATTACTCATATGGCAACAGCATAGCACACCTTCACATGCTGCTTTGGGCCTGCGTAATGCCACAGAACACAAAGAGTAGTAGACTGACACAGATAAGTGTGTCACATTTGATGTAATAAGTCCTTGGAAAGCTTAATAAAAGAGTAATGTTATACTTTCAGTTTTGTTAGGCTTGCTGTAATGATTTATTTTAAAAGAGGTTTTAATCCTGTGCTTCCAACTGTCACCTTCACGACCTACCTACCTCATAAGTCAAGTCAAATTTGTTCAATGTGCTTTGGTGTGATCAGAAGAATCTACTGTAAGAGTCATGCAAGGACAAAACCTCCAGACTTTTAAACCTCAGGGTTATCAATACAATATTGATTTACAATATCTTTCCTCCTGTAAAATTCTTTGTTACTCTTTCTAGAACAGTTCAACCAAAACATACCGATATTGCTGTTGACACAGCAACTCCTTCACCATGCTTTCTTACAACACCACTGACAGTGGTGCTACCTGAAATACCCGAGAAAATAAAAATCTATAAATAAGCACTCATTGCTTTTCATAGGATAGGGGGAGATGGGGGGTACTTATTTGCAGATATGAGAAATTGTGTGGGTATCAGGTGGATTGGATTGACTACAATAGTTAATTAAGGTGATTGAGTTTTTACTTTTCTTTGTATTTTGGTAGATAAAGTTAGATGTAGATTGTAGATTCTAGTGAACGTTTTACCAGAGCTAAGGAAAGGGACCCAAAAAATGCTAATTTCAAACGAAATTAGCTTGGGCTTGAGCTTGTTTTATAGTTTGACATGTGTTACCATGGTCACCTTGACAGTTTTGTCAAGCAAACCAATCAGAATAAAAAAAAATATCCAGACCAGAATGGCAAAGAAATGCTTCAGGGCACATCAGTACACTACAATGTTATCAGAGTTTTGTAGTTCAAGTGACAATGAAAGCTGATTTAATTGGTTAACTCTCGCATCCTTATTGGTTTACTTCACAAAACTTTCAATGTGATAATTAGCCTGTGTCACACTGTAAGACAGTTTAACACAAAAATTTAACAATTGTATAGTCAAGCAACTTAGGTTTAGCATGAACACATGGCTTAGTTTGTTTCATTTTAATCTTGATCACTGAACTTTGACACATACAGTATTTTATCTTCTATAAAATAAATGATGGGGATTGTAGAACTGTTTGCTAATTAATATTATACTGTACCTTCTACACTGACGATGACAGGGTCCACTGGCCCTCCTAATGCTGAGGTGGTTGTGACAGGGTTGGGCGTTGTGGAGTTAGTGTCTTTCATAGAATCTGGGACCTTGATGTCTAAACTGCTGACTGATTCACTGGTCATTTCATCATCGTAACCAAACATGCCCAGAAGCTCATTCATGGTAGTCTTTGCATAGTCCTGAAAGTTAAATGATGGACAAGTTAATACTGTACCTTGCATGATGGACATTTTGCATTAAGAGGGTGGGGGGGGGGGGGGGGGGGGGAGGCAATGGTTGCATGCTTACCAGACATAACCAAAAAGATTAAGATTTTCATTTAGTTAATCTGCTACAATTTAAATGTTAAACAATTATTAATTGATGATTATTTCTAAGAACTAAAATGCGTTCAAGTTTAGTTGTTCTTGGAAATCAAATGTAAACTAACTCAAATTTTTTCACCATTAAATTTTGCCTGATAACTCAATGCAAATAAATCCAATCATTTGACTATGATCAATACATTGCTTACGTCTGGATATTTAGAGCAAAATATACAGCATATAAAGCATACGGGCTTATAAATGCTGTTCAGACAGGGCTGCTAATAATTAATTTTCTGATTCATAAACTAGCTTTTAAGTTTACTGTACAGTACCGCTCACGAACATAGGGACACTGTTCGCGAAACTTTCGCGAACAACGTATAGACCGTTAGACTGTTCGCGAACACGCTGTTCGCGAACAGATGCAAAATAAACGGTTTGACGAACGGTAACGTGTGATCCAGGGCTTAATAACAGCTGGAACAGCGAGAAGCCATTTATTTGACAAAGACTTGTATTAGACAGAGAATTAGTTTGAGGAGGGAATGCCCATCGCTTGATATTCTTCGAAGATTGTCGAATGTGTGTTAACTGCTAGCGAATACTTTGAAAAGCGGGAAGCCATTTATTTGACAAAGCAAAGACTTGTACTAAACACGGGAGAATTAGTTTGAGGAGGGAATGCCGATCGCTTGATTTTCTTCGAAGATTTTCGAAATGTGTCAGAAAACTGCTAGCGTAGACTTAATAACAGCGGGAAGCCATTATTTGACAAAGACATGCAATAAACACAGGAGAATTAGTTTGAGGAAGGAACGCCGATCGATCGCTTGATATTATTCGAAGATTTTCGAAATGTGTGAAAACTGCTAGCGAAGACTTAATAACAGCGGGACGCCATTTATTTGACAAAGACATGTAATAAACACATGAGAATTAGTTTGAGGAGGGAATGCCGATCGCTTGATTTTCTTCGAAGATTTTCGAAATGTGTGAAAACTGCTAGCGTAGACTAAATAACAGCGGGAAGCCATTATTTGACAAAGACATGCAATAAACACAGGAGAATTAGTTTGAGGAAGGAACGCCGATCGATCGCTTGATATTATTCGAAGATTTTCGAAATGTGTGAAAACTGCTAGCGAAGACTTAATAACAGCGGGAAGCCATTTATTTGACAAAGACATGTAATAAACACATGAGAATTAATTTGAGGAGGGAATGCCGATCTCTTGATATTCTTCGAAGATTGTCGAATGTGTGTTAACTGCTAGCGAATACTTTGAAAAGCGGGAAGCCATTTATTTGACAAAGCAAAGACTTGTACTAAACACGGGAGAATTAGTTTGAGGAGGGAATGCCGATCGCTTGATTGTCTTCGAAGATTTTCGAAATGTGTGAAAACTGCTAGGGTAGACTTAATAACAGCGGGAAGCCATTATTTGACAAAGAGAGAGAATTAGTTTGAGGAGGGAATGCCGATCGCTTGATATTATTCGAAGATTTTCGATTGTGTGAAAACTGCTAGCCAATCCTTTTGAACACTGGGAAGCCATTTATTTGACAAAAACTTGTATTAGATACGGGAGAATTAGTTTGAGTAAGGAATGCCGATCGCTTGATATTCTTCGAAGATTTTCGAATGATTTTCGTTTGTGTTCGAATACATGAGTCAGCGACAACATGCTCTACTATAAATGTCTTCTTTTCGGGTTTTGTAGAATATCAAGCGATCGGCATTCCCACCTCAAACTTATTCTCCCGTGTCTAATACAAGTCTTTGTTAAAGAGATGGCTTTCCGATGTTCAAAATTCTTCGCTAGCAGTTTTCACACATTCGAAAATCTTCGAAGGATATCAAGTGATCGGCATTCCTTCTCCCGTGTTTATTACAAGTATTTGTCAAATAGAATTTCAAGATTCTTCGCTAGCAGTTTTCACACATTCGAAAATCTTCGAAGGATATCAAGCGATCGGCATTCCTTCTCCCGTGTTTATTACAAGTATTTGTCAAATAGAATTTCAAAATTCTTCGCTAGCAGTTTTCACACATTCGAAAATCTTCGAAGGATATCAAGCGATCGGCATTCCTTCTCCCGTGTTTATTATAAGTATTTGTCAAATAGAATTTCAAGATTCTTCGCTAGCAGTTTTCACACATTCGGAAATCTTCGAAGGATATCAAGCGATCGGCATTCCTTTTCCCGTGTTTATTACAAGTATTTGTCAAATAGAATTTCAAAATTCTTCGCTAGCAGTTTTCACACATTCGAAAATCATCGAAGAATATCAAGCGATCGGCATTCCTTCCCCAAATTAATTATCCCGTGTGTAAAACAAGTATTTGTTAAATAAATGGCTTCCCGCTGTTCAAAAGTATTCGCTAGCAGTTGTCACATTCGACAATCTTCGAAGAATATCAAGCGATCGACACTCCTTCCCTTTTCGAGGCAATCTTTTCAGAATAAACTAACTAACTTTTTTGCCTGTGTCTGCCCTCGTAAATCCACGATCGAATCCTTCGCATGCTTTGGCTTTCATCCGCCATCTTTATCGTCTTTATTTCTCAAACTTGAAAGTGTCTTGTCTTGATCGTCTACAAATAATTGAACTAAAGGCATATGAGACTATAACTGAATTTGTTGTTTCTGATTTTAACGATAACCATAGCTCTCAGCTGACTTTTACACGAACAATTTATTTGAATCGCTTGCAGAACTCCTGTATGTATTTTAAGTGAGTATCAGTACTGTAAGTCTTCGGTTACACGGTACGAGTTCCCGTTTGTCAATCGGTTTGTCCCGGTCTGTTCGCGAACACTGTGTTCGCGAACACAGTGTGAACACTGTGTTCGCGAACATCAGCTGTTCGCGAACGTTGTTCGCGAATTTCGCGAACGTTGTTCGAGAATTTCGCGAACGGTGTTCGCGAATTTCGCGAACAATTTCGCGAACATATGTCCACATGTTCGAGAGCGGTACTGTAAATCGTGACAGACAAATCATTATCTGTAATTCATAATAACTAAGATCTCCATAATTTGTGAGCAGGGCCATTTGATTGCCATGAATTGTGAAAAATGCTCAGAAACTTCCTGAACCATTATTCTAATAGTTTGATTCAATAGTTGATGGTTTAGTAATCTTCATTTTCCGATAAATGTGATTGACATTATTTTAACACATGAATTATATCAGAACTCCCCATTTTCAACCCTTACAAACTGTAAGATTCCAAAAAAAGATCAATATTCAATGGATGGGCTTTTTTTATTTTAAAAAAATCTGGGTTTTGACACCCTAGAAATCAGCTTTGCCAGCCCCTCCCCCTGGAAAATGGAATTCCCACCTCAGCAGGGGAGGGGTCATTTCCCATAGCTTGCACTTCAAGCATAATGCATTCAACCCTAAAATATTTCAATTCTGTTACTTTTTTTCTCTCACATTTTCAAACAAAAATATGTAACTTTCTTTTAACATTACAACTATGATATCATCAACAGAAACAACCACAATCAAAACCCTGAATTCTTAGGGGTGGAATAAAACTTGCCTTTATGAAGATAAAGATATCAATGGCTATGACTATAATAATTTTATTGCAATTACATCTTAACATAGAAACTTAACATCTTTGCTGGTAAATGATTCAATACTATTTAATTGTATTGTTTTAATATAAACTATATTATACAAAATGTTATGCCAGAAAAAAATATAAACAAGCCACAAGTTGTAGCCTAACACAGACACGTGAAAATTCAAGAAAATAAGAATAGCAACCATTTTTTTTGCTGGACATATTTAAGTGGGTGTCAATAGATTGACTTTCTGCTCTAAATTATGTTTAAGGGACAGAACATTTGCTGATAAATGTGTCGAGGCTAATTTTACGGAAGACCGGGCAACTTTACTAGGAATCAAAACAATAGAAAAGTATAATTTTCCAAAGAAACTAAGCTTTAAGTATTGCAGTAAAAATTCAAAATATATCTACCATAAATCACAATTTGCGAACATATCCCTACCTTAATATCCTCACTGAAGTTTTCATCGCCATTATTAGCAGGGCTTTCAGCGTTAGGAGCTGAACTTGGCTCATTTTCCGCCATTGTAAATAACACAACACAAGCAAACTAAGCCAAGATGGCGTCCTCTGGGTTGTATTTCATCGGTCGCTTTACACAAAGCAGATGCTCTGGGTTTTTGCTCCCGGCTTCGTTGTGTTCAACTGTCACTGTAGATGGGTATTACGTTATCTTTGCAAGTCTTTATCGAAAGGATAGAATTCTTTGGGTATATCTGGTGCCAGTGTCGTTTCACCAACGCAACTTGATGACTGGCTTGAATCAATGGAAAATGGCGGCAAAACTTCGCGATCAAATCGATGTGATTTCTGGCTAAAATCAAGCTCAGGTTACTACATTTCAGCTTGCGTTGTAATAAGTATTCGTTAATAAACAGTAAAGGAGGCCAGAATCCTTATCAGTAGAGCTACCAAGACAACTTTGCTCTCTTGATCTCCCGGATCTGGCTTAGGATCTCGTCCACTATATGAAGAAGGCGGGAAATTATCGACCTAATAGGGGGAGGGGTAATTTCTCTATGCGCCGAAATCCCCACGCCTAACAAAACCCCCCCCCTATTTTTTTTAATGAATGAGTTAAAACTCAATTCTACAGGCTTTCACTGGCGTGTAAGTACAAATATTCGGTATTAGAGACATTATCGAGGATTTAAATACTTGACTTTAACCCCTCCCCCGGTAAATTCCGAAGTGTAGTACTAATTGAGGTCCGATAAGCAGCAGCCAAGTTGGCGAAAACGAGCATGAAAATGTACCAGCGAAGTAACACAACGATAAACCGACCAATCAGAGGAGAGACCGAGTGCTGCCCAAGTTATCTCGTAAATCTACACCGGAAGATTGAGAAGCAAGATAGGGGCTTGGGTAAAAGGCTCCGTTATGATTGTGTCTATCGGCTAGATTGCTACAAAATGTGGTAACAAAAAAGTGTTACAAGGGTGACTTTTAAGCAGTGAAAAGAACTTTAAAAAAGAGTGAAATAGGAGAGATAATCGATGGAAATTTGCTGTTGGTGCGTGTGTTTGTATTATTTGAGCCGCTTAGTCTAAAAAGATATGAATCAGCGATTGGCTTCAAGATAGGCAGATATACCTCAGAAGACATTCAAGCCAGTAGCCAATCAAATTTCACGATTCCGAGATGCCTTAGATATGTGGGAATAATAATCTAAGAAAGAATGGCAAATGTGTTTTTGAGCAATATTGGGTCTTGTTTTATCAGACTAGGGATCGGACTCGATTAGGCTTTGTTCTCATTTCGAAACAGCATCACTCCTTTAGCTTTCACTCTCGATTCCTTTCCCATTATTTCTGCCCTTTCATCCTCTCGCTGTGATTCCTTTAGTGACTGAATACCCGTATTTTTAAACTTCACATGGTTTGTGTAATCTCGTCTTTATTAGTCATGAGCCAGATTTTAGTTGGCTCGTATCACCAGCGTTATCTAGGCAGAATGCGTTGAGGCGCGTGGCTGTACGACTTTAATGTACCTCGCAAATCGACCATATAATCACAGCGTTTTGAAGGCGGGATCTGATCGTGACTAATGTCCTGATAGTCACGTCTGCTAAGAGCCTTCTGCGTTCTGGGTCTTGTGGAGTGACTAAGAGACGTGGACTTAGGGAGTGTTCATTATTTATGGCCGAGGAAGGGGAGGGGGGGGTGTTGGTATTCAGCGCCACTTTGTTAACCCCCACAGGAGAAACCCAAAAAATTGGTTGACCCCCCTCCTCTTTAAAAATCCACAAAACTACATTTATAATACAAAATATAGATACATATAATCAAATCGTGCAATAAAAAACAACCATGAAATAATATTTCTTATTGTTATAAGTCAAATGTGGCCTTTTGAAACAGTAAAGAATATGTATCTATACCTGTATCTATCTTTATATGCCATATAACTAGTCCATATCTAGTTTAAATTTTACTGCATGGGACTGTCCTAATAAAAGATAAAATCGTCCTATGCCTTTGGTCTGATAGATCTCCCAGATCTGGTACTCGAGGGGGTTGTCCCAAAGCAAAGGTATCCGATTCAGACTTTTTACATATTGTAAAATATACTAGGAATCTAGTACGGCAGGTTATTAGATAATGTCAATGTGTAAAAAAGTTTTTGTTTTAATTGATCCTATAAGTCAAGCTTAAACGGACTACTACCGAGTAATAAACAGATAAATATTGTTGAATTTGTCATTTGTGGAAAAGCGTTCACGGCTCAACAGCAGTAAATGTAGCCTAAATATTTTATTGGCAACGCTAGTAAACAGCTTTTCTTGCATTTTTGATTACTTATTTCCATATAATACATAAAAAGTTTCCTACTTTTTAGGGATGAAACTTTTTTTTACCCCCCGCCCCCTCTCAAAAAAAGTTTCATCCCTAAAAAGTAGGAAACTAAATTGTGGGACAGTTCAAATTTTCTGAGCGTACGCAATTTGTTCTTTTGGTCTTAATCTTTTCTGTTGTCATTTTGAATAGTGCTTAGATGGGGGAGGGGGGAATAAGAAACGTAAGCTTAGAGGTGGGAGGGGGGAATAAGAGACGTAAGCTAAGAGGGGGGAGGGGGGAATAAGACACGTAAGCTTAGAGGGGGGAGGGGGGAATAAGAGACGTAAGCTAAGAGGGGAGGAGGGGGGAATAATAGACGTAAGCTTAGAGGGGGGAGGGGGAATAAGAGACGTAAGCTTAAAGGGGGGAGGGGGGAATAAGAGACGTAAGCTTAGAGGGGGGAGGGGGGAATAAGAGACGTAAGCTAAGAGGGGGAGGGGGAAATAAGAGACGTAATCTTAGAGGGGGAGGGGGAATAAGAGACGTAAGCTTAGAGGGGGGAGGGGGAATAAGAGAAGTAAGCTTAGAGGGGGGAGGGGGGAATAAGAGACGTAAGCTAAGAGGGGGGAGGGGGGAATAAGAGACGTAAGCTCAGAGGGGGGAGGGGGGAATAAGAGACGTAAGCTTAGAGGAGGGAGGGGGGAATAAGAGACGTAAGCTTAGAGGGGGGAGGGGGGAATAAGAGACGTAAGCTTAGAGGGGGGAGGGGGGAATAAGAGACGTAAGCTTAGAGGGGAGAGGGGGGAATAAGAGACGTAAGCTTAGAGGGGGGAGGGGGGAATAAGAGACGTAAGCTTAGAGGGGGGAGGGGGGAATAAGAGACGTAAGCTTAGAGGGGGGAGGGGGGAATAAGACACGTAAGCTTAGAGGAGGGAGGGGGGAATAAGAGACGTAAGCTAAGAGGGGGGAGGGGGGAATAAGACACGTAAGCTTAGAGGGGGGAGGGGGGAATAAGAGACGTAAGCTTAAAGGGGGGAGGGGGGAATAAGAGACGTAAGCTTAGAGGAGGGAGGGGGGAATAAGAGACGTAAGCTAAGAGGGGGGAGGGGGAAATAAGAGACGTAAGCTTAGAGGGGGAGGGGGAATAATAGACGTAAGCTTAGAGGGGGGAGGGGGGAATAAGAGACGTAAGCTTAGAGGAGGGAGGGGGGAATAAGAGACGTAAGCTAAGAGGGGGGAGGGGGGAATAAGACACGTAAGCTTAGAGGAGGGAGGGGGGAATAAGAGACGTAAGCTAAGAGGGGGGAGGGGGGAATAAGACACGTAAGCTTAGAGGGGGGAGGGGGGAATAAGAGACGTAAGCTTAAAGGGGGGAGGGGGGAATAAGAGACGTAAGCTTAGAGGAGGGAGGGGGGAATAAGAGACGTAAGCTAAGAGGGGGGAGGGGGAAATAAGAGACGTAAGCTTAGAGGGGGAGGGGGGAATAATAGACGTAAGCTTAGAGGGGGGAGGGGGGAATAAGAGACGTAAGCTTAGAGGAGGGAGGGGGGAATAAGAGACGTAAGCTAAGAGGGGGGAGGGGGAAATAAGAGACGTAAGCTAAGAGGGGGAGGGGGAAATAAGAGACGTAAGCTTAGAGGGGGAGGGGGAAATAAGAGACGTAAGCTTAGAGGAGGGAGGGGGGAATAAGAGACGTAAGCTAAGAGGGGGGAGGGGGAAATAAGAGACGTAAGCTTAGAGGGGGGAGGGGGGAATAAGAGAAGTAAGCTAAGAGGGGGGAGGGGGAAATAAGAGACGTAAGCTTAGAAGGGGGAGGGGGGAATAAGACACGTAAGCTTAGAGGGGAGAGGGGGGAATAAGAGACGTAAGCTTAGAGGGGGAGGGGGAAATAAGAGACGTAAGCTTAGAGGAGGGAGGGGGGAATAAGAGACGTAAGCTAAGAGGGGGGAGGGGGAAATAAGAGACGTAAGCTTAGAGGGGGGAGGGGGGAATAAGAGAAGTAAGCTAAGAGGGGGGAGGGGGAAATAAGAGACGTAAGCTTAGAAGGGGGAGGGGGGAATAAGACACGTAAGCTTAGAGGGGAGAGGGGGGAATAAGAGACGTAAGCTTAGAGGGGGGAGGGGGGAATAAGAGACGTAAGCTTAGAGGGGGGAGGGGGGAATAAGAGACGTAAGCTTAGAGGGGGGAGGGGGGAATAAGAGACGTAAGCTTAGAGGAGGGAGGGGGAATAAGAGACGTAAGCTTAGAGGGGGGAGGGGGGAATAAGAGACGTAAGCTAAGAGGGGGGAGGGGGGAATAAGAGACGTAAGCTTAGAGGGGGGAGGGGGGAATAAGAGAAGTAAGCTTAGAGGGGGGAGGGGGGAATAAGAGACGTAAGCTTAGAGGGGGGAGGGGGGAATAAGAGACGTAAGCTTAGAGGGGGGAGGGGGGAATTAAGAGAAGTAAGCTAAGAGGGGGGAGGGGGGAATAAGAGACGTAAGCTTAGAGGGGGGAGGGGGAATAAGAAAAGTAAGCTTAGAGGGGGGAGGGGGGAATAAGACACGTAAGCTTAGAGGGGGGAGGGGGGAATAAGAGACGTAAGCTGAGAGGGGGGAGGGGGGATAAGAGACGTAAGCTTAGAGGGGGGAGGGGGAATAAGAGACGTAAGCTTAGAGGGGGAGGGGGGAATAAGAGACGTAAGCTTAGAGGGGGGAGGGGGGAATAAGAGACGTAAGCTTAGAGGGGGGAGGGGGAATAAGAGACGTAAGCTGAGAGGGGGGAGGGGGGGATAAGAGACGTAAGCTTAGAGGGGGGATGGGGAATAAGAGACGTAAGCTTAGAGGGGGGAGGGGGGGATAAGAGACGTAAGCTTAGAGGGGGGAGGGGGGAATAAGAGAAGTAAGCTTAGAGGGGGGAGGGGGGAATAAGACACGTAAGCTAAGAGGGGGGAGGGGGGAATAAGAGACGTAAGCTGAGAGGGGGGAGGGGGGGATATCAATCAATCAATCAATCAATCAATATATTTTATTTGGTACCCTTATACATGATTATATATCAGGTGTTTTTCCAAATAGTTAAGATAAAAAGGAGTTTGTCATTATCCGTGGTGTGCATTTATTCTTTTAGGCATTCAAATCTTTTTCTTGTGCAGTCAAAAATATATTTTGCAGTTTCCCTGTTAATGATCTCGTTTCTTTGATCCATGGTAATAATAAAAAGGAAAGCTCTTTCAGATGTCATTGCATTTAAGTTGATATTAGTTTTGTCTTTGATAACACTATAGTATGCCTTTCTAATCGCGTTGTATGTAGGGCATTTTACAAGAAAGTGTTCTTCGTTTTCTATTCCATTTTTGCAAATCGTGCACCTCCTCTCATTTGGGGGCACATATGGTTTGGCATGTCTACCTGTTTCGATGGCCAAATTATGATTGCTTAGTCTTAATTTTGTGACGGCAATTCTGTGTTGTACATTATTAATTTGGGTAAGATATTTTTCAAGTTCGTAGACCACCTTGAAGGTCCTGAAAGTTCGCAATTTATTCTTTTGGCGTGGGTCTCTTCTACTATCATTGTGAATCTCACTTAGCCACACCTGTCGCTCGATATCTTCAAAGCGCATCTTTATTAAATTTATAGACGTGTTTGGGGCATCAAGCCATATATAGCCCAAGCCTGCTCGATCTAAAATGTTTTTCAGTTTGTGCACCCAAGTTACCTTGCTGTTATTTTCTAAAGAATCTAGGAAAGCCAACACAGCAAGTTTACTGTGGTCAGAATTTATCATTTTTTGCCAATATTTTATTGCTCTACATTTGGCTTTTAAACGCATTGGAAATCTACCGACCTCGGATCTACATGCATTAGAACTGCAGTACCTGTTGACGCCTAGCAGCCAACGTATAAACCTTGTGTGTACAGATTCTATGGGGTCTTTTTCTAGTTTGTCATTGCAGTCTGTTCCACACACCTCGCTACTATATAATAGAATTGGGGTTACAAGGGTATCAAAGAGCCTAAGTGTTAGAGTTATTTTGTCTCTAAAGTGGTTTCCCATTTCTTTTCGAAGCTTATACAAAGCTTTTAGTCCGACCTTCTTTATTTCTTGCTTTGCTAGGCTGAAGTTCCCAAAGGTGCTAAAATGCACCCCAAGGTATTTATATGACTTGACAATGTCAACTTTACTGTTTCTGTATTTAAAGAGATAGTTGTTCATTGTTTTCCCAGAGTTATTAAATATCATTATCTTAGTTTTTTCTAGATTAACAGTGAGTTTTGCTTCATCACAAAATTCGCTTAGTTTGTCTAAATATTTTTGTAGCCCCGTGGCAGTCTTCGAGACGATTACCAAATCGTCGGCATAAAGTAAACAACTAATAGGTCGTGAATTGAGTTCGACATCGTTGCAATTTCTTACTGTATTTAGTTCCTCGGACAAGCTGCTGAGATAAAAATTAAATAGTGTCGGGGAAATCATACATCCCTGTTTCACTCCGTTGTAACACCTAAAGGCTGGCGTTAACAGATTTCTAATTTTGACTGAGGACTTATCATTTGTGTAAATTGATTTCAAAACTTCAAGAAATCGCCCTGTTACGCCTGAACGCTCTAGCTTATCAAAAAGTTTGTGTCTTGGTACTCTGTCGAAAGCTTTACTGAAATCAACATAACACGTAAATAGGAAGTTTTGTTTCTTTTTTGGCTTTGCTTTAACGTATTTGTCAATCAAAGATTTTAGGATGAAAATACTATCCACTGTTCCATGCTCTTTTCTGAATCCTCCCTGCTCAGGTTTGATTATTTTTCTTTCGACAAGGTAATTGTACAATCTGTTGTTCATTATGGATGTGAAAACTTTTCCTAGTGACGAGAGTAAGGTAATACCTCTAAAATTTTCCGGTTTACTAGGATCTCCTTTTTTCAGGATCGGTACTATCAGACCATAACTCCAGCTAGATGGGTATTCCCCACTATTCAAAATTTTATTAAACAAAATTTGTAATGGCTTTTTCAGAGTTTCTTCGCCGCACTTTAATACTTCGTTTAAAATATTATCAGCGCCGGGTGCTTTACCCGTTTTTAGACTTTTTATGGCGTTAGTTATTTCGAGTTCCGTGAATTCGTGATCCAGTGGCCCTTGCCTATTGTTTATTCGCGTTTTTTCTACTTCTTCCATTGTATTTTGTGATTCTATTGTCGCGTTTAATTGTTCGAAGTGCTGATGAAAAACAGCAGCTTCTTCGGGTCTAATTTGATGTGATTGTTTATGTGTATTGCTGTTGAAAATCCTATTTATTTGTTTCCAAGTGTTTTTAGAGTTTCTGAAATCGATACTGTTTACTATATTATTATAATGCGTATACTTTTTCCGCCTACAGAGTTTTTTAAAAGACTTCTTTTTTTCCTTCAAGACGGCTCCTAGCTCGCGTTGGTCAGGCTGCTTTGAAAGTAATTTGCCTAGTGAGCGTAAATTTTCTTTTTCATTTTTACATTCCTTGTCGAACCACATTTTGTTAACGCTGCTCTCTTTAATGTCATTGTTTTGGTAGCGCAGTCCTGCGTTTTCGCATGCGGATAAGAGCGTTTCTGTAAAAAGATCTACTGATGTGTCTACGCAATTATTATTTAAAGCCGCATTTAAATTTGTTTGCACTTCTTCGGACTCGAACAATAGCTTTAACTCGCTACTGATCTCGTTATTCCAGCGCAATCTTTTGAGCTCACTTAGTTGTACGTTTTCTGAATTATCCTTTTGTTTAAATGTAAATTTCAGGTTTAGACTGCATGAAAGCGAACAGTGATCAGTCAGGTGTGGCTCAAGCGGATTCACAATGAAATAATCAACAATGTCTAAACTTTCATTATTTACAATTATGTAATCAACAACGCTACTTCCGTTGTATCGAAAGCAGGTTTTCTTACCTTCAAGGTCACCTACTACTCTGCCGTTCAAAATTCGCATATTGAGTGCAGTGCACGTTTCTATTAAATTTCTTCCTCGGCTGTCAATCACCTTAGAGTCTTGTGAATTTCTATTATTTGGAATATCAATTTGGTAATCTTTTGGTAGACCCATAAATTCGTCATTTTGTTCATCATCCAGAGCAAATTCTTGCAAAATACCCGTTCTTGCATTAAAGTCCCCTTGGATAATGACATCCCCCTTTAGAGAGAGCCTTAATATTTCAAATTCAAGTTCTTCTAGAATGTCTTCTTCATAATTATTACATCGCCCGTTTGCTGGGCTTAGATACACAGTTCCTAAATAAATGTCTTTTTGTAAGTTGAAAATATTTTTACACAATTTAACCCATAGGACATTTTCATTATCTGTTGGTATATATTTAACTCCACTGGAAATATTTTCTCTGATGTACACGGCTATACCCCCCGATTTTTTGTATCTTGTTGAATCTCTATGTTTTACAAAATGTTTATAGTTGTTTATTTTGAGATCGGAATTTTGATTTGCATGCGTTTCCACTATCCCAAAAATGTCGTGTCTTTTAATAGTGCTTAAAGTATCATTAAATTTTAACTTATTTCCCACAACCCTACTGTTGAAACCGTTTAAGTTCCAACAACCAAAACGAATCTTTTTCTGATTACATGTGAATTAAATTATTTAAACATATGCACTTATCTTGGACGGTGCGCAAACCCCTGTCTTTTGAAATATTCCGCCAATGCGTCAAGTGCTCGGAAAGGTGGTGGAAGTGGCGGAAATGCTTCATTATAGCTTGAATTCCATGGGGGTCTTTGTCTTCTTTGTCTGTTAAATTTCCTAGCTTGTTGTCCTTCTCGATTGGGATAAGAGACGTAAGCTTAGAGGGGGGATGGGGAATAAGAGACGTAAGCTTAGAGGGGGGAGGGGGGAATAAGAGACGTAAGCTAAGAGGGGGGAGGGGGGAATAAGAGACGTAAGCTTAGAGGGGGGAGGGGGGATAAGAGACGTAAGCTAAGAGGGGGGATGGGGAATAAGAGACGTAAGCTTAGAGGGGGGAGGGGAGAATAAGAGACGTAAGCTTAGAGGGGGGAGGGGGGGGGATAAGAGAAGTAAGCTAAGAGGGGGGAGCGGGGAATAAGAGACGTAAGCTTAGAGGGGGGAGGGGGGAATAAGAGACGTAAGCTTAGAGGGGGGAGGGGGGAATAAGAGAAGTAAGCTTAGAGGGGGGAGGGGGGAATAAGAGACGTAAGCTTAGAGGGGGGAGGGGGGAATAAGAGACGTAAGCTTAGAGGGGGGAGGGGGAATAAAACACGTAAGCTTAGAGGGGGGAGGGGGAAATAAGAGACGTCAGCTTAGAGGGGAAGGGGGAAATAAGAGACGTAAGCTAAGAGGGGGGAGGGGGGAATAAGAGACGTCGGCTTAGAGGTGAAGGGGGAAATAAGAGAAGTAAGCTTAGAGGGGGGAGGGGGGAATAAAACACGTAAGCTTAGAGGGGGGAGGGGGAAATAAAACACGTAAGCTTAGAGGGGGAGGGGGGAATAAGAGACGTAAGCTTAGAGGGGGGAGGGGGGAATAAGAGACGTCAGCTTAGAGGGGGAGGGGGGAATAAGAGACGTAAGCTTAGAGGTGGGAGGGGGGAATAAGAGAAGTAAGCTTAGAGGGGGGAGGGGGGAATAAGAGAAGTAAGCTAAGAGGGGGGAGGGGGGGAATAAGAGAAGTAAGCTTAGAGGGGGGAGGGGGGAATAAGAGACGTAAGCTTAGAGGGGGGAGGGGGGAATAAGAGACTTAAGCTAAGAGGGGGGAGGGGGGAATAAGGAAAGTAAGCTTAGAGGGGGGAGGGGGGAATAAGAGACGTAAGCTTAGAGGGGGGAGGGGGGAATAAGAGACGTAAGCTTAGAGGGGGGAGGGGGAATAAGAGACGTAAGCTTAGAGGGGGAGGGGGGAATAAGAGACGTAAGCTTAGAGGGGGGAGGGGGGGATAAGAGACGTAAGCTTAGAGGGGGGAGGGGGGAATAAGAGAAGTAAGCTTAGAGGGGGGAGGGGGGAATAAGACACGTAAGCTAAGAGGGGGGAGGGGGGAATAAGAGACGTAAGCTTAGAGGGGGGAGGGGGAATAAGAGACGTAAGCTGAGAGGGGGGAGGGGGGGATAAGAGACGTAAGCTTAGAGGGGGGATGGGGAATAAGAGACGTAAGCTTAGAGGGGGGAGGGGGGAATAAGAGACGTAAGCTTAGAGGGGGGAGGGGGGAATAAGAGACGTAAGCTTAGAGGGGGGAGAGGGGGATAAGAGACGTAAGCTTAGAGGGGGGATGGGGAATAAGAGACGTAAGCTTAGAGGGGGGAGGGGGGAATAAGAGACGTAAGCTTAGAGGGGGGAGGGGGGAATAAGAGACGTAAGCTTAGAGGGGGGAGGGGGAATAAGAGACGTAAGCTTAGAGGGGGAGGGGGGAATAAGAGACGTAAGCTTAGAGGGGGGAGGGGGGGATAAGAGACGTAAGCTTAGAGGGGGGAGGGGGGAATAAGAGAAGTAAGCTTAGAGGGGGGAGGGGGGAATAAGACACGTAAGCTAAGAGGGGGGAGGGGGGAATAAGAGACGTAAGCTGAGAGGGGGGAGGGGGGGATAAGAGACGTAAGCTTAGAGGGGGGATGGGGAATAAGAGACGTAAGCTTAGAGGGGGGAGGGGGGAATAAGAGACGTAAGCTTAGAGGGGGGAGGGGGGAATAAGAGACGTAAGCTTAGAGGGGGGAGAGGGGGATAAGAGACGTAAGCTTAGAGGGGGGATGGGGAATAAGAGACGTAAGCTTAGAGGGGGGAGGGGGGAATAAGAGACGTAAGCTTAGAGGGGGGAGGGGGGGATAAGAGAAGTAAGCTAAGAGAGGGGAGCGGGGAATAAGAGACGTAAGCTTAGAGGGGGGAGGGGGGAATAAGAGACGTAAGCTTAGAGGGGGGAGGGGGTAATAAGAGACGTAATCTAGGGGGGAGGGGGGAATAAAAGACGTAAGCTTAGAAGGGGGAGGGGGGAATAAGAGACGTAAGCTTAGAAGGGGGAGGGGGATAAGAGACGGGAGGAAAACTTCAGCTTAGAAGTGTGTGTGTGTGTGGGGGGGGGGGGGGGGCAGGAGACGCAAGCTTGAGAAGGGAGGGGTTCTAGGAGACGCAAGCTTGAGAAGGAAGGGGGGAGCAGGAAACGCAAGCTTGAGAAGGGATGGGAGGGTAAGAAACGCAAGCTCTGAAGATTGTTCTAAGAGATGCAATCTTGAATTGGTCATGGCAACTTTAAGGAGTGATATGGACTAAGCGGCGCAAGTTTGTGGGAAGGCCCCTGAATGGTCCACTGAATGTTGTTCCTTATTTGTCGTTTTTCGTGTTACCGTGGAATATCCTATTATTACTATTAAAAACTCATTGAAGCCTTACAAGAACAAACCTAATCTTCGGGGCGGCGAAATGGTCTCAAAAGTGTGTGTGAGTGGGGGGGGGGGGGGGGGGGGAGATTTGCAATACAATGTATTTATTTTCGGTACCTTATACAATGTAAAATATTGAGACAAATATTTCCTTTTATTATATGCCACCTTTGTGTTGCCCTCACTACGTCCCAGATGGCGATGCAAGTGTATGGATATGAACACCTAAATATTCGATTTTTTTTTATAATTAACAGAGGGACACCTTTTCTACATCGCTCTTATTTCAACTTCAGCTTTCTATTTTTGTTTGTGATGAGCACGATAGATGTACACCTGTACACGTGAGCGACTTAGCACAGGAGAACTAAATACTAAATGCGACTAAAGGCAGCAATACATTTTATACCTAGGTCACAGCGTCTCGTGAATGACCACACTACCATAACACCACGCAGGGGCTCTGATGCATAAGAAGCGTGAAAAAGACACCGATATTTTTCAGTCTACACTTCAGCGAGCTGTGCGTGGCGTAACCGACTAAGACAGGGCTGGGATCCTGGTTATTGCCTCCCCATTAATGCGCGGGTACCTCAGGTTCCTATGCATTGTACAGTTCGCTGGATAGCGGTGCTGGGACCGAAATCTTCAGCCTAGCCGTAGAGCTTTGGCGGCGTTTCAGCTTATGTCTGGAAGTATGATCTATTTTTTTTCTCTCGTTTCATTTGTTCTGAGGAAACTCGATCCTCGGGAAATTGACTTTAACTTTTTTTTTTATAATTTATCAGTGCTTTTTATGGCTTTATTATTGTCTTTCCTTTTCTGTTCTCGGTTATATCCCAAGCGCAATCGATATATATGTGAATCACATTATTTAGCGTCTTCATGTAAAAAAAAAAAGAGAAAACACATACACATCGCCCCCTGCCCTTCCCCGTCCGCTTCATTTTTTGCTACTTCTTTTGCAACTTTTACACAGTTGTTATTGTATAATTCCAAGATATTATGATATTATGAACAAACTCTCTTGACAATATGGTATAACTACAAAGATTACAGACAAGCTGTAGAAAAATTAGATGGTCTGCTTAAGCGTGGTGCTGACAAGCAATAAATCGACACAATTTTTCCACCTAAAGGCAACATACTTGCCTTGTGTTGATTTAATTCTTCTCATGACAATACTTATTCAATGAAAAGATCGGTCCCCCCTGACCCCACCTTCAACGCTGCCTTCAGTGTCCCCCTCCCCAGCCGTGTGCACAGGGGGGAGGGGAGGGAGGAGGGCGCAGGGTGCGCGCTCCTCCCTTGGTGGCCAAGGGATCCTTTTCCTTAATTTCAATTGAATTATTTTATTTGGCACCTTTTCATCTTTGATTCTAAATGAGTAAATGAGTAACTTAGGGAAAGTTCATTTACTATCCCGAAGGGGGGAGGGGGGGGCTGATGGGGGCTGGATGTCTATGACCCCTATACGGTAACAACCGTATACGGGTCATTAACATAGACATGTTTTTTTTTTAAACATTGTTTTTTAATCGAGATAATATAACAGCTACATTGTTTTTTAATCGAGATAATATAACAGCCTTAACTTCAACTTTATTGTACATAAATACAATATTTTTTTTCTTTTCTGTGCTCACCCGCTCATTGAACAGGCTAATCTAGTCGGGTTAAGCTTGAATAATAGTTACAATAATTTCAGAAATAACAAACACAGGACGCGCAAGTAAAGAAGAGAGAGGGGAAAAAGATGATGACTTCACCGTACTGGTCCAATTTAAACGCTTTTCTCATTCATCCTTGCACTCCCAGATTGCTGCTATTTGGTTTTGAGTTTGTTTGTTTTGATTCATTTTTATAATCAAAAAAAACAACAAACATAGCAGGGGATACGTCGGCAAGGTTGATATTTGTGTGTATTTTTATGTATTCGCAATAGTTCTCTTTCTATGCGGGTTTTTGTATTTTGCGCATTTTACCAGAAAATGTTTCTCGCATATACCGGGAAGCGATAAAGAGGACCCGATACAAATACTGTAAAATTTAGGGGGAAAAAAGCGCCCTCTGATTGGCCCTTATAATCATGTTCAAATGTCTTGCCCAGGCCGGTCATTGTATGTGTTTATTTCGCATCGGTATCATTTTTCAAAGCTAAGATCTACTAGTTATACCAAAGGCGCTGGAAATATGGATGCCATAGAAGCTGCCTTACTACTACTGACTGTAGCACGGATATCATAAGTAGTGGTTATCACATCTCTTAGGGATTGCTAGTAGTACTACTGACTGTAGTACGGATATCATAAGTAGTGGTTATCACATCTCTTAGGGATTGCTAGTAGTACTTCCCGCGATAATTAAATAATAATTAAATTTGTGTTCAAGCAGACGTTTGTCTATGTAGAGTTTACTGTTTAGTAAATTGGTGATGTGAATATCCTGTAGTAATTTGGTGATGTCTGGATCTGACTGTTAAATCTCCTGCGCCGTGAACTATCTTAGCGTTTTCCTCTCAGTTTTATGAAAGCCTTTAAATAATAAAGTTACCTCACCGTGGTTCGTGGTTACTAAAATTATTACCCTTGTATATAACATGTACCACTGGGATTTTTTTGCTTTACATAAATACTATTTATAATATGATTTTTGCATTTGATTGTGCTACCACGCGAGTTATTGACAGCCGATGTATTTTGACAGCGGCCTGAAAAGGGGCGGCAGGCGTCTCGTCTAGTATTTGTGTCGTAGTTTTTTTTTTTTTTTCCCGCCTGATACTCGGGCTAAGTTTGCAAATTTAGCATATTCTTTCCAGGCGCGTACCCAGGATTGCCCCCCCCCCCCAGAGGGGGGTGCGCATTCATATGTATCATAGGAAAAAAGCGTAGTATTTGAGGATTCCTTACTAATAAATGACCCACTTTTTGGCCGCCAAGGGGGGGGGGGGAGGGTTCGCGCGCACCCTGCCTCCCCCCCTGTGTACGCGCCTGCTTTTGTTTGATTCTTGATAAGGCTTAGTTGTACCGCCCTGTTTTTATTGCCAAAGAGAAATTTCCGAGATCTAAGGGGGGAGGGGGGCGAAAACTTTATTGATTGATTTTACTGAATTCTTTGGGTGAATCAGGACTTCTTGGTTTAACGAGTATAGGTTCTGGACCAGTTATTTAGCATTCACTATCCAGGAGTCGGATTAAGCCACGTATTATTTATGCAATGCAAACCTGTATATAACCTATATATTCCCTATATACATTCTGTACACTGAGTAACTTCACTTTTTTTTAATTAATGTTTTTAGCCAATTCATTTCCTCCATTTTTTGACCAGCTTGCAGATAATCTATTGCTCGCGTTTCTTTGACGTTTGTCGTTCTTCCTTTGCTCCTTATTTCTTCGTTTTTTGTGGTAGGGGTGGGGGGGGGGGGGTATCGAAAATATGGTGGGAAGCGGAAAATTGTTCCTCCTGAAGGGGCGGTGGGGAGAGAATTAATTTCAGCCCTCATTTTTATCAGAAATCTTGAGGAAAGCAGAAAAAAGGCTATAAAATCGTAAGAAATTATATCAAAGTAACAACTCGAGAGAATGATCATTTCTCAAAAAAAGGTCAATTTCTTAAAATCTGAAATGTCTACATTTGTTGACAGTTTTGAAAATATAATATTTGCGGGAAGCGTTGAATTTGAATAAGAAAGATTCCCGATCGCTTTCAATACCGTAAGGATGACAATAGCTTTTGTTGTTAGAAACCAATCACATTGTGCGAATATCTCAAAGACGCGATCCAACTCACGACAATTCACATCGAACGTAGCTGGTATAAAAATTCGGTTTAGGTATTCGTCTGAACGAGATCAAGTGTAGAAATCCTTTTGCCAAACCCTTCAGGAAATAGTAGCAGTCAAAAGGACTATACTAGACCTTTACTAGACGTGATTTCGGCTTGGAATTCAATCTACATCGAACTCACGACAGGATCAAAAGCAAGATGGCGGCTCATCAGATCAAACAGGATCCGACAAAAACACCTCTGAATGTGGCATTGTAAGTGAATTAACTAGGCCCCTGAATTCTATTTTATAAAAAGAGGTCATATGTTCAGGGAGATTGGCTCCGGGAGAGTCAACACGGGGAGAGTGAACACCGAGTTGAATTGAATTATCACGAGAAACGAACGACATTAGAAACTAGATAGCGTCTTCATTGTCGAGAGTGTTTTAGCTAGCGTTTGGACTGATTCTATTTTTAAGATTTGATAACTGAAAACGGCAATGGATATAAACATTCGCTGATAAATATGTCCGATATGAACTGTCTGATTTATTTTATTGACATTTGATCGGGTTTATTTAAAACTGGTTCAAATTCATCCATCGCATTTTATTAATTTTACGTACCCTAAAGAGTCTATTCGAGACTCTCTTCCTCTTCCTTTGTTGGGGGAAGTTTTATCCCGAGGGACTAAACCCCTTTATGCGCCACAATTTCACACAAAGCTAAAAAAAAAAAAAAAAACTAGCTTTATTGAGGACACAGTCAAGACACAATTCAAATTATATTTTATTTTCCCGAAGGATCCTGATTCGCCTATGATTTCATTACATAACTTCGTTCACAGATTTAATTGTAGGCCAAGTTTCCATCTCGTTTTGGCGGCGGTTGGAAATAAAAGCAACACTTAATAAAACGCAATATTTTACATTATTTCAAATGTTTTTGTCCCAAAAACTAATATCATCTTTGGGTTAGAACATGTCGTTGAACAGAATCGCCTGTGATAAAATAAAAAGTAAATTAATTAGGGAAAATAAACACACTTGAATGGCTCTGAAATTCATTTTAAACGCTGGTTTCGCAGCTGATTTTAAAGTACGTTCGAGCTCCGATAGCATTCCGATCGCAAAGTGGTTTCCATATATGGTCGTCGTACACGATCGCAGCTGATTTGACCGTACGTTAGAGCTCCGGCATTCCAATCGCAAAGTGGTTTCCTTATATGGTCGTCGTACACGATCGCAGCTGATTTGACCGTACGTTCGAGCTCCGATTGCATTCCGATCGCAAAGTGGTTTCCATATATGGTCGTCGTACACGATCGCAGCTGATTTGACCGTACGTTAGAGCTCCGATTGCATTCCGATCGCAAGTGGTTTCATATGATCGCAGGGTGATTTTCCATATAAGTGGTACACGATCGCAGCTGATTTGACCGTACGTTAGAGCTCCGATTGCATTCCGATCGCAAGTGGTTTCATATGATCGCAGGGTGATTTTCCATATAAGTGGTACCAATCGTCTGTGATCGAGTGAAACAAGCCTGTATAGTTTCGAAAATTAAAAATGAAACTCAAACAACAGTGTCACGCAACGCGGTCCTGGCTATTTCAATGTTGATGATTTTTTTTTCACGGTGACAAGAAAAAATCAATTTTTCTTTGGTGTTATTGTCACATATTGTTGTCGTTGAGAGGCTCGTTCACTTTCTTTGTCTTTTTCACAGGCTACCCAACCAGCATGCCTCGAGTCTGCACCAACAGCCTCATTCTCTTGGCGTTTCAACTTCCGGTCTCTCGACTTCCGGTGCCAATTCACGTGGACTGGTTCAGGTATGAGATTTCGTGCTTCTTCCAAAATATAAAAAGGCTAGGGGACATTCATCTTTGGGTACCCAGGTCAGTCTTGTTCTGCCATGTTCTCGCGCCTGTGACCTCGACGTGCTGGGTTCCCGAGGATGAGGACATTTGAACTTAGAGCAGTCCCGTATCCAGGGGGGTGCAGGGGGTGCGAAGGCACCCCCCCCCCCACAACGGCCGAAAGTCCACTTTCGGTTCTCAATAGACGTGCTTTTTGTAGACAAAACTCAAAATCATAAGTTAAATCACTCTGGTATGTAGCCGAATCCGACAATAAACGTCCTGTGGAGATACTGCAAAGGCATAAAAACCCCTTTTTTGTTCTTTCGGAGGTGGTTAGATTTTTATCAGAGAACTCCCTCCCCCTCCCCCCCGGAAAAATTAGGTCCACTTTTTCGGATTTCGCAACCCCCCAAAAAAAACCTGGGTACGGGCCTGCAGAGTACTTTATTTCGTTATTAGGCATTACATACCGTATTTGGGTTTCAGCTTTTAACACTGTTTTCGCTTTTTTATCGTTCTAGAGCTTTTTAAGTCGAGGATTTCCACGTAAACTTGTAGGAATTTGTGTTTACCACGATTTTGCTGGCAGCCATCCTGAAAATGGAACCTAGTCCTTAACGTTTTAGAATATCACAGGTCCCCCGCGCGCTCGCCCCAGGCTTTTTTAGACTATTTAGAAAAACGATCGCCATTGATTGATATGTACACTGGCCTAGCATCATGTGATAGTGCCTGACTTCCCTGGTTTTTTAGGTGTACGTACCGTCCCAGCAGCTAATAATGATGGATGGGGACAAGTCTGCCGCGTCATCGGACAAATCCGTCCGGTCTACCTGCCTGACTAACTCGTCCCGGTGGTCGGACGCCGAGACACGTCATCTGGTAGAGGTCTGGGGCACGCGCTATTTGGCGCTCAAAAACAAAAAACGAAACTTCAGAGAGTGGGAGCAAATAGCGCGGGAATTCAACAAGCGGTGCATATCGGACGGTGTGTCCGCTTTAGGGCCACGGACCGGGGCACAGTGCAAAATACGTATCAAAAATATCATAGCGGACTATAAGAGGGCTAAAGGGGAGTACAATGGAATCGTCAGTCGACAGTTGACCAATTATTTTGACATGGTCAGTGAAATTCTGAGTAAAAAGTCGACGGATTCGATACCTCAGGATAATGAGTTTGAAGAGTTCGACGGAGGGGAGGATGTCAGGGCGGATGAGATTGTACATCTACCGCTGTCGTCAGAAGTTATTGAAACGCAAGATGTTTCCATGGCGACTATGGCTGCGTCGATGCAAACATCTTCTAATTCGCTTCCGGTTCCGGTTGCTGTCCAGAGTTTAGCAATGTCAACGCAGTCGAACTTGGTCCAGGGCTCCACGCGCATGGTAACCACAATTCCTTGTAGCACGAACAATACGCACAATCACATCAACCTCGCTTGTAGTTCAATCCCAATAGCCCCTGCGGTCGCAGTTGGCCCAGTCCACGTAGCCCCACAGGGACAGGAACCCCAATGCGAGGAAATCGGAGAAAGTAGATCGAGTGACGATAGCAGCCCGGGTGCGTGCGCAGACAGCCTGCTACAAGTGCCCAGACAGGCGTCAAACAAACCAATCAACATTCATAACAAACAAATCCGCAAGAACCCTCGACCTCTCAAGGTTGTCAAGATAACGCGTGGAAACGAGGGCGACCGGTTGTTGACGATTGTGAGAGGGTTCATGGAAGAAAACAGGAGACGAGAGGAGGAGCTTTTTGATAAACTGTTTCAGCAACAGGCACAGGCCGAAAAGCGCTACCAGGAATTCACGCTCAACGTGATCCGAGAGATTGGCAAGATGTTTAGGCCTGGGGCAAGTGACTGAAGCTATCAAATGAGTGGCTTAACAAAGAAGCGCTACCATTGGTTCCTGCTCAACAGAATTTGAGAAATAAGGACCGAGGCGATGCTAAGCCAGAATATTGTCCGTTTTGTTCGCGTCATTGTTATTAGGAATCTAGGAAGGATAAGTGATAATTCTATAAAAGGACCTGCATTAGAAAGGTCCCACGCGTTCTGACCCAGACCCTTAATCTTTTTCCCGTGGTTAATAAAGAGTTGTGACGTTATTGGAAAAATCTCCCCAGCCTTCTTGGACCAAGGTGAAGCACCTGAACCTCAAAAGGACGCCGGGAACTAGGCTCAAGCTGCACGTGATTATTTCTGAAAATATTTTTGGGATATTTTATACAAGGAGTTTTTGACGTTATTATAAATAATGAAGCCAGTTGCTGGCATGGTTTTGATAAAATATATAGTTTTTTTTATCAGAGCCGTAGCAGGCTATTGATAACACTATTGAGCTATTGATGACACTATTGAGCTATTGATGACACGATACTAGAGCATTAAACAAATATGGGGCGTAGCCATGCCCCACGCCGCCGTCGAGCGCGACATTTAGTTAAAAACGCCTGCGATCACAGTGTCCTGCGGAGTTGCCCATTGCATAGCAACGATCAGTTAGCAACGCTCGCGTCGTCTTTGTCTTACAGCTAAGCCGATCGCGTCCTTTGTTTTTAAACCAATGAAATCCCGTGTTCTTTGAGGTTTAGAGTGCTTATTTTATCAGAGTCCAAGCAGACAAGATGGCGGAACCGACACAGAGCGAAGGATGGCTTCAATTCCTTTACAAATTCGCGCTACGCGAGTTTGATTTTTGGGAGCCTAACTCGTGCAGAAGTTAAAGATATCGTTGTACTACTTGTACTCTAGTTGGATTTGTGGATTTTTGGAAGTTTTCCCGTGGTAGAGGGTGCCTAATTCTACGAGTTGGATGGCTGTATGATCGCCTGGCACGGTGAGTGTTTTGGGAGATTGCGATTATAAAGTGCTACGTCAAAGCGGATAAGGGCTAAATTCTTCGGTCCGCCGCCATTAATAAAACACCAAGGGAGCACAAAGGGAATGTTGATTCGTATTCAAATTCAAAATATGAAAAATAAATCTAGTTTCAAGGTGACTTGAGATAAATTTGAAGTAAAACCAAGTTGAGTTCTTTTTTTTAGTTGGTTTAAGTTTATTTTCGATAGAATATTAATACTGATTTGAACATCGAAGGAGTAATACTTGTCGCTCCCGCGTCCTCCTGGCTTTGCAATAGTTTTACAATTGATACACGACTCGGATTATTAAGAAACGAGACTGACTCGGCTTAATCAGGTTGTAGCGGTGTGAGCTCTTCGTTTTCGATTTTTTTTCTCTGGATATTTTGAGCGGTTTAGAGGTGCAACTCTAATGCTATGCTCTTCTATTATTTTTCGTAGCCGACGCGACGCAGGGTGGATCGAGCTGAATTCACGGTTCAACTGGTTGAGTTCATGATGAATTGATTCACCACCCTGCTCGCCGAAAAAGCCTGAAGGAAACTTCCGTTCCCGGATGAAATCTGAAGTCTGTGCCTGAGGTATTTTCATGACCACGGTTGGCTGAAAGAGAATAATAATGTAATTTATAATATTGCAAAAAAGAATAAAAAATATAGTTAGAACAAAATACCTTTCCAGATCCAGGCAATCGGGCTGTTATCCCATCCTCCGAATTCTTGCAGATTGTGTTCACAATCAAATTCCCAAGTCGCGCAACATCAGGGGAAACGAGGCCAGTGCGGGCCTCGTTTAACATCTGCTCGAGGGTTCGGGTCTGAGGATCTAGCACAACAGCAGCGGCAGGGACGGGGCTATTCGCACGCTGGCGCTTTCTCGGGGGACAGGGATGACTGTTGCACAGGTGATAATGCAATCGGGTACCACATGCCCCACATTTAACCAGGTACCCCTCTAAAAGCTGGATTAAAACAAGCGGTGCGCGCTGGAGGTCATTAGGGTCCGCCAGCGTCTCTTGACATATTGGGCATGCTGGATGTTTTTCCCCCAACTCGAACGCAGATTTCCAGCAGTCCGAGCAGCAACTGTGCTGGCACTTTGATGACAGAGGCTTTTCGAGGACGTCTAGGCAAATAGCGCAATGAAACTCTTCTTTTTTTCGTTTCGAAAAAGTCAAAGCGCTCGGTGAGTCGGTGGTCCCTTAGTGTGTTCATAGAGGCACTAAGCTCGGTGACGCGCGCGATTAGTTGTGCTTTTAAACCCGCGTTTGTCGTCTCTTCCCAAGCGGAGTTTTTAGCCTGCCCTCTCGCACCGCCTCGCTTTGCTTTTTTCGGCCTACCGCCTTTTTGAATTTGCTCTTCTAAGGCGCACGTTGGGCAGTCCTCTTCCCGGTGAATCTCCCAGATTATGGGAGCCTTGTCAGTTGTTGCGAGACGACACAACTTACAAAAGCTCTTCGGATGAATATAGGGGTCATCCTTCTCGACATTGATGCCAAATTTGCCCTCGAGCAATGTTTTGAAACTGCCGAAGGCAAAGCTTTGGGCATAGAGGCTTTTTGCCTTCTTCAACCGTTTTCCGCAAACACGACAGAGACCTTTTAAAATCTCAAAGTGTTTTGCTTCAGCCTTCGCGGTAGCCATTTCTTTGCGCTCATGGGCGATATTAAAACGAGCTACTACTTCGAAAATTCGCAATCTCCCAAAACTATGAACACAGATTCTAAGAGACAATTATATATACGTTATGGATTAGCTACGCAATAAACCAGGAAAACTTCCACGAGACTAAAATTTTAATCGGAAGTCATGTAGGTAGTTCGCCGCGCTTCCGCCATCACTCAATAGGACCGTTTACAGTGACGCTATACATTTTTGCTCAATTGCGTGTTTGATCGTTTCTTTGTAAAATTTAATCACGTAAGCATTTTAGGTATCCAAATGTCGCAATAGGATACGTATATCTATCAACACTTCTTTTAAAACAAGGGTTTTATTCGGTAGCTTGGCTGCGGCCTTCGTGACTCGCGATCCTGTCAGGTCAGTTAATAACTAACTACCTCAAAGCGCGGTCGCAAATTCAAAAAGCGCGGTTACCAACTAAATGTCGCGTCTAGGGCTGTTTGAAAGTGGCGTGGCCCCTACTAGTCATTTCTTTATAATTTTGGGGGTAACGTGCCCCTAGCCCACCCCCTGCCTCGACCCTGTTTATGAAATAGTCATCTTTTTTTTTTTTGATTAGGAAAACAAAAACCTTATAGAACTGCTGATTTAAAATTTTCAAAGCCAAAATATGCAGTGTAACTAAAGACAGGTACCGGTTAGGTTGCACAAGGGGCTTCCGTCTTTAATTGGGCGTCCTGTGGTGTCAGCGGACACTCGCGTCGAAACAAGATGGCGGAGGGCGGCGAAGAAGAAGATGTCACCGAAACTGAACAGGTTTGTTCCTTTATATGCTGAAATTCCTGATTTTTCCTAAATATATGAATGGATTATTTTTTCATCAATTAAAAAATCATAGAGGAAATTGACTTTCACCCGGAACCATGACGACACACTGAGTTTAAAATGTTTGGTGTTCTCTTCATTCGGGAATCGAACTCAATCGAACCATAGTGAAGATAGCTTCTAATGCTATGGAACACGATCTTCGGTTTCCCTTCTATTGTATGAATTTATTCGATGAATTGGTTTAAACTTGTTTAATGTAGAAAAAATAAAAACTGGTCTGTTTTCAGGAAGATCAAACGGTTTCTTCTGATTCAAAGCGAAAACGATTGTTCCACAAAGAATGTAAGTTGTGGCTGTAAAAAGTCTTTCTAAAACGATTTAAACTTGATTTTGAAAATACACAACGGTGATGTTAAAAATATTTGTTGTGATTGCACACTAGAGAGTACCAACATGAATTGTGTTTTTCGGTATGTTAACACAGTGAGATGTATGATGTACGGCTTTGGCGATGATCAGTGCCCGTACACTGAGTCTGTAGATCTTCTAGAAGACCTTGTGGTTGAATACATCACTGAGATGGTAAGAGTTTGGGGGAGAGAAAATATACTTTGCAAACTTCATATTCCTATGTACAATTTGTAAATACCTCATTTAATTCCTTAAATAAAAAATTAAGTAGGGATAACGAAATGGATATTTATGTGACTTGGTATAGTGTGGGAGATTGTTTGGCCTAGCCTAAATAGCATTACAATTGATGGCTCTGTTTTTGAGATCTTTTAGAAAACCTTGTGGTTGAATACATCACTGAGATGGTAAGAGTTTGGGGAAGAGAAAATATTCTTTGCTAACTTCACATTCCTATGTACAATTTGTAAATACCTCATTTAATTCCTTAAATAAAAAATTAAGTAGGAATAACGAAATGGATATTTATGTGACTTGGTATAGTGTGGGAGATTGTTTGGCCTAGCCTAAATAGCATTACAATTGATGGCTCTGTTTTTGAGAATCTTTAGCACAACAAAATAATTGAGTGGTCAAAGTGCCCATTTAACGCATGGCCCATCCCTCCAACCTCAAACTAACACAAGAAACAATCACATAAATAAAAGCTTCTTTCACCTTTTAGACACTGAAGGCCATGGACGTTGGGAAGAAGGGCAAGGTCCACTGTGAGGACATAGTGTTCCTTATCAGAAAAGACCCCAAGAAATATGCCAGAGTCAAGGTGAGAGAATGAGCTATTTCCTGATGGATGGCCTGGACATGAGAGACCTCATGCTCATCCTCAGAGATAGAGACTAACCTCTGGGCTGGGAAAAGTGTGAGATTGGTTAGAATTTGGACAACATGGTCAGAGACATTTTGTTTAAAGTATGCATTGATATGATTTCCTCCCCTAAACATTCTGAGATTGTTTCCCCCTTTTTTACCCACTTAGGACCTTCTTACCATGAATGAAGAACTCAAGAAAGCAAGAAAAGCATTTGATGCAGAAAGCTATGGAGAGATTAGTTAGATGTTTATATGCAGACATAGGAATAGCAGGGCTTTATGAAGCATGAAAAGGAAGAATTCAGAGGTTTACAAAGCTTTGGAGAGATCTCTAAGACTACATATATTCAATGCAAAAAGGAGATGAAAAATACAGAACAAGGGCAAACGGACTTAATTTTTTTTCTTTTCTGGGTTAAATTAGGGTATGAGGCCGCTAACCCATGGTGCACAAACAAACTCTGATGCGCTGTCAGAGGGAATTTAGTTGTTTTTATCAAATGTTTGAACTTATCCTAAGATGCATAAATACAATTGCTGTATACAACAGGGAGAGCGACAATTTACTGATAGTGCTGGTACCGTCAACACTAACCTTAGAGTTGATACTCTATAACATGGCAACCAAATCCAGCAGGCAAGAGGCACACCAAAATTGACCCATGATATAACTTATGTGATATAACTCGACTGCTAGACATATTCTTTAGAATGTTTTTATTTTTATTTATATAAGTATGTTCTAAAAAAAGATTTTTTTAACCTGAAAGTTATACTTTACCATATTTACAGTATCATACAGAAGAGAATGTACAATTCTATTTCCCTGAAAAACAATAAAAGAGAACCAAAACAAAAGGCCACTGAATAAATAATGTAACAATCTCAATGTTCCTCATCCCTTGGAAAGTTACAAGGATTTGACCAACATAACAGTACTCCCCCTGGTGGACACACCCTAAAAAAGTCATAGGCATGGTCGCCCTATCCCTTACTGTAGGTCTGTTATCACTTAATATGTCTCAAGCTGTGTGATTGAGAATATAGCTTTAATTTTTACAATGGGTGCAAGTCTAGGGTTGGAATCTCAACTATGAAATCTCAATTATGCACATCACTATGTCTACTCTCTCAAAGGCAGATGCATACACACCCCTTTGGCTGCTTTAAAAGGGTAATCTCTTTAAAAGTATCATCAAATTAAATCATTTTTTATTTTCCATATGACACCTCCCCTTCAGCCACTCTTGGATCTGTTGACCACACCCATTTTTTTCCGTAAGGCTAAAATTTATTTTCTTGCCAATCATGTGACTTTTTTAGGAGAACTAGTCGGTGTGCACCTCTTGGGTTCGACCTATGTATAATCAACTTGAGGTACTATGTTTCTTTAGTTTCCTTCACAGTTTCTTTTCTTGCTCTTTCCCAAATTTGATCACTTCCAGATTATTAATCTTTTTCCATAATTTCCTGAGAAAAAAAAGATACTTGGAGTCAGTACTTGTACCCTAACATCCACTCACACTTCTATATATTAATTGTTTGTGAGATTTTCAGGGTGGGATTTCTTACATACAGTTGCTGTATTCATTCATTTTAATAACATAATTTATCAATATTAAAGATTGAGGTTCAACTTATACTAAAACCTTCACAGCCTGCACAGAATTATCTCCTGGGGACATAGCAAATGAAAAGCAACACAGCCAAGTGAACTGTTAGAAACACACAGGAAGAAAGCTTTGCTAGCAGGGTACACCCCCCCCCCCCCCCCCCTCCAAGGTAGTCCTCCTTTAGACTGATATATTATGAAAAATCATAGGAGCTAAAAGTCACATCTCTAGCCATATGCTATATTGTATATTTTCCATAAGAGAAGAAAATCACCATGATGGGAACTCAACACCCACCTTGAATCGCTTTCCTTGGATCCTGACTTCTCTAGCAATTCTGAAAGTTCTATTTCCAAATCCTTGAAACACAATAATAAAATATGTTTATTACTACAGTACCTCTATATATTTGCAGACCTGTAGCAGGCCTTGAAATATTGGGGGAGCCACGATACAGAAACATTAAAAAAATATATAGGGAGATACAGACAACACGCCCCTGCTAGTCATATCCTTGCCAATTTTTGAAAATATTAGGGGGGGGGATTCCCAGCCTCTGCTACAGCTCTGCTTAAACTTACATGGGGATAGACACAAGCTCTTGGATAGCTTTTCTCCTGTTTGCCATTCTCAAGGCATAAAATATATTTATATGTGGCTATTAAGCATCCCTTTTTTATTAATGCTGGGTGTATACCTCTATAGATTTCTCCAAGAACTCGTTGTTTTTTATTGTTTTCTGTATGTCAACCTGCAAAACAAAATGCACAAGTTATTTATTTATTTTTTGTATGATGCTGCTGATAACAAACACTTCTAGTCAGATTTCGGGGGGAATACTGTAGAGACCAAGTACCAACCACACAATAGATTTCTTTTAAACACCTCAACACCTACAGTGCATATTAATTGTTTCAAGATTTTACTACTACAATTCTGGATTTTCATTTCAGCATATAAAAGCAGGTTATATGATTGTAAATCACTTGGTTTGCCCAGAAAGGAATTGTTTATGTGCATATGTTTGTAGGATGTACTTCTGATGATGGTCAAAGTTTAATCACAACTGATGAATGTGGATGATTTGCCAACCACTTTAAGTTAAATGCATACAAACAGGCCAAGCTGGATTTAAGGTGGGATGGACCTCTGTGTTGCTATGGAGACCTACCTCTGTTTCTTTGATGCACTGTTCAAGATGGTGGCAGACGGAGATTGGGACGCAGTGCTCATGCTGGTACTTCTTCAGCCCCTCAATGGCATCTAGCCGACCCAAGATCTAAACATAACAAAAAAAAGATTGAGTATTTGCAGTGTGGCTTGCACTAGCGTGGCCACCTTAAACCAATGAGGATGTGAGAATCAAATGTACTAACTGATTGAAAGGCATTACCCTAGCCAACCAGCTGGACAAATAAATTCAGTGCGCATAGCATGTTGAAATCGTCTTATGTAAACAGTGAATCTCGCAAGCAAATTGGCTAACTTTAGCTTCATAAGTTAAAAGATATCTAAAATTCATTACCAATGGTCTATCCAAAACTTGGCTGTTATTCATATCACACTACCGATTCAGCAAGAACTAAAGTTCCCTAAGAGGGGACCCCCTAACCACCCCTGACCCCCCTTTGTACAGGCTTCCCTTATGATGATGCTGATGATGATGGTGGTGGTGATGATGATGATGATGGTGGTGGTGATGATGATGATGATGATGATGGTGATGGTGTTTGTGATGGTGATGATGACAATGGCATATCAGGTTGTTTTAATGACTTTGACTTATCTCTGCTATTACAAACCTGGGCATGCAGATCATTGATCTGCTCCTCCAAGTCTTTAGGGACTTCCTCCACATGTATGTACCCCTTTGATTGTGGCTCTGTAGTTTGCACCAGCAGGTTAGACATTCTCTCTTTATCAGGTATGTTTGCACAGTCATCCTCCTGTCAACAATTCCCCCCTTTGACCACTACTGACACCACACCTCCTGGCCAGCACTGACAACAACACTGAACTCCCCCCTAGCCAGCACTGACAACAACACTGACCCCCCCCTAGCCAGCACTGACCTCCCCCCCTAGCCAGCACTGACCTCCCCCCCCCTAGCCAGCACTGACCTCCCCCCCTAGCCAGCACTGACAACAACACTGACCTCCCCCCCTAGCCAGCACTGACAACAACACTGACCTCCCCCCCTAGCCAGCACTGACAACAACACTGACCTCCCCCCCTAGCCAGCACTGACAACAACACTGACCTCCCCCCCTAGCCAGCACTGACAACAACACTGACCTCCCCCCCTAGCCAGCACTGACAACAACACTGACCTCCCCCCTAGCCAGCACTGACCTCCCCCCCTAGCCAGCACTGACCTCCCCCCCTAGCCAGCACTGACAACAACACTGACCTCCCCCCCTAGCCAGCACTGACCTCCCAGTACTAACTCTTCCCCCTGCCAGCACTGACCACCCCCCCTAGCCAGCACTGACAACAACACTGACCTCCCCCCTAGCCAACACTGACAACAAAACTGACCTCCCCCCCTAGCCAACACTGACAACAAAACTGACCTCCCCCCTAGCCAGCACTGACCTCCCCCCCTAGCCAGCACTGACAACAACACTGACCTCCCCCCCTAGCCAGCACTGACCTCCCAGTACTAACTCTACCCCCTGCCAGCACTGACCTCCCAGTACTAACTATTCCCCCTGCCAACACTGACCTCCCAGTACTAACTCTTCCCCCTGCCAACACTGACCTCCCAGTACTAACCCTTCCCCCTGCCAACACTGACCTCCCAGTACTAACCCTTCCCCCTGCCAACACTGACAACAACACTGACCTCCCCCCTAGCCAGCACTGACCTCCCAGTACTAACTCTTCCCCCTGCCAGCACTGACCTCCCAGTACTAACTATTCCCCCTGCCAACACTGACCTCCCAGTACTAACTCTTCCCCCTGCCAACACTGACCTCCCAGTACTAACTATTCCCCCTGCCAACACTGGCCTCCCAGTACTAACTATTCCCCCTGCCAGCACTGACCTCCCAGTACTAACTCTTCCCCCTGCCAACACTGGCCTCCCAGTACTAACTCTTCCCCCTGCCAACACTGACCTCCCAGTACTAACTCTTCCCCTTGCCACTACTGCCCCCTTCCCCCTGCCAATACTAACACTGTTCCTTAACACCAATGCCCCCTCCCCCCCCTTCCCCCTGCCAGTACTAACTCTTCTTTTTCCCTCTGCCATCTCTGGCACTCTAAAACAGTAAGAACACCCAGATCTGAGTATCCGAGATCTGAGAACACCCTGATCTGAGGGGTCGTCCACACTAACACGGATTCAAAAGTATCAGGATTCGTTTTGCCAAAAACGCATCACTTGATTCGCATCCACAATATCATTTTTGCAGCGTGTTCGCCTGGATCCAGCCGTCCACACTAACATGGATTCAAACTTTTGAAAACGCTGAAAGGTACGGGGTGACGTCATTTTTATGATATGCGCACACACTACAGACCAAAGTATATGGATTCATTTTGGTTCACTTTCTACTGCGTTTTCAAAAGTACCCGGATTCTGTGGATCTAGCGAGCGTGTTAGTGTGTACGGAAGGCCTAAACCTATCAAAAAGTACGGCCCCTGAGTATGCAGAGAGTATATTTCCTACCTTTGGGGACACTTTCAATCTCCTCCAAGGCAAGATTTTCTTCTTCTCTAAGAATCTCTCTCAACCTGGAATTAAATGATTAGGGGAACTCTTACATCTGCTAGCAGATTTTCCACTGAAATCCACAGAAAGCTTGTGTGATGCAGGCTGAGAATTCGTCATCTCATCTTAATTTTATTACATGAAAATCTTAAATCATGAAATTTTTAGTCAATAGATTCAAATTTTGTAACACTTTATCACCACCCTCAATGGTAAAATTAGACAGAAGATTTTAAGAATTGTTGAATCAGCATGTGTAAATCAAATGTCAGGACTTACGCCAAGTGCACACCAGTGACATAATGACATAATGACATGGGAGCATGCACTACGTTTAGCCTGACAAAACGACATGGACATAATTACATAAAAGAAAAAACATGTTTTTTCTCTTATGTTGTTATGTCCATGTTGTTATGTCAAAGATAAAATTGCGTGTGCCCATGTCGTTATGTCAAAGATAAAATTGCGTGCGCCCATGTCGTTATGTCAAAGATAAAATTGCGTGCGCCCATGTCGTTATGTCAAAGATAAAATTGCGTGCGCCCATGTCGTTATGTCAAAGATAAAATTGCGTGCGCCCATGTCGTTATGTCGTTATGTTGCTAGTGTGCAGTAGGCATTCCACTTCCATTGAAACAAGGTTGGGTTGACCTATATAGCCCTGCTTTACCTTGCATTTTCACACAGGAGTTGCCTTGCCTGGGTCTCCAGCCTCTTGACACGCTCTTGCTCCTTTTTTAACTCTGCCGTGGTCGCCTGGTCCTGCGTCAGGCTCTCCAGGTGGCGGTAGAGCATTCTGTGCTGAGACGGACGCTGGGCATCCAGGAGGTAGGACATGTAGTTGTCATACTCATCCTGGGATCATCAACAGTTTTAGTTTTTCTGGCGTTTTGTGGCAATGTCACCGGTTTACTACCAGTTGTTTACATAACAATATCTGATTATTTTTAAGGGAAAATGAAAAAAAATATTTCAAAGTCGTAAAAGCAGTGTTTCTACTGGAAGTTTCTTTGAGGATGTGACTGATAATTTAGAGCTGATGGCCTGTTATGTATCACAGATTCTAAAAGATTATTTTGTCTCTTGTTAGAGAGTACTTGAGGTTTTCGTTGGCCCTCCGGAAGTAAACTGGTGCAATTGCCCCCTTAAGTAGGCGGAGTAGTGGAATATTGGGACTGTGCCTTTCTACCCACAAGCATTTATCTAGTATTTTTTTTTTCATACAGTCCAACCCTTCACCTGCTCAAGATATGCTTTCTATGTCTACCAACCTTTTACACACAAACTGTAGCCAGGATTTTGATCTTCAAATCCAGGGATAAATATGGCTATCCTGACATTCGGTTGAATAAAAAAGCAAACATTCCTGGGTTAACCTGTTTTCTAGGAACCCAGCCCAGGATTCTGGCTTATCATGCTAACCATGAATTACCCTAATCTGTATTCTTCTTACCTTTATTTTCTGAAGCACATCTCCAAATGTGTCAGACTGATTTATAATGTCTTGCCAAACGTCAGTGAAGATTTGGAGCTTATGGAAATTAGGCCCCCTTTGACTTGATGAATCAAGTGCGTTAAGTTTCTAGAAAATAGCAGACAGCATGTTAGGAAAAGCAAGTGTAAAAAAAATACATGTACAATATGTATGACAACAAGCATTAAAGATAAAGATAAACATATTATACAAAAAGCATTTTTAGTTTTAGAATAAACAATTTAAAACAAATCAAGTGCTATTTGGATAGTTGTAGCTGCATCACAGCTGAAAATACTAAATATACAGCAGCGATGCAAGCCAGGGTTTAACTGAAGGGTATGAGTACATTATACAGTATATCTGCTGATTTTTGCACTATTGGCTATAACTGTGCATCTTGCACCTTGAGCTTTCTTTCTAATGTTCTTGCCATTCTATTGACTATACCATTTCATTGGCTACAACTGTGAGACTTGTACCTTATTAAGCTTTCTTTCATGTTCTTGCCAATTCTATTGACTGGCTATAACTGTGAGACTCGTACCTTGTTAAGCTTTCTTCCTAATGTTCTTGCCATCTTTTCACCCGTTAGGACCCCTCTATCATTAGCATGTCCAAGGTTGATTACGTTCTCCTCAAAGTCCTTAAAGCTGGCAAATTGATCAGCCTTTGTGGATTGAGCAAGATAACTCTCCACAAACGTGGATTGGTACCCGCCTTCCTTTCCTTGTTTGCCTGGAGAAAAAAAATGTATCGGGTGGATGATTAAATGTGATACATGAAATATTGCAAATATTAAACAAGACTTTTGAGCGGTTGGAAATTTGAGTGTATAGGGACAAAAAGATTTGGTATGTATTCTTAATTGACTTATTTGTTCCTGAATGGGGTATGAATCTTGTTTTTCAAATCATTATGCAATTCTTTGAACCAAAATCTATTTCCCAGTTAAAAATCAAGACAAATCCAGGATCCTGTTTTATCACTTAATTGGACCATCCTATAATTATGTGTTTTATCACTTAATTGGACCATCCTATAACTATGTGGGGAGGGGTATATGCAAACCTCACCGTGGTTAAAGGCCTGTAAACAAAAATGGTAACCAAAAGTTACCTTTATGAGCAACTGGAACCATAATTTCAGGTAACCTTAGCTCCTCAACATTGATTGGCTTCGTCTTCAGCTCCATTTCATCAGGTTTGGGAGAGATGCCATCTTCATCATCTCTGGCAATGACTTGTGGTCCTATTGCACCTGAGCGATCATAAAAAGTATTCTTCACTTTTGTTGTTGTTTATCAAGCTAAATAAAAATGTATTAATTATAGCCACATTGTCACTAGTTCACTTCCAGTCTATGAAGTAACAACCTCTGATGATTTGTAACAGAAAATGTGACAAATATTTCAAAATTGTAAAAGCAGTGTGTCTATTGGAAGGTTCTTTGAGGATTTGACTGATAATTAAAGCAGATGTAAGCTCTCTAGCAACCTCATGGGCCACAAACTGCTGTGGAGTGCTTAGCAAAATCATGCCTTATTAGAAATAATAGCCATTTTACTTATTTAGCTATGAAGCTATATGAGCTCTCATTGGTTGATTCGCCCAATCTGAAACAATGCAGCCCTTGTGATTAAAAATCTACTCAAAACATTGCAATTTAAATTATTTAAATATCTTAATTGTCCTCATTTGTTTGAGCTGTGTAAGAGCTTGGAGTCTTAAATTTATCCATTGTTGAATGGCCCGCAAGTGACAGGTATTTCAGTTCCTACAAGGGCTGTGCACTTAGCCGATTAGAGGTAAGTAATTAATTAATTATTTCCCTTACCGAGTGTGCTGCCCACAGGACCTAAACTAAACTCAATCAGCATATCCCTCATCCGTGTTGCTTTAGTCTCCCCCTCAGACATGCCTCTGTGAGTGGGGAGGTTCACCAGCTGAGATGGCTGCTTCAAACTAAGAATGAGAAAAACCGTAAACAAGAGATATGCAAGCATATTTCGATATGTCAATCGGAGCAACTTCAGAGGACCCTACCATAATTGTTCTACAAAAGAGATCCAAACCTTTGTTTCTAAAGAACGAGGCATTAATGCAACATAAATGCTCCTCGTTTGTACGCAGGGTGACCCCAGGCAGAAATACAATCCCCGCTAGCACGAAATAGGAGCCGCAACACACACAAAAAACTGTTATATCCAAGTTCTGACACTTTCTCACCGAATTGGGGGCTTATTTGAGCTTTCCCACGCTTTATGCCTTTCATCTTCTGATTTCAATAGTTTACTTGGGTTCAAATGTCCGCTGGCATACGTCTTGATGTCATTTCTATGCACTGTGTACACGTTTTCAAGCAGATTTCGTAGAGGTCTTTGCTGTTCTCGTTCTTCCGCCATTTTTGTTTAGATCTGTTTCCCGGGACACATTGCGACGGGACATACCACAGGGAGTTCATAACCAAACAAGAAAAAACTTCTAAAAATTATTCAAATTCACAATAAAATTAGTTAAAAATCTATCCTTAAAACATCTCGGAAAAAAGTCATATTTTTTGCTTTTCTTTGATTTTTACTTTTTTGTAATAATTTCTGTATTCCACGGTCGTTTTTTTTAGTGGGATACCTGTGTCGACATTGGATTCAAAATGGCCGCGCGCTTGCCGACAAAAGCGCTCTCACTAAAACAGGTAAGTAAATTATATCATAAAAAACATGGAAAAACTGAATGCTCCAATTCTTGCGGATCAGGGGTTGGTTTTGGTGCATATTTCTGTCTTGGATCTGTTATGATTGCCGAATTAATTGGTAATAATCGATTATGTACCAATTACTCGTCGATTAGTCGAGTATTTAGCATCCTGCTCCTAAAAGTTATAGCCGGCCTAAGTATGTAGGTACACCTATCGTTTTTTGATCATCTTTAGTTATGGCCGGCTAGAAGGCCTAAGTATGTAGGTACACCTATCGTTTTTTGATCATCTTTAGTTATAGCCGGCTAGAAGGCCTAAGTATGTAGGTACACCTATCGTTTTTTGATCATCTTTAGTTATAGCCGGCTAGAAGGCCTAAGTATGTAGGTACACCTATCGTTTTTTGATCATCTTTAGTTTAACAACGGCTGAAAAAGGGGTAGTGATCACAAATCGTGGACCAAATTATTCGCAATTTAACAAGTCGATAAGTTGTTTTTTAAAAGGGAAAATATCAAATAACAAAGCAGAAGGAAAAACAAGCTCTGGGACAATTTAGCATTGACCACATATAATATTTTGTCTTTATAGTTCATGGTGAGGCGACAAGTCTTGGGTCTTTATCGTGACCTTATGAAAGCTCTCAATAAAATCCCTGACAAAAACCATCAGAAAGAGTTGAAAGAATGGACAAGAGAAGAATTCAAACAGAACAAGACAGAAACAGACCCAGTGAGTATTCGTTTGAGCTGTTTTTGAGACAGTATTAAAGCTGCATTGTCACCAGTTTACTTCCGGAGGTCCGACGGAAACCTCAACCGTTAAAAGACAAAAGGATCTATTAAAATCCGAGGTATTTACCGGGCCATCCGCTCTTAATTATCAATCACATCCTCAATGAAACTCCCAATAGACACACTGCTTTCAATATTTTGAAATATTTTTCACGTTTTCCATTAAAAATCATCGCATATTGTCACATAATCGACCAGAAGTAAACTGGTGACAGTGTGGCTTTCAGCTTCCATTAACTTGACTTGGTTTTAACTCAACTTAATTTTAAGTAGACCATCATTGCTTCTCATATTTGACAGTGAAAAGCTAAAATTACACACAGTCATTGGACATTGCAGCATATTTGTTTTTATCAGGAAAGAGGTGAAAGGTTGGGTAAGATCTTCTACAAGTTGTATTCTGCCCTGCCTAGCCCCTGACAGTAACTGGCTGTTTGTGGATACAATGGGAGCATTAGCACTTCGTATCTTCTTAGAAATGACTAATGGTCTAGTGGCATACTCTACCATTCACCAAATCCTACAGCTCCTACTTCTGAATATAGTAGAGCTTCAGTGATGGTATTTTATTGTCAAGATATTTGCTGTTTTCATTGTAAAAAAATGCTAGGCAGAATTATAGGCTTTTATTTGTTTTGCAGGCTGCTATCCAATTCATGATTACTAGAGGACAACAGGCATTGAGAGAAATTGCAAGCACTATCTCCCTAGCCAAGTAACACAACTCTTTATCTAATGTTGGGCAAGGTAACAAATGGAAAGGATTTTCTCAAAGGTGAGGATGGTGTGCGACCTAGGTATCCTTGGAAATGATGTGAGTCTTGTCAGTTTTCCCTGGCTGTGTATAGTACAGCAAACGAAGACAATGAACCTCTACCATTGGAGAGCAGAGCAATGATGGCAAATCAAATGTGTGACATGGAGATGTTGAGGATTCAGCTTCTTTGAGCAGTATTGCCCACGTTTGCTGTGGGAAAGGGTAGTATTTTACTAATAAGAAGTAACCAAACATTTTAGCAGCCAAGGGGCTTGCATCCTTTACACCTACCTTACATGCCAGGCCTTAGCTGAGAAACATAACTCAAACAAAAGCTGGGCAATGTGAATGCTGAAGAGATGCAGCCGCCAAAAGAGGGTATGGCACTTGTGATGATGAATGTCTTATATTATGTAATTATGCACAGTATTATTTGCTGAGTTGATCACTGCAAGCAAGGGAAACGGCAAAGCAGAGCAGTAATTCCAGATGAAGTTGCTGGAAACATGGAAATGAATAATGAATGATAATGTTGGATAAAGAGCTGTAATGTGGAGCTAGTGACTTACCCTGACTTCCTTGTTTTCAAACAAAAGGAGCTGGTAGTAACAGCAGCTCAAGACGATATAGAGTATACCAGAATACCCCTTAAGTAAAAAATTGCCCCCATCTTAACCAATCAGATTACGATCTGGATAATGACTACTTGAGCCCATCAAAAATTGCCCATTGTCATTACCAAGATGCAGGACAAAAATTGCTTCCAGCTCAGAAAGTTGCCCCATTCTAAGACAGGTGCACCAATTCTAGTGATTCTCAACTTCGTAAGTGTTCAATTTTTGATCTTACACATTTCCCTTAGTTAGATAAAGATAACTTTGGGCTTTTAAAAATCGGCATTGGAAACAATTTCAAAATAAGATTTCTGTGATAAACACAATGGCAAATTGAGGCAAGATGTAGTTTTTTTCTTTTCAGTAGAATGACATAACCTTCCAGTTGACTTTTAATTCAGCAAAACAACCAAGTACCAATATGATATTTATGCATCAAATAGACTATTTTCAGCCAAGTAAGCATAATTTTCTGTGAGATTTTTCTATTTGAGTGTTTTTCATGTTGCTTGTTTAAACATGGCACAGGCCACACATTTTGGGACATTGCTTGCGAACTGCTTCATAGGTTTCACAGGAATCCTCAAATCCAATGCACTCTGGACCATCCTCGCATGCTGGAATAGAACAGATTCTTGTTGTATTCAAATATGCACCTATCAATGTTAAGGCCAGTGGGTGGGGGGAGGTGCGGAAGGGGTGGGGATTTAAATAGTTTAACTGGCCAGCAGGTAGTGATGTTGATGTTCATGTTTATCCTGTGGGAGAGGTTTATTGAAATAATCTTTTCCCAGGGTAGGGACTACTCATTTGACCCTTGTACTGTTTTCATTGAGTGTGGTTCACACTGCGGATGCTTGATTGTTTCTTAACTTTATTTGTTATGTTTGGATATGCGAATGTTTGCCAACTCAGTGTTTTAGGCACTATTCAGCGCATTAATAAAAAGGAATACAGTGCTATATAGTTTATGCCAGGCGCGTACCCAAGGAGGTAGCGCAGGATGTGTGTGCCCCCCCCCCCTTGGCGGCCAAAAAGAGGGTCATTTCTTATTAAGAAATCTTCAAATACTAGGCTTCTTCCATATGATACCTATAACTGCGCACCCCCCCGCCCCCCCCCCCCCCCCCTCCCCCCGCACCCCCTCGGCCAATCCTGGGAATGCACCTGTATGCTATCTCTATACTTCTGAAGAGATATTTGATCAAAATGACATTGCTCGAGATAAGGGTATTCTTCATAGTTTGGCCCCAAATTTTGGCCCACTCGCAACTCCCCCCCCCCCCCCCCCCCTGCACCGGTTTTACAATGATAGGTGTAATTCTCACAGAAACTAATGGGCGCTCTAAGAAATCACGTGAATTTCTTTGCTTACATGAATTAGGAGGTGCGGGGACTGTCGTCGGTGCTGTCGTTGTCGATGTTGCTAATATGTAGACGGCATTAGCATCTGCTTCCCCTGCACAGTGACCTGACTCGCATGTGCAATCATTGACTGTTTTTTTCTTGTAAGTCGTGTTGTTGCCGGCAAAGCATTCGCCGTAGAATTGAATGCCGAAGAAGGGTTGCTTTGCTTCTTTAGCTTTTTCGGCACATCGACAAACCAACCTAAATGCCGATAAAGTTAGTTTCTAAATAATTGTGAGTAAAATACAGCTTCGTTAACTCGACTTTTAAACACAATGTTGTTCCTGTAAAAAAAAAAAAAAAAAACGGATGAGACCTCCCTGCTATTATGTTTATACATTAGATTTGCTTAGAGAACTTTTGGCTTGAAAATAACACCTCCCTGTTATTGCGCTCGTAAACTAGAATTGTCTAGAAAACTTTTGGCTGTGGAAAAAAAAAGGATATTTTCGCGCGGTTTATGTGCCGTGCCCTTCGCCCTTTGCGGAAACCTAGGTAGATGATAAACGTATGTCCGTTGTTGGTATAATGTGTACAATGTTTTCAGAGGGGAGAGGGGGGGGGGGGTAAAATGCCTTCACAGTCACTGTATTTTTTTTTCAGGGGGTTGGAAATTCCAGAGGGGTGGGGGGTCATACCTCCGACCCCCTCAATTGGGTGGGGGGGGGGGGGGGGGGGAATGGATATTTTCTGTAACTACACAATGTCTTTTAGTATTTATGCATTTATTGTTTCGTTCTGCACGAAATGAATGACGTAAATTGTGACGTGAATTTTAATAAGTGACGTAACAACCTGTAATTAATCACAACCACAGGAACACCATCCTAAGCACGGCAAACAACTGAGGCGCCAAAGGTAACTATACTATTTCATATGATTTACAGATATAAACTGTAACTGATTGTACTATATCTTTGCACATTTCGAACTTTTCAACCTACTTAAATCATCAATTGTAATAAACTACAAGTTTGGTTAAGATGTTTGAAGCGTTGATGTAAAACCCGTGCTTAACGGTACATTTATGTTGCTTAAACATATGAGGTATTCGATTGATTTTTTGTTTTAATCTAAATCAAGGGCACCATGTTTTTAGAGTTAAAAAAACTTATAGGTATATTACCAATTGTTATACCAATTGTTCACATATGAATGTAACGCTTACCCCGATAGATAAGTGCCATACTCGTTCCAGTTTATAAGCTGCCCATTGTATTTTGGATCAGTTTCATTTCTCTCTTGGAACAAGAACATGGGAAGTGTTCTCGCATTTCTGTAATCCTTGAAACACCCGTCGTATGTCGATACCGGGCAAACGCTGCGTGTTTCTACGGCTATGGGATTTCCTAGAAGAAAATCACAAAATATTGACATTGTTGGAAATGCAACCATGCAACCCTCAAGTCTGACAAAATAAAGGATAGACAAGCTTTTCCAGTTTCGAATTTAATTAAAGAATCGTTTTTTTTTCTACGGAGCTTTGAAGGTATATGGACTATGGTTCGGAGTGCGTTTTTCTGTGCGAATGAAAATAATATCGTGACTTTTTTGTGTTTGTCTATTTTTGGTACGGCTAGTTTGTGCTGCTCTTATGTGACGCCAGAGAAAAAGTACAAATGCGTTATGTCTGGTACATTTTAGCCTGTTTCCGATGACCATCGAACAGTGTGTATTCCATAGAAAGAATATACAAAAACCAATGATTTTTTTGGTGACGCGTAGAATATTATTGGAGTGATCTCCAAAACTAAGACAGAGAGCAATATATACTTTCTATTACTACTCAAAACACGCCGTAGTTTCTATCCAGCAGAAGTTTCATGGGTTCTATGAAATTAGCCGTTTACTGTGGAATCCGTTGTATCGCGACCCGCGTTTTCAAAACACTATTTGTTTTTGTTTACTGTTCCGTCAGTAAAACCATTATGAGCCAATCAGAGTGTCGCTGTGTGCACTTCCCTGGCTATCCTCTGGACTAAAACCAGACAGTGTCGCGACAGAAAGCCAGGCAACTGCACTAGGCGAGAGATGGCAAGAATCTGATTGGCTTAGAATAATTTGACTGGCGGAACAAAGAATACCAAAAGACAAAAACATATCGATGTTTTGAAAATGCGGCGTCGCGATACAACGGATTCGACAGTAAGAAAAATGATGCGATCATCAAGGGAACCAGGATTTCTTTACTGACAGAGTTTGGAAGAGTTGGTTCAGTTTTTATTAATTTGACCACCCTTTAATCGTGGATCCGCCACTTTGAAGGATTGTTTTACCGGTATACCTTATCACCGATCACCGAATATCACTTAAACAGCCCGAGAGCCACCATTTTGTCATTCAAGCAAAAGTATCACCTTTTAAATAGCATTCCTTATTTTCGTCGGCTAAATTGGGAATTTTTTCGAACGTTTTTTTTTTTCGTGGACACATTATGTGGCTTCCAATATTAAATGAAAATAATAATAAAAGTAAGATTGACAGGCACTATTATTAGGCATAGTATTCAAAAGATAAGAACCTGAAGAATGTAAGAACGTCTGAAGCCGCAGAAAATCAGCAGAAACCATTTGGCCTGAAAATTATAACGCGTTATTATCATTATCTTTTTAGAATAAGATAGCTCAAAAGGTTTTCGACCAAGCTAAAAAATATGAAACTCCAAACTACTTGCTTGGAAGGTAAAGGTAAATCCAGCTTGGAATGAAAAAAAAAAAATGGTCAGAAATATTAGTCTGTTGAAATGACCTTTTAAGTCATTAGAATAACCTTAGCAGTCGCTTACCGTTGATTCCACCAAAAGCTTGAATAAGGATAGATAAGACCAGCGTCACCAGGAGGAAAGAGTGCATAGTGAACTTGACTGAAAATCTGAAACCAAACCAGCAAAATGAGTGAACCGTAAGTCAAACAGTTCCCACATCCAACCACACAAGTTTACTCACCCAAACAGAGCTGTACTTGGGATATGACCCAATTGGATTTAGAATATAAAATAGGTTATGGTTATTTAAAGTAAATAATGAATAATTTGGAACTATCGGCGGGACCTGTAATATCGATCACGGGTAAATATTTGGGCATAATCTCAGTGTTTTGCGTTTCTGATTTTGCCAATTGAACAACCTGTAAGTGCTCAAAGTCAAAATAGACAACCAATCAAAGAGGAAATTGAGTTTTAATTGCTTTGTTGTAGCTTTTTGGGTATCCTAATCGTTCTACTTTGTGTTATTTTTATTTTAAGTATTGTTTGAATTAGAAAAGTAACGTTAGTTTTAGTAATTATCAACAGAAAATAAGAGTACTAATTTCCGACAATCTGCATATATCTGCATGACATTTTTTTTTTTGTTGCGGTTTTTTTCTTGTGTTAAATATGGGGATGTTTCTCCTTAAATGAGGTTTTAAGCATCTTTATATTGTTTGGAAAATGATTGACTTTGAAAAACAATTTCCAAAGATTTATATACTTTTTCGAGTGCTAACATTTTATTTAGTTGGGATAGTTAGTTTTAGTTGGGATAGTGTACGAAATAACGTATAATCATGCTTGCTGTTTCTATGTGTTAAAAGATTTTTGTTTAAATGACATATTTGCTTCGATCTTAAATATTTCATTTTCGTTTTTTTTTTATTACAGCTTAGCAGGGACTGAATCTTGTCATTTCACATTCGTTTGACCTAAATTCTTGTGTTTATGGCTGACGGGCAGCCTTTGAAGTGCAGTGTCAATCATGTGTTTCCATGGCAATAAAAGGAAGTGAAATGATTGATGTGTCTGAGAAGAAAATAAATAATTATCAAGATTGAACAAAAGGAAACGCAAATAACGCCCCCAGATTTCGCTATCTTTTGATAAAAGCGATATTCGATTTTTAACCAAAGCTTGTTAAAGCAACCTTTCTTTTAATAACGACGCAACAAAGAAAAACCGCGTCAAATTCATATCCAGCCGTCATGCTATTAGAACTCCCCAACCCTATCACCATAGATATTCTTTGTTCGCATTCTTTTAATTCGAGCTTGTTTTCTTTTGAACTTTTTAACTGTAAAAAAAATATATTTTTTACTCCCTTAAATGGTGAATCTTTGCTCTATTACCGAATCAAGGGCTATATAGAGAGCTAAAATTATTAAGATCTGTTTTTTTTTCACCGTTTTCTCCTTCTCTGAGATTTTAGAATTGTTCGCATCCCTCTAAGGTTGCTAGCTTACAACGATCAACTTAAAGTCCCGGCTTAATTTTGTCTGAGTTTGTGCAAGTTTGTTAGTACCTTTAGACCAAAGCTAATATTTCTAAAGATTTTGTAGTTAAGGGTGTTAAAAATTGTGTTAGCAATTTATTGATTGCAGAGGCTTGGTTTATTGCGTGCATCCGTCGATACTAGGACCCCTATGCGTTTAAATCCTCAAATGAAAACACAAATAGATTTATTTTCAGATAATATGAAAATAACAAATGTAATACTACAAGTGCCAGAAATTAAGAGACTTTTGCTCGAGATTTCCCAAACAACGCATATCTATGGGTATCATCGGATTTCATGGTGATCAATGTTCCGCTTAGAGAAGGCTAATCACGCCGCCATTCCATGCTCCCGCTCAATACCGAGTGTCACAAAGCATCCATTTCCATCGGCTAATTCAAGCAAGTAACTGAGAAACTTTCAATCAGATATCAGTTTTCAATCGTGGAGGGTTTTTTTGAGTTTTACTTGCAAATAAACTGTTGTATTAAAAAAAATCCACCACAAGAATGGGACATTCTTTAAGCATACATAATCTGGAATCTGCCCTTCCCCTTGCCCGAAAGCTATTTGACTGTCGCCCTGAAAAGGTCCAAGAAGCTGGCGTTTTTTTTTCACTCTATTTTTGTTTATGTTATTTAGCACCTTATATGCTGATTCCCGGAATTTCTCAGATTGCGTGTTGAAGTGAGATATTTTGTTTGTACACATTTAGAATAAGTGAAATGAGCTACTTTTTCTGGCAATTTCTTATAGAAATATAGATAAAAGATATTTTGTTTGTATACATTTGGAATAAGTGAAATAAGCTACTTTTCTGACAATTTATTATAGAAATATATATAAAAGATATTTTGTTTAGAATAAATGAAATGAGCTACTTTTTCTGACAATTTCTTATCTGATTTTTTTACCGCGCAAATATTAAGCATTCGTGAAAACAAATTTTGGCGATTTCAGAAAAAAAATCAAATCCAGAGCTTTTTAAAATTCCATTTTCCTTTCCACCGAAACAGCGCCACGTCGAGTAACTTCAAGAAAGGTTTAGGCGGTATGACTTAAAAGGCTACGTTTTTATTAGTAATTGAGCTTTAACTTAGTTTTCCTTGTTTTTATTTTATTTCTTTCGATCTTCGAAATTGAGTTTTGACCTCAGAAATCAACTAAATTATAGAATAAACGGTGACCCGAATGTATTTTGACTTACCTAAGATCACTCCGCCCTTGTTTTAGCTCTCAGCGCGCAGGGAGGAAACTTTTCACCGTCAAGGTTACGCTGCTCGTCCGAATGTAATCCGACCAATTTGTCAGGCGAGATATGTTTGGATTTGCAACCAATTATAAGTCCCCCGTATGAATCAGTCTCCCACTAATATGAACAAAGGATCACACAAAGGATCACAGGGATCACTGCATTTCCTGTGTTTTCATTCACTTTTGAAGATATTAAAAAGTATCAAGATCTCGATTTTTCGAGTGAAACGGTGCGGAGCGATCACTCCAAAAAGAAGAAAAAAAAGAGCTAAGGAGTGTCTTGACGGCATCTAATGATCAACTACTACACTTAAATCATCACTACTACACTTAAATCATAAACAAATAAGGCATACCAAGTTTATTGTCCTTATATTTTGAGATTTAATTCATTATTTTTACTAGATTTCACGTTTATTGGTTTGAAAATTAACAAATTAATCTTTAGTCTCATGGACTATATTGTTTTTTCATTAGCCTCAATTGGTCCCACGAAATCTCTACTTGTATCTCATATCCGGACCCAATGGGTATCTAGTTAATACGGAATTGATCAAATTTTTTTTAAAAGAGCATGCTTTTTTACAGCTTCCAGAATATTTTCTCGCTCTTGTCTCTTTTTTTATCGAAAGGAACAGATTCTCTTGACGATGACAAAATACGTCATCTAAGTTAAACTATTGTACGAACACGCAGTTATGGATATTTATGGATATTTATGGATATATTTGGATATTTATGGATATTTATGGATATTTATTTATCGAGTTTAAATACCCCACACTTATAGGCGCGATGTTGGGATTTTAAATGTCATTATTTTTTTCTTTTTGTTTCTATTCTTTTACGTGCTCGTCTATCTCTATTTGTTTTCTTCCACTTTGTACCGGAAGGCCGGATATCTTACCAAATAAAAATTTGTGTCCGTTTTGATATATTGACCAGGTTACCCCTAAATCCAAATATAAAGCGAAGCACTTGACTCTGGCATTGTTTAGAATCACAGGCGTTCTGTCGGGTATCCTTTCGTTTCGAGTGCCAAGTGGGGGCGTCCATTTGAAGTCTAAAGGCCGATTTAGTCAGCACGATTTAGTCGTACGCGACCTGTTACGTCATAGCCCTGAATTACACACTACGACTTTCATAGTCGAGCATCGTAACGGAATCGTAGGCTCTTACACTCTACGACTCAAGTTGTAGAAAATGTAGCATACAAGTAAATCGTGCTGTCGGAATCAGCCTGAAAGTGCCCTTGTCAGGTCCACCTTATTGTTTTCATTTAATATTTGAAGGCACATAATGTGTTATAATCTCGAAATAACCATCTAAAAAAACAAAGTTTTATACTTGGTTTACCAAATTCAATCGAAAATATCGCATTGGCTTCCCCAATTCATCCAATGGAAATGGATGCTTTTTCAAACTAGGCAGACTTTGCTAGGATGACAAAATGGCGGTCGATAGAGGTTGTTTAACGTTTTTTTTTTTTGTATAATATATATTCTTCGTAGCCAAATGGGTTGCTCTTTTTTCTCGCTCTCTAAATTTTTATTGTGCCTCGTTGCCATGGTTTGCAAGAGAGTTTGGCTGGGCTAATTTGTTGTTTTTTTCTAGAATTTCGTAGCACTGAGCCGTCAGATGACAAATACTGGGTCCCTGTGTTGTGACCTTCAAAGAAAAGTAGACTAACTAGGCTGGTTGTTCATTCATACATGTGTACGTCAAGTTGTGGCTGTGTGAATAAGAGTAAGCTCACTTGTGACCTTCAAAGACAAGTAGACTAACTAGTCTGGTTGTTCATTCATACATGTGTACGTCAAGTTGTGGCTGTGTGAATAAGAGTAAGCTCACTTATTTCTGTCATTTTGTTCATCTTGTAAATTTTAAATAATCACGTGCAGGTGATATGATTGTACTGACCTGTACAAGGGCGGTAGGAAAAGCGATTGTTTTTTGATAATTTGGCGCTGCGCCCTTCGTGTTTGATTAGAAAACCCGGTCAAGTTACGTTGTGTTATCCGAACTACTCCGCGCGCGGACAGTCCCCGACGGACTAGCCGAAACGTTCGCCACTTTACAGGAAAATTCGTGGTTTATTATCAGAACTTAGCCTAACAATCGCTGTTCCTACCGCCCTTGCCTGTACCGAACCTGTACCCACATATATGAATCGTGTACTGATCTCTGTGATCACATGCTAATCACGTGACCGCAGTGCATCACGTGTTTATTGACGTCAGAAATCACCAAAGGTTTCAAGCCGGTCACGTTATAGAAACTGACATGTTGGCTCAGCTGTGACTCTCGGGAAAATGTGTGGTATATGCTAGTATGTAGTCTTTGCATACCGAGACGCTATCTCTTAGTCTCTTTCTTGAATGCTTGGGTGATCAGGATTACGCTCAAGGTATCATTTCAGCTTGAGCTATTATTTATTTACCTATTTCAAGTAATAAATAAAGTGAATGAAAAAATGTCGGGTAGCTAATCACCCTCCTGCAGCTGGAATACTAGGTTACGAGAGCGCAGATACAACCAGGTCGACAGGCCCGTACCCCCCTCCCCCCCAACGGCCGAAAGTCCACTTCCACTTCTCAATAGACAGGCTATTTGTAGACAAAACGACAAAGGGGGGGGGGAGGGGTACGGGCCTGTCGACCTGGTTGTATCTGCGCTCTCGTAACCTAGTATTCCAGCTGCAGGAGGGTCACTCCGGTATGTCATCCATAAGCCAGACTTCCTTCTAGCCAAATCCGACAATCCTTATTTCTTCTCGGCAGTTGTCAGATTTTTGTCAAAAAAATTCACTTCCTCCCCCTTCCTCCCCAATTATATCCACTTTTTCTGATTTCGCACCCCCCCCCCCCCCCCCCAAAGAAAAATCCTGGGTACGGGCCTGGTCGAGTCGAAGGCATAGAAGGCGCTTCAAGGCAGCCGCCTTACGGTGCCGCTCAGATCTGACCAGGGTTCGCGACTTAGATCGAATTAACTATAAAAAAAAATTGGGCAAAGTCTGACTTAATATAAACCGAACACTTTGGGTCACAAGAAGGTATCCTATACTGCCCTGCCACAGGCTTACCAACCTCTCAGTCAGTCTCCAGTCAATCCCAGTAATTAGCTCGAATATTTTCACGATTGATCACCTCCTGTAATTGTCCTATTATTGTCTTATATCCTAGAATAAAGTTCACAATGAAAATATTCGAGGTAGTTACTGGAATTGACTGGAGACTGACTGAGAGGTTGTTGAGCCTCTGGCCGTGGTTGCATACTTTATACCCCTTCGACTCCCTCGCACTGTATCTGCCCTTATGCAAACCTCAGGGTTATTAGCTAATTGAATTTATAATTTTATACTTGCGCAAGAGCACAAAACTTCTAGTTGGAGCCTCCGACAAATATATTTGTATATTTGTCTAAATTTTTTTAAAATACTAACATTCTAAAGTAACGAAAGAAACGTAGCTTTTCTTTCGAATTTCAAGCTATTCAGAGAATCGAGATTAAAGAATGGAGAATTAACACCTTTTACATTCCATTGCCAACTAGCGCTTCCAGCTTCTCTTTCAAGCGAATCATTACTTCGAGTATTACTTTTGCTTTGAGGTAATGGCATTTCCATAAGCAACTGAGCAATCAACAGATCAAAGAATGATTGGCTGTAATGAGTCAGCCAAGAGCATTTCACTACATTAAAACTTTTGACGTATGACGTTCTGTGTTTTGCGTGTAGCTCACACGGATGTCAAGTTCTCTGTTTGATTTATTAGCCCCGAGCAAAGGGTCCTGAGGCGCGGGGACTTTAGCGTTAGGTTGAACAAAGATGGCAACACGGTTAACAAGTTTTTGACCCTTGTTTAACCCAAAAGATACCTTTCCGAGGTCTCACTCTTGACGCCTAAATTATTTGGGTTTTGGTAATTTCCATGTCTGAGGTTATCATTATGAGGATGAAAAATCCTAACTTGGAAAAGCCTGTCGGGACAAACAAACCGCTCAAGACGTTTTTTTTTTTTTTTTTGAGAGTTTGTCTTGGTGAAACAGCTATGCCGTGCGTAGGAGTTAAAATGCTCTGAAGTCTCTAGCTTAAATCCCTCTTTAATTATTCGTTTGGTTTTGCACTAGAACAAGCTTTTAGGTGCCTTAATGTATTTACTATTATGTATTAGCATTAGAATGGGCTGGAAACGCCGACAATTGTTTTAATATTTCTACAAGTAATTTCTCCCCAGAGAGAAGCAATCGCGTCCCTAGAAACGTTCTGGCAAAGGTTCTAAAAAACTCTTTCCTTTTTTTCGAGCAAAGCAACTTTTTTCTGTAGAAGACCTTTCTGTTGAGGGATTTAAACAACTTTCTTCTGGAATTTTGTTGACTTTTACTTCAGTCACCCGACGTGTTTGTACTCCCAAGAGATTAATAAAACCCGCGAGAGCCAATAAGGGATTGAATTTCAATGAGTTGCAGGGTCGCCTTTGTACGCCTGGGTTTATTTAATCTATGCATAGCGCGACACTCATCTATATCTAGCAATTGCAGAGGAGCTTAGTGGGAGAGAGAGGTCTTGAAAAACACCAAAGTAAAGGTAAGACTCCTCTAACACCATTCACTACCAACTCTTTGCACTAAAAAGAATGCACCTTAAATGTAGTCCTTTAACTGTCTCTGTTTGAGTTCGCACAGCACCTTCTATATGCGTGTAGCACTCGCTTGGGTTTTGCACTAGGCAGGGAATTTTGCAACCATTAACCTGATTTCTGTACCTTTTTCTATGGCCTCACTTGAGTAGAAGCCTTGATGGCTTTAAGTTTTAAAATAAAATAATTTTTTCGCAATTTATTGGTACATTTTCATAGATGCCTGTATGTTTTCTTGGGTGTTTCTATAGAGAGTATAAAATAAAGTAAACGCTTCGCATTTTATCTTGAATTGTACAAGTTTCAATGTAGCCTCTAGGCCTAAAATAAAGAATTAGAAGAATCTCGTTGTTGCTCGCCGTATTTCAATTGCATTAAACTTTGTTACTGTAAGTTTTTAAAACTTTAAAACTTATCTTGATTTAGGTGGCCTCGTTATCCATCAGGGAGATAACTTTGTAGAAATTACGAGAAAAAGTTTTCTTTTAGAATATCCCTAATAAATATTTTTTTAGTTCACTTATCCGTATAGACAGAATAAACAATTCCGATGATTCTAAAATTGTGTTTAAAGATAATCCGAGACTGCAAGAACAGACATTTATAGTAAAACTTTCTCTCTTTATGCACCATTTATTTCGACCACTAAAACTGTTCTAGTCTACTCTTTGCGCGTCTACGAAGGCATGACCGGTAGTATATCTATAATTTCCCAAAATTGTTTAATACCACTTGCGGTCAGTCAAAGTAAGCTCGAATTTGTTAAAAAAACTTGCTTTCTCTCCTAATTGAAAAGCCTTTATTAAAAATGATTTTACTTCTAAAACTTTTGGGATTTCGTGTAGTATCAACTAAGCATAAATTTTCCCACGTAATAAATGCAAAACCCAACACCCTTAAAGAATGTCGATCAACCACTCCTTTTGTAATGCTCGAGGATCCAGCGCACTAGTGACCGCAATTGTTTAATATCACTTGCGGTCAGTCAAAGTAAGCTCGAATTTGTAAAAAAAAACTTGCTTTCTCTCCTAATTGAAAAGCCTTTATTAAAAATGATTTTACTTCTAAAACTTTTGGGTTTTGGGATTTCGTATAGTATCAACTAAGCATAAATTTTCCCACGTAATAAATGCAAAACCCAACACCCTTAAAGAATGTCTATCAACCACTCCTTTTGTAATGCTCGAGTATCCAGCGCACTTGTGACCTTTGCGAGTGCTCCTCTCAAAGCGGTCGTTACTGAAGTCAAACTGTTTTAAAGATTTGAAGATATTAAACTTGTCCTTTTGCAAAGTAAAAAAAAATAAATAAAAGAACTTGAAAGGTGGCCTCCTAATCGGCACCATATAATGATATTCACAGCTTTTATTCTTATATTAATTCATCGGCTTATGACCTTTTGAAAAGGGCTTATTGGTATCTAGGTCTTGCATCTCTCCCCCGAGAATTGTACAAAGTTCAATACAAATAATATTATACAAATACTTATTGGTATCTAAAGTTCAATACAAATAATATTATACAAATACTTATTGGTATCTAAAGTCCAATACAAATAATATTATACAAATACTTATTACGTATATATTGCATTTTTTTCGTGTATTCAAATCATTTTATTATTTTTGTTTATTTTTGTTAATAGTGTTAAATCACTATTTGGTGTGTGTTAATAAAATTAAGAAAAGTCTTTTATGCTAGATTGTAGGCAGTTACTGTCAAAGAACTTTCTGATTTTAACTGAGATTTCCATTGAGAGAACTTCTGAATTTAAACGAGTCAAAATCATAACCGTATTTGGGGGAAACAGTAATGCTTTTTCGATAGAATTATATCAGAATCCCAGAATAAAGTATCCTATGAATGCCTTATTGATCGAAGAGAAGTTGTACTTTCCAGCCCTAGTTCTGAGTTCTGACGGGTTCCCTGTGATGGATTATCTAAACTGTGACGTCAGGAAAATCGTCCAGGTTCCCGCGCCCTAACGGTTCTCCAAACACAGGAAACCCGATTAGAACTCCCTGTACTAGACTTGGACCCCCCCCCCCCCCCCCACCTCCCCATTCTCGTTTCTGCACGTTGCACTTTTTCTGCCTGGCTGTCTGGCTTTGGGTAGCCCGAGTTTGGCATGGAAATGGAGCCGTTGAAGCGGCATTGTTACCAGTACTTACCGAGGGCCGACGGTAATCTAAACAAGCTAGTGACGCCACGGCACTTTTAAACAGGGAGTCTACGACGGCTCACACGCAAGATGTCAGCGCGCGCTACCACATTTTACTTTTTAGCGCGCGTAGGAAATACAACATTTGCGCTGTCGACATCCTCCGACATTCGTACAGGGGCGTACGCAGCCTATAGGCCTGCAGTCACTGGACTGCAAAAAAATTCGGCTAATTTGCATAACGAGGGATAAAAATCAAATGTTTACTCATTAATTTTCATGTACGTAGTTTTATATATACGGTGAGGAAAAAAAACTTTAATTTTCTTAATCATTTAGTCCACAGATGATTTCCAAACATACTGTTATGTCGTTCAGTGCCATGCGACGACTGATTTCCTATCTCAGATCGAGGATGAAAGAGGATCATGTAATAAATTCTGACGTATTGCCGCCAATTTCTAACCCAAAAGCGGGAGCTATGAAATCTTCACGGGGATGCGGGCCACGCCCTTATCCAGCTTTTGAATGCTTTGACTGCAACTTTGTAAAATCCTGCGTACGCCCCTGTCGTAAATCATAAGTTAATAATATTAGGTTAATAATAGATCTTGGTTCTTAATTAAGTTAAGTGGGTAATAGATATGCAGTGACAAAAGGCGTTGTGCACTCTTGTGTTAACCGTCCTGCACCGCAGTACCTTATGCACCGTAGTCTGTGTATTTCCTGTGCTTATCGTCCAAGACAAGAAGTGTAATGTGAAATGGCAAAGGCGATAATGATGGCGACATTGACGTTTTACTGCACTTGCACCGGTAAAATACTTTAACATTTTCTTTATAAGACACCTTTGGCAAAAACTTTGATGGTGGCGATGGCGATCAAAACCTTATTTATTCTGTATGTGCACTTGCATAAAATCTTTAACAAAGAATTTGGTGACGAAGACTTGGACTATTCATCCCTGAATAGGTCCAGCACTATGATAAAGAATTGAACGTTTTGTATTGATGTCTTTGATAATGACGGTGGTAAAGACGACGACCTATCGTCTCTGCACTTTGCACAATCGTGCCTTTTCACTTGCTATTCTTTTCTGCACCTGCGACAGTACTTGTATAAATAATTGCACGGTTTTATGACGGCACCTGCACCAGTACTTGTATAAATAATTGCACGGTTTTATGACGGCTTTCATAATGATGATGGAAAAGACTCTCTTTCGTCTCCGCACGTCGCACCATCCTGCACAGTTTTAACAAAACAATCAACTGTGTGTTTGTGCTCTTCAACAAAGATGAAGTACGTGGTCGCGATTGCATTATGGGCAATGCTCGCAGTGGTGCATGGGAAGCAGATCATTCGAGGCGAGTCCTATGGCAATGCTCGTACGCTCAAGGATATGTTTGGTAAGTCACCCGAATTAATGGTCAAATCTATGTAACAACATCAGATACGTTCATACGTTCCTGGTGTTAAATCATGTCCTCATGGTTGTCTTTATGGTTGTTCTATATGCTCTTTGACCCCACTAAATATAGCCTCGTGTTTTGATTAGCGTTTTTAGCGAGGCTAAAAACTCGTTGGTTGAGTAAGTCAACCCCCTTACAGAGCCGTAGCAGGGCATTTGAGGCACGTGCCCCTCCCCAAAAATATTTTCCAGTAGGGGCGTTGCTGTGCCCCACATATCTCCTTGTTGTGTCTATAACGCTGCCCCTTCTCCCCCCCCCTCCACCACCACCTATATTTCGAGGCCTATTTTCGGCCTATTTCTGACGTCACCATCTTCTCACATGACGTCACCATCTTCTCGCATGACGTCACCATCTTCTCGCATGACGCCACCATCTTCTCGTATGACGCCACCATCTCACATGACGCCACCATCTCACATGACGCCACCATCTCACATGACGCCACCATCTCAAATGACGCCACCATCTCAAATGACGCCACCATCTTCTCAAATGACGTCATCATCTCACATGACGTCACCATCTCACATGACGTCACCATCTCACATGGCGTCACCATATCTATTTATAGAAGATTCGCTCGAGAAGGCCCCAAGGTGCCCCGCCGAGTTCAGTAAAGTTGGCTGCTTCCTCGATAACGGGAAAAAGAAAGGCTTTCCCGAGATGCTTTTCCAGGATCGCAATGAGCGCGGCAAAAAATACGGCGGTGAGCTGATCGACTGGAAGAGATGGGACGAGTATGTAGCAAGGTAAGTACACATTCATTAGAAAGAAGGCCAATCAACTCGCTGTATTACACTCTGCGCGACTGCAACGAGGAGTTGTAAGTGGCTCTCTCTCTCTCTTCGTTTATTCGACGCACTATATATATATATATAGTGCGTCGAATAAACGGACAACATGGATACAAGAAAAATGCATATATAATAATAGATAAAAAATGATTTTGATGATGTTTTTTTATTGTTATGTTTGATGATGATTTCCCCTATTGCCGAATTAGCTTGCTCTAGGAAATTATCAAAAGATCATAGATATTTTAGTCCCTACAGGATACGACAAACTTATACGACGTACGCCAGAGAGTATCCGTGGGAAAAGGGGATGGGGTGGGCGTGGAGGGGTCAGGGGAAAGTTTGCGACATTTCATTGGTCCTCGTTACAAGCCCTATCTTGTTTTCATGTTACTTTTTGAAAATCCCAGGTTGGTTTGCCGTTGCGCCAAAGCGGCGAAAGCAAAAGGCTACCGCTTTTTTGCCATCCAGTTCTTTGGCGAGTGCTATAGTGGCCCCAATATGGAAAATCCCTTCACTCCAAGGAGCCGAAGCAAGAAGTGCTATACAAACGGATACAAGAGGTGCGACTCGATGGACGATGCCCCTTGCGTTGGTGGAAGTTTCCGTGACTTTGTTTATCAGCTTGAAGAAGGTAAAAGTCAACTACTTTTCTCCTTTTCAAAATAGCAATTCTCCTTACTCTCATAACTTGCTCTTATTGCGATATAGGGGAGAAGTTAGAGTCAGATCATTTCATGATCATGTAGCCAGTTCGCGCGCATCCCGGCTTTTTGGGGCAAAATGAAAACAACAACAAGCAACTAATTCAGCGCTTAAAAATCAGCCAGAGAGTTTCTTTGTCGGAAAGAGCTTGTTTTCTGTGAGATATTATGTTTTCGCCGCTCTCTTGCGTGACGGATGGCGTGACGGCCATTTCTGTGTTTATTTGGAGCGAGTTTGCCACTCAAAAAGTCACGTGATTTCTTGCAGCAAGTTACCAAGTGAAAAAGGCAAATAAATCAATGTTCAATCCAAATATGAAAACTTTCTCGCTAATGTTGAAATCTGCTTTAGTTGGCAGAAAGTGAGAATTTAGAATGTGATCCGGTAACTGCAGTACTGTACTTGCAGGGGGAGGGTCACAAGGAATACCATTTCTGTGTCGCTAAGTGTTGTCTCTAATGTTACATAACGTTTTATTGGATGCTCAAATCATTCTATGTCTGTTCCAGGTGGCAGTGGTGCTGGCGAGGGCGGTTTTTTGATGACACATGACACATGACACATGACATGTCACCATGACGACGATAGCCCTACCTGTCCACCTTGCCGGGATTCAAAAGACTTCAGATCGTGATAACCGTTCGCTGTTGAATTCAATTCTAATTGTAAATTGCATGAATAAATGATACATTTCGATGTCTCAAAATGCTGTTATTGTTGTTTGGTAGTTATTGTTTTTATAATTGATTACTTGAATAATGATAATAATAACAATTAAAAAATTAACAATAATAAAAAATAATATAAAAATAATAAAAATAGCAATATAATAGTTTATTGTCATGTACTATTTATGTATAACCTTATTTATAATATTTATAATTAATATTTAAAATGGTATATAATGTAAGATTTGAAACGATAAAAACATTTAGTGGCCACAGAAAGGGAATACTTTTTTAAAAATTATTAAAATCTTTGTTTAAATTATTGCGTTTGTTACTATTCTTGACCTCCAACGCAAAACATGGGTCCACCTTGAAAAATGTCGATCAACCACTAGTTGTTATAAATACAGCGGTTCATTTGCAAGAATAAAATAACCGGAACACAACCAACCAAAAATCAAAATAACCATCCACGATTAAAGTCAAATAACTTAAATACTTATATCTCATAATAGAAACACCATAAGGCAACCAAACTTGTCAGTTGAAATGTAGATGTCAAGAAGGGTGCATTACACAGCGTTCCCAGACCCTCTCCCTGGCGCGGACACAGGGGACTGGGCGCGCACCACTCCTAGTCGCTTAGAAGCCCGTCATTTCTGATAAAGGATCATCAAGTGCTATCCATTTTCCATATGATTCCCTATGAAGGATCATCAAGTGCTATCCATTTTCCATATGATTCCCTATAAAGGATCATCAAGTGCTATCCATTTTCCATATGATTCCCTATGAAGGATCATCAAGCGCTAACCATTTTCCATATGATGCCTATGAGCATCCTTCCCCCTTTCCCCCTCAGCCAATTCCGGGTACACGCCTGTGTCCTCGGTTCTAACTATGCTCTAGCGCCCTTGCTTGAGGGCAATTAGTGGCGGCGACCCTTATAATTAAAATTGTATAATTTAGATCTGCTCAGAGTGCAATAACTCCCTAGGAAACTGATGCATTTACCTATTTCAAATAAGGTTGTACTCAAAATGTCCAGGTGTCGTAGCCCGCAGTGCCTCATGGGTATACATAATAAAATAGGCGCAAATAAAACACAGGTTACGATACACTTAATTAAAGAGAACGATGGCGAGAAGCGGTCAGCGGTTACTTGATGTGCGTTTTTTTTATTATTCTTCAAGCGCTGACTCTAACAGATTGTGTCCGGAACGTTGAAGACTGGTCAAATTAATATTGAGCTATGTTAACGTTGAAGACTGGTCAAATTAATATTGAGCTATGTTAACGTTGAAGACTGGTCAAATTAATATTGAGCTATGTTAACGTTGAAGACTGGTCAAATTAATATTGAGCTATATTAATTCTTACAAATTTGTATCCTAAAAAAGGCGAATTACATTCACTAGTGAATTTCTATTTTTTTAGTAATCAGAAGTCCTGGCATTTTTTCAGTTTTTCTCTGCTTTTCGCGGCAGAGAAAAAATACTACGTATTATAACAATAAAAAACTAACATTTATTCTAAAGCTTATTCATATTTTCCCCAAATAAATAGAATGACTAAATCATTTCATCTGTGTTTCATTCTCTCATTTACTAGATGAGACAGCTCGCCGCGATTGCATTATGGGTAGTGCTAGCAATGGTTCATGGGAGGGAGATAATCCGAGGAGAGTCCGATGACCTGGAAAGCAGGCTCAAAGATCTAACGGGTTAGTATTAGAAGTGACGTAAAATGTCACGCAATCTTTAATTAACTGAATAGATAAAGTCGGTAGGCCAAATTTATGTTTCTTTCTTTCCATACTTCATTACAATCTTCAAAACTCTTCGAACCCTTGTCAATTATTTCTTAAATAATCTCAATTATCCTATTTGTAAGAAGAACCCCCCAGTAACATTCTCTTCGCTTATTTGTGGATATTGATAAAGACGGAAACTCTAGGAGAACGCGAGAGGTATTCGAGATATTTCACAAGAGATGCGGGTTTTGCGTGACGCTTCTATCGGAATACGGCATTTTAGACCTCACGTAAAACGGGATTAGGGACACAAGGCCCTCAATACGGGACCCATGTGCGTACCAAGGCGCATGGGGTTAGGGTAAAATGGTAGGGCTGTGGGCTGTCGGTTGGTGCTACGAGCTCCCTGTGGTTGATTATGTGAAGTCACCCTCACGGTCCGCCACAGGAATCCCGAAGAGAAAACCAGCAAATTTAAATAGGCCATTCCAGCTAAGTTTGTGCGTGCATAACCATAGAAACCTACCTCAACTACCAGAATGCAGTGCGGGTAGTTGAGGTATGTTCCCATGGTGAGAGCGCGCTTGAATGACCACTCAGGTATATTTTAAAAGGCCTGACTTACAGGCTAATACGTTGAAAAACACATTCTCGTCAATATCTCGTGGACACATGGTGCTAATGAAACCAAGCACTTTATTCGCATGGATCTCAACATTTTGACAAATTTTGTTACTATGGCAACGCTCGAGCGTAATTTTTCGATTTCTATTTTTAATGGAAAATGGGGAACACAGAAGATTAGTGGATTTCAAATGTAAAGGCATATTTTCAATCCTTATAGTAGTCTTCTTATCGTATTGCCTTTTAAGGCTGTCTTGAGCCTCCTTAAATTAGTTGCCATGGCAACGTACTCTGAAATAATATTCGGGCCGACATGTTTAGGCTGCCAAGTTTGGTGATCGTAGCTATTTCTGTTTGGGAGGGAGATATTAGCAAAAACTGATTATGTCCGCGTATAAGCCCCACCAAGTCTCAAGACAGGCCTGAACACACCTGAGCAATTAGGTTAATGCTGTAATATACGTCTGTGTCTAATGTCTCTAAATAATGACGTTGCTGAAATGCCCTATGATTTATTATGGATATCCCATCATGCCTATAGAGGACGCGCTCATGGACCAAGACACGTGCCCTGCGAGAAACCACAAGGTGAATTGCTACGTCGATGATGCGAATAACAAAGCGTTGCCCGAGATACTCTTCCAAGATCGCAGTGAACACAGCCCAAAATACGGCGGCGAGCTGATCGACTGGCATAACTGGGATTTTTATATAAAGAGGTAAGAAGGTAGAGAAAATCCACGGTGTCTACGGCCAACAAAGGATGGTTTGATTTGAACACCCCCACCATCCACAAGGTGAATTGGCTAGCCACTCATTCACTTTGAAACACGTCTCAAATGCGAACTTTTTCTTTACTAGGTATCTCTATATTTCCTCCTCCCCTAGGATCCCTCGGCTCCCAGTTTCCATTCTCCCCTTTGCATTCTACTAGTACCTGGTCTTATCTCCTGATGATAAACCCCGTACTAGAACGCGCACGTGAGGCTGCTTAACCTTTCAAAGAGCTCTTTGAGGTATCCTATTCCTTATTTACTGTCATTTATTATACATTTATGTGCATGCGTTTTACCCAGGTGCAATGGTACGAATACCCGCTTTTAACAAAAAAAAATTTATATATTTTAATACAGTAGTTCCCAACTTATAAGAACCTGCTTTTACAAGGTTACCCAAAACATTTTTTTTGACCAGTTTCTTGTACATCTATTGTAAGGATCCTATATAAATGGCTTAAAGATACCAAATTATAGCCTAACATACAGGTTCTTAATTTCCAGGTTATTAAATATGGGGAACTACTGTATCAAAACTCATCATTATCATCATCATCATAAAAATCATTATCGTTGACGTCGTAGTTGCCACCATACATACCAATCAATCTCTTATTTTTAAAAATGTCCTTTTTCTAGTATAACTAGAAACACTACAGACAAGCTGTAGAAAAACTAGGTTGTGTTTATTTGAAGCCTGTAATTTTTCCAGCTCGCTCGGTCAATTGCTTATTAAGAATATTACACATACTATGGCCCGGTGCCATAGAGAACTTTTTTGTTTCTTGGCCCTGAATTTAATTATTGTTAATTCAACTTATGTGAGCTTACTAGAATCTTCTCTTCCACCGTGGAGGGTCATTTCAAAAGAGCATAATCTATCTTATGCTCTCTTGGTCAGTCTTAATACGCATTTAGATTTCAATTGAAAAGCGCTCAGAACATGGTTGATTTAAACGCTCTATATAAACTATTTTAGTATAAAAAACTCGAGAAAATGCAATATACACCTCCTAGGAGGTGGATATTTTCCTGCGCCCCAAAATCAAGCAAAATCAAGCCGATATGCAAGTGTTTCCGAAAAGAAAATTGCTCTAAAGCCGCTGCGCACAGAGTGCGAGGTTCATAAGGATGCCACTACTTTGCCATCCAGTACCATGGAAATTATAACATTTCCATTTCGGCGGATAGTGGCTTTAAAAATAACTATCTATATAAAAAATATCCATCTATATTTTGCTACTTAAATAATTATACCATTTCCATTTCGGCGGATAGTGGCTTTAAAAATAACTATCTATATAAAAAATATATATCTATATTTCGCCACTTAAACAATTATACCATTTCCATTTCGGCGGATAGTGGCTTTAAAAATAACTATCTATATTAATAAAATATATTTATATTTTGCCACTTAAACAATCATACCATTTCCATTTCGGCGAAAATATCTATATATATTTTGCCACTGAAACAATTATACCATTTCCATTTCGGCGGATAGTGGCTTTAAAAATAACTATCTATATAAAAAATATCTATCTATATTTTGCCACTTAAACAATTATCCATTTCCATTTCGGCGGATAGTGGCTTTAAAATTAACTATCTATATAAAAAATATCCATCTATATTTGCTACTTAAATAATTATACCATTTCCATTTCGGCGGATAGTGGCTTTAAAAATAACTATCATATAAAAAATATATATCTATATTCTGCCACTATCCACCTCAATGGAAATGGTAAAAATGTTAAATATATCTTATTACCGACTACAGGCTTGTCTGCCGCTGCGCACAGAGTGCGAAAGCCAAAGGATACCACTACTTTGCCATCCAGTACTATGGAGTTTGCTACAGCAGTCCCACCACTACCAACCCGCACAGCCTAAGTCAGGTCACCAACTTCTGCACAACCTACAACTACCAGGAGTGCGAGCCGACAAGCGAGCTTCCCTGTGTCGGCAGGAATTTGACCAACTTCGTGTATCATCTTGAGGAAGGTATGAACTCTCCTATTTTATTTATTTTTACACTGTTTTCTTCTTCCCTCCTTCGACAAAGAGTTCACCAACTTCGTTCTCCCTCTACTTAGTATGCCTTGATGAAGGTACAATTTCTCCTCCTATTTTCTCCTTTCCTGTATCGGCAAAACAGTTCACCAACTGTGTCTATCATTTGTTTAAGGTTTTTAACTATTCTTTTTCCAATTTTATTTTCCCGGAAAAAAGTCTACTAATTTCGTTAACCATCTTGCTGAAGGTATAAATTCTCTTTCTACGCCCCTCCGCCTACCCTGTCCATTATTTTCGTGATTCTATTGATTTAAGTGGGAGCCAGTGTCTAATACCTTGGCCTTGGAAAAATCATGGAGTTCCTGGGAGAATTCAATGGAAGATCAGTTCACCATAAAAAATGTCAATCAATTCTGAATATCTCTCTTTGCAGGCGGAAGTGGTGGGGGTGACGTAGGATACCATCCTGCCTATGACCTGTGACGAGTCACGTGACATGACGACCAAGCCGTGTCTCAAGATTCCCGAACATTATCAAAAAGACCTCATGTTAATTAATCTTAACAAAAAATATAGACTGCTTTTACACAGATGTCAACAAAGGCTTTCACAATTGAACTGCGACTTTTTTTTATCCTAATATACCAAAACAACGACAACAAGGACGACGAATTCAACAACGACGACTTAGCAGCAATAACGATAGTATAAAGAAATAACCAAACAACAACGACGACTACTTAGCAGCAATAACAATAGTATAAAGAAATAACCAAACAACAACGACGACTACTTAGCAGCAATAACGATAGTATAAAGAAATAACCAAACAACAACGACGACTACTTAGCAGCAATAACGATAGTATAAAGAAATAACCAAACAACAACGACGACTACTTAGCAGCAATAACGATAGTATAAAGAAATAACCAAACAACAACGACGACGACGACGACTTTATTAGTATTAGACTAATTGACAAAAACAACAAAAACACAAACATTGAACTGACCAATACTTTTTGGAGGGCATAGGAACAAATATCTTTTTATAAACTACATTTTGATATTCGAATTAGCTAACAACATCGTATTTAGATTTATTCTAATATACTCTAAGTATGCATTTACTTTTTATCATTTTAGGGGGATTTAGTATATAATCTATTATTAGTTAGATTTAGTTATTTACAGTAATTTTGTTGTAGAGGTTGTTAGTTGCTCAATAAACGGAAATTAATGACATTATTGCTATTGATTTGTCTTGATTTAATGCATTACTTACAAAGGTAACGACGAGACACAAAGAGATGACGACGAGACACGAACAGATGACGTAAAGACACGAACAAATTACAACGAGAAACGATCTGGTGAAGAAGAGACACGAACAGATGACGACGAGACACTTACAGATGACGACGAGACACGAACAGATGACAACAGGACACGAACAGAACGACGAAAAAAGAACGGGTGACGACGAGACACGAACATATGGCGACGAGACACGAACAGGTGACGACGAGTCACGAACAGGTAACGACGAGACACGGACAGATGACGACGAGACACGAACATGTGAAGGCGAAGCCACAAAGATGACGAAGAGTCACAAACAGAACAACGGGACACGAACGGAACAACAAGACACGGACAGATTACGACAGGCCACGAACAGAGTAAAACAAGCCTAGTATATGGCATAGTTGTTTTTTAAATGCTTTTTTGATGAAAGCCACTATCAATGAGATCTAAACGTGTCTATAAATGCCCACCGAACCACCACTGCGTGGTAGCGCCAAGATCCTCAGTTCCGCGGAAATTCCTGTTCATCGCTCCCTCCCCCTCACAGTAAAACCCAAAATTATTTTCGCTAATGATACTCCATGGCGGCTGATAGGGGCACCGGAAGTGACCAGTGTCAACATGAAGCCCCCACTTCCGGTCTCTCTGCCAAAACGCAGCCTCTGTCTGCACCACAGGGTACCCGCGGATGTTGATATACTCCACGGGCTTACACTCCCCCGCGCCGTCGTACTCCATAACGTCAAACTGCTCAAAGTTACCGCGCATGTAGTCGCGATAATCCCGCATGCCACCGTATCGCGGGAATCCCGCGGTTGCGCGCCAGTGCGTAGAGTGACTCGCGATCGCGTCCATCCGATCTAGGGACAAACGGTATGCGTCCCAGTTGGGTGTGTCTTCTTGAACGGGCTCGTTGACGTTGAGGGAGGTCTTGCAGAAGGCGGAGTTGTTCCTGTTCAAAAGCGAGTGGGACATCACAAGGGTCCATGCAAAAGTGGGCGTGGCACTGAAGGGTTCTGTTCCCGTGAAGTCACACCAGACCGGGTACAGTTTGCCTCCGTCGTCGAGAATGTCATAGGCGCCATTGATGGTCTGGCCACGCCGTAAGTAGTCAAGACAGGATTTTGCATCCTAGACAGAGAATTAAAAACAATCAAGATAAAAGCTTTCTGAACATTTGAAATTTCAATGGCAATCAAAATCCAAGATTTAATGTTACCTTATTTGGCAGCATTATTTTCACTTTAACAAAAAGCCAAAATAGAAAATAGTGAAACTATCTATAGACTCGCGTCGATAATATACAGTCTATCATAGCCGTCTCTAGAGTCGTCTATCGTATATAATCATCTCCGACTATGGAGTCGTCTATCATATATAATCATGTCCGACTATGGAGTCGTCTATCGTATATAATCATGTCCGACTATGGAGTCGTCTATCGTATATAATCATGTCCGACTATAGAGTCGTCTATCATATATAATCATGTCCGACTATAGAATCGTCTATCATATATAATCATGTCCGACTATAGAGTCGTCTATCATATATAATCATGTCCGACTATGGAGTCGTCTATTGTATATAATCATGTCCGACTATAGAGTCTCATATCACAGTAGTGAGTTAAGAAGCTATTACAACTGTTACACAAAGGATCAATACATATCTAGTAATTTCACAAGCCATCTCTCCTAAGGTACTACGGAACGTCTCATTACCACATGGGCAAAATCCCTCTGAGAACATCAGATTCACAAATCCTTCTCTCAATACTGTATTTTTATAAATTTCTTTAGCGCTTGTTTATTTTGATAAATGAAATGCACAAATTAATGCATAAACCTTACCGGTGATTCATCATGCTTGAAAGGGTCATCATAAGGAAAGAAGGATCCCCCTACTTGGAATGCTGGTATTCCTGTGTACATTCTAGTCTGCGAAGAAACTGGGGCCAAAGCCTGAGGTATTAAGGTCTGAGGCTGAGGATATACGTTTTGCTGGAACCCAGGTATGCTCTGCGTCCTGAGGAAGCGGTTCATGGTATTTTTCGGGGGACTGGGCTGGGAAGCAGGTTGAACCAGTTGTGGCACTAGTCCCAGGTGATTTGGCATGTATACCACAGGAAGCGGAGGTGGTGAATATGGCACCAACGGCCTAAGATATCAAGATTATTTCAAAAAGTAATGTCAATAAATTGGTTTGCCCTGAAGGAGTCCTATTAAAGACGATAATTTGAGTCAAATACCAGTTTTTGGTGCAATGTATTTATTCCTCTGATTCACGATCACGACTATTTGGGCCTCTTGTATTGATTTGCATGAATTTATATATAGCTTTGTTGAAATCTTATAACAATTTCTCCGGTTGAAACATCCACACAATGTCTTCTCGATGAGGTAATATAACTAGAAAACTATCGGAGTATAAGTAGCCTGCGTAGCGAGCATTGCATTTTTCCCGTTTTTCGCTCGGTCTAACTTTCCGCTAAATCCATAGAGACGTTTGCTACGTTTGCTATGAAAATAAGGATTTGTGATCTGGTAAAGATAGAATGCGAAATACGGGTGATATAGTCAACAAAAGAAGAAAACATATAGGATTTTATCAATGTGAAACAGACGCCATACACATTGTGAAACTGAAAACGTGAAGTTGATTGATAGCAGCAACCAGATGGCATAGTTTGCGAACAAATTAGTCATGTATATTTTAAACCCTCAAATAAATTTCACTCAATTGCTTGACATTGGTCTTGTATCAAGGCGTGCATTCAGGCGCGTACCCCGGATTGGTCGGGTGGGGGTGCGCAGTCATAGGTATCATATGGAAAAACCATAAGAATTTCTATGTGCGCACAATTTTTTCCGCCGTGATCGCATGCTCGCCTAAAAATGCTCGGTCTCGCATAAAAAATGGGGTGCTAGCCAAAGACTCTTCGGGGTCCTATAAGATTTTAAGATCCCCCATGGGGGGGGGGGGTGCGCGCACCCTGCATCCCCCTGTGTACGCGCCTGTGCCTTAATCTTAAAATAGGCACGCTTCTCTCTAGAATAATCTACTACAATGCCTACCTCGGTTGAGGTTGTGCCAAGTAATTCATGGGGACAGTTGGCAAAGGTTTCGCATGTGTCTCAACATCATTCTGCTTGTGCTGATAGTTCACGGGGGAGGTCGGAATAGCGGGGTTAGCTGGTCGGAATGGAAAGGGAGTACTAGGAACTGGAGTATACCATCGTGGCTGGGGAGACATCGGTTGGGGTCTGGGCAGAGGGGGATAGAACGCCTGAGGGCCATATCCTGGCGTCAGCGTCCACGTTTGCTGTGACCGTTGGGGTGGCTGTGGTAAGAATGGACGCAGAATGGATTGTGCTCCAAAGTTAGGCGCGAAGTAGGGGCGTTGTGCTGTGGAATGAAATATAAAGCCAGGCGCAATCAGTTGGGGGAAATGTCGCAAGAGGGATATGGATTAGTTTACATGGAGCTCGTTAACTTATAATAAAAAGAAGCTGCTTCCAGAACCGCTGCTTTGCGACAATTTAAGTTCTCACTAATCCCTCAGCTCATTAAAAATAAATGCTGGAATATATACAATTAAACCTTCTTAAAAAGGACAATGTTGGAGCAGCAAAGCGACCGTCCCCATATACACCGAACCCTCATGAGTGGGGTAGATACAATTAAAACTCATTAAAAAGAACAATGCTAGAAGAGCAAAAAGACTGCCCTCGTATACACCGAGCCCTTATGAGTGGGGTAGATACAATTAAACCTCATTAGGACAACGTTAGAACAGCAAAAAGATTGTCCTCATATATTCCAAGCCCTTATGAGTGGGGTAGACGCAATTAAACCTTCTTAAAAAGGACAATGTTGGAGTAGCAAAGCGACTGTCCCCATATACACCGAACCCTCATGAATGAGTGGGGTAGATAGAATGAAAAAGGACAATGTTGGAAACAGAAAAGAGACTGTCACAATGAGTGGGCCAGACACAGAAACCGTAGACCGGACCGTTGGTCAGTGTCGCATTGGCTTCCTGGAGAGGTGTTTGTTTGAACACTATTCAGACCGGGGGGGGGGGGGGGGGGGGGAGGGGCTTTTGAGGCCCCCAGCACCTTTGATCTGTAATAACGTTTGAACAAGTAGGGCAAGAGTATTGAAATTTAATGACTTTTCCTAAACATTATCTGGGATCAGTTTGGTGTAAACAAAATTTTGATATGTGTACTCTGGTAACCATAGCAAACAAGTTTTGAGATATAGGTTTAATGAAAATTAGGCAAAACACTTTAAGTCGTTAAGATCAACTATTAATACGACGTGCTCAACGTAAATCCATGTCATGTAAAGGTTTGATACCAAATTTTGAAAAGAAACACAATAAAAACTTACATCTCTATTTTAGGGGTTGGAGGGGTGGTGTTTTTTGTCAATTTTTTACCTTCTCTTAATAGTGCTCGTGGAAATAGCAAAAAAAACATTCATATCCACCTGAAATCATCAATACAACTTGAAACGAAGATAAAATATTGTCAAAAAGCTTCAGATTTTGCCACCCAGTTTTTATTGATTAAAATAAATAACTTTCATTAAATCCAAGATGGCGGATCCAAGATGGCGGATGCTGATGTCACATAATTAGCTAAAAATCGCTGTTTTTTTTTAACCAACATCTAAATTTGGCAAAATCCTTTTTATATTCCTCTATTTTAAATAAAAAGTAGAAAAAAACATTTTTGGGAAAGATATTTAAATTATTACTTTAATTAAGAGTCCAGTTGCAAACTTATACTATAATAAAGGTACCATGCCAATCAACGACGTCACAGGTGTCATATGTTGTCATAGAAACAGTGTCACTAATAGTTTATCGAAAAAAAAAACATGCAGAGATACACATAAAAAAAAACAGAAATATTGCCCGCTTCTATTCAATTAAGTGACGTCATCGTGACGTCACAAAGACAAGTTTTTTGGAAGAATATCGGTCGCTTTTTGAATACGAAATGATTATGATAACTTATTTGGATTTTGGATGTTCTATGCAAAGGCTTTTTATAACCATATGTCCTTAAATAACGTCATTATGACGTCATATTGTGTATGGCAACACAATATATTATTTTGTTCCTCTTTGTAAGATACTGATTCTTTGAAAATTTGGTCATAATAGCTCCAATGGTTCAAAAGTTACGGATGTAGGGCCGAAAGAGCCCCTCCCCCCGTTCAGAGGAATCCTCAAAAAGCCCGGTCTGAATAGGGTTAAACGAGGAGCAGTTGTTCTTTCTATTACACTTAGAATAATTAGAGGAAATAAAACTTTGCCTAGTAGTGTAGTAGTTAGGAAGCAATTATTTTAGAAAGTGCGATACAATCGTTTCATCATCAGATGTTGAAATTCTTACCAGGGTGGAAGATTTCATTTCTCTTTTTCACTGGTCTAGGGTGACGCTCAACTTTTTTCGCCTCTGACGAAATGGATGCAAAAATTACCAACAAAAGAGCGAGGATCAGATGCCTTCCTTCCATCATGAGTGTAATTGACAATATCATTGAAGACTCAGGTTATAATGAATCAAAAAGCAACCAGTGATGAGATGTCAAGAGTCGCAATGTTCACGTAAGTGGTGAGCGCTTAGGGGTGAAAGATCGTGAATACAAGCAAAACATCGCCGGTGTCAAATTTGGCAATTCCCATTTATCGGTAAAGATGGATTCATTAAAAAAAGATATATTATATAACCATAAAATGGTTTTGCCAATGAGAAAGCTGGTTCTCATTTCTCTTAATAAAGATATCATCATAAATAAATATGTACACTCAAATGTGTGCACGAGTTCTTTTTCATGTGTTCTGGGGTCATTCTATGATCCGTGAGATAAACACAAGCACAAGGTGTTAAAAAACGCCGCAACCCGCAAGCAAGTGCTTTGCTATGCATGTGGAGCAGGGACGCACTTTTGATAAGTGTAGCAAATCCCTTATGGCGAGCCTAAATTAACAGCAAAATATAAAAGGCATTTGAGAAAAAACTGGCCTCAGAGGCTTTGGTAACTATGTCTTATCTTTAGAAACCATTCTAAATGGCGCGCCTCTATCCGGAATCAAAGGGTCTCCTCACGAGTTGTCATATGCACGTGCGCGACTGAGCAAAGGAGAACTTAAAGGGGCAGTGTCATGGTGAGTGCTTTGCAATCTTTGCAGCTCTCCGGCCCGCAGAATTTCAGTCAAATTTTAATATTGACTTATGAGCCTTTGGTACATGTGGGAGACTTACATTCAAAGGAAATGACCACAAACTGTCAATAAACATAGTTTTCAATAAAACATTGCATATTATTTTAACAAGGCATTGACAGCTTAAAGTACAGCTGTTTTTAGACAATTAAAAGCCTACAATAAACACTGACTCCAGACATGCGCCTTTTCACTAATGTGTTTAACTGGTTGATTTTCGTTACAAATCCGGTTGTTGTTACATCCCGTTGATTGTTACATATCCGGGTGATATCAGCATCGTTCTTGGTTTTGTAACAAGGATGAAAATGTTCTTAAGGATGTTCTTAATTTTCAGCCTGGTTTATAACAGTATTATATTTTATGAAGAGTTAGAAAGAAAATGAATTATACACATGATCAAATATTAACAATGATATCTTATGATATGGTCATGAGAAATATAATTTGATTCTGCATTTTAGAACTCATCACAATAACAGAACGACATTTTGCTGCTAACTGAGCCTCATTCGACTTTCTTATAAAAAGAGGTATATGTCATATATAGTTGAACGAAGAAAAAGACGGCTACACCTTGAAAGATAATATTACATATAAGTTTAATGGTGTTTTTCTTTTCTAATATTATTCTTAAATTCAAATCGTTTTGTATCTATCTGTTAGTGTGACCCAGGTCACCACGACCATGGAGAAGCAGAGCTTGAGATGCATGCTGGGTAAATTTTTCACCTGTTATAATCTCTTCTGTGTTCGTCAAGTAAGAGCCAAAGAAAGAGCGATGCCTTTTATCGTCGCACGCGTTCACACGCAGCCCATTGATTCAAAAGATGACCATATTTGGGTATCAGAAGCATAGTTCTTTTTTCTCAGTCGCTTTAGCGTGAATCCAGTGAACAATTCTTGTCGAAATTTAAATAGTTAAAAGGCTTAAGCAACAACATGTACAGCTCGACGTTAGAGAGCTGAAGTTTACAAAGATGTGACAGCAAGCGCAAACTTCAGCAGTTACCATGCAACGAACTGTTTGTGCTTAAAGGTTACTGACATGAGTACCTAGCTTTATCCCACTTGTAAGTTTAGAGTGGAAAAAAAATGGAACTATAAAAAGTAAGACAAAATATTAGAGGGTTTTTCTTTATTTATAGAACGTGATAATAAAAGGAAATAAAAGGGACATGTTCACTGGCTCGGTGACAATGCTTTGTAGACGTTATCTACTGCTAAGTATAATAACACAAGTTTGACAGATAATAATATGCTAATTAAACAAAGATGGGACACCAAACACATCCTGTTTAGCGGGCTTCAGACCTTGGCATGAATAGTTCACTTGCTTCTCGCTAAACCTGAGACGGTGCTTAGACTTCCGCGATGTCCAAATATGGTCATTAGTCAGAAATCGATGGTCTACTTAATGCCGCATACGAATAGCCAGTCATCCTTCGCTGTTTATCGCTCTCCAAGGACATCGAAGAAATTGTTACACAAGTGGATTCTCTACCCAGCATGCATCTCAAGCTAAGCTTCGTCATGGCGGTGGTGGCCTGGGTCGCAGTAACAGGTGAGAATTAGATCGACCAATTTTTCTCGATAATCCCTCCACAAATCTCTTCAGAGCAGGGCCAGGGTGACTTCGATCTTACATATATTTTCAAATGTACACTCTTACGATTGGTGCAAGCTTCGATAATTCATACAATGATCCTATAATGTAAAAAAATACGCTAAAAAAATTAGGGGTCTTCCGCGTCGGTAAAAAGAAAACATAATTCAAACTTGAAGCTTACATAAATAAACATAGCGAAAAAAAAACCCGGGTAAACATAGCGAAAAAACATCGAGTAAACGCCTGCAAGCAGGCTACGGTGATTTGCCCTTTTTCTAACATATTTTAATGTTGTTTGCTTACAGAAGCGACAGTACAGGATAAAGTGAACTTGCGAGTGTTCAACAAGGACTTCTCCAAGACCGATGACGAGATGAAAAGTCTTCTGAAACAGGCAGATCTGGAAGGCAATGGATACAAGAAAGAGGTCACCACTCAAGTTGTGAAAAGACCAGGACAGAAGAAGCCAAATTACCAGAAGCAGTACCTTTACTACAAGGACGTGACGTGTGGCCGGGTGATGGAAGTGGAGAGGGAAATGGACATGTTATTAAAAGGTGAGATTACAAATCATGGAAGACTACTTTATTCTTCTCTATTTTCTTTTCTTTTTTTGAATACAAAGTTCCAGTGGCGTATCTAGGATTTAGAACGGGGGGGTGACCTTTTTGACAGTCTGTCTGGACAGCTTGCTGAAAGGTGAGAATTAAAGATTGTGGAAAGACCAATTTTTGACTTGTTTTAAAGCCAGAAAATAGTGGTGTCTAAGTTAATAGAGAGTAAATCCTAAAGACTCTACGCCGAAATAATATGGTCAATCGATTAATATTCCTTTGATCTCTTATTCACCCTAAGCCCCATTAGTCTACAAAATCTAGAAATAAGGTATAAACGCAAAAATGTTAATTAGCAGGCTCATATTATATAAAAAAATATTATATGCCCTATCCAAGTGACGTAGCAGGCCTCGAAATATTTTTTTTTTTTTTGGGGGGGGGGAGGGAGGGGCACAAAACAGAAACATTAAGAAAATATCGGGGGGCACAGCCACACCTCTACTGGTTATTTCCTTATAATTTTTGAAAATGTGTGTGTGTGTGTGGGGGGGGGGGGGGGGGGGGGCATGTGTCCCCAGTACTGTAGACCAACAGTGTCTGGCCAACTGAAATGTTGTCTTTGCAGTCAAGATCCAGGAAAAGTACAGCCGAGAGGTTCAGTTTGGTCTCCCATGCTTAGTGGGGAGGGGGTGGGCTTGCATTCAAAACCATTCATCTCACAATCTTGGTATTGTAATCTCCATTTTATATAAAGCTGTAGAGCTGTAGAGAGAACGTTTGTTATACCATCTTTGACAAAAACCAAGCTGACAAGACCTGGGTTTACACATGTTAAATATTCTGCAGAACAATTTGGTAATCCTATGTTTTTCTGTCAGTGGAGCATTTCATCCCCCCACCAGTTCCCCACACAAAAATGTTGTTGTGTTCATTCAGGGTTGGTATCATTGACTCAATTTTTTGTGTCTTAAAGGAGCACTTGGAGATGCTTTGTTGTCAAAGGCGCATCGTTTGATGAAGGAAAAGGGCCTGGACAAAGATCGGGATTGCCGTGTCGGCGTCGAGGTTCACTTTAGGAAGGAACAGATGTGTGGTAACAAGAAACGGCAGCGACGTAGTCCTGGATGGTGTGGCTGGCGTTGTAATATTTGTTCCAGTACGGAGGTCATTGAAAATTAAGCCATTGATTCTCTGTGGCGTCATAGTTAATAGTCATATCATGCGCTATTGTTAAATAAAGAAAAGGACGCCTATGTTATATGAGTGAGTTGTGTTTCGTTTTCTTTCAAAATTTGTTACGAGTGAAAATATTTCTCGCAGTCTCTTTTTCATCTTTCCGCGTGTCTACAGGGAGGGCCCTTTCTTGCTTTTTTTTCTCACGCGATGCGAGACCGTGTCGAGCTCTGATTGCGGCCTTGAGCGCGTAGTATTTCTCCTGTTCCCGAAGTATTAACTGAAACTCTTCGTCTGAGATGTGTTTTGTAGAGCCTTAGAGAATCTCGCTGATCGAGTTTTTCTTACTCTCCGCTAAAACCATCGTGTCTTCGTGTTTAGCCACCTTGCCCGTAAGACCCCTAGAGACTACCCCTGCGCCCACGACAACGACCAGCCCAGCGACCCCTGCCAGCGAACCGCCGATCAGAACCCCTATCCCACTCAAAGAGACCCCTACCCCGGCGCTGGAAAGCACCCCTGCAGCGATGCCGGATGCCACAGACACAGCATGGGTAACGGCAAAGGCGCGCTTATACTTTTTCCGCATCTGTCGATGATGCGTTATCTCGTTGTCTAGAACCGCCTGAGTGTCACATATTTTCTGGAGTCGGAAGCTTTGCACGTCGCGCCGACGCCCTGCGTCATGTGCGTTTGCGGGCAAACACTGGGAAGCGAGGGGTATATGGCACCACTGCTAACGTCGCTGTTTGCCATGTTTGTTACGTCGGAGCTAGGTTAGCTCTAATACAAGGCGAACGGGCTTGCCCTTAAAGTCCACCCGTCTACCGTAGTTATCCCTTATCCATATTTGGATACTCGAGACGAACTCAGAGGAAGTTGCTGCGACGCAAACGGGGATGTCGGGTCCATAGACGACTTTCTCGTGCGGTCTCCCGCAGGTTTCTAGGCAAGCGAGAACGCTTGAAGGCCCGCCTAAGGAGAGGCATTGCGTGCGATCTACGATATCGCAGCAGATGTAGAGGGCCTCTATTTTCGGCAAAGCCACCTTAAGTGGGGGTCCCACCAAGGGCAGTGCGAGGCCCCACTCCCCCAACTGATTGTCTTTAGCCTCTAGGCCAAACAGTGCGCAAAGCTCGGCATTCAGGAACGCAACGCCACTGGACATAAGCGCGATCTTCCCGGTGAGGGGATCCAGCTTCGCGGTTAGAATCTTGCTTTCAGCGAGGTTGATCGTTTCCACGATGGACTCGGCCGTGTGGTGCCCGGCTGGCAGAGTAGCGATGGGCGGGAGGGCGGCTATAGTCGTTATCTGATGCTTCCGCTCGATATTATACCAGCTGTTAAACAGTGAGCAGTGCCGGAGCGCCACGAAGCGTGGGCGCCTTATCGGCCGCTCGAAGTAGAGCGTCTGTTCGCCTTTGATGAGCACAATATGTAGGACCACCATTGTGTTGAACATAGCCCGCCTTCGTGTTTAATAGGACTGAGCATGGATTGAGAGGGCTGGCGGATGTTGAACGAGGAGGCGATTCCCCGAAGGGGGGCGGAAGAGACGAAAGAGGCGGCAACTGCGGCGGGAGCCTCTATAGCCGAACATATCAAACACGCTATAGCCGAACAAGTCAAACACGCAAAACCCGGTTTCCCTAGGTCTCTGACCCTCGGGCAAAAGCTGCTCTACGCCGTGCCCGCGACCCCCGTGGAGAGCACGGCCTCAGGCATCACCCCACTACTCACCCAGCTAGAGATACACGTGGCTGAGGACAATTCATTCACGACTAGGGTCCGAGACATATTCAAAGAGACAGTAGTCACGCACAAGTCCGCCAAGGAGTCTCGCCGGTGGCTATCGGAGCCTTCCTATGGGTACTGGCCACAGCAACTCAACTTTGCGGTCTGGTGCGCAACCGCCGGATGTGGTGTGTCCCTAACCGACCCCGCTTTCGCCACGCTCCCCTCTGTCATCAAGGGATTTCTAAGGTTTCACGTCTACTTTACCACGCGGAGGATACTCTACGAGCTCGGCGACCCCCTGCCTGGCGACAGCCCGTTCACGCAAAAAGGTAACCCCTACAAGAAAGCCGCTTTCGAGCGTCTATGTATGGAGTTCGGTTTGCCGCGTGTAAGCCGGACTTCCGATGGAAAGGCGGGCGGAACCACAGGCTAGGCGATGTGTTTGTGTACTACCCGGGGGAGGGGTATCGCAACGTGCACGTGATCCGTGGCTACGACACGGCGGCGGACGAGTACCCGAGCCACCTCAATCTGTTTAGCGACGAAGGTGGGACGTACGTTAGTGGGAAGCAGGTGGGTTTCATACGCAACGACGACCACGGGGGTGTGCAATATAGCTGGTTTGCGCCTCCCAAAGGTGAGGGGCTGACAAAAGCAGGGCTAGGAAGACTCGATCGCTCGGTCGAGGCGTTCGTCTACACAGTGCTTGGCTCGCAGGTAAACGTCCGTTCCTCTATTGCGGGGGCCGGTGGGCCAGCCATGGAGGCGCAGGCGGAGTTTACGAAGCTGCTTGAAGACGCGATCATAGAAAACGACATCGCTCAAAGCGTGCAAAGGTACCAGTTAGCCGTGCAGGAGGCCAAGGTGAGACTGAGTCTTGCGGTCGCACCAGGAGTGTGGCTGATGCCGAGCGATCTGGTGATAAACACGCAAAGCGTCGTGGGCTACAACAATAAACTGCAGAAAGCCACAGACTCCATGACGCTCGGCGCAAACGCGATCAACACCGAGACAAAGCCAGTCGGTGCTCATAACATGGCCGGTGGGCATCCTAGGGTGCAACACGTGACTGATCCGAGGATCGACCGCGAGGTGCGAAGCAAGGCTTTCGCGAAAGTGCACGCAGAGGGCGCGGCGCCTGCCCCCTCTTCACGTATGCGCATCATGACATCGCCCGGACTGGGCGGAAAGAGTGACCACACCGCCTTCAAGGCGGGGTTGTCGGCACTCGCGGTGGCCGCGGCGTATTACTTGTTCCGATGATTGCTTTGCATTCGACGAACCAGGAACGCGGCTACGGCTAGAATGAGCAGCCACGCATTCTCGCCAAGGAATTTCACCGCTTCTCCTGCAGCCTTAAACACGAAGTTCGCGATGCTGCCTACTAGCTTTTTACCGATAGCCTAAAGCCCGTTACCGACCCCTCTGGTCTCGGAGGAGAGCGACTTGCCGAGCGAAGTTACAATGGCCGCGATCGTCGTCGCTACGGCCAACCCGATAGCGGTGACGGTTAAGCCGTATTTTTTGAAGATAGCTTTGATGCGCTCTCTGAGCGGCTTTCGGTTCTCGAGCTCTCGGTTTTCGCGTTCTAGTTCGTCGATCTCGGATAGCCTTTCCTCGTTGCGCTCACGGGCCTCTTGGCACAGCGGAGAGCCTAGTGTCAGCCCCGAGTCGTTCTATGGCGACAACAAGTTTGCTCTGTGGATCTACTTTCGCACGACGGACGACGATGCTATCCATGGGGGCGGTTTCCGATTGGTCAACACCCGCGACGGTGTGCATCTCGAGATAAAAAGCACGGCAAGCGGCCAGGGTACCGTCAACTGTCACGTGTTTGTGGTGGCCGACGCCCAAATGAACCTTATGAACGGACAGCTAGTGTCCATACAATACTGAACACAGACACGAAGTGTCAGCGGCAGCGCGGTATGGACCCGGAAAACATCCCATTTAACGCTCTCAACGTGACCCGATTCATAGTGGACCGGCTGCGCGGCCCTTTCCGGGGCAAGTTCGACTACATCGTACTCGTGTGCCCTACCTTTGTCTACAACAAAACATACGACGGCTTCGGCAAGGGCGACAAACGTCTGTTTGTCGTCACACCTGAGGCGGGTCAGATCGCCACACTGCTGAGGTTTGCATCCGCCGTCTTCGAAGGCACTAATACGCTAATCATACTCGACGACTGTGCGGCCTCGAAAGACGTAAAGAGGCGCTCTGACCAGCTCGTCAACTTGGCGTTCAGCGCGCGTCACGTGGGTATTAGCGTGTGGGTGATCACGCAGCAGCTCACCAGCATCACGAAGCCGTTCGGTGAGAACATCGCGGCCTTGGTGGTCTTCTATACGCCGAGCAAGGCGGACATAAATGTTATCCTGCATGACTACGGCGCAGAGCTCTCAGAAGAGAAGATGAAAGAGTACATGAAGGCCCTCAAGACGAAAAAGTTCTCGAAGTTAGAGTTTTGCTTGCGCCACCCTTATACCATCGCCCTAGTTGAACGGTAAGCGCAGTAAACCACCGCCCTCAAGGCGGAACACACGTGTACCATGATGAGCGACGAATACTTTCAGAGTCGTCTTGAGGGGGGCGCCACTGGAGTCACTGAACTGCTCGACGCAGCCGGCTACCGGAGGTGAGCAAACTGAGATAGCAGACGCGAGGGAGAAACTCGCGATTCTCGTAGCCTCTGGAAAGTCGAGAGAGATGGTAGGCAAGGCCCTGACTCACGACTACGTCAAACGCATAAGAGCCGAGGAGGTGAGGAAGTACGAGGAGCGATACGAGACCGCTCTAGCCAGCCGGACTACAGACGCCCTGGCAGACAGCTTCCTGAAGCTTACGACCAAGCTAGTAGGCATGACGCTGCCGATAGACAGTGTGGTCGATCTTCACAATGACCTCGTGTCCGACTACATCAACAGCGAGCTCCGCACATTGTGCGGAAGCCTGTCTCTACGCTGCGGTCGTTTGATGGCAGTAGCCGTCGTGGCGTTACACGTAGCACGTCATGTGAACACCAACGGCGCTGACACGCGTTGTCAACACGAGGTAGCAGTCGCGGACTCACCAGTGGTTTGCCCGCAAACTCACACTGGCGAGTCTGCCATCCCAGAGTAGACGTCCATTTGAAAGCTTGCCACTTCCTCAGCAACCAAATAGCTGCACCACAAATCGAGGAACCTCAAGGAAGTACTAGTACCCAGCGACCCTACGGGTTAGCGGAACCTGACAAACAAGCTGCTCATGAACCTGCACGTACGCCTTTGCCGTTAGTGGAGAGGATCACGAGCCCCGAAACACCCGCGACCCGACCTAAACACCCTGGACGGGTCGAAGCTGGAAGGCGCTTGGCAAAGTGGAACCGGCTTAACAGAGCGAAGAAAAAAGCTGTGCAACACGTTGATTCGCTAGCGAGTCGCAGGGACGCGAGGGCTATCATGCCGAAGATGCCGCGCGAAGCGCTGGCACGCCTTCGGCACACACACCAGTCCCGGAAAGCAACTCCGCTAGCTCGCTAGCCGCACGCGGGAGATGCCGGTGTATACAGCATTCGTGATCCAGCCCTCTAAGCTGTGGTCTATGATAAACAGACGTCTTGGAGTCTGGATAGTCTTGCCCTGCACCCGGTGGACGGTTCCCCAGCCCGCGTATTTCCACTCGAGGGGAAGCCCGTTAAGGACCGCGTCGAGAGGAACCTCGACTACCGTGCCTTTGTATGCGTCGACCTTCTCACCCCTTTTGCCTGGCACGTGCACTGGCCGCCCTTGCTTGCGATAACGATGCGCGACGCTAGGATCGGGGTCAAAGCGGATGGTTGCTGGCAATCGGGGGTGGTTTTTCCTGTGGTGCTCTATCAATCGCTGCTGAACAAGAGCCCCCATCTTGTTGGTCGAGCACACCCACATATCGCTTGGGTGGGCCTGCTCGATCGCCGCTTCGAACGCTATCCCATCCCACTCCTCTCGAAACACCTCAAGCTGTTGGGAATCTGGCCGACACCAGATCCGGTCCTTTATGTCGTGGAGCCTGGAGGAGGGCAGGCCGTCGCATGTACTGTAAGGCTTTCCGCAGTCTTCACACAGGCAAAGGTAGTCGGACTCGAACCAGCGGATGTTTCCTTGTGCCCACTCCTCGAGCATATCGTGAGGCCCCTCTTTATCTCCCCAGGGCGGGACCTGCCCATAGTCGCCACAACACACTACCTGACACGGCCGCGTGGCGAGATACTCTAGGATGGCGCGTAGCACTTTAGTCTGTACCTTACAGCACTGGTCAATGATGATTACTTCTGCGAGACGGTCGAGTTTGTGCCCCAGCTCGGAAGGCCTCAACTCCTCTATCGGCTTCTCCGCTGGTATGCAGAGGTAGTGGTGGTAGGTTTGAGCCTTCACCGCGAGGCGCGGGTTGTTGCGATGGTCGTGGGCGAGGTCGTTCTCGGGTGTGAGCACATGTGCACCGCCCACTCGGTCATAGATACATCTTTGCAGAGGTTGCGGCCACTAGATCGCACGGCAGACTCGGCGCAGTGCTTGGCTCCTTGGCCAAGCTCCCCGACTTCTTCGGACCCCAAGCCGCTTCGGGTCGCCACTCGTACCCAGGCTTCTTGTGGCGCCACTCTCCATACCTCGGATTTCGCTCCACAAGCTTTACACCACTGGGCACCGCCTTTGCGTATATGGCATCTGTGCACACCCGGAGGACGTCTTCGCGAGGAATCCGCCTCAACATGCGTCGCAACGCTATGTTTGTGTACGCCAAGACGAAGGCCCTGATATGGTACCATTGTGAGCGTCGGACACCGTCTTTGTATTGGATCAGATGAGCCCCGTCGGCATGCTCGAAGTTAAGTAAGTGGTCGGTGCCCGCAAGGAGGTTTGTCAGATACGCGGCTTCTTCACGGTTGCGAACTACGATCGAGGATCCGTCGCCATGGCGAGCGCACTTGCCTTCAAAACGGACAGCGAGATCTCGACCCTCAGGGTACTGCGAGTCTTCGCTACTCGCGATGGAGTGGGGGAACATGATGGAGTCCTTCTTTCCGACGCTATACAATACCTTCCTCGCCGTGGCCATGACCAGGTCACCCGAGTCTAACAGGTCCTTGAGCTCTGGCGTGGTGATCCAGCCCTCGTTTTGTTCCAAGTGCTGCCCTACCCTCCCGGAAGTGTTGGGGTGGCAGGCCTTAGAGAACTTCCACTCGGTCAGCTGAATGACCCCGGTTAGTTGAAGAACCTCGCTCAATGGCCGTCCCACAACATTCGCGATACGATACACGTTCGTTGGGAAGCCGTATTTCCGTACCAAATCAATGGCGTCCGAGGCGCCGCCGAAGACACTGTCCTCACATCCTAGGTACGCCGCATGTCGATGTGCGCATGGGGCTGCGCCCCTAAGTTTTCCTTGCTATTCCACACTTTGGACTGAACCTGCGCCGCTTGCCAGACGTCCCGATACCCTATTGGGCCGCCCATCGAGTGTGTAGCTTCGGTGTACTCTTGGTAGGCTGGGTGATCATCAGGGAGCCATTGAGGATCATGTCCTGTCTCGTCTGTAAACGCCCTATCGATAGCCGCTCCGTCCTGTCCCGATCGGTACAGTTTGCCTTCGTGCGTGACTATAACACGCCCACACAGCCAGACCCTCGTGCTTCTGGGGATCGCCCTGTTTATAAAGCGAATGAGCACCTCTCGCACTTTTGCCTCGCGCGTTTTTGTTGCGGCACTGGTTAGAGCCTTCTCCTGACATAACGAACGAAGCTCCCCCTCAGCCTTGAAGTCTAGGCCGTGGACGCTCGTGATCGCAGGTGGTTCGGTCGGAGGCTCCGCCCAGGCGTGGTTATTGTGGCAAGGGATGGTGACCCTCGCCTTAGTCTTGTACTTCCCCGAGTCCCACAGAACGTAACCCAGGGCGTCCACGGCTACTAGCTTTACCTCGAGCTTCTTTTTCATCTCAAAGAGGTCTTCTTTGGTGCATTCCGTAGTGGCCAGCTTCTTGTCAAATCGCTCGAGTATCTTGCCTCATGTCTTGGTTAGACCGAGGGAGCGCGAGGTGCCGCGATTCCTCAAGAAGTCGGCAACATAACTCACAACACAGCTCGTTCGCTCAAACATTGGCCCAGGCTCACCATTTTGCTTAGGTAAAGGGCGAAGCTCGTATCTCACGTAGACGAGGTACTCTCGTCCTTTCTCCCAAATACCTGCATCGATGCCTTCCAGGACGCCGACTGCGATTTGGTCCCCTCTTTTGACTAATGACCCACCAATCTTGTGCTCCGAGCGCCCTTCCTCCTCTGTGATTGGCGCCAATGGCTCTGCGGGGGCCTTACCAACGGCCGTAAGGAGTCTGTAACGCCGGTCTGGGTCTACTCTCAAGCACCGGTGGCAACACTGCGTTTGCCCGCAGAGAGTCTCGCTCGTGCGAGACCCCCCACACCGAGCCATCGTCATTAATATCAGGCCCCCGCATAACCGGCTTTGGAGCAATGACACATGCTCCACCAAGATCTCGTATCTTCTGGTAAACACCGGCGCTTATGTCGTAGCCCCGTAGAGTGGCATCCACGCTAGGGAACCGAAGATGGGCGCCGCCGACGAAGAGAGAATAGTACTTCTCGGGGTCTAAGCCCTCTGGCCCCTTTTGCTCCAGCAAAAGGTCGAACTCGCGCCAGACTTCCTCTGGCCGCGCTTTTGCCGGTATGAGCGGCTTAAGCAGCTTGTGCTTGACACCCTCGGAGATGCCCCCGTCCAGGATGTTCTGGACCAGCCCTGCCAGCACGGCGGGCGCCTCTTTGTCAGGCATGCTATTGAGAATCTCCTCTATGTAAGCGTCCATGTTTGGGTATGCCTTGTGCCACCCAGTCTCTAACTGCCCGTATCGCAGTCGTCGGGACGAGTGTTTGGGAATGCCCTGTGCCACCCAGTCTCTAATTGCCCGTATCGCGGGCTGCGATATCAGACTGGACGAGTGCGAACCGTTCCCGAGCGCGCCTCTCGGTGCCGCGCATCCTCTGCCCTACACGATTCGCTCCGCAGGGGCGACACAACCGCGTCTCCGACTGCGTCCCTATGCCGCAGATCCTGCACGGCACGGGGAGGGGGCTGCCCTTACGGAGCCTTTGGAGGTGCACCTTGCAGTAGGTGTCCATGCACCTCTGGCCGCACGTGTTTGCATGGCCGACCTTTAGCAACCCGCAGTAATCTTTTACGCACTTCATCCTTCGAATGCTCGGTTTACTACAGGACAGACGGGGGTCTAATTGCAAGGTTCCCACATGTTACCGCGGAACGGCAAGCGCTGGGGGGGGCAGCCACCCCCTTTTAGGCTCGCAAAAAGCGAGTCGCTTTTTTAGAGCTAAAAAGCAAGCGCTGGCGTTGGGCATGCCGCCGCCGGAACGGTAAGCGCTGCGGGCTGGGCGCGCGGCGGGGCGCGGCGTGGGTTATCCCCATTTCTATGCGCGCGCAAGCCCCTGCCCGCCCCAGCGCTTTGCGCTACCCGGACCCCGCCCGATGCGCGCTAGGCGCTGGCAGTTGCCGCGCGAAGCGCACCCGGACCCCGCCCGGCCATGGAAAACGTTCTATGGAATGACCCAGTCCCGCCGTAAATTAGTGATTGCCAATCCCTTTTCTACCAGGACCCCGCCCGACGTAGATTAACAGTTGCCAATTGTTTTTTCTACCAGAACCCCGCCCGACGTAGATTAACAATTGGCAATTGTTTATCTACGCGAAGCGTTTCTATGAACGGCCAAAGTCCCCCCAGGGGAAGACATGAGAATACGAACAAAAGGGGGATTACCAAAGGGGGGTTATGAAGACATGCGAATATGCGCGTAAGACATGGGGATTGTTCCAGATCTTACACTGTAGAATATTCGAGTAGACGCGGAGTCGACTTCATGTCTTACCATCTCAACACGAATTTACACCCGTGGATTATTTGAGGTAGACACTTAGTATGCACCTTGTCTTCCATGTGGTGTAAATTAGATGCATACTCGCATCTTTCGCGTGTCTTCACACGGTGTATATTAGGGCATTACTTGTTGTAATTTATAGTCTTGAGTATATTCGGAGAATACTTAGGGAAGACACAGGAATATTTACCCCTAGGGGGAAGACGCAAGGAAGAGAGAGGAAGATTTCAAATCTCTGCCCGCGGAGTATATATGAGAATACTCGACCTTTTTTGCCGTGTTTACAACTAGCACATACAGTATGCATGCTTGGTATTTCAATTTTTTACAATGAAGTTATGCCTTTTTTCTGCATTTGATTTGTACTGGCAGTGGCTCTTCCTACCGTTATGATTGGCAGGTTGATAGTGCTCCATTTTGAATATGCAGTGCTCCGATTACTCTCTCAACACCTCCCTCGCCATTTCTTCAACGTCGCAATTATTCGCCACACTTGGACCCGAAGAAGTCCAATTCACAGCTAATGATTACAATTATCTCATTTCCGATAGTTGACAAGTACACTTCACAAGTACAGTTGTCAACTCGTGGTATTATATACGCAACAAGATCACTCCTGTCGACATTTCACACAATTCTGTGTTTTCATTGATTATTATTAGCGTGCTATATGTATGGTATATATTACGCTTATGCTGTCTCTAGTATAATTGTAAGTTCTATATGGGCGTGGTTATACGCTCGACTACATCCTGCAATATACCAATATTATTAAATATGTGGATTTGTTGGAATATCTTGCAATATACCATTATGAGTATATGGAATCTTAGCTCTCATTTAGTATTGGAAAGGCACTCTATATAATCAATTTGCCTCTCATCTCTAGTATAACTGTAAGTACTCACATCTGGGCGTGGGTACATATCTCGAATGAAGTTTTGTAAAGAGTATAACAATTATGTGGAGTTGGAAAGTTGTACAATAAATGGTATTGGGTTAGTTTAATGCTGATTAAAGGAAATAACTTGTTCCATCCCTAAAACTGTAAGTATCAAGGGGGCGTGGTTTATTTTTTCGTTAACTGTAGGTTATGTTAATATACATCACTGAGTTAAGTTTTGTGACCGTAACATGAAAAGTATTGGTTTTATTCAGGTTTTAAGGGAAATTAATTTCACCTCTTTAAAACTGTAAGTATACATTTTTGGGGATGGGTCCATATCCAGAATTGCTCAGTGTGAGTTCCTCTATCACTGTGCCAAATTTCATAAGCGTTCCATAAATTTGAACGATCCGCCACTTTTTATGACCATTTTCTTGCACTACAAAACCGTTGCCTGGGCTTCCTGTGATTTGACCAGCTGCTATGTCCCGATCATTGACGGAAAGCTAAAATAGCCGTTTTAAAAATCATTTCTCGCGGGGTTTTAGGCGGATTGCTAAACAAAACTCGATTCGGAGATAGTTCCATCCTTCTCCCATCTTGTACCAGTATCAGTGTTTTCGTTCTGCTTAAAATCCGTCAGAAAATCGCACTGAAAGTGAGGTAGTCAGAATAAAGTTGCTAGCCTTGTCTCATTAACATACTTAGTATCGACTCAAAATCCGAGACAAAGTTATATCGCTCTAAACTCGTAAAATGGAGCTTCTTAGGAAGAAAAAAAAAACACCACAGACGGATCCATTTACATCCCAACTAAGTTTATTTCATGAAGATATAACTCATATATGTTTATTTGCGTAAATTCGTATGTCCTTAGAAATCCTTCATTGACGCGGGTGGGAAGCCTGTGCATGTACGGCTTGTCTTTAGAGAGCTGAAACAAAGATGTGACAGCGAGCGCAAACTTCAGCAGTTACCATGCAACGAACTGTTTGTGCTGAAATGTTACTGATACGAGTATCTAGCTTTATCCCACTTGTAAGTTTTTGTCTAAAAAATAATAAAACTATAAAATTGTAGAGGGTTTGGTGTCTTCAATTGATGTAGTAAAAAAAATGAAATAAAAGGGACATGTTCACAGGCTCGTTGACAATGTTTTGTAGACGTTATCAAATGCTTAAAGTGTAATATCGCAAAGGCTGACAGATAATTATGCAAATAATACAAAGATGGGACACAAAACACATCTCGTTTAGCGGGCTTTCAGACCGTGGCATGAAAAGTTCGCTTGCTTCTTGATAAAGCTGAAACGGTACCTAGACTTCTACGACGTCCAAATATGGACATTTGTCTAAGACCGATGGTCTATTTAATGCCGCATGCGAACAGCCAGACATCATTTGCTGTTTATCGCTCTCCAAAGACATCGAAGAAATTGTAACACAAGTGGATTCTCTACCCAGCATGTATCTCAAGCTAAGCTTCGTCATGGCTGTGGTGGCCTGGGTCGCAGTTTCAGGTAAGCAGGTAACCTGTCCGAGAATTGTTTCGGGGAATTTGGATTCTAACCTCGGGTAATTATAATATTACGCGCTCTCGATTAGTATTTTTGTTTTCTATTTACGCTTGCTCCTGTCGGTTTGCTCAGGTTTTCTGTCGCGTAGCATTTTGAAATTTCAACAATTATAGGTTTATCCGATTCTCGTTTAATTTTCTTGCTTGCTTTGCTTACAGAAGCGACGACTGTTGAAGATAAAGTGACTGTGCGAGTGTTCAACAAGGACTTCTCCAAGACCGATGACGAGATGAAAAGTCTTCTGAAGCAGGCAGATCTGGAAGGCAATGGATACAAGAAAGAGGTCACCACTCAAGTTGTGAAAAGACCAGGACAGAAGAAGCCAAATTACCAGAAGCAGTACCTTTACTACAAGGACGTGACGTGTGGCCGGGTGATGGAAGTGGAGAGGGAAATGGACATGTTATTAAAAGGTGAGATTACAAATCATGGAAGACTACTTTATTCTTCTCTATTTTCTTTTCTTTTTTTGAATACAAAGTTCCAGTGGCGTATCTAGGATTTAGAACGGGGGGGTGACCTTTTTGACAGTCTGTCGCGATTTTTTCTTCCAGATTTTTAAGGAATATATATTTCATGTTACAAGTTCTTCTAGAAAATTTCGAGAATACTTTTATCGTCCCTGTTTGTGAAAACCGCATTACTTATTTAAGTTTTGAATTACAGAAAAACAAAAGCATAACAGCTCGTTTTAGTATCTGAAGGAATACTTACAAGAAGATGATGCCATCCGCCATGATTGCGCTGCCATAAAACGCCTACAGACCTCCATCCTGTCGATCGACACTATTGCGTATCCTATCATTCGACCCAGCACATTTTGCAAAATCTTCCATTTTGCGCTTTCTATTTTCGGGTACAAGTGCTTAAATCACAACACAATTTTAAAGGAATTCCGCCGGCTAGTTGTCAAAAACCTTGAAAATCTCAAGGCAAGAACCCAACATATTGCGTACTAAATTACAGGCGTGGCTAATGACTAGATTCAGTGGATGAGAAGCATCGTTGATATTCCGCATCCGGTGGTGATTTAGGTATTCCCACATAACCTTCTTTCTTATCTAAGCTCATTGATGAGCTCATATGCCTTTGCCCGCGTCAGTTGGTTAAGATTTTATTTTTAGCCAGGGATTCTTGTATCGCTATTGCTTGAGTTCCTCTCAGCTTCAGTTTGCTTGTCCACGAGCACGAATTTGCCCGTTGCGCTCCGTCTAGCGTGTGGTAATTTATACGAGTGGATATTATATTTTAAAGAATGCTAGATAGATATATAAATAGAAAAAAGTAAGGAGCATCTTAATCCGTTACAGCGGAATTCGATATATAGCGATGCCCGCCGGAGGGCTCTTTAAAAATTTAACGATAGGGTGATCGATAGGGTGATTTATAAAATTCTTACGCTTTTGCTATCCATTACAGTGATTTTAGGGTTTAGGGTTAGGAATTTCTTCGACCACACCCAATGTGCATCTTTAAGGTTAAAACATGTCGTTAAAGTTACTATCCGAGGGGGTTTCGGCTTTTGTGTTCCGCCAATCAGACCATTCTGATTCATAATCAATGCCCTGTTTCGTCTAGTGCAGTGGCCTGGCTTTCTGTCGCGAACGGTTGTCTGGTTTTTGTCTAGGGAATAGCGTCGCGATACATCAAATACCCAAAATGCTTTTTTCCCCAAAAATCCTTTTTTTTTCACCCAACAAGGGGGGTGACATGTCACCCCCGTCACCACCCCTGGATCCGCCACTGAGTTCAAGTTACTTCATCTTTTCTCCTTTTTTACAAAAAAGGACGTTAAACAACAACTCAAACAGGACCAATATAATGAAACAAAACCAACAAGCTTTCCCTTAGGGGTCAATTTTACACACTGTGATGGAAAAAGTTTATTGTTCCTCCAGATATTATCGATAATTTCGTTACATGTCCTGTGATCTCAATATAACCTTCATTCTTTGTAATCAATTTTTCTATATACATTAAATTTCGCTAGATTTAAGTTTGCGGTCTTTATTTTTCGCGAGTTTTAAGATCGCGAATTTTAGTACCCGCGAAAATTGAATAGTAGACAGTTGACTAGTTCCATGGCCAGAAAATACACCTCACGTGACCTGACACTCGCACTTCTACGCCGACTTAGTGCTGCATTTTTTAATATCCTTACCCGGTGTTGTGTTTCTTTTTCTAAGGCGCACTAGGAACCACTGTGCTATCAAAGGGCAAGCGTGTAATAAAACAAAAGGGCCTGGAAAAAGACGAGATGTGCCGCACTGGCGTCGAGGTCCACTTTAACAAAGATCAGACTTGCAGCGATAATAAGCGACAGCGGCGAAGCTACCGTTGTTGGCTATGCCATTATTGCTGGCGTGTGGATGCCATTGAAAAATAATCAGAAATTCAAGCAAACAGGCCCTGAATATAATTACAACCGTTATTTCTGTAAGAATGTAATGAAATAAATAATGATCAAGTTCCACCCTTGTTTTTTTTGCTTGTGTATTTTCCATTCCTTGTGCGTATTATCGCACATGTAATAACAAATCCCAAGATTTGAGCAAATAAAAAAGAGCAACGAAAATAAAAAATAAAAAATAAAAATTAAATTAAATTAAAAATAGAATAAAATAAAAATAAAATAAAAATGAAAATAAAAAGAGCAGCGAAAATGGCAAGTGCAAACGTCCCTTATTATCATTTTGCTAGCTAAAAAGTTCAATACCTTATTTGTAACAGTATCGTGTGCTGTAAGAACGGTAGTTTCTCTTATAAATCATCGATGCGCCAGCACCAACGAAAGCAAACCAGTAAGGACTGAGTTTAGTGCCTTTATCCCCTGATCGCATTTCTGCTCTTTGCTGAGATGTATCTTTACGCCAGTACGGCACATTGCGTCTTTGACTAATCTCTTATTTCTCACGGCACGACTCACATGGCAATAGTAACGGGTTAAAGAAAAGAGACGAAGCCGATCAAACAGGCATAGTTAAATGAATTTTCTGTATAATAGGTTATCTCAATGAAGCCGGGCAAGGCCGTAACAGACATTGCCCCGTCTGGTTATATATTTATAATTTTAGAAAAAATGGGGAGGGGCTCAGGACCCCCCTAGGCGTCACGGCACTGCAGAGGAGTGAAGGGAGCAAAAACTGCAGAATAAATAAATAAAAGTAACGGAGAATCAAATGGTCCGGACGTAGGCCAATGAAGCAATACAAAGGATCAAAATGGCGTTTCCATATATTTATTCATTTATCTCTTAATTTATCTATCTTTTTACTTATCACATTATTTTCATTTTCTCTCTTTTGTGATATTACAAAGGGAAATGCGTTAATGCCTGTTCTCAAGGGCTTCAATACTGAAACAGCCAGAACATACAATGCAAATGCTACGGCGCTGACGCTTCCCCCTTTTAAAGTGGACCTCGATCCCTGCACGGCACTTTGTCGTCTTACCGAGGCCCATCCTTCTCACCCTGCTGTTCATCTTTGACAAGAACCTTTTGCCGAAAATACCTACAAAGATAAACGAGTTTCACATAATGAAAATAGCAACATTCAATGACATATAATTTTGATTGCCTTTAATATCATAAAGGGCAATGTATACCCAAGTGTCCCAACCCCCATCTGGGCCCTGTACTAACACACCTGGCATAAGTGTATCGAATTCTTTCTCCACCTCCATTGCCTTGTCACATGCGACCAGCTTGGAATAGTAGTACTGCCTCTGGTAACTTGGCTTGTTGCTCCCAGGGGCCTTCCTTAACTTGGTGACGACTTCTTTCTTGAAGCCGTGACCCTCTAGGTCTTCTTTCTTGGAGAAGCCTTCTCATCTCCTGATCACTGATGGAGAGATCGTGGCGGAACACTCGAAAGGCGATCTTGTCTTCCACGATGGCATCTAGACAGATTATAGAGAAAAAGGTACGTCAAAACTAGTCCAAGAAGCCGAGAGAGTTGTGTTTCTTATTGTACGCAGACACAAAATTTTATCTAAGGCTACATTAGAAAGGACGATTTTTTCCCCTCTAAATAATTCGTACTATTACGCTTCGAGACCAATATAACCAGACAAGAAAAATTGAAAAAGATTGCTAACTGCGAAAATTCATAATCAAAACACATTAAGCAGTTATTTGCAAATACCTGTCACGGCAACCCAGGCCACCACGGCCACGACAAGATCCAACGCAAGATGCATGCTGGATAGAGTAGACTGATAAGATCTCCCACGATGTTTTAGTTTTTGGTAGAAGAGCGTGAAACCATGAGTGAAGAGCCATGCAAGCGCCATCTTAAACAATGTAGTGACCATATTTGGTCAATATTGGGTCGATATTGGGTCGATATCGGGTCGATACTTGGCGGAGGAAGTCAATATGATTGTTCACAATTCATGCTTGAAAATCTAACAGCTTACCTTTTGTCTTCTCATTTATTATCATGAAAAAGGCTTAACAATTAGGGCCCCTCGGGGGACATTTTAACGTGCCCGAATCGGCTATAAGGAAAAGCAAATAGATAATAGAAACAAGCAGGTCACGTGGTACCTTTACCCACCATCACCTAAATACTTAGTAAAATTGGAAATTATTTTTTTGTGTTTTGCAGCGTTAAGTGTTTTTTAGTTGCTCTTTGCTAGCCATTTTTTTTTTCAAAATGCTCGCTGCTCGCAGATGACAAAAATGATAGCAACATTCAGAGCATTTTTTTTAAGACTCATATGGAGTGTTTATGGATCTTCAAAAATCTTTCGATACTGTTGATCATTGTACAGTACTTACCGGCTTATAAGATCTTTTCCCAGGTTAGCCTAAACAGGTTCTTATTTAACGGGAACTATTCTAAATTTTAGTCTACTAGTAAACCTAGTGAATCAGCCAATCCTCGATAACGAGGTGGCAAGAGGCCCCTTAATGGAAAGGACCCTGATGGGGCCCTTAGCGGTGATCGAAAGGCAATCCCTTCAGCTGAGAAGGTCGCCGAATTTGTAGAGAGTTTTATTCATTATTTACGGATTGTATATGAAGATATCTACTGAATCTACATTTAAAATATAAATCGTCACATAACTGTTCTTATTTGGGATTTAGTTGGGAGAACAGTTGCGTGGGAATGGACAATAGTGGTAATAGAGGGTGGTGTTAATACACTTGGGGAGGGGGAGGGTGGTGTTAATACACTTGGGGAGGGGGAGGGTGGTGTTAATACACTTGGGGAGGGGGAGGGTGGTGTTAATACACTTGGGGAGGGGGAGGGTCGTGTTAATACACTTGGGGAGGGGGAGGGTGGTGTTAATACACTTGGGGAGGGGGAGGGTGGTGTTAATACACTTGGGGAGGGGGAGGGTGGTGTTAATACACTTGGGGAGGGGGGAGGGTGGTGTTAATACACTTGGGGAGGGGGAGGGTGGTGTTAATACACTTGGGGAGGGGGAGGGTGGTGTTAATACACTTGGGGAGGGGGAGGGTCGTGTTAATACACTTGGGGAGGGGGAGGGTGGTGTTAATACACTTGGAAAGAGGTTGGTGTTAATACACTTGATGAGGGGGAGAGTGGTGTTAATACACTTGGGGAGGGGGAGGTTGGTGTTAATACACTTGGGGAGGGGGAGGGTAGTGTTAATACACTTGGGGAGGGGGAGGGTGGTGTTAATACACTTGGAGAGGGGGAGGGTGGTGATAATACACTTGGATAGGGGGAGGGTGGTGTTTATACACTTGTGGAGGGGGAGGGTGGTGTTAATACACTTGGAGAGGGGTAGGGTGGTGTTCATACACTTGGAGAGGGGGAGGGTGGTGTTAATACACTTGGAGAGGGGGAGGTTGGTGTTAATACACTTGTGGAGGGGGAGGGTGGTGTTAATACACTTGTGGAGGGGAGGGTGGTGTTAATACACTTGTGAAGGGGGAGGGTGGTGTTAATACACTTGTGGAGAGGGGGAGGGTGGTGTTAATACACTTGTGGAGGGGGAGGGTGGTGTTAATACACTTGGAGAGGGGGAGGGTGGTGTTAATACACTTGGGGAGGGGGAGGGTGGTGTTAATACACTTGTGGAGGGTGGTGATAATACACTTGGAGAGTGGGAGGGTGGTGTTTATACACTTGTGGAGGGGGAGGGTGGTGTTAATACACTTGGAGAGGGGGAGGGTGGTGTTAATACACTTGGAGAGGGGGAGGGTGGTGTTAATACACTTGGAGAGGGGGAGGGTGGTGTTAATACACTTGGAGAGGGGGAGGGTGGTGTTAATACACTTGGGGAGGGGAGGGTGGTGATAATACACTTGGGGAGGGGGAGGGTTGTATTAATACACTTGGAGAGGGGGAGGGTGGTGTTAATACACTTGGAGAGGGGGAGGGTGGTGTTAATACACTTGTGGAGGGGGAGGGTGGTGTTAATACACTTGTGGAGGGGAGGGTGGTGTTAATACACTTGTGGAGGGGGAGGGTGGTGTTAATACACTTGTGGAGAGGGGGAGGGTGGTGTTAATACACTTGTGGAGGGGGAGGGTGGTGTTAATACACTTGGAGAGGGGGAGGGTGGTGTTAATACACTTGGGGAGGGGGAGGGTGGTGATAATACACTTGGAGAGGGGGAGGGTGGTGTTAATACACTTGGAGAGGGGGAGGGTGGTGTTAATACACTTGTGGAGGGGGAGGGTGGTGTTTATACACTTGTGGATGGGGAGGGTGGTGTTAATACACTTGGGGAGGGGGAGGGTGGTGTTAATACACTTGTGGAGGGGGAGGGTGGTGTTAATACACTTGGAGAGGGGGAGGGTGGTGTTTATACAATTGTGGAGGGGGAGGGTGGTGTTAATACACTTGGAGAGGGGGAGGGTGGTGTTAATACACTTGGGGAGGGGGAGGGTGGTGTTAATACACTTGTGGAGGGGGAGGGTGGTGATAATACACTTGGAGAGTGGGAGGGTGGTGTTTATACACTTGTGGAGGGGGAGGGTGGTGTTAATACACTTGGAGAGGGGGAGGGTGGTGTTAATACACTTGGAGAGGGGGAGGGTGGTGTTAATACACTTGGAGAGGGGGAGGGTGGTGTTAATACACTTGGAGAGGGGGAGGGTGTTGTTAATACACTTGGGGAGGGGAGGGTGGTGATAATACACTTGGGGAGGGGGAGGGTTGTATTAATACACTTGGAGAGGGGGAGGGTGGTGTTAATACACTTGGAGAGGGGGAGGGTGGTGTTAATACACTTGTGGAGGGGGAGGGTGGTGTTAATACACTTGTGGAGGGGAGGGTGGTGTTAATACACTTGTGGAGGGGGAGGGTGGTGTTAATACACTTGTGGAGAGGGGGAGGGTGGTGTTAATACACTTGTGGAGGGGGAGGGTGGTGTTAATACACTTGGAGAGGGGGAGGGTGGTGTTAATACACTTGGGGAGGGGGAGGGTGGTGATAATACACTTGGAGAGGGGGAGGGTGGTGTTAATACACTTGGAGAGGGGGAGGGTGGTGTTAATACACTTGTGGAGGGGGAGGGTGGTGTTAATACACTTGGGGAGGGGGAGGGTGGTGTTAATACACTTGTGGAGGGGGAGGGTGGTGTTAATACACTTGGAGAGGGGGAGGGTGGTGTTTATACAATTGTGGAGGGGGAGGGTGGTGTTAATACACTTGGAGAGGGGAAGGGTGGTGTTTATACACTTGTGGAGGGGGAGGGTGGTGTTAATACACTTGGGGATGGGGAGGGTGGTGTTAATACACTTGGAGAGGGGGAGGTTGGTGTTAATACACTTGTGGAGGGGGAGGGTGGTGTTAATACACTTGTGGAGGGGGAGGGTGGTGTTAATACACTTGGAGAGGGGGAGGGTGGTTTTAATACACTTGAGGAGGGGGAGGGTGGTGTTAATACACTTGGGGAGGGGGAGGGTGGTGTTAATACACTTTGAGAGGGGGAGGGTGGTATTAATACACTTGTGGAGGGGGAGGGTGGTGTTAATACACTTGGAGAGGGGGAGGGTGGTGTTAATACACTTGGAGAGGGGGAGGGTGGTGTTAATACACTTGGAGAGGGGGAGGGTGGTGTTAATACACTTGGAGAGGGGGAGGTTGGTGTTAATACACTTGAGGAGGGGGAGGGTGGTGTTAATACACTTTGGGATGGGGAGGGTGGTGTTAATACACTTTTGAGAGGGGTAGGGTGTTGTTAATACACTTGGAGAGGGGGAGGGTGGTGTTAATACACTTGGGGATGGGGAGGGTGGTGTTAATACACTTGTGGAGAGGGGGAGGGTGGTGTTAATACACTTGGAGAGGGGGAGGGTGGTGTTAATACACTTGTGGAGGGGGAGGTTGGTGTTAATACACTTGGGGATGGGGAGGGTGATGTTAATACACTTGGAGAGGGGGAGGGTGGTGTTAATACACTTGGAGAGGGGGAGGCTGGTGTTAATACACTTTGAGAGGGGGTGGGTGGTGTTAATACACTTGGAGAGGGGGAGGGTGGTGTTAATACACTTGTGGAGGGGGAGGGTGGTGTTAATACACTTGGGGAGGGGGAGGGTGGTGTTAATACACTTGGGGAGGGGGAGGGTGGTATTAATACACTTGGGGAGGGGGAGGGTGGTGTTAATACACTTGGGGAGGGGGAGGGTGGTGATAATACACTTGGAGAGGGGGAGGGTGGTATTAATACACTTGGGGAGGGGGGAGGGTGGTGTTTATACACTTGTGGAGAGGGAGGGTGGTGTTAATACACTTGGGGAGGGGGAGGTTGGTGTTAATACACTTGGGGAGGGGGAGGGTGGTAATAATACACTTGGAGAGGGGGAGGGTGGTGTTAATACACTTGGGGAGGGGGAGGGTGGTGTTAATACACTTGTGGAGGGGGAGGGTGGTGATAATACACTTGGGGAGGGGGAGGGTGGTGTTAATACACTTGGGGAGGGGGAGGGTGGTGTTAATACACTTGGAGAGGGGGAGGGTGGTGATAATACACTTGGAGAGCGGGAGGGTGGTATTAATACACTTGGGGAGGGGGAGGGTGGTGTTAATACACTTGTAGAGGGGGAGGGTGGTGATAATACACTTGGGGAGGGTGAGGGTGGTGTTAATACACTTGGGGAGAGGGAGGGTGGTGTTAATACACTTGGGGAGGGGGAGGGTGGTGTTAATACACTTGGGGATGGGGAGGGTGGTATTAATACACTTGGGGAGGGGGAGGGTGGTGTTAATACACTTGTGGAGGGGGAGGGTGGTGTTAATACACTTGGAGAGGGGGAGGGTGGTGTTAATACACTTGGAGAGGGGGAGGGTGGTGTTAATACACTTGGAGAGGTTGAGGGTGGTGTTAATACACTTGGAGATGGGGAGGGTGGTGTTAATACACTTGGGAAGGGGGAGGGTGGTGTTAATACACTTGTGGAGAGGGAGGGTGGTGTTAATACACTTGTGGAGGGGGAGGGTGGTGTTAATACACTTGGAGAGGGGGAGGGTGGTGTTAATACACTTGTGGAGGGGGAGGGTTGTGTTAATACACTTGTGGAGGGGGAGGGTGGTGTTAATACACTTGGAGAGGAGGAGGGTGGTATTAATACACTTGGGGAGGGGGAGGGTGGTGTTAATACACTTGTGGAGGGGGAGGTTGGTGTTAATACACTTGGAGAGGGGGAGGGTGGTATTAATACACTTGGGGAGGGGGAGGGTGGTGTTAATACACTTGTGAAGGGGGAGGTTGGTGTTAATACACTTGGAGTGGGGGAGGGTGGTGTTAATACACTTGTGGATGGGGAGGTTGGTGTTAATACACTTGGAGAGGGGGAGGGTGGTATTAATACACTTGGGGAGGGGGAGGGTGGTGTTAATACACTTGTGAAGGGGGAGGTTGGTGTTAATACACTTGGAGTGGGGGAGGGTGGTGTTAATACACTTGTGGAGGGGGAGGGTGGTGTTAATACACTTGTGGAGGGAGAGGGTGGTGTTAATACACTTGGGGAGAGGGAGGGTGGTGTTTATACACTTGTGGAGAGGGAGGGTGGTGTTTATACACTTGTGGAGGGGGAGGTTGATGTTAATACACTTGTGGAGGGGGAGGGTGGTGTTAATACACTTGGAGAGGGGGAGGTTGGTGTTAATACACTTAGAGAGGGGGAGGGTGGTGTTAATACACTTGTGGAAGGGGAGGGTGGTGTTAATACACTTGTGGAGGGGGAGGGTGGTGTTAATACACTTGGAGAGGGGGGAGGGTGGTTTTAATACACTTGGGGAGGGGGAGGGTGGTGTTAATACACTTGGAGAGGGGGAAGGTGGTGTTAATACACTTGTGGAGGGGGAGGGTGGTGTTAATACACTTGTGGAGGGGGAGGTTGGTGTTAATACACTTGGAGAGGGGGAGGGTGGTGTTAATACACTTGGAGAGGGGGAGGGTGGTGATAATACACTTGTGGAGGGGGAGGGTGGTGTTAATACACTTGGGGAGGGGGAGGGTGGTGTTAATACACTTGTGGAGGGGGAGGGTGGTGTTAATACACTTGTGGAGGGGGAGGGTGGTGTTAATACACTTGGAGAGGGGGAGGGTGGTGTTAATACACTTGTGGAGGGGGAGGGTGGTGTTAATACACTTGGAGAGGGGGAGGGTGGTGTTAATACACTTGTGGAGAGGGAGGTTGGTGTTAATACACTTGGGGAGGGGGAGGGTGGTGTTAATACACTTGGAGAGGGGAGGGTGGTGTTAATACACTTGGAGAGGGGGAGGGTGGTGTTAATACACTTGTAGAGGGGGAGGGTGGTGTTAATACACTTGTGGAGGGGGAGGGTGGTGTTAATACACTTGTGGAGGGGGGAGGGTGGTGTTAATACACTTGTGGAGGGGGAGGGTGGTGTTAATACACTTGGAGAGGGGGAGGGTGGTGTTTATACAATTGTGGAGGGGGAGGGTGGTGTTAATACACTTGGAGAGGGGGAGGGTGGTGTTTATACACTTGTGGAGGGGGAGGGTGGTGTTAATACACTTGGGGATGGGGAGGGTGGTGTTAATACACTTGGAGAGGGGGAGGTTGGTGTTAATACACTTGTGGAGGGGGAGGGTGGTGTTAATACACTTGTGGAGGGGGAGGGTGGTGTTAATACACTTGGAGAGGGGGAGGGTGGTTTTAATACACTTGAGGAGGGGGAGGGTGGTGTTAATACACTTGGGGAGGGGGAGGGTGGTGTTAATACACTTTGAGAGGGGGAGGGTGGTATTAATACACTTGTGGAGGGGGAGGGTGGTGTTAATACACTTGGAGAGGGGGAGGGTGGTGTTAATACACTTGGAGAGGGGGAGGGTGGTGTTAATACACTTGGAGAGGGGGAGGGTGGTGTTAATACACTTGGAGAGGGGGAGGTTGGTGTTAATACACTTGAGGAGGGGGAGGGTGGTGTTAATACACTTTGGGATGGGGAGGGTGGTGTTAATACACTTTTGAGAGGGGTAGGGTGTTGTTAATACACTTGGAGAGGGGGAGGGTGGTGTTAATACACTTGGGGATGGGGAGGGTGGTGTTAATACACTTGTGGAGAGGGGGAGGGTGGTGTTAATACACTTGGAGAGGGGGAGGGTGGTGTTAATACACTTGTGGAGGGGGAGGTTGGTGTTAATACACTTGGGGATGGGGAGGGTGATGTTAATACACTTGGAGAGGGGGAGGGTGGTGTTAATACACTTGGAGAGGGGGAGGCTGGTGTTAATACACTTTGAGAGGGGGTGGGTGGTGTTAATACACTTGGAGAGGGGGAGGGTGGTGTTAATACACTTGTGGAGGGGGAGGGTGGTGTTAATACACTTGGGGAGGGGGAGGGTGGTGTTAATACACTTGGGGAGGGGGAGGTTGGTGTTAATACACTTGGGGAGGGGGAGGGTGGTGTTAATACACTTGGGGAGGGGGAGGGTGGTGATAATACACTTGGAGAGGGGGAGGGTGGTATTAATACACTTGGGGAGGGGGAGGGTGGTGTTTATACACTTGTGGAGAGGGAGGGTGGTGTTAATACACTTGGGGAGGGGGAGGTTGGTGTTAATACACTTGGGGAGGGGGAGGGTGGTAATAATACACTTGGAGAGGGGGAGGGTGGTGTTAATACACTTGGGGAGGGGGAGGGTGGTGTTAATACACTTGTGGAGGGGGAGTGTGGTGATAATACACTTGGGGAGGGGGAGGGTGGTGTTAATACACTTGGGGAGGGGGAGGGTGGTGTTAATACACTTGGAGAGGGGGAGGGTGGTGATAATACACTTGGAGAGCGGGAGGGTGGTATTAATACACTTGGGGAGGGGGAGGGTGGTGTTAATACACTTGTAGAGGGGGAGGGTGGTGATAATACACTTGGGGAGGGTGAGGGTGGTGTTAATACACTTGGGGAGAGGGAGGGTGGTGTTAATACACTTGGGGAGGGGGAGGGTGGTGTTAATACACTTGGAGAGGGGGAGGGTGGTATTAATACACTTGGGGAGGGGGAGGGTGGTGTTAATACACTTGTGGAGGGGGAGGGTGGTGTTAAAACACTTGGAGAGGGGGAGGGTGGTGTTAATACACTTGGAGAGGGGGAGGGTGGTGTTAATACACTTGGAGAGGTTGAGGGTGGTGTTAATACACTTGGAGATGGGGAGGGTGGTGTTAATACACTTGGGGAGGGGGAGGGTGGTGTTAATACACTTGTGGAGAGGGAGGGTGGTGTTAATACACTTGTGGAGGGGGAGGGTGGTGTTAATACACTTTTAGAGGGGGAGGGTGGTGTTAATACACTTGTGGAGGGGGAGGGTGGTGTTAATACACTTGTGGAGGGGGAGGGTGGTGTTAATACACTTGGAGAGGAGGAGGGTGGTATTAATACACTTGGGGAGGGGGAGGGTGGTGTTAATACACTTGTGGAGGGGGAGGTTGGTGTTAATACACTTGGAGAGGGGGAGGGTGGTATTAATACACTTGGGGAGGGGGAGGGTGGTGTTAATACACTTGTGAAGGGGGAGGTTGGTGTTAATACACTTGGAGTGGGGGAGGGTGGTTTTTAAATACACTTGGAGAGGGGGAGGGTGGTGTTAATACACTTGGAGAGGGGGAGGGTGGTGTTAATACACTTGGGGAGGGGAGGGTGGTGTTAATACACTTCTGGAGGGGTAGGGTGTTGATAATACACTTGGAGAGGGGGAGGGTGATGTTAATACACTTGGGGAGGGGGAGGTTGGTGTTAATACACTTGGAGAGGGGGAGGGTGGTGTTAATACACTTGGGGATGGGTAGGGTGGTGTTTATACACTTGGGGAGGGGGAGGGTGGTGTTAATACACTTGTGGAGGGGGAGGGTGGTGTTAATACACTTGGAGAGGGGGAAGGTGGTGTTAATACACTTGTGGAGGGGGAGGGTGGTGTTAATACACTTGGGGAGGGGGAGGGTGGTGTTAATACACTTGTGGAGGGGGAGGGTGGTGTTAATACACTTGGAGAGGGGGAAGGTGGTGTTAATACACTTGTGGAGGGGGAGGGTGGTGTTAATACACTTGGGGAGGGGGAGGATGGTGTTAATACACTTGTGGAGGGGGAGGGTGGTGTTAATACACTTGTGGAGGGGGAGGGTGGTGTTAATACACTTGGAGAGGGGGAGGGTGGTGTTAATACACTTGGAGAGGGGGAGGTTGGTGTTAATACACTTGGGGAGGGGGAGGGTGGTGTTAATACACTTGGGGAGGGGGAGGTTGGTGTTAATACACTTGGGGAGGGGGAGGGTGGTGTTAATACACTTGTGGAGGGGGGGGGGTGGTGTTAATACACTTGTGGAGGGGGAGGGTGGTGTTAATACACTTGGAGAGGGGGAGGGTGGTGTTAATACACTTGGAGAGGGGGAGGGTGGTGTCAATACACTTGGAGAGGGGGAGGGTGGTATTAATACACTTGGAGAGGGGGAGGGTGGTGTTAATACACTTGGGGAGGGGGAGGGTGGTGTTAATACACTTGTGGAGGGGGAGGGTGGTGTTAATACACTTGTGGAGGGGGAGGGTGGTGTTAATACACTTGGAGAGGGGGAGGGTGGTGTTTATACACTTGGGGAGGGGGAGGGTGGTGTTAATACACTTGGGGAGGGGGAGGGTGGTGTTAATACACTTGTGGAGGGGGAGGGTGGTGTTAATACACTTGTGTAGGGGGAGGGTGGTGTTAATACACTTGTGGAGGGGGAGGGTGGTGTTAATACACTTGTGGCGGGGGAGGGTGGTGTTAATACACTTGTGGAGGGGGAGGGTGGTGTTAATACACTTGGAGAGGGGGAGGGTGGTGTTTATACACTTGGGGAGGGGGAGGGTGGTGTTAATAACTTGGGGATGGGGAGGGTGGTGTTTATACACTTGAAGAGGGGGAGGGTGGTGTTAATACACTTGGGGAGGGGGAGGTTGGTGTTCATACACTTGGGGAGGGGGAGGGTGGTGTTTATACACTTGGGGAGGGGAGGGTGGTGTTAATACACTTGGGGAGGGGGAGGGTGGTGTTTATACACTTGGAGAGGGGGAGGGTGGTGTTAATACACTTGGGGAGGGGAGGGTGGTGTTAATACACTTGGGGAGGGGGAGGGTGGGAATGCAGATAGGTATGCGGTGGTACAATACTTCATGTAAAGCAGCAGTATGAGGATCAGTTACCTGGATGCTTTATTGGTACAAAAACATATATTCTTCCCAACATTTGCATTGCTTTCGATTACCAGGATTCATGTAGACAACGTAACGACACAGCTTGTGAATTGATTCTTAAGATGGAATTTTCATGTATTTATGAATTTACAATATATTTGGTGCATGTCGCTTTACTGGCTTCAGGGCTGTTATTTTGCAATTTCATAAAACACCTCCATGTCGTCGGGTGTGAAATTTTGCGTGCCTGCAAACACGTTGCAGTAGTTATTTGTTGTGCCGCCCTGGGGACAAGCGTACGAGTATGGATTTGTATAAGACTGACTGTTACTCCCCGCCTCATTGCTGATGTACAGGTCATGACCACCACCAAACGATGGGCCTCGATCTGTAGAGTCAAAAATAGCTTGCTGACCTGGCGTGGCACTCAATGGCAGTTTTTCAGGGCGGTAGCCATACCTGCTAAACAGCGAGTACAGGAAGGACGCACTGGAAGACTGATAGCCACGGTCAGTCACTTTGAAGAAAAGAAAACATAACCCGTCACTTGACATAAACGGAGGTGAAAACGACGATAGACAGAGACAGTGATTTCATATCAAATGATATCCAAAATCATGTCATAGAATGGTTTTCAAAACCCCGTGCAACAAAATGTAATTGTTAAAGGGTAATAGTCAAGCCAGAACAAAAGAGAACAAAGACACTACAGTGTATTAGTACTAAATAAACTAAATAGTTTATTATTAGCTATGTTAAAAATCTTCAAACGCAAGATGCTTTATTACTAAATTCAGATTAGTCTTGTTGCCTTTGTGTTTAAACTCTTTTTAATTATAAAATATCATTTAAAAACATGACAAGTGAAGGGCAGAACAATTTATTTGTAGTTTGGAATCACAAAAATAGAGCACTTTCCCTTTAGAGGTTGCCCTGTGTCAACATTAAAAAAAGACCCCAAATGGACCCCGTTGAGACTTTTGAGACTTTGAATATTTGTAGGTTCAATTGACTTAAAAATTTCAAATCATTCCTAACATTTAGAAAATTGATAACTAATTATAAGGTAAAGAGAGCGCAGTTAATGATCGGGTAAACGGCTTCTTTGAATTAAGGTGATCTGCCGTAGAACCCCACCCTTCTACGGACCTATTCTTGTATCCTATCTGAACGGCAAGAGAGATAGGGCCTCTATCTCACATGCCGCCTGTATGACATGTCAGACGCGTACTTTGGAGCTCCGTGTTCTTGCTAAGTTTTACCCTTAACCTGCTTTCAACACATCCCGAACGCACTTTATGTGTATCTAAGGATGTTTACAGGAAATTGGTTTCTTCTGACTGGATTACATCTCAAAATAACTACGCAAAATGGGATATTCTGACCAGCTCTCGAGATGGTTTCTGTGATCGATTCGCCTGGATTTGCATAAGAGAACAAAGGAGGTTATCGCCATCAACGCCTCAAGACAATGGACACCAGGCCGAAACCAGCGAAGCGAATTATTCAACTCGACTACGAGCCAGGACAACTTTTAGCCTATTCTGCAAAAGTATACGGTTATACAAGACCCAAGCAGCCTCTTACAATCTTACGGTGAATAATGTTACTCATGTAGACTGTGGCAGTATCATTTCTTTGGCACCGCAGGATTCCCGTCTTCATTTGTCCCATCATCTGCCACAGGGTACCCGCCGAATCGCTGGAATGCTTCACATGGGTTCACTTGTTGATCATCGGGTGCACATGGAATTCAGTATCAGGATTTAACGCGCCAAACGCCCGTGCGCGTATTATACTAACAGTACCGCTACTTTTCATTGTCTCCTCGAAGGAGATTTAATCTTCAAACTGAATCCCGGCCCATCAAACAATGGGAGCGCCAAAAAGGATTGCGCCACCTCCAAGAACAAAGCGTCTTGTCGAACTCCAGCGCTTGTATGCCCTGTTTGCGATAATGCAGTCAAATGCAATCAGAAGCGGTATATTTGCGCGACGTGCAAAGACACATCTCACGCACGGTGCGCGCCAATCTCTGGCCTCAACATTAAAACATTTCGCTCCGATTCTCCACGCAAGTGGACTTGCTCTAATTGTTTGCTATCTGAAATGCCATTCTTTGGACAGCGGTTTCTAAATACATCCGGACTATCTGATGGAAATCCTGTGGATGACGATTCTCACTTATGTGCTCTTAAGGAGAGAGAACATCAACTCAAGATCATGCATATAAATACCCAATGCATGACCTCCACTTTTGACAGCCTCCTCCACATGGTCAACCGCTATTCCCTTAACATTATCACTATGAGCGAAAACTTGTTTAAAGGAAAATAAACTTCTTCTACAGCATGTAACTATACCTGGGTATGTTCACGCCTTCAACAACAGGGATAAAAAGAAAGGCGGCGGTGTTGGTGTATATGTCAAGGAGTCAATTGAATTCAAAAGGAGAACTGATATAGAAAGGCGATGTCCTGCAATGGAACATCTCTGGCTGGAAATCAAGGGACGCAACAGGCACAGTAATTTGCTGTTGGGTTTAGTCTACAGGTCTGGAGCTATTATGACATACTCTGACTGGTTAGACACCTTCGAGTCACTCTTATTCGATCTGTCCATCTCCTGGCATGGGATGCTGTTAGTCACTGGAGACGTTAATGTGGACCTCTTCCGCCCATCGGAATGCTATGTGCGCAAGTATATGGACGTGCTGGAATCCTTGAATTTAACGCAGCTTGTTACCAAGGCAACACGCACTACTCTACACTCTGAGACACTAATCGACCATATGATAACGAACTTGCCTAAACAAGTGTCGTACTGTGACGTCCTCCCGTGTCCGCAAATAGGTGACCATGACGCACCCTACGTGTGCATGAATATTCGCGTTACGCGTTTTACCCCCAGATACAAGTACATACGCGATGAGCGCAACTTTGATGAACATGCTTTCACAAACGATATTGAACAGCTTCCTCTTAGTATCGTTTATTCCACTAGCGATCCCGAGATGCAGCTCGAAATGCTTAATACTTTATTGCGCGAATGCATTGATCGTCATGCTCCGCTCAAGCGCACCAAGGTGACGCGACCACCCGCGCCCTGGTTGAAGGAACTTGACATCCAAAATCTCCAACAGGATTGTCGTAACATGCGCACTGAGGCACGCAAAGATAAGAGTGATTCAATTTGGAACTCTTTCAGGGAGAAACGTAACCAGCTCAAGGCTATGATTGGCAAAGCAAAGCGTAATTTCTATTACAAAGCACTGTCGTCAGTCAAAGCCAAAGAGGTGTGGAGGGTGATTCATCGGATACTCCACCCAAACCCTCAGCCTCTCAGGTTTGACCCTGATGAACTTAACACACATTTCGCCTCTACTGCTGAGCGTGTTACTGGTGCCACGCCCACCTCTGCTAATAACATCTCGGATCTTATCCAGTCTCTACCGGAAGATCTTGTTTGGGCTTTTACGCTGAAGCCTGTCTCATGTCTTCAAGTTCTATCAGCACTCAAGAAATTAAGATCAGACTGTTCATGTGGCCCAGATAGGATCCCTGTGAAATTCATCAAACACGCCGCTGACCATCTGGCTTCACCATTGACCCACATTTTAAATACCTGTATCTCGCAAGAGTATTTTCCATCCGCCTGGAAAGTGGCTCGTATAAGCCCTATACCCAAGCAGGCTGATGTAAAGGACAGGAATGACTTACGTCCCATCTCTATCTTACCAGTCCTCTCAAAAGTCTATGAGCGCTTAGTGCTTGGTCAAATGAGTGACTTTGTCTCCAGTGGTCCTGACAGCATCTTAAAGGACACTGTTAGTGCATATAGGAAAGGTCACAGCACAACAACAAGTCTAATAAAAGATGACATCACTAAAGCAATGAAGCGTGGCGAAGTAACCTTAGCTGTCTTAGCCGACTTCTCCAAGGCTTTTGACACCGTTGCGTATGAAGTTGTTTTGAAGAAACTACACCATCTTGGTTTTTCAAAGTCATTTTTGATGTGGGTCACCAGCTATTTAACAGGACGAAAGCAGTTTGTGCAAATCGACGACAAGAGCTCTAGATTGGCGGACGTGTGTTTTTGTCACTAAGAGGTACGCTGGTTTAGAAGAAGTACTCAAACTAGGCTGGCTGCCTATCACCAAAAGACAGGATTTCAGTCTAGCTAAACTAGCTTTCAAGGCTGTACATTTTACTAATTGGCCGGCACATCTTCGGCTTCAACAATATGTACCTGGCAGAACTTTAAGGTCCAGCAGTGAATTTAAACTTAGCATGGCCCACACACCTGGTACTTCCTCGTATAATGCCTCTCAAATGTTTAACATGTTACCAACTGCTACGAGAGAGGCTCGAGATTTCACAATGTTTAAGCGGAGCGCTAAGCTCTACTTCAGCAATAGAGCCAGGACCAGAGTAACCACACTTAATGCTAAATAGGAACATGTATGTTTTCTTGTATATTTATATTTTAAAATTTAAAGTTTATAGTATATTATTTATTATATTGTTAGTTAGTGTAGTTAGTTTCATTAGCATAGAAGAGCCTCTCATGTTGGAATGCTAATAAACCATTATTATTAATTAATATTATTTATTATTATTATTATTCGGGCCTACCGTAAATTATCTAATAATCGCCCCCTACCTGAAGAACGCCTCCTATCTAGGAAGGAAGCACGGGTGGCCGAGTGTGTTAGCGCGTCGGCCTCTCACCGCTGTGGCCAAGGTTCGAATCCTGGCTCAAACTGGGGATTTTTCCGGGTTCCTGCCTTGGTTCGAATTTGTGTCACAAGTGAGTTGAAGTTATTCTCCCGTGTTTCCAGTCTTCTCGGATAAGGACACTAAACCGGAGGTCCCGTCTCTTCAAGCTGCACTACATTAACCTGAACCGAAGGGACGTAAAAGAACCACTGGGGACGCAATAAACCCTCTGGCAGTGACCACCCCCAGTGACAGTGCTTACAATGCTTACTAACAATACACTCAAGGGGGTACTTGATTTAGAGCCTAGCTCTGTTGTGCCTTCCGCACCAGTATAACTGGTGGAAATAGAATAAATCTAATGAACGCCCCCCTAAGCTTACAAGTTTGTATTGAACGCCCCTCTCTAATGAATATGGCACGTTTTCAGGGTCAAAATTAATGTTGCGTGTCACGCATGAAATTATTTATGAATTAAGACTTTTTACGCATTATTTGAATAACCTATTGAAACTTTTCGAGTTATTTGATAATCGAACTAAAACTCTATGCATTATTTGACTATTGGTTAAATCTTTTCGCATTATTTGAATATCGAATTCAATTTCATTTCGTTGTCTGCAGTAATTTTTTTGTTTTTGAATAGGTGTCATAATTCTACCCCTAGAGTTAGGGACCCCAGTAAGTTAAATACAGTGTATAAATAAAGCACTGAGCTATAACGGAAGTTACTCCTATAAGAACAAATCAAGAAAGGCGATTATGTCGGGCTTACCTGGCAAGAAAAAAAAAGGTCTTTGGGTGGCAATTATGCGCGCGCTCAGGGTTTTTACGGCAAAACAACGAACAAAGCAAATTTTTCAACGCTTACGAATCTGCCAGAAAGTTTCCAGACTTATTTTTATTGAAAGGTTATATATATTTTTACATTAATGACCCTTAAAACATGCCATAAATAAACGCCCCCTCCCCCCATCTTCCCTTCCTCCGAGCTTAAAAACAGACGATATATGTAGGAATTCCGTTAATATAAATAAAATTTAATTGCATTCTTGCTTAATCTGAGCTTGTTTTCTACTGGGCGAGAAACGCTCGCCACACACATAATTTAACGTGAGACTAGAACGCACTGCACTTGGGTTTATTTTATTGGTTTACAGTTTGAAATTAACGCACCTCTCTAATAAACGCCTCCTAACTATTGAACGCCCCCATCCCCCATCGGACCGTTGAAATTTATAAACACCACGGCGTTAATTAGATTATTTACGCTATCGTTGTACTCACTTGTCCATGCTACGTCAGTGTAGCCCCCAAACACGTAGCGCCCATCCACGCTAACAATCACAACATTGGGCGCCTTGCCATCACACTTTTCATGGAATGTCTTAGAATTCCAGCCATCTCTTTTGGCAGAATAACACAATTCCCACTGGCTATTTGCACTCCGCTGCACGGGCGACAGGAACACCAAGAGATCGCGGATGTACTCTTTACCCTTGGTGCCAAGGATGGCGGATTTCTCAAAACCTGATGGCACTAAAGTTGAAATTAGTTTATTAGAATCATATAATCGACTCCCGTGAAAATCATAAAATAACGTAAATGTTCGATTTAACGCTTAGCTTTAAATCAGCAGCCTCCTCCGTTAGATGAGCGCCCCATTCACTAAACGCAACGAGTTTAGTGCAACAAAAGAAACACGCTGTACTATTGTTTAAGTTTATCTTGTGTTTTTTGTAGTGTGAATTTTTAAATAAGAACACCCACCCCCCCCTCTCCCAACAAGGGGGGAAATGGTGCTAATAATTGTTTTTGTTAAGGTCTAGTAAAAAAATATAGCTTAGATCAATTATAAATATAACCATTTTGTTTTAGTTGATTAAAAACTGATTAAAAACGATCTTATCGCCCGTGGTTGATTTGATAAACCATCAAAACACTCCAAGACGTTTGGCACTTACTTGACTTATATATTGAGATATTCTTTGACAAAGAACCCCAATACTCCTCATCCACAACTAAACGAACACCACCCTCCATAAAAGGCAGGTCCACGGGTTTCTCTGCTAGAATGGATAGCTGGGATAGCACCTCCTTCCTTATGGACAACAAGCCGACATCACATGACTCAGTGCAAAGCCGCTCTGCAAAGTCCAAACTGCTACGGGCACTTGCAAGTCTCACGGATAGATTCTCCCTCTCAGCAGTCAGCTGTTTCTCTTGCTTCTGACAAGCTGAATCAATCTCACTTTTAAGATCTGCTCGCATCTTCTCAAGAGCAGATATCTGCTTATCAATGAAGGCATCCAGATCCCTCCTGGTCGCGTGTTTATTTTCTTCAAGTGCCTCTTGGGCTTTCTCTACCAATGCAATCGCCTGTTCAATGTCGGTGACTTTTGGTGAAACTTTTTTGGCTCTTCCCAGAATTTCTTCTTTCTCTCGAGCAATTACATCACTTGTGAAAAGGTAATCATGGTTTTTATGATCAACAACAGTACAATCCTTGCAAATCACTTCTTCGCAAGATTCACAAAACAGTTTCAACTTTTTACCCTTGTGTTTATCGCAGTAGTAGATCACATTCATGGCAAGTGGCCGTCTGCTTTTTACCTCCTCAAGACTGACGATGGTGTGATGCTGCAGTGGTCTCATTCTCTTATGACCTGTGATACATAGTTCACAGACAAACTGAGCACAATCATTGCACCTTCCTTGAGATGTCTCGCCACTTTCACACATTTCACAAACTGGTTTCTTGTCCGAGTCTTCAGATGTCAAAAAGGAGAGGATAGAGATGAGATTGTTGATAGGGAAATTCACCTTCAAACTTGGGATGTCTGCCACTGCAATCTAAAAAATAAGCGTTATTTATGTGGTGAATAGCGCTCTAATAGGAGAAAGTCTGTTGCTGTTATTTGAGGATGACACACTCACTTTCTCCAAGAGAATTGTAATACAGGCGGGTACCCAGGATTGGCTAAGGGGGGGGGGGGGGGAGGGGAGAAGGAAGGGGTGGGCATTCATAGGTATCATGGAAAAAGCATAGTATTTGAAGATTCCCTAATAAGAGTAATAAGGAATGGCCCACTTTATGGCTGCCGAGGGGGTGTGAGTGCCTGTACTATAGCTCTATTAAATTGTCAAAATCTGAAAAAGAGGGGGAGCACAACAAAATTAATCAAAGGGATAAACCTACATAGTTGAACATGAAAAACTATCAATGGACTAAAGCTTCCCCAAGCATCAATTACCTCATATTCAACCTTGCACAGGGGACACACAAGCTTGCCTTTCCCTGAGTGTTCTGCCAGGTCTTCCAGGCAGTGCCTACAGAAAGTGTGTAAGCAAGGTAATAATCTGGGGTCAGTAAAGTGTTCTATGCAGATTGCACACGTCACTTCATCCTCCAGTTGCTTGCTTCCTGGTTTTGCCATTTCTACATGGAAGATAAATGAGATAATTATAGGTTAATTCACGAATGGTGAGCGCGTACGATTTTAAATCACAATTTGTGTAAAACAAATGAACGAGCGCAGCGAAATAACTTATTTATTATATACATACCAAGATTTGAATTGAGTGAAAAGAACTTTCAGATATAAAACATTTAATTTTGCATGTTACGTTTGTTCTAGTTTTATCTAGACTCGTTTTATCACGATGGTTTTTGGCGCGTCGATCACGGTATGTATATAATAATGAGCGTTGTTAGACACTACAGTCTTCCTTGGTGCAGCCAATAACAACAATAGAATGTCACGTGTGTATGATTATACCATGGGCCATAATATTTCTTATATACCAAGGGCGAGATACTGATTGGGAGTGTCATGTTAAGGTTGTACAAGGAAATCAGAGCCGAAGAAAGAGCACATGCCGGAACTTTCTGCACCAGAATTTTCTGTACTGCAAGTTTATACAAGTAGGTGATCAACGATAGAGTGACAGAGGAGTATCCCCAATTACTCTTGCAATTCGATAAATAACTTTGCAATTCAACAGTTCAAACAAGCAAGAACCCAAAGGTTTTGACTTGGGATAAAAATAACTTGAGACAGAAATCGAGACGAGGTCAAATTATGTCTACAGAAAGTTTCTGCTCGAATTGTTGCACAAATTAAAATAGTTTTTGCATCAGCGATTAGCTTAGTGTGGTCAAATAGGTCCCTTAAATAATGTCGTATTTCTGTAGTTAAATGTATTTTTAAATGCTTAAAAGCATTTATCATAACATTAGGTTGTAGTAGGAGGGACCCACGTAGAGATGTGTAAATTCTTTTTATCCATAGCGCGCGCTATTCTAGAAAATGCGCGTTTTTGCCAGTTGTAATGTTTTTGCGTCTCGCGCCACTATTCTGATGTAAATAAGCTTGTAACGATTCACCTTCTTCAGTCTGCCCTGAAGAAGTCTTATTAAAGACGAAAATTTGGCAGAGTCGATTTCCAGTTTTTGGTGTATTGTATTCATTGTTCTGGTACGAGATCGCGACAGTTTGGGCTTTTTGATTCTATTCGTATTGATTTTCTCAAGTTATCAAAGTATGTTAAAACACACAACTCTCCTTCGCATAGCTTTCCGTGTTGATCGTTCCAGATCTCTTGCAAATACGGGAACAATTGTCAGTTAAATTAGGATGGAAATACACGAGATAATTACCTGTTATTAGATGATATCTTCTACCAAAGCACAATTCTCGCAATATGGGCGCGTCTAATAAACCACTTCCAGGAATCTCGGCCCGGGCTCCACACAAACGTTTTGCATTACTCGCCCCCAGCCCATCACTCGTCTGCCTAAGTTGCCCCTGGTTGCAAATCTCTTGTTGTGACCACAGGAACCCCAAGCTCACTGTGTGTTGTTAAATTATAGTGGTTCACGCTACGTTGTTTTTGTCATGGTTTACAGTAACATATGGGATTGAAATAAGCTGTACTGTTACTACGTAAACCATGAGACAGACAACGTAACGTGAACCACTATAGTTTATTCATACACACAGTGAGCTTGGGGTCCCTGTGTTGTGATGAGGGTACTCTGATAAGGCTTATAGAGTATTGTGCAGCAGTTTTTGCTGCTTTGGTGGAACACAGCCGTAGATATCAGTTATAAATGCCAAATAAACAAGAAAAACGTAAGAAAGCAGCCGATCTAAGACGAGCATACGACCGTAAGAGACTTGACTCTAATGTAAATATGCTAATTACTTTATTACAATGAGCGTCCTTCTGAGCCGTGTGAACGAGAGCTGACCAAAAACGTATTTTATTACTCGGCGCCAGCCCCCACTGATCTGCATAAGTCCTTGGTTGCAAATCGCATGTGTTATGAACATGTATTTGCGATGAGGGTACAACTAAATCTGATCAAGAGAGTATAAGATAAGAGAGGGACATTTGGTATTACCCGCGCGCCATGTCGATTCCGAATCTGGCTATTTTTAGTAACCACCACCCCACCACTGCGCGTGAGGATTTGCTCCTTTTATTTTGTCTTACCCTCCCGCGGGTTGCGTGTTGTTCTTTTGCCAACTCGATAGGAATGAAAAATAACTCGGCAGAAGAAAACAAGTCTAACTTAAGTAAGCAAGATTGGCAAAAATAATCACATAAAGCTAAATCCTTGAATAGTTTGACTGTTTTGTTTGTCTGAGCGACGAAGTCAAGTGAAGAAGAAAGAATAAACCGCCGAGCGATAAAATGGCTGTGATACCGCGTTTTATTCAAATCCCGACTCCAGCTTGTATAATGACAACATAATAATATAACATATAATAATTACAACATCAAAGAAGTACAGTAATATCTCACGCTTCATCGAGCTTTATTTTCTCACTATTACAAAAGCTCAGATACTTCAGCTTGCTGGCTTTGATCATCACAAAAATGCATTCCCTCGCTACAAGGGTAGTTTTATGAAATGTATTATTCTTGGATTCCTTCTCAATTCACCGGAATATTCACAAAAATCAATATCATATCTAGTGTCTAACTTACAGATTCGTATGACCATTAGGAAGATAATGAATGTTGAGAAACCACGGTGAAGCAGCAAGCTAACGCGAGAACGGTGATTGAAGCACGATGTTTTCCGCTCTTGATTTTGAATGAAGTCTCGTTTTGGAAATCTTGCAATCCTCGAAGAACTACATCCCCTTAATAAGCCGCAACTGCCCGTATCCTTGATGCTAGAATGACATTTTCGATTGGATTTGTGCAAATAGGGTGTTTTTATTTTTAAGGTTGCAAGTCACAAAATAGCGGCAAACAATAAGATAAATACCACAGCGCGGGGGTAGGGTGAGTAAAAATGCTCAGGCGCAGTGGTGGGGTTGTGGTTACTAAAATTAGTCCGGTCGCTTAGTGTTTCAATCTATACATAGCGGACAAAAGCACCAAACTTGGCACAAAGATAGCCAAGAGGATGCTAATTAATATTGAGACCGGTGCCCACCGGTACCACTTTAGGATTTCGTGTAATAACGGAATAAAAATTAGAGAAAAGTGGGGTGGAATCGACATGGCGCGCGGGTAATACCAAAGTGTCCTTCTCTTATCTTATGCTCTCTTGATCTGATATAGGGTATTGTGCGATGAGTCTTTGTGTACCAGTGAGGATACACAACAGGTTAAAGAGAACGTGACACGAAATTCTCTTTTTTTGACAAATCGACTGGTTAGTGTAGTAGCGTTATATCCCAACAATAATTCCTACAATTTTCGCTACTTGATTTCAACGGAAACCTGATTTTTGATCATTTTAAAATGAGCAATTTTGGCAAATTTTCACATGAAACCAGCGACATCCGAATATCTAATTTGCATATCACTTGTGACGTCAAGAGTGATTGGGTGATAAACATTAGACATTCCCCTACAAAATAGGAAGCCCCCCACCCAAAATACACATACAATTGACCGTGGAGTCCGTATCTTTCCCAGAAAATAGCTTAGTGTAACCCTGAGCAAAGTATCCATAAGGAATCCTGTAGCAATTGGAGCGGTATTTTTTTTTAAATATTTTTATAAGCTTTTGAACACCATTTGCGCGCGAATCACCCAACTTTTCGGCAAACTCACTCCTTTTTCCATCACAATTGTGATCAAAGCTAAGATATACGCTCTTAATAATTTCGAAACGATATTACAAGGAAAATAGTAACGCATCTATATTTTTGCAAAGCAGAATGCATATTTTGAAAGCGTCTATGCTTTCGCGGTTTAGCAAAAAACGCCTAGTCATTTTATTTGTCTTCGAAATTCTGTTCTAAATATCGCACTCTTACGAAGAATATCTCTCTTTTTTACGAGAAATATAGGTAAGAACCCTAAAAGAACACATCAGCTGTGCAATTAAATGTTTTGTCTTTCAAAATATAGCCAAATTACGCGGGATTATGCGGAAATTTGTGGATTACGCGGGTTACGCGGAAAAAGCCAAATTACGCGCTTCCGCACAAGCGCGTAATTCCAGAAGCCCTGCTGAGATGAAGATGATTTTTGAAAAGTTTCGGATCGCAATCTCCACCAATCAAATCACAGCACAGTGAGCAACCGTAAGCATAAAACCATTATCGGATCGAAATGCACCAATCACAATCACAAAAATGCACCAATCACAAAACAACGTTTTCTCAGACCTGTTTTGGTTACTAGTAGTTTGTTATGAATGTTACTCCTGGAAACTCTGTTAATTATTCATGTCTCGTTTGGAATGGTGTTTATTTTAATTGTTTTTTCAATCAAATTCTAACAATGAAAATAATAGGCTGTGTTTTTATTCTTATTAATTATTAATTCAAGTAGCGAGTCTTTTTTTTATTTCTAAATACATCGTGGCGTTTCATTTAGTGATGCCAAAAAAAATATAACTTCATTTTCACGCCATACAAACATGAAAGAGATTGTTTTTCTGGTGCGCTGTCCATAAGGTTACAAGACAGGATGCTACCACAAACAACAGGTAATGACAAAAATATGTACTTTTATACTTAAAGTATATTCTGAAAAAATGTAACAGTCGTAATGTTCATTCAAAAACTGTTATCAAGTTAGAAATGCCATTATGATTTCGAGTTGACTTTTGTGTCGATTGTGAATATTCGAGCCTAACTTTTTTGAGTAACAACATTTCAAACTGTAAAACAATTTTCGCTAGGATTCATATTTTGATGAAAGATTTAAAACTCCTTAAGTTTGAAGTCACCCGTTTATCAAAGAAAGAAAAAAAAACAAATATTGAAAGCCCTCAACACTTTTAGCTTTATCTTTTAACAGAAAAAGGGTGTTGATGCATTTCATGTCTAGTACTCAGCTTGTCTTGTGCATTTAGATGACAGTAGATTTGTCAATGTTTGTGTGAAAATTTACAAAAAGAGTAATGATTAGACTGTCATAGACATCGTATGGAAAATGATAGTATTTGATAATTTTTCAATAAGAATTGACTCTTTTTTGGAGGTACACGTGCGTCCATCCGTAAAATAAGCTTTTTCGCCGCTTTTTCATCTCTATTCTATTGTATATTATATTTTATTTTATCAGTTCAAAATAGGTTAAAAAAAAAATCGGCTAAGCTTAGAATTAATTTTAAAATCACATTGAGTAGACAAGAAAATATTTTTAAAAAATGATTAGCAAATGCGAAGAAAAAAAATTTCGAGTTAATAATAATAGATAAAATTTTCAGACCAAAAATTGCAGGACGCATTTCACTAGTTTGCTAAAAAGGGGGCAAACAGAAAATAAAAGTGCATGAAGAAGATAGGAAGGGGGAAAGGAAAGCGTGTAAGAGATTTTTAAAGCACTAACTTTGCTAGCTTATTTACTTTGCTTTGCGTTCAAATTTTCTTTCTTAAAAATACTTTTTGGATCTCATTAGAAGATTGTAGCATTTTAAGTAGAAGGCAAAATAGCTTTTAAAAAGTATCTTCTTTCTTAGAGGGAGAACATTTTCTGTTTAAGTGTATTTGAATTTTTCGTGAGGCACTTGCAGCAGTGTATACAAGTTTTCTTTTTTGGTAATAAATAAGATGCAACGATACGAATCACACCAAACAACGATCGACTTTATCAGCTCTTTTTTTTTCAAATTTGAAATGCTTTCCAGCGTACAATTTTATCTTATGTGAATTCGATACGGGGGCTAGCAACTGTTTGTCTTTCATTAAATCGCCATTGAAAAGAATTTGAATTCCATTCATTTACAAATCCTAAGTAATATTATACAGCTTGTTTGATTTACGCGCACTCTAAAATATATTTGTCTTTTCGGCTTTTTCATTAGCATTTCTTTTTTTTTTTGCATCACATTTTTTATCATACATCACTTCACGTATCTGCGCTAACTAACATTTTTTAATTATTTTCTGTGAACGTTATTAACAGAGTATAATAGCTTTGCATGGAACTTTGCGCAACCAATATTAAAAACAAATGATAAAGAATATACTGTAAACGGCATGAGGTCATCTTTTCGTGGTTTTCGTGGTTTTCGGGGTTCTAGAAGCTAGAAGTTGGAGTGGGAAAGATTGAATCTAGAAGTTGGAATCGGGAAGTTGGGATTAGTAAATTGGAATCTGGAATTTGGTTTGGGCAAACTAGAATCGGGTATTTGCGAGGAGGGATTAAATCATTTTAAGGACAACTGAATACCACACTTAATTTCCTTTGTTCTTGTTACCATCATGAAACAGCATATATCTATATATTTATCTTTGTTTGATTTCAATATTTCTATTATTTATGGGCGACTAATGATTTAAAGAATGTGGGATACAGTGGATCCTCGATATAGGAATACTCGAAGCGACGATACTCGATATAACAATACTCGATATGATGATACTCGATATGACGATACTTGATATAACGGTATTCGATATGACGATACTCGATATGACGATACTCGATATGACGATACTCGATATGACGATACTCGATATGACGATACTCGATATAACGATACTCGACATAGGCGATACTCGATATAACGACCTCGATATATAACGAGAACATCAACGTGTCCGGTATCGGCAAAGTAACATCCGATGTGAAATCTGATATAACGATACACATACTAAGCGAAGCAAATTCATTACAGCTTGTATTTTACTACTACAAACTTTCCATTCTGCCCCCTTTCCATTCTGCCTCCTTGTTCTCCTTGTCTTGGATAAACCCTTCTTATTTTATTTTATTCTTGTTTGAAGAATGAATATCTACCTTCTTCATGTTCAAGAACATATGTACGTTGATTACAAAAAAGATCTAATGCGGGGAAAGGTATGACAAGTTACTAAAATCTTTTTTTTTTTCACCTTCAATTTTCTTGTTCAGCAATAATATTTACTAAAGTAAAGGAGGGAAGGAAGGGAAGGAAGAAAGAAAGGGAAAGGAAGAAAGCAATTGGACATCTATGCAGGGCACCGCCCTGGGGATTGGTGACTAACTAAATTACAAAATAGATAACAAAATCCTTATGAAAAAAAATGAGGTGCTTGCCTTATAATGATGCGCAACCGAGCCTATCCGACAAGGGGCATGCGCTCTGATATAATTTTTGAACCTCATTTAGAGACGTCCGGAGTCGATAAGTCTTGGTAGGCGTGCTCGCATCCCAGCAACCCCCTCCCTTGGCTGCGAAAAAGAGGATAAATTATTTTTGAAGGACCGTAACCGATAATATTTTTTTCCATTTGATATCTGTGACTGCCCCCCCCCCTCCCCTCTACCAATTCTTGGGCGCACACTCCTTTATGGCTAACAATGTCAACTTTTTATCCCGTCTTAACTTACGATACTAATTTTCTCTTTCAGATAACGATGAGAAGTTCTTCACTTGGAAGCGCGTCTGCTGTGTTTTTGGCTTGCGGCATCCTCCTACTACTCAGCCATGCGCAAGCCGATCAGTGCACTGGAAACAATCTAAGCATCTCCATGAAAAGTCGGCTGGAGTGCGGGATATTCCAGACAGTGCTGACCAACCGAACCGGATGCATACGGACATGTCTGACAACCCTGAAATGTTTCTCGCTGAATTTCTACCAAAGTTTGACAAACGGCTCAGAGATCTGCGAGTTGGTGGATGATGTGCAGAAAAATAAAGTACCCGGATGTATGAAAAAGCACCACGGAGACCACACTGAAATCGAGGTAATGCTTTAGCTACTGTATACTTTAAGTGCGAGGGGTAGGGGTGGTCTAACTCCCCCGGAATTGATTTGAGATTCAAACCAATTGAGGCGGCAGGTCTTGTGGTGAGTTCTTCAGAATTTTTATCGATATCGGCGGGGACGGGAGGGGAGGGGGCACGTACCGTGTCTGCATGGTCCTGTCACAGACATGCACTTTATAAAAATTACTATTAATTACTATTAAACGTATTTTAAGAACCTCGTAATTATGCCCCTTTAAAGACATTGGCTTCAAAAATTTGCTTGAAACCCGAATAACATAGCTTATTTATACACCTTATTAAAGAAACGTTGTCCGTGCCACCGGCGAACGGCAAATGGGGAACGGTAGTTCTAAGACCGAAAGGTGCTTATAAATGAACTCCGGCGATGCCAGAGCCATCACCTCAATTGACAACGTTTTTTTTTAAATTGGAGTACTCATCATCGGAGGGAAAGCAGGCATCGATCTCTGACAATATTTGATCCCAGGGATGATGGTTAAAGGGATGATTTCTGAAGGGATGATTTCTGAAGGGATGATTTCGAAGGGATGATTTCTGAAGGGAAGATTTCTGAAGGGATGATTTCGAAGGGATGATTTCTGAAGGGAAGATTTCTAAAGGGATGATTTCTGAAGGGAAGATTTCTGAAGGGATAATGGCTGAAGGGATGATTTCTAAAGGGATGATTTCTGAAGAGATGATTTCTTAAGGGATGGTTTCTAAAGGGATGATTTCTAAAGGGATGATTTCTAAAGGGATGATTTCTTAAGGGATGATTTCTTAAGGGATGATTTCTGAAGGGAAGATTTCTGAAGGAATGATTTCTGAAGGGATGATTTCTGAAGGGATGATTTCTAAAGGGATGATTTCTTAAGGGATGATTTCTGAAGGGATGATTTCTAAAGGGGATGATTTCTTAACGGATGATTTCTAAAGGCATGATTTCTTAAGGCATGATTTCTGAAGGGATGATTTCTAAAGGGATGATTTCTGAAGGGATGATTTCTAAAGGGATGATTTCTAAAGGGATGATTTCTGAAGGGATGATTTCTAAAGGGATGATTTCTTAAGGGATGATTTCTAAAGGGATGATTTCTTAAGGGATGATTTCTGAAGGGATGATTTCTGAAGGGATGATTTTTGAAGGGATGATTTCTAAAGGGATGATTTCTAAAGGGGATGATTTCTTAAGGCATGATTTCTAAAGGGATGATTTCTAAAGGGATGATTTCTTAAGGGATGATTTCTAAAGGCATGATTTCTAAAGGCATGATTTCTTAAGGCATGATTTCTGAAGGGATGATTTCTAAAGGGATGATTTCTGAAGGGATGATTTCTAAAGGGATGATTTCTGAAGGGATGATTTCTGTAGGGATGATTTCAAAAGGGATGATTTCTTAAGGGATGATTTCTGAAGGGATGATTTCTAAAGGGGATGATTTCTTAACGGATGATTTCTGAAGGGAAGATTTCTGAACGGATGATTTCTGAAGGGATGATTTCTGAAGGGATGATTTCTAAAGGGATGATTTCTTAAGGGATGATTTCTGAAGGGATAATGTCTGAAGGGATGATTTCTGAAGGGATGATTTCTGAAGGGATGATTTCTTAAGGGATGATTTCTGAAGGGATGATTTCTAAAGGGATGATTTCTTAAGGGATGATTTCTTAAGGGATGATTTCTGAAAGGAAGATTTCTGAAGGAATGATTTCTGAAGGGATGATTTCTGAAGGGATGATTTCTAAAGGGATGATTTCTTAAGGGATGATTTCTGAAGGGATGATTTCTAAAGGGGATGATTTCTTTACGGATGATTTCTGAAGGGAAGATTTCTGAACGGATGATTTCTGAAGGGATGATTTCTGAATGGAAGATTTCTAAAGGGATGATTTCTGAAGGGAAGATTTCTGAAGGGATAATGGCTGAAGGGATGATTTCTAAAGGGATGATTTCTGAAGAGATGATTTCTTAAGGGATGGTTTCTAAAGGGATGATTTCTAAAGGGATGATTTCTAAAGGGATGATTTCTTAAGGGATGATTTCTTAAGGGATGATTTCTGAAGGGAAGATTTCTGAAGGAATGATTTCTGAAGGGATGATTTCTGAAGGGATGATTTCTAAAGGGATGATTTCTTAAGGGATGATTTCTTAAGGGATGATTTCTGAAGGGATGATTTCTAAAGGGGATGATTTCTTAACGGATGATTTCTAAAGGCATGATTTCTTAAGGGATGATTTCTGAAGGGATGATTTCTAAAGGGATGATTTCTTAAGGGATGATTTCTTAAGGGATGATTTCTGAAGGGAAGATTTCTGAAGGAATGATTTCTGAAGGGATGATTTCTGAAGGGATGATTTCTAAAGGGATGATTTCTTAAGGGATGATTTCTGAAGGGATGATTTCTAAAGGGGATGATTTCTAAACGGATGATTTCTGAAGGGAAGATTTCTGAACGGATGATTTCTGAAGGGATGATTTCTGAAGGGATGATTTCTAAAGGGATGATTTCTTAAGGGATGATTTCTGAAGGGATAATGTCTGAAGGGATGATTTCTGAAGGGATGATTTCTGAAGGGATGATTTCTTAAGGGATGATTTCTGAAGGGATGATTTCTAAAGGGATGATTTCTAAAGGGATGATTTCTTAAGGGATGATTTCTTAAGGGATGATTTCTGAAGGGAAGATTTCTGAAGGGATGATTTCTGAAGGGATGATTTCTAAAGGGATGATTTCTAAAGGGATGATTTCTTAAGGGATGATTTCTGAAGGGATGATTTCTAAAGGGATGATTTCTTAAGGGATGATTTCTTAAGGGATGATTTCTGAAGGGATGATTTCTAAAGGGATGATTTCTTAAGGGATGATTTCTAAAGGGATGATTTCTTAAGGGATGATTTCTTAAGTATCTTGCTGATACTTAATATACATTTTCAGGATTACAAGCCGTGTCATCCATTAAGAAAGTGCAAGATATTTACACGCAAAGGTCAGTTGATTCACAGGCAGGCAGGGAGACGGACGGGCACCTTTGTCAGAGAGGCAGGCAGGGCAACTCCGCTGTGACAAAAATGCCATAGGGCATTTTGCAACACTTACTCTTTATTTTTATTGATGAACTGGTAACATTTACTGGTTACAAATATACTGGTAATATATACCCATTTTTGTCATTCATTCTGACAGCTCTCGACGGCAATTGGTACCAGCTCGGGTCCAAGAAGTTCAAGGCATTCTCCAAGCAAAAGACCTGGGAGAAAGCTCGGGCAGCCTGTGTTGGTATAGGCGCCAGCCTCGCTTCGGTGACTAATGAGATTGAAAGTCAGCTGATTGGTCAAGTGTTGTTGTCTCTCATCAAGGACGACCGCAAAATAGGTAAGTGATGACAATAGTAAATCTGGTAGTCTTCTGCCCTCCCACACCCCTTGCATTAAGTGGGGGATTTTGACTTCAGGATATAGGTGCTGTCGGGGGACTCATAGAGTTCCGTTTTCCCCAAACAAACACTTTGATTTGGCAAATTCCAGAAAGTAAGTAGATTCCCGGTGCTGAAGGGATCTCTCGGAAGAATCCCTTTCTTGTGTAGCCTGTATAGCAAGCCCAAGGGGTTGGGAAGAGGGACGGGGACTAGGCGCTCTCGCCTCTCTCCATTCATCTCTCTATCCTTTATCCCCCCTACCTTGGTTCCAGAGCCTTGAACGTCTTTCTGTTTACCTCGCTGGCCACTTAATAGAGAGATCTTTGAGGCTCTGGAACCCGGGTATATCACCCTAAGCCTGCATAGTAAGCTCGAAGTGTTGGCAACGAAGAGAGGAGACGAGGCGCGCTCGCTTCTCACTGTGCTCGCGGGATCTATCCCTTATTTCCCCGAGTTCTTTGCGCCTGGTTAGAGGCTATTTGTTGGGGAAATAAGGGTAACATTTTTTCTGGAATCAAATCGAAAATGTCTTAATAGCTTTCTAAATTCTATTAATGAAAATTTCAATTCAAATAGTTAATCCCACTTAGTATTTTGATATAATGACAAAGGCGAAACGGGGACTCTCTGAAGCTTTAAATAATCTTTAAAGAGATATTCAAATATTTCTTTTATAAAAGACTTTAGATCGAACGTTAACCATGTCACTGTTCATTGATCTTTCAAAGATGTGAAGGAGACGTTTTCCCCAATGGCTTACTGGAAGCTAGATGGAACAGACCCCCTATCGTCTGGCTTGAGGTGAGAGGCGTGAGGGGGGGGGGGGAAGGGGTAGGGCTATAGTGCACAACATGCCAATGAGCTTCGCGGTAGCCCTACCAAGATAACTTATTATATTAAATTTTTTTGCGCGTACTTAGTTCGTGTTCTTCGCGAGTTTAAAAAATTAACGAACTTAAACGACTCGCGAAAAATAAAGACCGCGAACTTTGATCTCGCGAAATTTAATGGATACCGAAAAAACGATGAGGGTTCTATTAATATCTTTTTGTAATTACATGTGACAGTACTCGGTAATTGCTCGAGAGAACAAGAACACTTTTTACATTAGTGTAAGACTGACTTTTGAGGCGATTCATATTCAGATGCTGCTAAGGGACAGCGGGTTGGTTTTGTTTCAATTATATTGGTCTTTTAGTAATCGGTTAACGTCATTTTATTGGAAAAAAGAAAAAAAAAGTTTCTTGAACCTCAAATAATTCGCGAACTTAATTCCCTTGCAAACACAATTTTTCTCCACGATGGCAAAATTAAAGACTCGCGAAGTTTGCCGAGAAAATGTTCGCGAAATTTAAGATGCTTTAAAATAAAGAATAACAAGGTACTTTACGGCCAAAAAAGTGATGGAGGATGTTCAGAGGCTATGCTTAAATATATATATTCATTTTCAAATCATTTATTTAATTTTCTTTTCGATATCGTAACGTATTCAGGTCTTCTCTTTTGCCTTAATGTACTTTTTAAAATGCGATCTCAAAATAGATAGATATATAGCTAGATATCAAAACTTCATATGAAAACTTTTTGCTCCCTGTGTAAATCCGTTACTGCGATTTGCAAGATTCTGCGAGCTCATGTAAAAAAAATTCCTGCTTTCTGCCGCTTTCTGGAATCCGTCATTCAAAACGTATTGACTGGTTACCCCCCGTGGAGATGAGCTTTACTGGAAGACATCTTGTTGCCGGCCAATGAAAAGGCTTCAAAGAATTTTAATGACAGAATCCAGAAGACCATTGAGGTGGTGGAAACGGTAGGCGAGATTTCGCAGAATAAAAAAAACCGCAGTAAAAGCGAACCACATTTTAATATATTTCTTAACCCATTGACTCCTGGCTTTTTTGGAGCTGAATTTACAAAAAACAGACTGAAAACAGATACCTCCCCCCCTATTCTGAGTTTTATACAGCCCGTCAAAGTCAAACACAGCTGCACCTAGTCAGCGGTATCCAAGCTTTCCAACTTTGCGGTCCCCACTTTTAATCCCTCGTCGTTGTGCTGAAGCCAGCACAAGTTGATGGTTGCTTGTATTTTTCATCAAAAATACAGCTATGAGCATATTAGTAGAGTGTCTCAGGACATCATGAAGTCTTTTGGGGCATAATTGAGTGCTTTGCTTATGGATATTTGCAAGCAAAGGTGGATTCATGATGATTTTTCCTTGTTTGGCTTTGCCCGGATGAGAAAATAATTTTCTAATGAATCACCACAGCTCTCCTAAATGCTGTCTTTTCTGAAACCAAATTGATTCCAAAATTGTTTACACTGCTATTCTGGGTCTGTATGACCTGGAATTCATTTGTTTGGCTTCGGGGTGAAAAGACTTTGGGGAGAGGAGTGTTGACTGGCCCTCCCCTCGTGAATTTTCCCCTGGATCTCCCAGAATGCTTTGCAATACGTAAAGATATTTTCGTGGTTGTACAATCCTTCAAGGAATGGACATTGTGTTTTGAGGCCAAGGAAATGTACCTGGAGGATCAGAATAAAGGTATCTATTTGTGTCTTGAGCTGTGTTTGCTGATCTCTCTCCCTTGTGTGGTATTTTGAGCGTTTTATTGAGAGGGGTGATTCTGCTTTTCTCTCCTTGTTCGATTTGAGATTTGTCAAAGAACCTGTGCTATTATTTGGCTTAAGAGTAGATGCCAACACCTTGGTTGGATGCATATCTGCAAGACCATTTATCCCTTAGACTGATGCCTGAGTATCTTCATCTTGAGCCTGAGTATCTTCATCTTGTCTGACTTTGGGGAGAGGAGTGTTGACTGGCCATTTATCCCTTAGACTGATGCCTGAGTATCTTCATCTTGTTGTGTTTATTTTGAATTTATGAATTTTTTGGGTTGTGGGTACTTCCCAAAGCCGGTACAGGCCGGTTAAGGGGTCAATGTGTTAATATATTTTGTATGACTTGCGAAAAAATGTCATAAGTTATGGTTACTGTTAAAAAAACACAATGTTATTTTAGAGCAATTTTAATTAAAAGTGATGCCAACACATTTGATTGAGAGCAGAGTGTGACAATGAATTGCAAAAAAAAAGGTTTGAAGTGTTGTATTTTGGTAGACTTGTTGGCGATGTTAAGTACGTCCAAGACGAGGACACCAAAACCACCGTTCTTCACTTCCCCGGCACTCCAGGCGACTACGCCACCACGCCTCGCTACGACTTCAGCTCCATCAGCGTGACCATCGCCATGTGGGTCAAAGTGCTCGAGATGGAATACATGTACTTCTACTCGTACTGGAAGCCTTACACTTTCCGCTTTGTAATGTCACGCCAAGGAACATTAGAGTTCACTCTATTCGGAAATCAAGATAATGGCGTCACTAGTGGAGGGTATGTCCCAACATTTCGCTTGGGTTGTAGGATAGGTGTGTTTGGTTATGGAAGAGCTGTATTGATATCGTGGTGGGTTGTGGGATAGCTGTATTGATATCGTGGTGGGTTGTGGAATAGCTGTATTGATATCGTGGTGGATTGTGGGATAGGTGTATTGATATCGTGGTGGATTGTGGGATAGGTGTATTGATATCGTGGTGGGTTGTGGGATAGCTGTGTTGATATCGTGGTGGTTTGTGGAATAGGTGAATTGGTATCGTGGTGGGTTTTGGGATAGGTGTATTGATATCGTGGTGGATTGTGGGATGGATGTATTGATATCGTGGTGGATTGTGCGATAGGTGTATTGATATCGTGGTGGGTTGTGGGATAGGTGTATTGATATCGTGGTGGATTGTGGGATAGGTGTATTGATATCGTGGAGGGTTGTGGGATAGCTGTGTTGATATCGTGGTGGTTTGTGGAATAGGTGAATTGGTATCGTGGTGGGTTTTGGGATAGGTGTATTGATATCGTGGTGGATTGTGGGATGGATGTATTGATATCGTGGTGGATTGTGCGATAGGTGTATTGATATCGTGGTGGGTTGTGGGATGGATGTATTGATATCGTGGTTGGTTGTGTGATAAATGTATTAATATCGTGGTGGGTTGTGGGATGGATGTATTGATATCGTGGTGGGTTGTTGAATGGGTGTATTGATATCGTGGTGGCTTGTGGGATAGGTGTACTGATATCGTGGTGGATTGTGGGAAAGGTGTATTGATATCGACGTGGGTTGTGGGATAGGTGTATTAATATCGTGGTGGGTTGTGGGATAGGTGTATTTATATCGTGGTGGGTTGTGGGAAAGGTGTACGTATATCGTGATGGGTTGTGGGATAGGGGTATTGATATCGTTGTGGGTTGTAGGATAGGTGTATTGATATCGTGGTGGGTTGTGGGATAGGTTTATTGGTATCATTGCGGGTTGTGGGATAGGTGTATTGATACCGTGGTGGGTTGTGGGATAGGTGTATTGATATCGTTTTGGGTTGTGGGATAGGTGTATTTATATCGTGGTGGGTTGTGGGTTTTGTTTATTGATATCGTGGTGGGTTGTGGGATAGGTGTATTGATATCGTGGTGGGTTGTGGGATAGGTGTATTGGTATCGTGGTGGGTTGTGGGATAGGTGTATTTATATCGTGGTGGGTTGTGGGTTTTGTTTATTGATATCGTGGTGGGTTGTGGGTTTTGTTTATTGGTATAATTGCGGGTTGTGGGATAGGTGTATTGATACCGTGGTGGGTTGTGGGATAGGTGTATTGATATCGTGGTGGGTTGTGGGATAGGTGTATTTATATCGTGGTGGGTTGTGGGTTTTGTTTATTGATATCGTGGTGGGTTGTGAGATAGGTGTATTGATATCGTGGTGGGTTGTGGGTTTTGTTTATTGATATCGTGGTGGGTTGTGAGATAGGTGTATTGATATCGTGGTGGATTGTGAAATAGCTGTACGGATATCATGGTGGATTGTGGGATAGGGGTATTGATATCGTGGTGTGTTGTTGTGTGGGTGTACTGATATCGTGGTGGGTTGTGGGATAGGTGTATTGATATCGTGGCTGGTTATGGGATAGGCATACTGATATCGAGGTGGGTTATGATATAGGTGTATTGATATCGTGGTGGGTTTTGGGATAGGGGTATTGATATCGTAGTGGTATATGGGATAGGTGTATTGATATCGTGGTGGGTTGTGGGTTTTGTTTATTGATATCGTGGTGGGTTGTGGGATAGGTGTATTGATATTGTGGCTGGTTTTGGGATAGGTGTATTGATATCTTGGTGGCTTGTGGATTGGGTGTACTGATACCATGGTGGATTGTGGGATAGGTGTACTGATATCGTGGTGGATTGTGGGAAAGGTGTATTGATATCGACGTGGGTTGTGGGATAGGTGTATTGATATCGTGGTGGGTTGTGGGATAGGTGTATTTATATCGTGGTGGGTTGTGGGAAAGGTGTACGTATATCGTGATGGGTTGTGGGATAGGGGTATTGATATCGTTGTGGGTTGTAGGATAGGTGTATTGATATCGTGGTGGGTTGTGGGATAGGTTTATTGGTATCATTGCGGGTTGTGGGATAGGTGTATTGATACCGTGGTGGGTTGTGGGATAGGTGTATTGATATCGTGGTGGGTTGTGGGATAGGTGTATTTATATCGTGGTGGGTTGTGGGTTTTGTTTATTGATATCGTGGTGGGTTGTAGGATAGGTGTATTGATATCGTGGTGGGTTGTGGGATAGGTGTATTGATATCGTGGTGGGTTGTGGGTTTTGTTTATTGATATCGTGGTGGGTTGTGAGATAGGTGTATTGATATCGTGGTGGATTGTGAAATAGCTGTACGGATATCATGGTGGATTGTGGGATAGGGGTATTGATATCGTGGTGTGTTGTTGTGTGGGTGTACTGATATCGTGGTGGGTTGTGGGATAGGTGTATTGATATCGTGGCTGGTTATGGGATAGGCATACTGATATCGAGGTGGGTTATGATATAGGTGTATTGATATCGTGGTGGGTTTTGGGATAGGGGTATTGATATCGTAGTGGTATATGGGATAGGTGTATTGATATCGTGGTGGGTTGTGGGTTTTGTTTATTGATATCGTGGTGGGTTGTGGGATAGGTGTATTGATATTGTGGCTGGTTTTGGGATAGGTGTATTGATATCTTGGTGGCTTGTGGATTGGGTGTACTGATACCATGGTGGATTGTGGGATAGGTGTATTGATATCTTGGTGGCTTGTGGGATAGGTGTACGTATATCGTGGTGGGTTGTGGGATAGGTGCATTGATATTTAACATAGTCTTTATTTGCCTTTATTAATATGATCATCGCCATCATCATTATCAATATCAACACTCTACTTTAACACAGTCTTTATGTCAGGCGCGCTCCCAGGATTGGCCGAGGTGCGCAGTCAGAGGTATCATTTGGAAAAAGAATAGCATTTGAAGATTCCTTATAAGAAATGGCCCTTTTTTGGCAGCCAGGGGGGGCACCCCCTGTGTACGCTCCTTTATGTGTGTTTATCAATATCACCATCACCATCATTATCATCATACTCATCATCATTATCATACTCATCATCATCACCATCACCATCATCATCACACTCATCATTATCATCATCATCATCATCATCATCACCGTCATTATCATCATACTCATCATCATTATCATACTCATCACCATCATCATTATCACCAGATCTCTTATTCTAAACAAGTGGCACTTCATAGCCTTTATCAATATCATTATTACTATCATCATCATTATCACCAGATCTCTTATTCAAAACAAGTGGCACTTCATAGCCGGAGTCTGGAACAAGGATACGTTAAACGCCAGTATTTTCATAGATGGCGTCAAAGTCAAGCAGCAGAACATGGCGGGTAAAAGCGTGCAATCCAGTGCTGATGTTACGGAATACTTCATCGGCTGGAAAAAAGACAGTGAAACGCCTATATATGCACGACTTGCGCATTTGATGCTGTTCGACAAAGCGCTTTCAACAGAGAAATTGAAGCTGGTCGAAGGTACGATAAAAATCACAACACCACTTAGATTACATTCAAAAGATTATCATAGTCGGCGGAAACAGGGGAGGGAGGGATCCACACAACGTATGGATTGCAATAAGAAATACAAGGGAGCTGTAATTAAATG